>NW_026453179.1:0-605070 GCF_025200985.1 Drosophila gunungcola
CTAAAATCAAGTTGATGGCGATGAATAAAACATTTTTAATGTGTTTCCCATTACAAAAGGGTACACTTAGAAAATGCCTAAATCAAATAAGAAATCAATTGAAATAATATTTAATTGTAATAATTTTTAAAAATTACTTATTTTCAAAAATTACTTTTAGAGATTGACAAAAAATAACAATTATTTTTGTAATTAACTGAACTATGGAAAATATGGACATAAAATTATATATTAATAGTTTTGATGGACCTCCTACTTTGATCAAATTAAATGTTTCATGTTTTTTTTGTAGTGCATAAGCCCAACGGCCTTATGCATTGCTGCTTAATTTAAGTCACAACGTTTAATACAATTTATCATGCAGGGCTTCTATCCAATAAACAGACTCCGGCACAGAATCAAATGCAATGTGTTTCCAGCTGCCGGATCCCAAGGGATGTGTAAATAATTGTGCTATAAGTGAAAACATGTGGAACACAGATCGGGGAGCCAAAGATCAGCTGCTGCATTCGACAGCCAGATGTAGTTGCGAGCAGCAGAAAAGTAGTAGTAGTAGTAGTAGAAGTTTTTATACCCTCGAAATTATAACTAACATTCATTAGTCAGTCACATAATTTTATTCAATTCATTCGTGTGTCTCCATTTTTGGTGGTGTAAAACACACAGCATTGTATTCTTAAACGGACGATTCAGCGCACAGATTGACTGAGATTCGTTTGTCCATCTTGGTTTGTGTGAACTTATTAGCATAATGAGTAGATGTATTGCCCGAGCAGCACTCGCTTTGCTCTGGTTTTCCTAGTTCCTGCTTGACTGCCTTTGCTGGCCATTTGGCCTTATTGGCCGTTTCATCTCCTTGGTCGTTATGTTAATAAGCAAAAAGAAAAATGCTGTCGCCGCTGGCGCTTTCTTGAAAACCAAGTGTCCTGATGGGACGATTGGACGATGGGACGATAGGACAATATCCACCGATGGCCCCATAAAGTTTACTCTCGGCGAAAAATGTCGATTTGTTTTAATGCCAACCGGAACGGAAAGTGGGATGCCGGTACGTCGGTCATTGGGCGCCGTTTTACTTGCCGTTGGCAACCGAGAAAGGGTGTAATGGCCAGCGGAGATGACGAACAGCTTGGCCCTACAAATGAACATAATTATTTTAAGAGGGTCCCAAAAAGGTCTCCACTCCCTGACGGAGTTTTTAGTTTTTGAATAAACTCAGTACTTGCTTAAATTACACTCTATATTTAAACAAAATACAGATACTCGTAGGATTAGCCCATTTATTTTGTTTGATATATCACATTAACTGACTGCCTACAGTTAATGTGATATAATACTTCTATAAATTTTTATTAAAAAAAAAATAAAACGAGTTAGGCAAACTGTCTATTGAAATAGCACTTCATTACAATTAAATGCCTAATGATTTGTAAATATATATATGCAGAGCATTACATTAGAATTGACTGTGTATTTTAAACAATTATCAAAATATCTACCATTTTAATAAAGTGTTTTATAACGGCATTTAAACAACGATAAGTCTTTTAGGTGTTGCACAATTTTTAGAATAGATCCTAAAAAACATTGCAGGCAACCCAAGATTTTTAAGGACTGTATACCGAAAGCTGGAAAACGGTGGGGTAAAATGGAATGAATGCGAAAATTGCGCCCAACCTACCGCCTTAATGACGGTGATTAAAGTGCAGTGGTGGGCGGCTTTTGCCAGATGTACCACACTGAAAAAAAGTTGTTTTCTTCACTTACGAACTCATGTTTTTATAAGTCAAATAAAATATTAAGAGTGTTGAAAAGAGGGCATAAATTGTAGTGCTATAACTAACTAAAGATACATATTTCGAAAATAATCAAAAAGAATGATATCTAAACGTAAGTCTCTTTTTTGAAGACAACACTATGTGTTACAGTTGACTTTAATAGGCGAAAACCAATAATGATTTTTTAATTTAAAGGTATAATGTATTTTATGAGTGAAAAGATGGATGGTTTGGAGGATGGGCGGTGACACATTGTGCGAGACATGAAAAACTCGTAAGCAAAAAGGAAACAATTACAAATGCGAGCACACACACGTGCTTACCTATGTATTTAAATACAGGAGCAAAGGATGCTGCTGTTTTTTTTTTTTTTTTTTGTAGGGGTGTTCTTACAGCAAAGTGAAAGTGAGCGGTTCGCAGATGTTTGAAGGATTTCTATTACATTTTGTTTTGTTTCTGCGATGTCGTGCTGCTTTGCTTGTATTTCCCTTTTCGGTTTTCCCTGTGCTGAAGAGTGGAAATTGCTTCCGCCGCACTTAACGGTGCGCAGCACTGCCTTCATCTCGGATTTTTCCCCATCTGGCCACCCCACCCCCGCCCTTCGTTTTCCCAGCCCCTCTTCATTTGATGCCAAACATTTCCGCAGCTCGTCGCATAATTTAATGCAATACTCTTACCGCGCCCCATTCGCTAGCTGTGGACCAGTGTTGCCAAAAAGCTGGCGAAAATTGTAGATAAGATTTTTAGAAATGTCTGTCTTAATGAAAAAGAAAAAACTTTTCCTAAATTCTCCAGGATAATTCAATAAAATCATAAGCCTTAAGATTCTTAACTCAAGCTCTCCTTTATAATAAACATGAAATTGGCTTATCATTTAGATTTCTAGAGTTAGTGGAGTAAGTCACAAGTTAGTAGGTTAGTTGATATAAACAACTAAAAAATAGCTAAATTGATAAACATCTTTTGTACTTGCCCTTAAGTCGGGTTTCAGTAACTTTGCACTTTTGCAATTTCCCTTTTTGTTGTTGGCATCACTGCGTGTGGCACTAAATATCGATTTTAATAGGAATGCTGGATTTTTGTGCATCTCGCTAGATGGTTGTCCTTGCGCTGACCTTGCGAGCTGCATCTTGCAGCTGGTTCTTGGCCAGGTCCTTGAGAGCTACTGGAAAGCTCCGAGTTAGTTGGTAATTTAAGCTGGATGCCAATTCCGTTAGCATCATCAGATTGTCGTGAAATGATTTAAAGTAAAGTAAAATAAAAGTTTAGGTTTAATAAAAAAGAATGTTTTTTTTATATTTGGAAAAATTACGTTCCGCTAAAAAATTAAAACTTATATTAGTCTTTTTCATGTTCCCATTGTTGTAGTAAAATAATTATTTGGTTTTTAAATTTTGTATCTCTTTATCTTTGCATATAATAAACTAAAAGCCTATTGAATATTAAAGACTTACTTGCGTCAACTTATGTATGCACACAATTTGCATGTATCCTGACTGCGAAATTAGGTGACATATGCAAAGGGGGGCAAAAAAAAAAAAAAACAAAATTCAAATATTTCAGACCGAAAAGTAAGTATGCAAGCTTAAAAAGGGATAGGGCCAGATCGCTTGAAAAATAAAGAACAAGGAAAAGGGGCTAACGGCGGATTTATTTGGCAACGCACGTGTCTATGTAGTCCGCAAATCCCATCATCTTGGAAGCATTCCCCACTCCCAATCAAAACCCAACATCACACAACTGAAAAGCAAACACAGGTTCACACAATTCAAATATTATAAAAGACACAAATTTGCAACTACACACACAACAAAAATCGTGAGCGGAGTTCCAAAAAAAACAGGACAGGTTAACAGGAGATGCCTAAAAGACTTACGATGAAAAAGTTCAGGTAAATTTCAAAGTGGAACAAATATTTAACTTCTGTTACATATATAAATTATAACTTTGAAGGTAAAAAAAAAATGTAATTTTGGAAACAAAGAAATTATTTCTTTTCAAATATAAATAAATGTGTTTTTGTAGTGATTGTTTTTAGATTTTAGTGTAAAGCTCATTTCCATATTTTCAAATAATTTGTTTTCTGATAGCAGCAACAAGCCGTGTTTTTTAATCTTTTATTTATCACATGAAATCTTTAAGAAATAGAATACATCTCTTCTGTTGCTGACATGAAAAGTCTCTCACATCATCCATCTTAACTTTAAAGTTTGAACCTACAAAAGTATGAGTGGATAGAACAAAGGTGATTCCACTTCCGATGGCATTAGCAATCCTACCATTTCCCAGCCTACTTTGCCGCCAAACGCTTTGCGCTAATGAGTTTTCTACTTGCGGTTTTCGGCTAAAATTTGCGCAAAATGCGACTCTTTACCTTTAAGTGCCGAGGGGGATGCAAAATTGGGTTGCGATGTTATGGGGCGTCGCGGTTTTACCTTTGCTCTGGCGGAGATGTCGAGAAGGTGAACAACAGGACCATATGCGCTGAAAATGTTTTCGTGGTTACCGCGTTAAGTCATTAGAGAAAATTCTTAACCAGTAAGGGGGATAGGGTAAAATGGTGTCCTGAAATTTGTAGCTCAAAAGGTAAAAGGTTATACATAATGCGGCAGTTTTTGGGTGGTTTTTGAAAATTTTACTTGATGTGGCATATTGCTGGGGTGTCGCATGTAATGTCTTTAATTAGTATCCTGGATAGTTTTCACATTCAATAATAACTAATTAAGTCAAAAATTCTTTTTTTTTCAATGTTGTTTAAAATAATAACAATATATTCTAATCAAAAAAAATAGGTTTGAAGCAAATACTTTTTTTTACGATTAAGACTGCAAAATTTGGAACTAAATTTTGTTTTTTGCCCATTTTTAGGAAATAATAAAATGTATCATAAACTCCTGGATAGAGTAAAATAAAACATGTTTTTTTTTGTATTTTGGCATACAATATACAAAACATTATAAAGCACAAACAAAAAGAACCTGTTATTTTTAGAATCTCTTATAATTTTAAGTGATTTTCCTTGGATTTTAAACTTATGAATATTTATTTATTGTTAATTACTGCTTAATACATTTTTCCAAAAAAGTTTAATGACGAGGTTAAAATTCCAAACAAATTGAAGGCCTTTTTTAATACTTAAACCTGAGCTTCATCTTATAAGTTATTTGAGGAGAGTTCAAAATTTCCCATTTACCCCGTCGCTCTCTTGAGTGAAGCTTGTTTGGCTCATTTAGCAGCTCACAAAGACTCCGTTCTCTTACGCAGTTGATTCAACTCTTTGCAAAAGCTCAAAAGGTTTTTCTAAGTGTAATTGCACTCCTCCAGAGTTTAAATAGGTGCGAACCCACCTGAAACCACGCGCCACATAGAAATTGAAATGTTTGATTGTCAAATATTGTATTCTCCATTACAAGTGCGAAATTATTGGCGGGTTTCGTCTACCTTTATTTGAATATCTCTGTCGCAATGACCGTAGCGAAACGTGTCCGTCGGCGGCTTTAGAAAAATTAACAACATTGCTCCAATTAGTCGGTGCTGTGCAGATCATAATTACATAGGCATACATCGACCTAGACCGATACATATATTTCGCAGACATAAGACGTCATGGCATTGATTTTCGCGACTCTTTTCGTTTTTAACTCCACTTTGTTATCACTCTTGTCAGACGCTAAAATTGAATTTATAAATAGTTATGGGCCACTATTTATCATTATGATTCGAATTCGTACGGCAAAAACTTACTAATCAAACATATGACGACTTATGTTAGGCCAAGATTTTATCAATAAGTGTGTCGGATACGTCAAATAATAATAAAAAATGTATAAACAAAATCGTAGTAAGCTCAAAAGATCTATATAGATATTATATATATTTCGTTTCATTTCATAATATTTACTAAATTGGAAACATCGTCAGTGGCCGTCAGATGGCTGAATCGAATTAAGCAAAAGGTAATATAACTATTCAGGGCAATGTCTACCTTGGACATATGGTGGTGATGGGCCTGGCTAATTATCACTGGGATCTGCACCGCCGACAAAGGAAAACCAACAAATATTTACGGAACACACATCCATTTGATCGCCTGCGGTTTGTGGACCTTCCCTTTCCATCGAAACATCTGGTTCTGAAATTGGAGAAGCTCTGGCCGGCCGAATCTGCTGTTTGTAGGGTCGCATCCCTGTTATTTTCTCCGCAAAACCAATATTTTCAATAATTTAACTAACAATAAAATTAATACATTAAGTTTTGGCAAAAACAAACCTATTGCAAATTTTAGGTGCTGTTTCTGAGGAATAAATCATATTAGTTAAAGGCTGATTTCCAGACATTGCATTCTTAATAAAATTTAATAAAAACATGTGTGGATTTTAAATGTTTGTTAGTAAATATTAAATTTATTTAAAATCTTGTACTATATATTTAAGTAGTTTAGAGCCATTTGCAATTCTATTAAGCTGGAAACAATTGCGATGGGGCGCCATCTGGCGGTGAATTATATGTGTCTGCTAGCTTTGAACACATTAAACTTTTTTCTTAATAACTTCAGAATTTATTGTTCGATTTAAGAAATTGTTGGTGTGTCGACAGATAACAAATGACTTAATAAATATATACCGGAAAAAAACGTGTATCTTCCATGTGAGACTAAGAACCCAAAGTTTTCGGCCCTAAATTGATTCATTGAAATCGGATTACTTCTAAAATATAATTAAATCCATTTTGTTTTACCAATTCCACTCAGTACCTAGCTAGGTAGCAAATATGCTATGTTTTCCATCACTGAATACAACCATCACCAACGAAAGCGTTTCGGTAGCCGCTTCTTTCCCCGCAACGGATTGATTTCAAACCTGATTACCATAGCCGCATGACAGATCGGCGGAGACATTAGTATCCGTTCGGAAATGGAGCTAGGCAGCTGGTCGAACGGGGCTCGTCTGCTGCTCCACCTGTCCGCCGCCGGTCACCTGGGCTACGCCGTATACTACGACTACCGATACGCGCAGTTGCCAAAACTGGCGGTGACCCTGCGCCTCGAAACACCGCTGTGGGGCAAATTCAAGTACATCACCTTTCTGGGTGGCCTGGTCCAATGTGGTTACTATGCCCTGGCGCTGGCCTACGACCTCTTTCGGGTGCGATCTCTGAGGAACCTGCGCGACTACATATTGGCCACCTTTGTGGTCCCACTGGCCCTCACTGTGAGTCTGACCTTTTGGACACTGTATGCGATCGACCGAAATGCGGTATATCCGGATCTGCTGGACTTAATCTACCCGAGATGGCTGAACCACGCCACGCACACCTTCGTCGTGGTCTACGCCCTCGCAGAGTTGGGCAGCACTCGCCACAGATATCCGGAACGAAGTCGGGGATTCGCCGGACTGGCTGCCTTCATGGCTGGATACCTGGTGTGGATTCACTACATTTGGTTCAGGACCGGCATCTGGGTGTACCCCTTCCTGGGGGGCATCGACTGGTACCTCCGCGTCCTCTTCTTCGCCCTGATTATGGTCCTCGGATTTGTTTACTATCTGCTTGGCGAGCACGTCAACCGAGTGCTTTGGGTGTGAGCCACCGGCGATCACAGGTGGAGTGGCAGCAATTGAAAGTATTTTCCGGCTTTATAACTGGATAGAATATGATAGAAACTAGGATTGCTCTACAATATTTGTTTCTGTGTAAGTGGAAATCAGCAATAGTCCCAATATTACATCTGTATGCTAGGCTTATCGTCGATTCTTAACAAAGAACTCATATTAAATTGCGTTTTAAGGCGACAGAAGGGCACCCTAAATAATTCTTGAGATGGTTTTGTTTTTATTCTTTATTTTTAAACAAAATATTATGTTATCTTTCTTTCTATAATAGTCTTGCTATAATTTTTAAACTTTTCAAAAATATTTCGTATACTGTTTTAGATTCATATTCGAAAGTTTTTCTTAGCAACAAATATTATAAATAAAACTAACAGAGTCTTGAGTCTATAATAAAATTAAAGCCAGTTGCCCAACAAAATCAAAGTCATCAAATTTATGAAAGTCAGTGGGAAACGGAAGTCGCACTGTGGTTTACAAAATCTCTGATCATCGAAAAACCAGCTGTAAAGTAAAGAATCCATTTGAAACCTAACTTATTCATCTCACAATTTTATTATAGTCACGTGCGGAAATTTCAGCTGTCAGCTGATTTTGGAAAACTCAGCCATTGTTTTACTCAATCCTTTCAGCGGGAGGTTCCGGTTTGGCCAGGACATGATCTCTGCATTCCGAAAAATTCAGGACTTGTGCTAATATCTCGAAAGTGAGCACCAACAGCCTACACTCATTCAAGAAAAAGGGACTGTTTTCTATTGTTTGCTGCAGAGGCAGATGGGTATTAGCCCATTCTTGTCATCCAGTTCTTTTGAGATTTCAAATTCATGTTGCACTCAAAACAATCCCTTTCTTTGTTTATTTTACTGCATACATAATTGACAAATAGCTAAATTAATGTTTATATTAAATATAACAGATACCGAAAAAATAAACTTGTCTCTTCCGTGGCAGTCTAAGGACCCGATTTTTTTCGGCTTTAAAATGATTTATTGAAATCGGATTACTTTTAAAATATGATGAATATTTAAAATATGGTAAGTTTTTCATAACTGAATATAACCATCGCCAACGAAAGCCGTCACTGATTGATTTCAAACCTGATTACCACAGCCGCATGACAGATCGGCGGAGACCTCAGTATCCGTTCGGAAATGGAGCGATGCAGCTGGGCGAACGGCGCTCGTCTGCTGCTCCACCTGTTCGCCGCCATTAACCTGGCCAAAGCCGTATATCATGACTACCGATACGCGCAGTTGCCAGAATTGGCGGTGACCCTGCGTCTGGAGCCACCGTTGTGGGGCATGTTTAAGTACATAACCTTTCTGGGTGGCCTGTTGCAGTCTGGGTACTATGCCTTGGCGCTGACCCACGATCTCTGGCGGCTGCCATCCCTGCGGAATCTGCGCGACTACATATTGGCCACCTTTGTCGTCCCACTGGCCCTCACGGCGAGTCTGACCTTTTGGTCACTGTATGCAATCGATCGAAATGCGATATATCCGGGTCTGCTGGACTCAATCTACCCGGGATGGCTGAACCATGTGCTGCACTCCTACATCGCGGTCTACGCCCTCATTGAGTTTGTCAGCACACGCCACAGATATCCGGATCGCAGTCGGGGATTCGTTGGACTGGCTGCCTTCATGGCAGGATACCTGGTATGGAATTACTACTTCTGGTTCAGGACCGCCATCTGGGTGTACCCCTTCCTGGGGGGCACCGACTGGTACATCCAAGTCCTCTACTTCGCCCTGATCATCGTCGTCGCCTTCGTTTACTATCTAGTTGGAGAGCACGTCAACCGCGTCCTTTGGGTGAAAACCACCGGCGATATGGTAGCAAAAAAAGTTGCTTTATTATCATTAGTCACGTTTTAACATCTTCATGCTAGGCTTAACATCGCCTCTTAACAAAACATGATTTATGTTTATACTACAGCATACAAAATTGTGCAATTTTTTAAAAATAATGCAGTTACAACTTAATGAGGCTTTATTAACAAAAATATTTGGGTAGACGTAATTTAAATTGAATGAGCGTGAGAAAAATAGGTGGTATTGGAAGGTATTTAGAGAAGAATTGGGTGGGGGTTGTAGCGAGGCTTTGCTTCGCAGTTAATTTAAATTAGTTTGCACTGCTTTAGAATACAGAGCAGCCAGTTTATTTAACCAACGCTTTTGAAAAGGTTATAAACCTTAAAATCATCTGGATCTGAACAGAAGCCGGATTGTTGACAAGCTGTTAAATTTCGATTAGCACACGCGAACAGCTGTTGAATTGTTTGATAAATTCTCTGGAACAGCACGTTTGAAGATCATTGGGGCATATCACCGAAGGTCAACGGCAGCTCCCGCTAACAACAAAGGAGACAAAATGTGTTTTATGTTGGTGGTGCTAAGAAAGTGGAAAGTGTGTGAAAAAAATGTAGACATTATTTGTCTAGCCTTCATTAAACAAAAATTAGGAATTTCCTTAAAATGTTTATTAAACACAAATTGAATCGAATTGTGTTTAGCATACTTCAGGTAATTTTAATCAGATTTGTATTCAGAATAACTAAATTTAAAGTCACTTTAACTTCCTTTAAGCCCTTTTTAATGTATTTTATATTTGCATTCATAAGATACAAAAGTCACCTACTTTAATACAAAATACAAAATGATAATAAGCCCATTTACAGATGGACAACGGCCATAAGAATACTTACCTGTACTCTACCTGTAACATACTTTTTAACGAATAAAATATTCCCTTTCCCTCTACGAATCATGGGTATAAATAATTAGAAATTCTTTTTTAAATATTAAATTAAATATAAAAAATGTAACCTTTAGTCATTTGCCGTCATTTAATTGCCATACCCTACAGGTTGTTGTTGAATTGAATTTAATTTTTATTTTTATAACATATTTTCCGATTAAGTTTTATCCGTGTCCAATTCCATTCGCGTGCGTTGCTTAATTGCAATTTAGCCTAATTAATGAACGTACGTATCAATTGGCCGGCAATTAATTAATTACTTATATCGTGCCCTCTTTGATTAGTTTTTTTTTGTTTATGCAGCTCTCCCTGAACTTAAAGAACGTATTTAATTAAATTAATAGTTTTTAGTTTTCAGTAATGTCACATTTTTAAATTTAAACTAAAACAAAAATTTTGTAAATTATATATATTAATATTTTATTATTAATGTGAAAACGGCACTTGCTTCTTTTAAATTGTCAAAAATGCTAAATTAAGACGATATAATAGACGAATTGCGTTATGGGTGCTTCTATTGAATCCAAACCTTGAGGTAAAGGTTTTTGAATGGGGATAACTTAAAAAATTTTTTCACTTGATCGTGGACAAGCCACACGTAGGTTCAGAGGTCACGTAGGTCGTACTGTAATAAGACACGTCGCCCCAATATCGTCATCGATAGGCCGTGACGTATAATTGAAAATCGAACGTCGACACGTGCGATTAAGATATTGGCGGCTACGTCAAAGAAGCCCAAAAGCAGCACTCCTCGTAGAGGCACATGTCCGGAAGGATCGGTAAAAACTTATCCAGACATCACCCATAATTACAGTGACGTGGGCGCCTCTAATATGTGCTAATCATGCATGCATTTATATTTCAAATGAATCAATTTCATTTCTTGTCTTCTTTCCCGATCCCGAAAGCCAAGCTGGCATTATGTTTCCTTTTTTGTCAACGAAATCAATAACAAATCATATGGAACAAGCCTATTTTTAAGCCAATAAAATAAGCTTTTATTAATGACAAATATCTGAGAAATGTTTTCCAGAAGCCACAGAGATGTATTGATTAATTCCTAATTTTAAATTCAAGTTTTTAATTATAATATTAGCAACCATTGGACAGCCGGTCTTCGATTTAAAATCGCCGACGGCTTTGGTGACTAACAGTACTTTCTGGCCTGGTCGATATTGCGGCTTCGATAATTATCCGTCCAAGTCGAACCTTCAACTCGCGTGCTGTTGCTGGGCGACCGACAATCGAGAAACCGGTTGGTGACTAATCATCAATCATGCGATGTTGTGAAAATTACCACGATCTGGACTAAATTGCATGAATCTCGATCTGATTGCTCTGTCCAGGGTTTTTTTTTAAACCAATACCGATAATAAAATACCCTTAGAACGTGGTATTAATATTGCATATATATTTATTATAAATGATAATTTCAAGTTTTTGTGACATTGTTAAAGTTTTGATTTTAAAGCCTCAACTGTATTTGCTAAATATTTAAACTATATGTACATATATCCCCAAATTATGTTAGCAAGACAGCAATTTCATCAATACATTAACTTTGGCAAAGGGCATTTATTAGTTTTAAAAACATGTTGTAGGTTTTCTTTGTTACACTTATCCATTTCATGCCATCATGGGCGCACGTACATTGCATCGATCTCAACCTTTTGCGTTTTCGTTACAAGCTTTACCTTTTATTAATAATTCTTCTATTTTTGTTAGCCCCTTTTGCAACGCCTATGCTTGGTAGTTCAACCGCAGCGGGTACAAAATCACACGCTGCCGTCAGCTTGTCTGGCGCGATTTTATTTTAGCTTTTGTTGTTGCCTTTTTTGTATTTTTCTCTAGCGCTATTTGCAGTTAGCTGTTGGCCGTGTAATTGCAGGCAAACAGGCGGCGAAAATGTCGTTTGCCCCTTCACCACCCAACTTATCCCCATTCTGATGCTCCTAGAGATGTGCATAAGTTCAATTTGAAGCCAATGTCAATGTTTTACTAAAGAAGGATTAGTACATAATAGGCAAAAAGCTTTTCGAGCCTGTTAAATATAAAATATTTACAAAATTGAAGGATTGTTTGCTTGAATTTTAATAGATAAATGTTTTAAATTTGGGTTCCCTTTTTATGATATTATTTAAAACAATTGGAACGTTGATAAATAACAACTTAATATTTCACCTGGCAATATACGATTTTGTTACATCTCTAGAATCCACCTTTTAATGTTTTGTGTAAATCGTGAGACTTACGTAAAAGCGCAAAGGCGGCAAAATGAAATAAAATTAAATTGTTATAATGGGCGATTCCCATTGCGACATTGAGCATTGAGCGGTAGTTTTTCGCTTGCAGTTTCCCTTTTTAAAATACAAAATATCACATGTAGTATAAATACATTGTTCAATACGCTTCATGCTGTATACAATACATTATTTAAACTGTTTTAAATATGACACATTTACATTTTGTAACACAACAAAAAAGTTTCATGTCTTATAAGGCGAAAACGAAAAAAATAAATATTATGCAAAGAAAAACTAACAACGATGATAGCATTTTAACCATTTATTATTATAATAATTATAATCATCTATTAGCAAGCAATTGTTAAGTTGTTTTTTTAGATTTATAAGACCATATTGATTTAATAAGCTTATACAAGACTAATTTTACTAATAAATGTCATTAATGCCTTGGGAAAAAATAACAGTGTAACTGTTAACTGTTGGGAACAATGTCTAAGTCCAATTGGGTTTCTGAAATTCCGTAAAAATGAATACAAAATTCTTTTGTTCAAACAGTTGCTGCAAAACAGTCTGAAGACTTAACTCAAAGCGAAAGCTATTTGGCCATACGGGTGCGAATTGCGTCAAAGATTGTGTGAGAAGCTAATGGACAATCCGAATGCCAAATTCAATTTACGATTTTTCAGTTCGGTCGAGATTTCCTCCTTACTCATTTCGATTTCAGTGCAGCTTCCGATTTGGCCTGCCGCCTGCGGTCTACATATGTTTGCCAAATTTTCCGTCCTTCACTTGCCGCATCTTTTCTACAAGTTCTGCCTCTGACAGGCCACACACACTCTACCTCTACCTCTACCTCTACCCTGGTGCTGGTGTGCACACACAAGTATCTGAGTATCTGAGTATCTGAGAAATGCAACAGAACCGTACTGAAAAAAAAGATCAAAAGGCAACACTGCATTCGGGCTCTGGGTCCCTCAATAAATGTACATCGGGGTATATCGGGCTAGATAGACCTCAAAATTTCAAAAATTTCTTATCTTTTTGGCTACATTTTTTCCAACGAGATATCGTTCTTGACTTTGGCTTATTTTTTCAAAAGTGTCTAGCAAACATAAATTCTCAGCTTATTTATAAAAAAAATTTAAAATAAGCTAAGAAATATGTTTGGTTGATTGATGTAGGAATGACCTTTTTCTGTTCCAGGGTGTGTTATAATTGGTATATTATATAGGATCTAGTTGGGGCTGCTTACGTAGCTTGTTGATGTTTTCGTAGCGGACTCTTCGTTGACGTTTGTTTATAATTTGCGTAGCGCTTCGATTTTATTATTTCTGTTGCTTCCTTCTGAAAATAATCATTTTATTTTTGATCGCTCTCTGGCCATAAATTATACCACCAAACGGAACATGTGTGCGTGTATTCGTTCCCCAGAAGGTAAATATTACCAACAGAATCTCCATACTTTTGTGCCGGACAAGTGTCGGTACATATGTTTGTAAATATAAATACTGATGTATCTATCTGGTTAAGAATTAACATGTGTTTATGGATTCGTTGTTCATGGCTGTTCAATTGAAAAAGTTTAATTTAACAACTCATTTAAAATAAAATAATAAATAATATTCATATTAGATTTATATAAGCTTAAAAACCTTCGAATTAAGGTCACTGCATTGTTGTAATAGCTAAATATGAAGTAATTAGTAAGCTATCCGCATGGCAACTGATGTTAACTTGAAAGATAAATCCATTTTTTCAGAGACTCACTCTCACTACTTTGCGTTCGTGTATGGTGTCACTTTTCCTATTTCGGTCTTGCTGCAATTAAATTACAAAAATTGTTACAATTTGTCGGAAATTTCGAATGAGCTTTGTCCAATTTCGCCTTTGCACGCGTTCAGTTCATGTATCTGCAAGTGTATCTGTATCTGTATCTACGAATGTGAATTTAGTGCGCAAACGAGCACGCACGCGGTGTATGCAAAATGCGGTGGGGCAGGTCGCAAATTAGCATAGTTGCCACTGCTGATGTTGCAGAGAACAACTAGCCTCTAGTATATATATTTTATTCTTATTCTATCCATGATCACAGATATTTGTGGTTAATAAACGAGAAGGACTTATAGCTAAATGTGGTTAATATAATAAAATAGCAAAAGTTAAGGTTCGCAAACCTTTTGGCAATTTTATTGTTTTGATAGTTGTACTCCTTTTTATATAAATAAATATAAATCTTAAACTACAAGAAAAAGAACAACGACATTTAAGTAATACCAATTTTATTTACATTCAAATTAATTTATAATTTACAATATTTTAAATGATTCCCAATCTCTTGTTCCTCTCTTGAGTGATCACAAGCAAATGTGTTAAAGAGATTAAGTAGTTCTGCCTCTCTTTTTCTATATCTTAAGCAACTTTATTCTTGATTCCGCGATCACTCAAGAGAGCGCAATTGCTCTTAATTTCGCTGAGCTCAACAGACATGTACAAAAAAATAAACTAATTCTTATTAAATTTCTTTTCTCCTCTCAACTTTAAAAGACAATCTTCCTTAAAAACATATTTTTTTCTTTTTGAAACACCCGACTTAACATTTAAAAAATAGTTTAATGTGTTTAATAAACTTTACAAATTCAATGTGATATGTTCTCTTGAGTGATGTCCATGATCACTTCTAGCTGCTCTTTCAGTCACTCTCTTTGGGTCTCTCTTTAGTCGTGTGCTACTCAATCTACTCTTAAGGGTTTTGCACCGCTCTTGAGATGTAAGAAGAGAAAATAATTCAGAGAAGAGAAGAACCATGAGAGAGGGTAAAAGAGCAACTCAGCTGTGATCTGCCAGCTGATCGCAGGTTCTGCCTCGGCCTCTGCCTCTGCCTCTGCTTCTGCCGACTGCGACTGGGGCAAAGAAACGTGACGCTCAAATTTTTAAATTTTGTATTGCAGATATTTTCTTCCATTCTTTTAAAATTCTGGACTGCACTTACAGTCTTTGTAAGGATTAATACAAAATTGTATATTGTAAATTTAATTCTGATTAAAAGTCAAGCAAACTCCTCTCATGTATTCCAATTTATCAATACTTTTTTTTTTTGTTTTTTTTGCTGGCAAACATTTCTTTAGTTGTCCTGTTGGTGATATTTTGCTTTTCTTTGGCTGAAATCCCACAACAATTATTAGTCTAGCTGTTTTGTTTTATTTTTCCTAGATTTCCTCATTTTACGCTTATTTGTTTTTAAATAAAAATAACTGACGAACGCAAATTTAAAGCAGGTAAACAAAAGAGGACAAAGAAAAGGCAAACAAATGAGCCGAACAAATTACATTGCTAAGATTGAGCCGAACGTATTCCACAGATATATTTGAAACTTTGGGTCAGTTTTAAGCGCAACTAACAGCACTTATGCTCTCAAGAAAAAGGAAATTTAAATATCCACAAACAAAAAAAAAATTAAATATTATTATTAATAATTTTCAACCGCACAAACAAAAAAAAATTAAATATTATTATTAATAATTTTCAACCGCAGTATGAAATAGTAAAACTTTTTAAACTTTATTTTGTAAGCTTTTTAAGGCACTGACAAAATTTAAAGTTTAAATTCCACACAAAGCCGACCAAACAAACCGAAAATCCCAAGAGTTATGTTGACAGACAGACATGGCGTATGCGCAATGTGCGCAATGTCCATTCTAACGGCGTCATTTGTTTAGCTTAATTGCCGATAAATAATTGCAGAGCGGAGTTGCAAGCCACCCCAACCTCTGCGTGAAAACAAACTCAACCGGGTGCCGGAAGAAAAGGAAGGCAATTCGCATTCGCAAATCATTTTTCAGGCCCAGGCGACAGCTGTGAAAATAAGCGAAAATAAGAAGCAGGCGTCGGATTTGAAGCGGTGGCAGCAAAACCTTTTAGCCCCGATTCCATCTGTGTCATCTGTGTCATCTGGGGGCCCGTGGTGAAAGTCAACCCCTTGGAAATGCACACAGAAAAATATGACTGTCAAAAACCATAAATCTTATAAAAAAGATTTAAATAAATCAAAGTCGCCATAAAATCAAAATGATTTATTAAAATATGTTTCTATACTATTTAATCCTGGCAGCCTTCTTAGTCTTAATATTCTTACAGCTGAAACAAAATTATTTTTTCTAATAATTAAGTAATAAGTGTATCTAAATATTTTTTCTAAGTATTCGATGTGATTAACTGCTTTTATTGAATA
Source organism: Drosophila gunungcola (assembly GCF_025200985.1). NCBI lineage: Eukaryota > Metazoa > Arthropoda > Insecta > Diptera > Drosophilidae > Drosophila > Drosophila gunungcola. Next base: position 16,619 of record NW_026453179.1, read on the forward strand.
AAGTACATACTCTGTGTTATCTTTGCCATTTGAAAAGCACTTCAACTTGGAATATTCCTCGATCATTTTAGTAAATCATATACAATTTTTCTGGACGTGTAGAAGCCGGCACTTATGCCATCTCCATGGCCGATCAACCGCAAGTTACAAATGTCAAATGCTGTTTTTGTCAAAGGTCCTTTCAATGCGTCTTTGTATGGGCATGGGCATGGGCAGGGGCAGGGCAGGGACAGGGGCAGGGACATGAGGGGCGTCAACCCTCTGATGGCAAGTCTCGAAGGAAGGTGCGATGACGCAACAGTTCTATTATTCCGGATGAGAACCATCAGCACATATCTACGCATTTCTTGGTCTCCGATTTGAAGTGCCTGTGACAGTGACTGACGTTGATGACGCACCGGAGCTGCTAAATTCGCATATGCAAAGGACGGGCAAAGGGTTCCGAGATCCATTCATCACACTCCGCTTTTTGGCCAGCTGCAGACCTCGAAGCCCGGCCATTAGGCATGTCAGTCACATCATAGGTTTTTGTTCGACTGCAGCCCATCAATGGTCAAGCCAAAGGGGTTGCACGCACTTTTTGGAGCTGAAAACCGCAGGGATTCTCATAAATACCACACCAAGTCACCCTCTATTTCTGTTTATTCAAAAAAAAGCACAATTTAGCGAAATGTATAAAGCGACAGAGCAAATCAAATTTGGGAATTAGGACTTAAATATGCATTAAAAAAGATAAAGGAATTATAATACAATAAACAAACTTCTACATTTTTCAGTAGAATGGTGATAAAAATAAAATTTTTAATTATTCTCTGCTTCAGGTAGTTTGCCCTCCTGGTCAGAAACTTTAAGTAGATCCAGTTCCCGAAGTCTTGAAGCACCGCTTGGACAGGCTTAAAATGATTGAGTGTGAAGAAGTGGGAAGCCCCAAATGCCCAAATCTGCATCCAGAATATGGCGAATAATTCGAACAGTCAGGCTCACAAAATACCTGCTAATTAGATTCGGCTCAGGTTGCGTAGTTGAATTGTGATGACTCCGCAGCTGATCGAGCTCCTCGCGCAACTCGTTCGGCAGATGGACACCCGCTATGTGCTCCATGGTGGAGTATGTCCGGAAGGTTTCGTGGCTCATCAGTCCCACCACAATGGGAACAGTGATCCCAGCGGCCCTGCAATCCCTCACAAACTGCACAATGGTCTCGGCACGGTAACATATCTGGGTAATAATGCAATCCGCTCCAGCCGCTACCTAAAATAAGTACAAAATTCGCTGAAGCTACACATAATAATTTGTGGATTTTTAATTCTCCTTAATTAGGTTTAAAATTTGTTTAATTGGAAATGTATAAAACACATTACTCTCCATATTCAAATTTGCTTGTCTTATTGGTTTTTAAATTATGTTATGTTTGACAAAAAGTATCCTACCTTTGCTTTAAGGAATTCAATATTCCTAGCTGAATCCTGAGGTACGTCGCCCAAGCTAGTGTAACCTTCTGGGTATCCAGGCACGCAGATTGAAATTTTTTCTGGATTGAATAAATAAAAGACAAAGTCTTTTAAAGTCTTTTACAATCAATCAATCAATACACTTTGTGGTCAGCTTACACAAACATAAATTTTTGAACAATTTTTCATCTTGTTAGAATCAATTAGGATATTTTAAATTAAATGAAATAAAGTTTATTTTACCTTAGTTTAGATTGTTAAACTAAAAGGTAGGAGCAAAGTGCCTTTGCAAAAACGAGCGTTGCTAAACTAGTTGTTGATTTAAGAAGTCACGATTGTAATAAACACAAGCTAGAGCTGAACTTAACCTTTTGTTAACGATTAAGTGGGTCATTTGTTTGTATATATACGAAATAAAACGCCGCTCGCTAGGCGTTCGTTGGCGGAATAAGCAACAATCAAATATATTATTATTTATTAAATGAATTAAAAGTTAGCTTACCACCCCGCTGGCGCCGCGATTGCTCGACCATGGGCTGACCAATCCGGAAATCCTGGCCCTCGTGCACCTGATCACCGCGAACGGCCAGCAGGCTGCTGAAGTTGAGGGCCAGGAACTGATCGAGTCGTTCCCTTTCCAGTCGATAGGCGGACAGGTGGGGCAGCACGGGCAGGTGGGTGGCCAGGTGCTGGGCCAGCTGAAGGCTCTCCACCTGGCCGACGGGCTCCACATCCCAGTACCGCTGGCCCAGCCACACAACGCTCACGAAAGTGGGCAGCATCGGCAGGAAGTGATTGAAGTCCAGACAGGTGGGTCTGCCTCCGGGTTCGCTGGCCATCACCTCGATTCCGTAGAAGATTCGCCCATGGGCTGTCCGCTGGGCAACAAGGGGTCCAATTCGTGGCTCTTCCATTGTGGAAGCATTCTGGCCGGGGGCAAAGGTCACGCAGGGTATGTACGATGTGGAGTGAGCGTTGGGTGGTATGGTCGACGGACCTCCAACGGACTCTTGAATCGCATGCATCGAATTAAACACTCACGCGCTGGCAGATCAACGAAAACTGCCGGCTGCTGTTGTTTGCCCGCCAGGTTATCATCGATCGACGATCTATCTCAACAAACAGATGAGATGAGATTTCTCAACAAAAAGAGAACAGCTTGATACGTTTAGGGAATACCCTACACTGGGAATACCCTTTTCAGTTCAATATATCAAATAAAAGCTTTTAAAGCTTTTTATATTTTTAACCCAATATTGTTTTTGATTTTTTGTATTTTATTTTTATAAAGACTTAAAAAATAATATTTCAAAATATTATGTATTTCATTACAGTTCATTAAATCTTAAGGTTTTGTTTAATATAAGTATTATTTTAACATGCACATTTGTCACTCAGTTTCAATATTTTCTGTTATAGGTTACAGTTTAGTTCTGACTTTATATTAGAAAACGATTCGTAATAGCTATAAGCAATTCTTTTCCGACTGAGCTAAAAAACGTTAAAACAAAGTATAATGGAAGAGCCCAATTTGTAAGTGTATTTTTTAAGTCTATTCATAACCATAACAATTGAAAAAAAAGTAAAGAATGTGTCTTTATTTGTTTCACCTCAAAGAAAATATATTCTGGCAATATAGTTTTCAACCAAAAAAAAAAAAAATCCAATAAAATTTGTACAAATGTGAACAAAAGAGGACAGTTGTTGTCTAAATTTCCCTGTGAAGCCCACTATAATTGCTTATATTCTTCATCCACTGAGTTCGGACAAGGAGGTGCGTGGAAATCGTGGCTGGATCCGTTCAACCCTTTTCAGATTCCCCTGTGAAAGTGGACTCTAAATTGAGGCAATCGGTCTCAACGCCATCCAATTAAAGATTTCATGCAGCTGCACTGGATGGAGACCTTCAAATGTTTCCGTCGACTGGGATCGTATGGGATGGGATCGTTTGGGATGGGACCTAAAATTAGTTGGTCTGTAAACATGTGTGTGGGTGCACCACTGAACCTGTTCTTAGTTTTGTTGGAAGGCCATCTATATTTAAATCTCCGGCGCAGCAGGAACAGAAAACGGTTTTAGGGGAAGATCATTCCGTTTTTGTACATAATACTTAGGAGACACATATAAATGTGACGGAAAAAATATGTTGAAAATAATTTTATAGTGGGGAAGTAAAGACTGGAATAAATTAAAATTAAAAAGGGAAGTGACAAGTATTTAGAATTGATGGAATAATAAATCACACAAAAGGTTCTGAAAGACGTAAAACACAAATAGGCATGACAAGTCAAATGGTGTTTGAAATGTTACGTTCGGGTACTTAAAAGAGAAATAAAATATTATTAGATAAGAAACTATGGCTTAAATATGGCAAAATCCATAATATAACTCATTGTATTTAATATATTTAAACTAAAGTTAACATTTAATAAGGTACATATCAATGGTTCTTATTATTGGTCTTTCATTTATTTATAAATAAATGCTTTTTAGCTCAGTGTTAATAAATATTTTTCATTTAAACTCAAGATAGGTATTTCCTTTTTACAAATTAAAGACAAATGGTTGGGTTCAACTCGCGTTCATAATCAAAATTTTCGTTGCTTCAGTGAGAACCGAATGGACCGAAAGCAAATACGGCTGAGATCCTTAGTAGTTACAAAGGTCCTTAAGAAAGACTTCAATCAAGGTATACCCCCGACGGATTACCCAGATTCGATTTGTTGCCCTGCAAGGATTAGGGGATATTACATTGTACCGCCCCGTGCTTCCATCCAAAGGAGGACCTTCAACTCCTGCAAATTAGCCAAGCTGCCCTATCCCATTAATGGCCGATGGGTCACCTGCTGCGAGGCGAAGGGTTTTCGCTTTATTACAGCCAAATTTTTCACGAAAGCACTGAGGGGTTAAATTACTACGTGGCAGGAAGCCGCGAGATGGAAAGTCTTTGATGAAATGCGTCTACATAGGGAATGAAAATGCGTCTCGGGGCACACGCATGAGGATACAATTTCTCTTCTTCATTTTTTATTTTTTTTTTTTTTTGTATTTGTGTGTCAGAGCTCCAGCTTTCTTGCCATAAGATTCTTTGCTCTGTTGAAATTAAAAAATTCCACCGAGAGCTGGGAAATTATATTGCGGTGGCGGTGGCGGTGCCAAGAAGCGGGGAAGAGTGAAAAATGTAATAAAGACATGAGTTGTGAAATTATTAAGATGATTATGGTAACAGTGAGCACTCGAGTGGAGATGGTGCCACCGTCTTGGTTTCATAATCAGTCTGAAAAGCGAAGGACTTTTGCAGGTGAATGGCTTTCGCAGTGAGTCTATAACTTCCGACTTGAAAGGCCTATCACAGAGCTAAGACTTTAAGTTAAATTGTTAAAAACATTTTAGTTTTTAAAATAAGAAAATATTTATTTACTAAGCGTGCAGAAATTTCTAATGACATTTCTAATATTATTAATTTTAACATTTACATAGAAGTTTAAATTTATATTCTGTACTTTTGGATTTAATAATGTTTACTGGAAAATTATTATATTAGGGAATGCCAAAAGTTTGGAACTTTAAAAACATGAAAATTAATAATTTAAATTGTTTTAATAGTTTAAAATAAATGTTTACAAATAAATAAACACAACTATGTGAAAATTAAATTAACGATTCTATAATTTTTCTAGAGCTATAATTACTGCAGAGCCCAGTACAATCAAAAAGCAAATGTGGATTCATATATAAAATTAATATTGTCGAAAGGCCTCTCATACCTATGTGCGCTATTGAAGGTTACTTACTTTATACATATGTATTTATTTAAGGACGCGTGGAATTTTCCACGGCATTTGCAACCGCTGTGAATCATCGTGTCGGGGGTTGAAACACTGTCGATTTTGGGGGATGCATCTCCGGATCAGAGCATCGGACGCACCACCAATTTTATTTGTTTTACTCTACTACGCTTTACCTATACCTATGGCACCGAGTGGAATTTTTCGCTTGTTGCCAAGCAGGACGCAAGGACGAAGGACGAAGGACGAAAGGCACAGGACACTCATAACTGGGTGAGTGGGCTGGCCGGGTTCCCACTGACTCACTGACTGAATGCCACAATGGATGGATGAATGAATGAGTGAAGGCCCAGCTCATACGGGGGTTGTTCGCCCACCGACGCCCGCTGGAATCGCATCATTATAATAGCTACACATAGAGAATTTGGGAATTTTAATAGAAAAATAGATTCTATCTGTGCAACAATTAAAATCAATTAATTATAGTTGTTTTTTTTTTAGTTAGGCAATCTAACATCTTATATTTTCTTTAAATATCAAAATGTTGAGTTTTATTTAATATGTTTCCTCTGGTTATATGTTTATGATAGATATGTTTTGAAAAAGTAAACTAAAATGATAAAAACAGTTATTGATTAAATTCATAAAATGTGTTTATTATATCAAAATTAGAATTATTAAAATACAAAGTCATAGGAACAAATTAGAATTATTAAAATACAAAGTTCATAGGAACAAATTTTTCTTGGAGTCCAATGCTTAGAACCTTTTTTTTTAGGTATATTCTTATATCTAATGATTAATGTTTCAAAATTATTTTTAATCATTTATTATAGCACCTGACTATAAAAGTGCAAATTTATAATAATTTATGTATGATTAATGTTTTATCAATTAATACAATTAATAAATAAAACAAATACTTTGTGTACTTCAAGTAAAAATAACTTCAAAAGCGTTTTTGTCAGTTTAAAATCTGTTTTGGGCAGCTAGTGAGTGAGTGACGAGAGCCGGCTGCCGCAGTTGTTTTCATACATTTTCAGTTTGCCTCAGAGGGGTGGCGCATCAACCCCTGATGGCCTATAGCATATAGCATATATCATATAGCACATAGCACTTAGCACATAGGGTATAGCGTAGAGAGCACATCCTGCACCGAAGGACATCGGGCCACCTTTGTGTGCTTCGGTTGCAAATCTTTTGGAAATTGCGTCACCGCCGTGCGGCGAACGTGTCAGGCACGCAGCAATACCCCTCCCCAGTTGGTCCTCGTCCTCCCAGAAATCCTTTGCAATCTCGTATGAGTTACTGACATAATTAGGACCTAACTGGAAGTCACGCGCAGCGCATTCGTAATCCGAGTCCTGCCGCTCCCGTCCATGTGTATATATGGTAGTATACGGCATTCAAGGTCACATTTCCACTTCCATTAACATTCACATTCCGATTTCGATTTCGATTTCCAGCTGCGGTCGAGTGAGCCGTCAACGATTCGATTTCATCTCATTTCGCAGTCGGCAGCTGCCCTTTACCCATGCATCGCTCATTTGGAGAGATTACTGTAGGTCCACTTGAGACTGTCCGAAAGTCAGTAATGATATAAATAAGCAACTCATAAGAAAATTATTTTAACAAAAATCTGTCAATTATTTAAATGATAGAAGTTCATTTAAGGGTTTGAATTTGATACAAATATTGTTTAAATGGCATGAATATGAAAAAATGTATCTACAATGTGCCCAAAACAAGTTAATGCTTTAAATATTATAATTTATGAGATAGACAGGGAAATAGACAGTACTAAAATTGAAGTTTACACGAACTTTTTAAGCATAGTACTTTTAAGAGTTAATTGTTAAACTTTTTCAGTTTTAATAACAAGGTAAAAACATTTCAAACGACAAAACAAACCATTTAACCCACGTGTTTTTGGAAATTAATTGTTCACCTTAAACTTTTGCCAGCTTTCTCAAGCAATTCAAAAACCAAATCTGTTGGAATTCTATAAATCATAAAATTAAAAAAAAAAAAAAATTACTTAAATAACTCAAGCAACATTGTGGTGATTACATACTTTACATTTACAAACGATGCGCAGGGCAATATTTAATTTCACACTCACGACCAAGTTTTCGGGTTCTCCGGATGTCTAAGTCATGCCCAAATGGGCGGATGAGGGGGGGGCGGGGCTGTCCTGGAGGCCTGAACGGAACGCCAAACAGGACGCACAATGGGAAACGCAAGTCAGCAGGCCTGCACACATGCACACACGCACCAAACTAAAATATGTGTAATTTAATTATGGGCCTGCCAACGACTGAGTCAACGTCGACGTACAAGCGTGCGGCGGGTGGCAAATTGCCAAAAAAAAAAAGAAAATTCAAAAAATTGGGAAAAGACCCGAAAAAACTATAAAGTCGATCGACTCGACTATAAGATACCTTAAACTCGCAACAGGAAGACGAGACAAGTCGTTCAATTGAATTTAAGTACGATATATAAATCTTTTTGTTCTTCTTGTTTTCTTTGTAATTTTTGCTATTCAAAGTGATATTACAAGACATATATGTATAATCTCTAAGTCTTTATGAGAAGCGACTTAAACTTTGTAATATTACCTTAAGCACAAACTAGATGGAAAAGTTTTAAATATCTTATTAAAAATAAATATATATCTTTCTAAACAAATATTGTTTTCTTTCGTACTTCATGTTGTTCAGATGCATATCAATACTTATTAGAAATAATATTATTAGACATTAATAGTATGATTATTAGACATTAATAGTATATTATGATAATAGTATTAATTTAGATTTAGATTCAACAGATAAACCTTGTCCTTGTCTATATAGTTTGTATACCCTTGTGTTTCTGAAAAACTGGGTATTATATACCAAAAGGGGGAAGCCGAATGTACGCATATCCTGCTGCTCAAAAGTCCTTCCCCTAGACGGTTTTCCTACGTTTTCTGCGCCTTTTGTTGCCCGGTTTTATTCTTCGTCGGTCCCATCCCCCCTTTCGTTATTTTGACTCAAGCTGTGCACATTTTCGGTTTGATTATCGAACACAATATTTTTTCCGCTTTCCTTGTTGGCCATAATTGACGATTGCGCCATGAGTCGCCACAAATTCCCAACCCACTGACCCCCGTCCTGTCCCGACCCGCCCCCCTCAACATCCTATTTCGCATCCTCTGGTCGGGCTTTCCCTTTTAATGAAATTTTCCCCTGCACTGGTCGAGTAAACACATTAAACAGATTTCAATTTTTTAATATTCCAGCGTTTATTGGTTGAGTTTTTTTTTTTTTTTTTTCGTTTTGTTGCAGGGGGGCGGGGCCGGGTCGCAGAAATTAATTTGTAATGCGGAAATTGTAAAAGGCAAAAAAAGATCTGAAAATTATGTTGTAATTTGGAGCGGCGACGCGAATTTGATTGAAATATTACTTGAACTGAGATGAAGCTCGTTAATAGCAAATTTTGGTCAGCTATGTTGGTTTTTTTGAGCTGTATTATTATTTCTTTACCAAAATGAAAACATTGTGTGTATTTACCATGATTGGAAGTCGTAAGATGGAAATTTGATTAAAATATCAATTTAATTTATGCAAGTAGGAAATTATTAATAAAATAATAGCCGTTCTAGCGTTCATTAAAATTCAAATAGGTATTAAACAATTTTTTTAATCACAAAACTCCCACTGTCTTTTTGAAACCTTACCAAATGTATTTTATTGTTGGAAACTGGTTTTTGAAACTAAAGAGTTTTCTTTTTCCCAATCGAACAAAGTTTAATGTGTTGAAAATACGATTATATACATTCAGACGTTTCGATCGATGAGATGTTAGCCACTCGAAGATACAAATTGCTGATACCATTCAAGTTGCTGTCGATTATTACTTCACATTCAACTCGAGTTGAAGGTAACACCAGACACAACAGACAAAGATCGCACCGCCCAAAAATGGAAGATTCAGGCATTAATAAAAGCAATAAAAATAGTCGTAAAAAAGCGGCCGTAACCGTTAAAGCCAGAGAAACCCGTTAAGAGCACGAGCAGCGCAACACCCACACGCCGAATATGTAAAACGGAGGTAATGCCATGCCCAAACCCAAAAATAATAAACCGAAGAGGAGCCACAAATATTGATAGTACAATGGGGCAGCGGCAACCCATACCGCATAGCCATAGTCCATAGCCCATAGTCCATAGCCCATAGTCCATAGCCCATAAATGGTGTCCAACACACAAACCGCACAATCTCATATCGCATAGGCTCTTTTATGGCCGTTTCGTTTGGTCCGTGAGTTTCTGGCTTCTTCGGAGCTATTGATTTGCGACGAATGGTGCTAAGGTGTGCCGAATTACAAGGAAGCCGCTTGAAATGCGATTATTGTCACGGTCATGTTTTCACAAAATGGGCGGGACCAAATGTCAAACGACATTCATCACCCCATACCCATAATGTCCACGATTTTCACCTTTTCATGAACTTTTAATTGGCTCGGCGGTGCCGTTTCAATATCTATCAAAGTTGAGATGTGGAAAACGATTCTCGGAAATCAGTTTAGTAAATTGCTTTGCATTTTTCAAGGTATTACTTAAAATATTTGATTTAAGCCTCAAAGAAAAAGTGTTTGAAAAGTTTGCCCATATATATATATAACTTTCACTCAAATTCAATGGCAAACAGAACTAAATTATATTTTTAGCCTAGTCTCTTTAGTTTATATTACTCGACACATATAGTATATATTCTAAGAAAGTTTTTGTATACATATACCCAGGGACTCTCATAATTTTCCGGACTAAAATCAGTTATAACCAGGTCCCCAGTGTGCTTTTGTTTATGAGTCGTAAAACCCAATTAGGATTCGACAATTCGGACCTTTTGTGACTGTTTGCTTGTCCTTGTGAGCAGAGTTTCTAGCTTGATGACTCGAATAGTTCGAATGTGTTTATCTAGCCGTGTAATGGCAAACACCTTTCGCCGCAGAGACCCGTCAACTTGTTACCCTCAATGGGAAGGTATCGGCCTCAAGTATATATCTAAGGTATACAAAGAGCGAGTACACGAGTATGTACAATGTACATACATTTCTGTAGGCACGAAATGTCTGTTGTTTCTATCTGTTGATTTTTCTTTCTACGGCCTGCATACATTTTGAGGTTTGCTTTTTATATATATACAGTGAAAACGGCTAAGTCGGACACCTTTGGAATGGTGTACAAATATTTTTTTTCATCTCTAAGAAATAAATATATAAATTTAAATTCTTTAAACTATTTCAGAAACTTGTGGTAATGCAAAAAAATATTGTGTCATTTAGTTTTTGTAGTTTTTAAAGTTATGTTTGACATGATAACTTTTTTATCCTATTTATTTTTTTTTATACTTAAAGTGAAAAAAGACAAAGAAATGGTAAAAGTAGTTTCACTGTAGTAGGCTTCTCTTCCATTTTAGGGCCACTTTGAGGCGACTGACGAACTGACTGACTGACTGACTGACTGAATGACGCGCCGATTGGATGACTGACTGATTGCACGACAAACTAACGAAACTAACGAATCGGCGGACCAACCGATGCCAAACACTCAAAAAAAATAAAAATAAAAAAACAGATATACACAAGCGCATATACCATACACATATGGACACTCAAAAACAACAAGACGAGAACAGGAGACCTCTTAAAAGGCTGGCAGCATAGAAGACGAGGTAGAAACACAATAATGGGCTCGAGACCCCGGGCCTGAGTTTACTTTGCCTTTTTCACTTTTGATATTTTGACATTTTCATTTGACAGCTGATTGAAGGGCCCCCGACCATCAACAACAACAACAAGAGCAACAACAACAACAACAGCAGCAACAACAACAACAACAAGGTTGTGTGATTCGATTTCGATCGATGTTGTGGCGACACAGCCGAGCAAGATACACAGTTAAATATTATGAGAATTTTTGAGAAGGTACCCAACCATCCATTTAAGTCCGTTCACTTGTCCTAATGGCAAGCTAAGAGTAAGCTTAAGTCTTTCAAGTTCTATACGTTTTCACAGTTACTTATTTTGGCTTAATGTCCTTAAATCCAAACCATTAAAAGCACAAACAGTAAAAACAGCGAAATAACTTGAGAACCAATAACCTTAAATGAAAAAAAAATCAAATTTTGTTATTTCTTAAAATTTTAAGTCTTACACTCTACACTCAAATATTTAAATAAATCAATTAAACACCAATGAAAATTTGTATTCTGATTTAAATTTTTAGTTATCCGCTTGACAAACACACATTTACATATTTTTTCCACTCAGAATTGATGTTTAAAATTTTCAGAAGTAGACAATAAAAAATGCTCAGTGGATCAACTGGCCAGACACGATAGCGATAGCTTTCCGTCAGGTCGAATATGGCTCACGCTCATGTGGTGCGGTGGTGTCAAGTGCCCAGGTAGTGGAGCAAGCAAAAAAATATTTTTTTTAATTTTTTGTCAAGCTAAAGGTTTTTAAAGAATAAAAAAACAAGGCCAGAGCTTGTATTACCAATCAATAAAATAAAACATATATAATTAAGAAATTATGCTCTCATAAAAGTATCCCAATAGCTATAAAGATAAATTTAATGACCGATTTTTAATTTAATTATTATAAAAACGTATCTAACAGTTTGTATATTTTCTTTTTGTACCCACTGTGCCGCCCCTTCTATTTCTTATATTTAGAGGGCGGGGGCGGCGCAGTGCGCATATGAATGTGTGACATGTTTGTCGAAAATGTTCAAAGTTGTTTGGCTCTTTCGGTTTGCTTTCATTGCCGTTGTTGTCGTATTGCTCGCCTGATGGAAATGTTCATGGAAGGGGGCGGGGAGCGTAAAGTGGGCGGGGCAGAGAGGTTAGGTGCTTAGCCGGTGCAGGCCAAGTTGCGCCTAATGGCATCGCGTGCGTTAACTTTTAGCGTCAAGTGTCATACACAGTGTGTGTGTGATTACACTGAAAACAAATATCTCATGCATAATGCGTGTGTAGTCACACTGAGCCGAAAGATCGGTGGTGCATTTATTTAAAAAAAATATACATTGTATAGCTAAGAATAGTATTTGTATTCCAAAGAACTATTTATTTTCATATATTTAACAATTTGAAATATTTTTTAGAATGGATTTCATTTAAGTTTATTTTTTTAAATATTATAAAATATTTCTAAATATTTTTGAGAGTTACAAATAACTATGGGATACTTTACAAATTACGTTATATTTCAGACCAGTTGGGCCTAATAAAAAAACGAATTTTTTTCCTGTGCATCTGTGTGTATTTTATGCTATGTTTGCCTAACTGCACATGACAGTTGCCCGAGCATTAGCCTGATCCAATTTGGCATTCCCTGCCCCTCTTTCCGCCCAAAACGAGTGTCCATTGTGGCAGCGAAATGACCCGAGGCACTCGAGTGACACCTTTTTTCGGGCTGCGCTGCGGCCTTCTTTGCATTTAATTGCCCAAAACGAAGGCTCCACATACTACTACATGGGTGCACCTTTATGAGGGCTCTCCAAACGAGAGCTAATCGAAAGCGTTTTTACTTTCATTTCCTTCTCGAGTTCGGCTCATTTCAGTTGACATTAGTTGCAGGTAACCTTTGCTTCTCCCCGAAGTAATTATGTCCTCTGTGTGGGGGTAACTATCCAATTAGGAGTTGAATGTCCACGTTGGGGCAGGTAATATTGAACTGGAGGGTTATTGTGGGGATACAGCCACGGGTAAAATAATAAATTAACTAAGTAAGCCCACTTTTTTTACTTAGTTATAAATTAAAAAAGTATACAACGAATTAATGAAAATATTAATAAAAAATTGTATTCATAAAATGAACCTTTTTGCCATGTTAATATATGATATATAAATACTGTTTAATCCATTATTAAATTGCCATCACCAGAAATAGATTATGCATTTTGTTCCTAAATCAAGTTATATATTAAAAAAGTAAAAATAAATTAAATGGAAATATTTTGAAAAATTGTATTTATAAATTAAACCTTTTTGCAATGCTAATATATAATATATAAATACTATTAAAGCCATGACTAAATAGCCATCACCAGAAATAAATATTTCATTTTATTCTTAAATCAAGTGTAATTCATTCCAACAAAATATTTAATATTTACGAGTAACTCGATCCAGATTGATGAAAGCTTTTTAAGCGTATACTTAATATGGCAACTGCCAACTTGCCCAGCATTGGCAGTCCCAATCCCAGCTGGCCATTGCTCGAATTGAAATACAAGATGCGGTGTTCTCGGTAAACAGTTGTGGGGCCAAATGAAGATTGACGAGGAGCATGCTCCACCCACGCCCACGCCCACGCCCACTTCCATCTACGCCCACCAATTCAGATTCTTCAGCCAGCGTCCCGAAGACATTTAATGTAATCCCATAAGATAAGGACTCGAGTGCAGGCAACTGCAACCGAAGGACACGAGACTACACGGGACAAATTGCATTGCATTTCCACTCCCACATTCACATCCACATCCACATCCATATCCACGTTTCGCCCAAGGCCCCTGGTTTTCCCCCAGCCAAAGGCCCCGTGGATCACCTTCCCTGCAACTCTACTCTGTTCTTAAGTGCTTGAAAGCGCATAGTTCGCCAGCTTGTGTGAGACAGGGCGCATGCTAGCAGGAGTAAGTGTAATCAACATGCAAGCCGAACAATGCAGGGTGGACCCAAGTGACAAGGGCACGAGAGTGCACTGCAAAAAAAAAGAGTTGGCAAATTTAGAAGTTATAAATAAGTAACAAACTATATACGTTAATCAGGTTACAGACGCTGTGGAGAAGTAAGAAAAATATGTTTGTTATAAAAAACGTTGATTTTACATAGAGAGAACGCCACGTTCTATAAAACAAACAACCTTTGTGAAAAGAATTAAAATAAAAACCTAACAATTTATTTTAATTAATTTGTAAGTTACTAAGTGAAACTCGAATCAGCATTCCCATATACAAGCTGAATACGAATTTTTTGAAATAATATTTTATTCCTTTTAATATTTTTGAAAGTTAAAGTTTTTTAATTTTTAATTTAACACGCTACTTAAAAACACTCTGTGAATTGGAAATCAGTCAAGCATATTTTATTTCTAAATTGTTTTAAGATAAATAATCCGAAACAAATTAATTTATAGTTTGAAGATGTTTTTTCTGTTTTCATTGTTAAATGGGGATTGCCAATCCAATTTAAGCTTGTCTCTTTATTTTTTTAAAGCTAAAGTTTTTAAAATTAAAAAATAGTCTGTGAATTGGCAATCAGTCAAGCATATTTTATTTCTAAGTTATTTTTAGATAAATAAACCGAAACAAATTAATTTATATGTTTGAAGATGTTTTTTCTGTTTTCATTGTTAAATGGGGATTGCCAATCCAATTTAAGCTTGTCTCTTTATTTTTTTAAAGCTAAAGTTTTTAATTTGAAAAATAGTCTGTGAATTGGAAATCAGTCAGGCATATTTTTTGTCTAAGTTATTTTAAGATAAATAAACCGAACAACTTATTTTATATGTTTTAAGATGTTTGTTCTGTTTTCATTGTTAAATGGGGATTGCCAATCCAATTTAAGCTTGTCTCTTAGAGTCGTTCAAGTATTAGGGACATTAGTTCAAATGAAAGTTCTATTTTTTGCCAAGTGCAGTGGGATGCCCTCACGTATCCGGACGGGCGCCTGGAGTGGCGTTCAAACGAATTTGCCACAGCACTTGAGCGCTCAACAGGACGAGGATGACGAGTGGGGGTAGCGGCGTTGAATATGACGACGAGGTTCAGGACGAGGACGACGACGAGGACGAGGACCACGCGAAGGACCGGTCCCCTGATGACTATGGCCATGTGAGGGAAGTTCGGAATGGTATGGTACATATATGATATGGTATGGGGTATGGTTTGGCATAACAACGCAGCGCAGCGATAATAATGACGGCGAAAACAATTGCAACAGCGGTAAACAAGAACTCGCTCGACACGCTCTCGCCACTTGAAGCGCCCAAGGAGCGAAGGAGTCGCGCTACCTGGAACTCCCGAGATCCCCGGCAGAAACATCCCGGATTCCGGGACCGGCACGCAATCACGGACCCGTGATGTTCGGGCACGGACGTCTGTTGTTGTGTAATAAGCATTAATGGGGTGCTCGCCGGGATTGCCGTTACCGTTGCCACGGCCGTTACCTATTCATCCCAAATGTTGTTTGTGTTTATCTGTCAACATGCAACGTCGTCGCCATCGCATCTAAATCCACATCCACGTCCACATTCACCGCTCCCTGCATGTTTGCCTTTGCGTTTGCGTTTGCTTTTCCCTCGGCTGCTGCAACAAAGACCACTCGGATCGGATCGCAATTACCGTGGGAGATGATGTGCGAAAATATTCGCCAAAAATTGCAAGCTATCTCCGAAAAATACATACCATAATGATTTTCCGTTTATTTTAAATTTTTTTTATATTAAAAACGCTTTAAAGGTTTTTCTTTTGTTGTTCAAAAACTCGTGGAAAATTAACAGCGAAACGTATTTTGACAATCATTTTGTTGCAGCGCAGTGATACCAATCCAAACCTTTTTAATTAACCTAAATGAATAAATAAATGCCTTATCAATAATTTTCACAATTAACAATTATTAATAAAAAACAAGAAATAATTTATTATGTATAATGATGTTCAATATTTATTTTATAAGAAGCCATTTACTTATTATACCATTTATATAAATTTTAATGGATTGCCAATTAGTTGGGCGCCAAATATATATGTTATATTACTAATGTCTTTAAATGCTTAAGATATATTTTCCCCAATATTCACAAATGGCTTTTAATGACTTAACAACTTGTATGGCATTTAGTTTTGCATGCAATGTAGAGTGCACATTTTTACCGGTCCCACTGTAGCAGTGCCATTATCATCAGCATTTGCCGCACAGTCATCCCCGAACCCATCAGCGATGATGATTCTCGTGATGATGATGCCGCTGCCAACGACAGGCAGCGCGTGTGAGAAATCATCTTTTTAATTTTCACAATCAAATGTTTTTGTTGTTATTTTTTCCACTCGACTACCGCATTTTCCGGAGCCGGGCTGCAGGCTACGGATAGAGCAGCTGTCCGAAATTGAAATGGGGTGGAAGGGGATGGAAAATCGGATGGGACGGAATGGCATATGATAGGATGGTATATGGTGTGGTGTATCCGTGGAAAGGGGATGGCACTGCCACTCAGAGACTCGCGTTTTGTTTTGTGGTTTATTACACGCAAATAAATTACATTTATGTTTGTTTCCATTTCCATTTCCCTGCAGTCGCCGACGTTTAGGGATGGGACTTAAAACGGTTTGAGTTATTTTGTAACTCGACATCATTGCTTTATTTGATTAATTCTGGTGAACTGTATTTCAAATTATTATAAATAAATATTTAAAGATTAATTGACAAACATGCCTTAAAAACTAAACTAGTATTAGTAATGAAAAACCTTTTCAATTCAATATCAATTATTAATTGAAAATAAATAATGGTTATAATTTTTAAACATTTTTACTGATTAAAAAGGAAAACATCTTAATACCTTCAAAAGTTAAGTTGCATAAAGGTGCATAAGTACCATCTGTAATACCAACTTTGGCGAACATTTGTTTCCATTTTGTGCCGTAATATTTCCACTACAACTTTCCCATACACTTTTCCCATACCCCCCACTCCACAGTGCTCTAATCACCCCCTTTGGCAATGTGACCCCTGTCCGTTTCTCGATTGTTTGCTGCTCTTTATTAATTTGATCATTTCATGATTGCCATTGTTATTGTGGCTGTATCTGCTGCCATTGTTGTAATTAACCTTTTGTCTTTGTCGCTGGTCGACTTGTTGTTGCTGCTCATTTTGGCCAGAGTTTTTGGTCTATTTGTCGGACTCGAACCCCCGAACCCCCGAACCCCCCAACGCGAACGCGAACCCTAACCCGAACCCTCTGTCATTGTGTGTTGGCAGCTCTGGTCAAAAGGTCCGACTTTGACCGACGGATCCCCAACTGCCATCGGTCCATTGTCCCACATTGCCATTGTATTTGGTGACATCAACACAACACCATAACCATTGCACACTTTTGACCATTCCCTGCTGCTTTTCCGCTTGGAGTCGTTCCATTCGCACCGACATTTGGCCATTTTCCAGCCGAAGTCAGATGCTAATTATGTACTCGACATTTGACGAGGGCGTTGGCCCGCCCCCTCGATGCCACTCGACTTTCATAATCCACGTACAACAAATTACTACACAGCCCCTTAACCTCTAATTGCTTGAGGGGGTGAAAAGTAGTCAGAGTGTTAACTGCCATTTGTTAAGAAGATAAGCCAGATAATACTGCTTTTGAGTTTTTCAAAATTATAAAAAAATTTACCAAGGGAACTAATCAAATTTTTGTACTATATAAAAAAAAAACTAAACAGAATTTACTCTCACCAACATTAATGGTATAACATAATATAATTTTTTGTTCAACATTTGATTACAAACTACAAACATTTTTTTTTAATTTTGATTTCAAATGGCACAAGACATGTTCTCTTAAAATTATATTTTCCTCATATATTCCTTTGAGTAATTGCTTGGAATTGAGCTGGGCTCTGACTTAATTCATTTATTTATAAGCGCATTTATTTCTTGTTCAACGCATTATATTCGTATATAAATTTACATTAACATTTTTTCGCATCATTTCACAGAAGGAAGGAGCGAAGGACAGCAGAAGCATTAAATGCCGAGAAAAACCAAATGAAACTCATTAAAATTTTACGAACTTGATGTTCAGAGCAGTTTTTCTCTTTTTATGGGCTCCGTATTTTCCTTCTTTTTTTTTTTTGCCACAGCACTTTGCCTAATTTCATGGCCAAAAAAGCCTAAAAGGCAACAGAGACGTCAAGGACCAAAAAGACATTTGAAATTTTGATCACGTTACGCTTTTTTAATTGTTCCCCTGCGGCGCGCTCATTAAAATCGTCCGCTTTTCACTCCTCTCGCTGCTAGGAAGCCAACCCACCCCCCTCATATATTCCATATATTTCCCTGGTAATTGAGACCTCGAATATTTTAGTTCCCTTTCTAGATTCGGCTTCTAGAGTTTCCCCGTTTTAAATTAAGTATAAATTATATTAAAGTTTTATTGACTTTCTTACCGATTCCCAAAGCCCTTAAATTACTTAGAAAATTTCGTGTGAGGAGGCTTTTACGACAAATTCATCCCAGCAGCTGGATTTTTAGGTTGCCACGTCGGCAATTTCGAAATTAGCTCGCAGCAATTTAAATGTTGTAAAAAATATAAATAACATGACGAAAGACGAAAGACGAGAGACGACACCCAACACGCTAGCTTTATGGCACTTGGCCTCGGGTTATTTGTCGAGTTAAACTCAAGACGATTAAGCTGTTTCGGGGCAAGGACCAGAGCCCGGGACCAGTCATCTAATTATCCTTATTCGGATGGCCCATTAACCGGGATGAGTCGCCCCTAGCACCCACATAAGCCCATTAGCATTGCACGACCCATAAAAAGTTGGATTCAACGAAATAACCTCCTCCTAAAATATTTGACGAGAGCCGTCGATGGTTGTTAATATCAATTTGTAAACTTGGCCTTAAGGATTCGCTGGGCAGCTATGTACAAGCTATGTACAAGTTTCTTAATTAATTTTAAGAAATTTATAACTTAATCAAGTAGATTTCTTAAGTAAGCCAAATTTTTGATTAAAATCATTTGGCAGCCTTTAGTTTTTAAGATTAGGTTTTGAAATAAGGCACACGACAAAAAGCTGTTGTAGAATTATTAATTCATTACATTAAGTCATAATAACATAAAAAGGTTACGTAGGAAAAAAAAACATTTTAGACCTTCTACAAAATGAATGCGAAGTTATAGGTAATAGGTCGTAAATACTTTTTAAGTGGCACTGCTGAAGGGGGAACACTTACACCGCATTTTCAATTCGTTCTAGAGACAATGAATATGAAGTTGTTGCTAATAACTCGTAAATCCCTTTTAAGTGGCACTGAAGAATGGGGCAAAACATAATCTAAAATCGATAAAGGAACCATCTGGTGTACACTACGGCTAGATAACTCATTAAAATCTCCCCCCTGCCCTACGCACCTGTACCCCTCACCCACGGCCCGCACTCCTAGTTCTCCACTGCTAATTAGCTATTTGCATATCAACTTGGGCCACAGATGTCCGGGGCCATAACATCAAAGTTAAGTGTCCCAGGCGGTAAAAGAGGCCATCGCCATCGGGTGTCGACAAATCGGGGCCGAGAGTTATGCACTACGCACGTGACTGGGCCAGATCGCATTTGTTTAGCAGTAGTTGCTCGGACACGGAAGCGATTTATTAGATTTTCATTAAACAAACAAAGCGTCCGGCGCATTTAATTGCTTAATTTATTAATAACCGACCCAAGGAGCGGGAAGCGGGACTTCAAGCAGCTGTCGCTTCTTCGGCGCAAAAAGGCAATTTGGGGTGGGGTGAAAACTGGGAGTCGGGCTCAAATTAGTTTTTCATCACGAAATTATGCCGGAGACGAAACGTCAATTTGGCACGCCCCAAAATGAGATTCGTCCAACACGAATACAAAGCCGAATGAGTACAATAATGAGGCTAGTTGGTGGTGGGGGGTAGAAAACTACACAGAGAAAAAATATTTCATTTCCATTTATGTGTAAAAACATGTCTCTAAATACATATATTATGCTGTTTATTGTGGACTGTTCTTTTCAAAGTGGGCTTTTGTGAACTCAACAAAGTAAAGTCAATCGAAGTCTATAAAATATAAGTTTTCAAAATTTTAATATGGTTATCTTGATAATTAAAAGCTTTAAAGAAAGAACATTTAAAGCCTACACAAAATCATTTCCAAATATTATTCGATTATTAAGGTTATCAAATTTTTGCATACTGTTTTCTCCTCCGTTTGGAAAGTGTTGTGCCCGGCAAGTCCTTTGGGTAAATTAACACTCTTTGATTAGCCCCGCCCACCCCGAAAAAAAACAAAAACGCTCTTATTGCGTATACGCCATGTTGGCAGTCAATCAATGGACACTTGAGCACCGCCCTGCCACGCCCCCTCCCCCAAAAATGTAGTCAGATGCTGGCGTATGCTTTCATTGTCCGTCCCCAATTTCCCTCCACTACCAGAGCCACTTCCACTGGCACTTCTACTTCTACTTACTTCTACTCCTGCTGCTGCTGTTGTCAGGACCAGGCGGAAAGTTACGCAATTTTTGCTTATTATTTTCATAATCAATATTCAATTTAGACGAAACACTTGCCAGTCAACGTGGCATCCTCACCAGCCCTCCAGATCCTCGTCGTCTCCTCATATTTCCTCCTTGTTCGAAATGAGCTTCAAAGGATGTGGAAAGATGGTGGTGTGGTAGATGGAAGATGAGAGGAGGTGGGCACGGGGACATCTAAGTGGCAGTGTGCCTGTCTTCATTGTGAATAGACAAAAAATTAAAAAGGTATTGGGTTTTTATTTTTAAATAAGCTTGACAAGCTTAAATAAGAACTAAGATTTAAAATGTTATCTATTTACAAAAAAAAAAGAAAAGCAATATAAACAAGTTATAAGGCAAGATTTAAATGACAAATTAGATAATTTTAGATATTTGCTTTAAACTTTATTACTTTACCAAGTGTGTCATTCGATAGATGGCACAGCAGACTTCAGAATTTGATTCAATTTTCTGGCCACATCGCCCCAGTGTTTATGCACGGCGGCAGTTTGCGTAAATTTCCCTGGAGGCGGACGCTCTTTTTCCAGGACAGGCTGACTGCCTGACTGCCTGACTGCCTGGCTGCCTGGCTGACAGACAGGAGCTGAATCCCAGTCAGAGTTTGGGTTGGAGGCGGCAACATTCTGCATTGAACTTATAATTAAACACGGAAAACGTGGAAAGTGTGGCAAATGCGGGGGCAGACAGGAAAACAATGAGGGGCTGAGCGACTGAATTAGTCAGCAGTCAAGAGTTGTGCGGCAGTCGCTTAAATTGAAAACGTTATTTTGCATTCGACTGAAGTACGCATAATTGGGAATTATATCTTTCACCCCCCAAAGGAACCAGCAGTTTTGGCCCCAGCTTCAAGAAGATCAATTCATTTGCAGCTCGAGGCATATTTTTTGCAATTCAGTGTGTGATGTTTTGCTCATTTACACTTGGCTGCATGCTCGATAATGCCTCTGCCATTGCCAATTTCCTTCGAAGCCTGTTCCAGTAATTGACCAATGCAAGGACCAAGGACCAAGGAACTTGGCAACAGGGGACAGGACCAGCATCATTGGCAGTGGACAACGGCCCCCAACGGAGTGCTTTCATCATTGAAGCTTATGAAACTTTTGATTGACGAAGCCAGCCAAATGAACGAAATGCGAGTGCACAGATACAAGGAGAGACATAGACACAGCAACAGATACACAGAAAGAAAATAATAGAAAGCTAAGGAATGACACATGCTCAGTTGAGAAATTAATATTCGGCTTTTAATTACAAGCATAGGGATACAAATAAAAAATTATGTTTGACCAGAACTTTACCTCTTGATAAAAGGAACAGAGCTCACATATATATGTTATGTATATATTTTGTATGCAGTACTTTTAATCTATCTTTAGCTAAGCTATTTAAAAAATATATATAAATATTATTGTAATGATTACCTACCTTAAGACACTATTAGAAAATTTAAGAAATCTAAACTGTAAACAGATTATAGCTAATTTAAACCATTTACCTAAATTATAAATTTCTTTTTTAAGGCGTTTAGAGCTTTGATTGTGATTCCTCCCTATAATTCTCAGTGTACGGAAATGGATGCGAATAATGAGATGAGAGGACAGCAGCTGGCCGAGAGACATTCATTAGCATTAATAAACATTTTGTATGCTGCCAACTAGAGCACTGAGAAAAACACATATAAACTTCTTTATGTCCAATGCTCCTCTACCCTGCCATTTGGGGCAATGTGCGTGGAGAATTTCTCGAACTGTACCGTCCACCAATCTGCCACAAAATGAATGAAATTTTATTAACTTGGCCCCCAACTCTCGAATTGATTAGGATGCCCCGATGGGAGTGAAGTGGTGGAAACGTGAAGCTGACAGAGCAGTAAAATTACTTTTTAACTCAAGGCCTGAATTCGAAACTTGAACTATACTGATAACCGATGACTGATAAATGATTCATGAGCAGCTGCTTTGTGCGTTTATTGCATAAGTTGAGACATTATTGGTCTGCCTTCGAACTTGGGGAATTGGATTTGATCTATAAACACAAACGAGAGAGTTAGTCATGAGATGATGTCAACGATTAGGCAGAGCTTTGGCTGGGACTTGAAAATGAGTTTCCAAAGAAGATGAATTCAATTCGAGTGGAATTTACTGACTTGTTTTTTTTTAGAATAGACCCTGAGTTATCAAGCACTTGAGTTTGGCTTTATCAGAAGCCAGAAAACAAACTATGATTAGTGTTTGCCAGTTGGAGGCAATGTATCAACTGTCATCTGGCGGAAAAGCTGTGCTAACTGGCGTCAAAGTTAATGGACAACTCCACTTATGCAACCCAACTGGGCTACGGCTATACCTTAAACATAAAAACAATGGCATAAATCTCATGAAAAAAGGGAGAGTCGCGTCTTGGGTTTGTTTTCAATAAATTATCGGTAAATGGCCGCCCAGCAAATTCAACACCCGAGCACAAGTGTAATTAATATTTCAGAGCTGAGCATTTATCAAAAGAAAAAACTAACCGAATTTTGGAAAGTTGCCTCCGTCCGAACAGCGAACCCCGAAACAATTAATGGCACACTCTAACTTTCGAGGGCCCCGGGTCCCGGGTCCCGGGTCCCAAAAGCAAGACAATAAAACCACAGTCTTGGCTTGGGGGCGGGGTGACTCGTAAATGGAGGCGTTGGCCCGAGCCGAAGAAAAGCCAAAGTCGAGCTGATAGACAATCGCGGTGAGCCGCAAAACACGGTAGCCACTTCCACACCCAGTCTCCTCCCGAGTGCCCATATATCCGTATATCCGTATATGTATATCTGTTGGTAGGCACCCCAATCAGAGGTTGGAGGCCCATCGAAGCCAGCTGTGATTAGTGTGGCAATCATAAACTGACTCGCCAGCGCTTGGCCCGATATTATGTTCAGTTTTAGAGTGATTTACGAGCGAACTCGGATGCAGATGCGATGCCCTTCTACCAAAATCGTAGGTTAGCTTGAAAATTTGTCTTTGAATTGTGGGAATTCAAAAAATGTAATCTACAGACAGAGCTGAAAAACTTTTTAATAAAAAGTTGTCTGTAAAACATAAAAAATTGATTATTTAATGAGTTACTAATTGAATGTCCCATTATTTATTTAATATAAAATTTAATTATAAAAGTTTAGCAAAATATTTTAAAGCACTTAACTAAACAGAACAATAAAATAAAATTCGGTCTTATTCAAACCATAAATTAGATAGCATATATTTATTTACTCATATAAAGTATATTCGATTTAAAAATAACATATATTTATTCTCGGGAAATCAACTTACAGTGTTATGAAAAACCATGGTTTTTCTTGTGAAGCTTATCAAAACTTTTGCTAGGAAGCTGACTAAAAATGTTCAAAAACAAATTCTAAACCATTTGCTAAAAATACATCCCATTTAAAGTAATTTCCATTAGATGAACATCTACGTCTGTTAAAGACAGTGTCTACTGTATTTGTTTGCGGTCGGGCAAAAGCAAACAACCTCACCTTGCACGAAACAAACAGAAAGAACAGCACAATCACAAATCGAGACGAGTTGCTCAAACAGATTGAAGAGATTTCCAGCCCCTGTGCCGTCGTAAAACGCCACGGGGTCCGCAATTACGAACCCACAACAGAAACCAAGACCAAAAACCAAGATCCAAGAACCAATAACACATCGGTTTCATTTCGGTCAGCTGGTCATTTATCTGCCAGTGCCTGAAGAATCGGGCATCGTACTCATACTGGTACTCGTATATCTTTAATGGCATATTCATCAGTCATTCGTGATTAAATCGGTGAGCACTCACACCGCGACAAGTTCTTTTGGGCTGCCAGTCTGGACTTGTGTTTGGGTTTGGGTTTGGGTTTGGGTCTGGGTCTTCAGTCTCCGACTTCGAATTCGTCTTCACCTTCGGCGGACAAGACGCAGAGTCATTTAGTTAAGTGGCAGTTGATTGGAACCAGTCGGAGTCGAGCGATTCGAGAGCTGTGCTGTGTCCCCTTTAAATCGCTGGCTTTGTGCGGCTGCCCACGGATTTACACTCGGAGTTTAGCATGATAATTTCGGGTCCAGCTGAGCCCCGAACAGACTAAAAACACAGTGTGTATCTAGGCATCGCTCTAGGTATACATATGTATGAGTGTGCCGGGCCATCGGCTGTTGCCCAAAATTACTGTCATTAATGAGTTACAGATATTACACTTTTATAGCCGACAGACACGCTTATCCACTCTAATCGTGTCTGTCTATTGATTCGAATTCAGGTCTCAGGTCCCAAGACTCAAGACTCGAGACTCAAGACTCGAGACTCCGGACTCCGAATCTAACCAACCACTGCCACAACCGCTTTTCTTTCGGCTACTGTTTGTTAATAATGACTTTTGCTCTGGTTTTTCACTGGCGGTGCTGCAGCTATTGTTAAGTAAATGCCTTGCAGCAAAGCCTTCGTCATCGTGCACAGTGGACACTACTGTTCACTCAATACAAAAGCAATTTTAGTTAGAAAAAAATAACTGTTTTTTGGTTCCAATACTAGGGGTTTATTTTTAGCTTTTTTTGAATAAATAGAAATAATTTTCAAAAAAGAAATCATTAAACATAAATACTTCTTAGTTGATCAATTCAAAATAAGATTGAAAAGTTTTTAAAATAACTAAAAACCTGAACCCATTCTCGACTAAATAAAAAATGTGTAGTTATTTACGTTTTCTAATAAACGTTTGTTTTTAAATCTAAGAGTAAAATTTAAAAAAAAAAATTTTTAAAAAACACGGTGCAAAAGAAAAATTTTTGAATTGCCATTGTCTGATTATTAAAAACATACATTTTCTTATCGATTCTATTTAAGCCGCTGTGTCTTATTTGTTTTTTTTTAATAATAAATAATAAAATACAAATTCGGTTTTTGAGATCTTAATAATCTTCTTCTTATAACTTAAGTGGGAAAACAATTTTCTTATATATTTAATCCTTTTGTGGATAATGTCACCCACTGTGCATTGTCATCGCCCATCACCATCATCATCATCAACAAC
Source organism: Drosophila gunungcola (assembly GCF_025200985.1). Classification (NCBI taxonomy): domain Eukaryota; kingdom Metazoa; phylum Arthropoda; class Insecta; order Diptera; family Drosophilidae; genus Drosophila; species Drosophila gunungcola. Next base: position 42,229 of record NW_026453179.1, read on the forward strand.
ATCTTCGTCACCCGTCATCGAAATCGAGCCCAAACTCAAACGCTCCAATCGCCAAGTCTTTAGCTCTTCAATCGATTTCGTGGCTACTGTTTTTTCTTTCTAGTTCATCCAATTTTAAGTTTCGTTGCTGTCGTTGTTCTCGATTGTTGTCTGCCGTCTACCGTCTACCGTCTACCGTCTGCCTTCTGCCAGTTGTTGTTTTCGCCTTGGGCCATCGCTTGTCTTCTAATAGGCTTCTACCGCACCGCTCCGCACTGAGTTGTGCTTTATTTTGTTGTTTTCTCCGGCTGTCTGACTTTCCGCCTGATTGATTTTCAGCTTATGGATCTAGTTACGGACAGTGGTTCTTTAGCCGGTTCGCGCATTATCTACAATGTAGCTGCTGCTGTGCTGTACTGCGCTCTTGCCGTCGTGGCTGATTCCTTTAAATTACTTTAATTGATGGCATGCTGGCAATTGGCCGACCAACTCAGGGATCGGGATCAGAGGGAGCTGAGGGCAGTCGGATAGTCGTATAGTCGAATAGTCGGATAGTCGGACAGTGGAGCAGTCGACGAGGCAATCAACTTCGATCCGCAGCTCAATGATTTCTTTTCATCGCACTCCGATCGCAGGCTGTCGTGCATGAAATCGGTCTCGTATAAAGATCGAATCGTTGGATCGATGGATCGATGGATCGATGTGCTCCAATTTCGAGGCTCCATCTAATGCATCGCTCTCCACCATTTCCAATCGCTTTGGACCCCAGCTGATTAAGTGATCTTGTCTAGTTGACTGATTTTCGATTCTGACTTTGCTCATTCTCTTTCTCCGTTTTTTGATCAGCTTGAATTGACACGAAGAAAGCGGGTATTATAATCGCTTGATTTGGCTTTATCGATTGGTAACACCGAATTCAAAGTAATTTGAATTTCTCTCCGTTATCTTCTGCATCAATAGATCATGAGAATATTGAAATAGCTTATGCGTATAGTAAGACCAAAACTTATAATGGTTTAAATTGAGAAAAATATTATTACTTAAATATATGTATATATTTTTGAACCACTAAATGAGGGAGATAAATGGCTTTTCAAAGGAATACCCATTTATGGCGATCTTCTCGTCACGTTTCTGAAACATCTAAAGTTTCACTCCACCTCAACTGGTTTTTCTGTTTTCCAAAAGCACACAAAATAAGATATCGCCACATGGCTAAGTCCTTTGTTTTTCAGCTTTTTGTTGCTCTGAAAATATTACCTTTTATTCATAGGGTGCCACAGTACAGCCAAAGTAGTTTTCCAGCTCATTACGCTATGGTATGGTATTCTCAGAATTGAAGTCATCGTAAGGACTCATTCTCCAGCTGTCAATTTGATGGGTGGATGGAGGCAGGGATGTGACGAGGACCGATCCTGGCTCAATGTATTCATTTATGCTCGCACCATAGTGCGTTGTATATATTGTGGTCGTAAATCAGGACCCCACAACGCTGACACCTTTTTGTCGACAAGTCGACAAGGCGAAGCAAAAGTTAATAACATGTAGCCAACAGGCAGGACCACTTCTAATTTGTGCCAATGAAAGGGATAATAAAACTGGATATGGAACTCGAACGGGAACTGGCAGGGGAAGTGGAAGAGGCAGCGGGCTGAAGGACTTGTACCTACTGTACCATCCGGCAAGGACAATGGCAAAAGGCAGTGCGCATATTGAAACCGGAAATAGTCGAACCAAGTGCCTGGCAACCGACTGACGCACTGACACACATTTCGCAAACAAAGGACAAAGGCCACACACACACACACACACACACACACACACTCGCACAAAGACACTGAAGAAAAGGAGTTGCGAATGCGGCGCATAAAAAAGGGAATTGAGCAAAATAAAAAGCTTAAATAAAATGCTTTGTCCATTCGGCGAGCAGGGAACAAAGCCTAACTAACCGCCTGTGGCGGAACAACCACCCTTAATGGCGGAAGGACATGCAGGACCATCCAGATGCCGCCTGGCAACTGCTGCTGCTGCTGCTGCAAAACAAAATTAAGGCAAGCAAGCTTACGACCTGAAGTTACCTGGTACTCACTGTCCGCATCCGATGTTTGTTCTCCAAAATTTAATATTCAGAAGTACTTGAAATATGCACAAAATTAATATTTCTCCCGTTGATTGTGATAAACAAAATAAATGTGACCCTTTCATTGCCGCCTTGTGCATTGTCTCATCTAACCCCTTAACTCAAAGAATGCCGGGTACAATAAAAAATAACGAAGGAGCCAAAGCAAAAGATCATAATAATGGGAAATCTTGAAGCCAAGGATACGCGGCAGGATACCTGCCAGGTCCGGTTTATAAAACCGGAATGCGTAAGGCGTTTGCATCATCATATGAAGTGAATCATCCAACGGAGTCGCTTGAAATGCAACAAAAAGGAAAGCCCAAAGAAAACAAAAAAAAATTATCCCATTTGCATATTATTCAGTGACCGGGCGGAGAAAAGGACCCAGAGTCTGCTGACAGTCCGGGTTAAGTTAAGATCCCAAAGATTTTCTAAAAAAAACAGAAAGGATTCACTCATAAAGAATAAACTGACATATACTACAGTTTTTTTAGTTTCCCAGAAATATTTTATACTCTTTGTTCTTTAAATATTTTTATTTGACATATTTTTCAAAACTGACTTAATAATTGTTAAAATTACTAACTCAAATAAATGTGATAATGCTGTATTGGAGTTATTTTATTTTATGTTTTTTATGATTGCCCGCTTTTATTAAACACTCTTTAAGAATTGAAGTTAAAATAATATATAATTGTATATTTTAAAATGGAAAAAGGATACTATAAAAAAATTACCATCATCTTCAAATTAGTTCGACATTCCAGAATCACTGAGATTGTCGAATTTTAAAATTTATGACGTGTTTTAAATAAATAGGAATAGCTTAAAAAATTTAAAAAAAAAGGAAAAAGTTTATGAAGCACTTAATATTTAAAATGTGAGGTAAATATTTAAAAATGCCCGGGAGGTCTTATATTTTCCTTATCTCAGATTTGCCAGTTTACCCATCGTGATCCAAATTGGGAGTCCGAGGAAGACGGTTGGCGGTGTGTGTGTGGTGGCGTGATTAAGTGATGGACATGTTTGGACACATGCAGCGTTATGTTTAGCATACACAAATGGGCTTTGGGAAGGAGGAAAGTGGCATGTAAATATGTGGGGGCGCAATGGCGGTCGCCCACCGGCAAGTCCTTGCGCTTTTAATCATAAATAACAATGGGCACATGGCAACAGGGGCCCGGCGTTTAGCTTCATCCAACAAAAGCCTTCCGCCCGACAACAGGGAGTTACCCTTAGCCGGTGGCAGTGTTGACCAAACATATACTCATACCCCGTACTTAAAAGCTGCTCCAAATTGTTGAAACTGTAGTAGGGTAAGGTAAAAAATCACAAGTCTTAAATTATTATTGGGTAAGATTAATAATAATAATTTAGTTAAAATTAAGTAGTTTTTTTCCCCTTTATAGTTAAAAAATGTTTTGATTTTATATTTTTTATTTAGTTAATTAAGTTAAAAACATTTGAAATACTTAAATTTCAAGTCAACATATTGATAAAGAATTTTTTAATTATGAAATTATTAGACATATATATTAGATATCTTATAAAATAAGCACTGATTTATTTGTTTTCTTAATATATGGGATACCGAAGAACAGGAATTTGCAAGCGGGTATCACTTAGCCGAAATACCGAATCCTGTTTTCTTTAGGTACATGGGTGGGTGGGTGAGTGAATGTGTTTGCCTGTTGATAATCCTCCGACCACTGACCACTGACCAGAGACCCCATCATACGCCCTGTTGCCAGGCGCTTTCATTTCCGCCTCATGGACGCCAAACATGCCACTCTCTTTCGGACTGTCTGTCCGTCCGTCCGTCCGCCCATTTGACCCAACGTCCGCCAGACGTTTTCCACCGACCGTTGCGCTTGAGAGGCTAGGACTAGGACCTCACTAGCTTGGGTTTCCATGTCAGTGTCCTGTTCAATTTTTATTCGCCCGGCTACGGCTCCGGTTTGACCGAAACCAAAACACTGCGCAGTTGCCGCCCGAGGCGACTGCTCTGTGGACTGAATTTTGATATTAATAGCCTTGGACAGCTTTATAAACGCCTTTCGGGGTTAACATGCTCAAGTGGTATTCATATTTTCCACTGACCGACCTGTCACTATTGTGTGTGTCAGCCCGACCCCAGCAAAATGGGAAAATAAAACGCCATCGAGGTGGATTGGATTGGATTGGATTGAATTGGATTGGATAGGGCGAGAATATGTAATGGGATATATATTGGTGACTTTATGTGTATAACCTAAGGCACTTACTTTATGAATTTGTGAGCTTACTTTCTATAGTTTCTATAGGTTTATTTCAAACTCGATTTACTATCTTTACCTTTAATCCAAGTTCATCGTCCTAGGTCACCATAAATTATGCAATTATGGGCTAGAAAATATAAGATTTGATTTTGGTATTCTAATCAACATTTTGTCTTGCGGAGATTCAAAAAAGCGAAAGCTCTTAAAAAAAACTAAATAGTAAATGCTATAACAGTTAATTTTTGGAAACATTCTTCCGAAATATTTTAGGTTTGATAATATTTTATAGCAATTCAAACATTAAAAGACTTGGCATACTTTATAACTTTGTACTTTATAACTTTGTCTTATATATTCTTGTGTTTAAAAAGACACCAAACTGTATTTAATTTGTATGCATCTTATCTTACTTATTGATGGATTATTCCACAAATCTCCTTGATAACCTGAATGGTTGCTGAATACTGGTTGTTGTTTTAGGGGCTTCACGATAAAGATCAACTTTTGAAATTAGCCACAACATATGTAACTTCTCAGGATTTCCATGGCAACTTTTCGCTTAGGGCTTCAGGCTGGAGTTTCCTTGACGAACTGCGCAGTTTTCTTCGGGTTTTCCACCCTCCTTTGATCGAGTTCAAAGCTGGATTACAGGGGGAAACACAAAGCGATGGGATTCTGTTTTGGAAGAGGGTTGCTCCGGCGAGAAAGACAATCGCAGTTGTCCTTATTGCGTCGCAGTGGCAACTTCGAATAGCCATTTTCCCGAGGGGAGTTTCATTGGGTTGGTGGAAAACTGCAAGCTCTGCCGACGGTACAGTCATCCCTGGCACAGTGCGTCCGTGTTCGCTTCCTTACTTTCTGCCTTCCTGCCTTCCTGCCTCCTGCCTTCCCACCCCGCCCATTCACTCAGCCACTTCCTTGCGCGTCCTGCGCAGCATAAATTACGCAATTCACTTTGGCGTCCTGTTATCATACCCTTTGTTCGTTTAGTAAAAAGGGGTATGCTTAATTACAAATACATGTTTGTAAAATTCTGCAGAAATTGTAAATAAAGTATTAAATCGATATGGCCGATATGACCATCGTTCGTTTGTGTATATTTTAAAATGCCAACCATGTACAGAAATTGGTTACGATCTACCAAAAAAATATTATTTTATGAATGCTCAAAAAAAAGAATGAAAGAGAAACCTTAATTATTTTACACAAATATATAACATGTTTAAAATATATATATATATTTTTTTTGTATATTCAGGAAACCAGCTTAAGAGGTATTTTTGGTCGAAGTTACTTTGCAAATTCAGCAACTCCTTTTTTGTTGGCTTTCCTTGCCTCGGTTTGTTTGCAGCGACGCAGTTTACGTTGTTGCTTATGATTTATGTGCCGCGCGTAGCGATGACACACACACACACACACACACACACGCGCACGGCGAAAGGACACTGCTGCAGTTGGAAAACACTTCCCCCTACCCCTACCCCCCTCCACCCTTTTCCTTTGCCACCTCCTCTAGAATTTTCAAGAATTACACGCAAATTGCACGCAACACGCGAATCGGGCGAAGTGGTCGTGGCGTATGGAAATGACGCGGGAATGCCACTCATGCGTTCCGTTTCGTGCGCCTGCATGTGCGATAGTTCTGTCACAGGCCCCGTATCCGGAAACCGGAGAGTCCGGAGTGCGGAGTGCGGAGACCGGAGTGCGGAGTGCGGAGTCCGGAGTACAAAGTCCACAGTCCGGGGTCCAACTCCCCAGCCCGCTCGCCAAATCCGTGGCATTAAGTCATGCGTCATCCTTGGCAGGGACATGCGTGTAAGCCGGTTATCGCCCGAAAAGCCTGCCAACAGCAGGACACTTTAAAAATATCTTTATGCATACCATAAATACGTTCTTAAATGCTAATCCTTAAATGTTGGCCCCCAAGGACCATCGAAATGCGTCACAAGTCCCAGATATATGACTCATCCTAAAAGGCTAGAAAACTTTAGGTAATGTTGTGGTTGTGGTCAAGTTTTCAGGAAATTTTAAATAGTTTTGTTCACTAGGAAAAATATGCCTTAGTTTTAAGGTAAAATATATTTAATACTCTAGAGTTTAAGTAAGAAAATTGGCTTTTCTTGTAATTGAATTTCCAAAACTATAAAATACATCGTCAATAAATGTTGTAGCTTGCTTTCCTTAATGGCAACATTTACCCATTCTCTTTGTCATGAGAATTAACCGACATGTAAATCGAAATTCTATTCAAACCTGTTAGTTGATTGGTAGTCATTTGTTAGAGCCCCATTCGCGTTAAAATGCTTTGCTTGTTTTCTTGATTGACGGAAATTGGGAAAAACTCGTTAGATATCCATGAGAAAAAAAAAACCCATAAATGGTTTTACATGATGGCATTGACTTTTTCTCGATTAGTTCAGCGAGAATATGTAAATCAGACCTTATGATACAGATGATGATAAAAGCTCCACGTTCATTTTAGAATTTAATAGATCAAAGTTATATAGTTTTTTTCAAAATACGTTAATGCTGACATCAGCATCAGCTGGCTGAAAATTGTAATATTTTATTTTTTCATTTTTTATAGCATTTGGCATTGTTTTGACAACTTTTTGGAGAGGTGGCGAAAGCATTTAATAAACGGCACCGAGCGTTGCCGCAACTCACTTTTTAATCACTTTTCATGAGCTTTTAATTACACACTTCTTGTTTGGGTTGCGTCGGAATGAAATTTATGAAAAACCAAACGCATAAAATGCTTAACAAGCTCCTGCTGCCCAACCGCAGGACATATACACAAACAGGAAAAACACACACACACACACACAACATGTATGTGCAAAAAAAGTTGTAAAAATATATGTGCATATGTGTGTGCAAAAATAAAATAAAAATATCCCCACTCATTTCCGTTATAATAATGTGTGAAAGGATATTAATTATGAAACAAGCGAACGGCAGGAAGGCCGGGCAATAAAAGCAGCAAGCGACAGGAACACCATGCGTGACCAACAATAACAACTACAGGAACATCACAGGCGACAGCAACAATATATGGCGACTCCGGTATATTGTATTTTATGGGAGTTGGTCGGGGAACACTGAAAGAAAAATCCCAAAAATTAGTCATTAACTTAAAACTTGTAACAAAAACTTCGATGTTTTTTACTTGCTCTTTAAATTTGGATATAATTTGGAACAATAAAAAAAATACTTTTGATTACCCTTTTTTTTTTGTAAGACTTTTGATGATTTCAGATCGATATCCATGATTTTGTATCTAATATAATAAAACGGCTTAAAAAAATTAAAAATGTACAATTTAACCATTGCAAAACAAATGTTTTTCTTATTTTATGATTAGATTCAATTTTGTTACATTATTTAAAGCATTTTTTTGGTTATGGATCTAGTTCAAATACATTTATTTTGGTAAAAATAATTGATTGAAATGGTAAAATGAACTTTATATAAACCTTATTTCTCTCTGTGGAAAATGGGCGTTGTATTTGGGTGAAACGAGGTGAGTTGTGCCGAATTGTGTTGAGTGGGCGGAGCGGAAACGGGAGCAACATGTGCAACATGTCGAACGGAAGTGTCGGCCATATTCCACACACATGCACACACGCACAACCATCTAAATAGGCCCACGTCGCACACACACAAATTATGTGTCCTGGCCAAGTAGATTTTTATGTAATGTCGGTCGGTTATTGCTTTCATACATTTATTTTATTTCATTTACCCAAACCGCCTAGAGCAACACCCACACAGGCAGGCGAATTTCCCATTTTTGTATACTCCATGTATACGGAATATACTCTGCTTGGATGAAGTTTAAAATCTTTTAAAAAATCGAAACTAACAAATTTGTCAATGGCTTCTGGCAGAACTTTTTTAATTACCATAAATTTTATATTGTTTAGGAAGTAAATAAACTTTTATAATTTGTTTTTTTTATTTATAAAATTTATAAATCAATAAGTACTTAATATTTGATAATGACCACAAATACAAGAATATTTCTCTAAGTTCCCATTTATTGCTTAGTTAAAGAAAATATATATTTAACCAAATAATGTATCTGTAACGGGGAATCACCTTTTTTTGAAGACTTCAAATATACGAATAAAATCTTTTATTTTGATGAGCGCATTAATTTTTGTGAAACTAAAAGGACATCTCTTTGTCGTCGCTTCACTTATTAAGTTGAACAATTTGTGCCCTGCACTTCATGTCCTGTCATACGACTCAGTCAACTGGCCGGTGGCCCATTCAGCCAGACATTCAGCCAGACATTCAGCCAGTCTGCCGGTGACAGGACCCTCTGCGGCGGCAACTGTCGTCCATCAGAGCTGTGCGTCAGTTGATCACGTTGCCGCTCCACGTGATGATGACAGGGAATGCCGGAATACCAGAATTCCGGAATACCAGAGTGCCCTGCTCCACCTCCGTTGCCATCCGCCCACGGGCATGTTCTGCGGCTCCTGCGTGTAATTGCCGTTGTAATGTCGCCCGACGCGAATATAATTGCTGAAATGTTGCATAAACCGACAGACGTGCCAATGGCCAATGGCCAATGGCCAATGCCCAGGACTCTGACTCTGACACTGACTCTCACTCCTCCTCAGTCCAACTCCGGTGTGAGAGTCCAGGTCGCGGCGACGACACTTTTCCATTTGAATTTAATTTTAATTTACGCCCAAAGGCCGGCCAGCTCTGCTCGTGATGCCCATTGCCATTTTCCGGAAATTGGCAACGGCAATGGCCAGAACATTCCGCATTCCGGACATGGCTCCTGCCTTCTGGCCTGGGACTTGAATGCACACAGAGAAAAATACATATATATATATATATATCAACTGTTTAAGTAAATTAGAAATCTTTATTAATGCGTTTACACTTTTTATTCAGTTTTCAATTTTGTGATATCTTTAATCGTATGTTAAGCGCAATTAAACGTAGTCAATTATGGCTTACATAATTTTTATTTTTTTTATCATTTAATACAATAATTAAAAACGTTTGAATTATTTAATTTTAAAGAGATTTTAAAAAGTTATGAACATATATTATTAAAAATAAATACATTTGTTTTATAAACTTGGTATCTTATATGCTATTTAATGTTTACAAGTTGTTGTTGTGACATGCTTTTTTAAGATAAAAACTTATTTGGGTTGTTTATGGCATCGTTATTTGTGTGTGAAGTATGACACTTCAAATCACTTTTTATTTTTTTTGGTAAAATTATTTCCCGTGTAAAAATGAACAGGCAATGCGGTTCTGGCCACGATTCTGACCAAATTTGAGAGGGCTGTTCGCACCGTTGAGTTAATGAGAAGAGACAGAGGTCGAGGGGAAAAAAGGGAGAGAATAAAGGCTAGATGTGGAGCAAAAGGGAGAAGCCATCGTACATTTTATGTGCAACCGGCTGAAATTTTTAAAAGAACAGTTGGTCTAATTGAAGCTGGCAAAATTAGTCTATACATAGAAGTTAGAAAACTCCCAGATTAAAATAAAAACAAGTACGCTATGTCAATCATATTCAATAAAACCTTCAGTGAAAACAAGTAACCCAGTATACTAGGATGGACCCAAAAATAACGCTTTAAAACCATATAAAAATGAACCATATCTTAGCTAATGAAAAAGTTTTTCCATATTAATTAGTAGCATAAATTCGTTGTCTACTCAGACTCTCACAATTATCCATCCTCCGTCAATCAATGTGGGTTTTTTTATGGGCCCGCTTGAGTCATCGCCATAGTGTCTGGTACTATGAGTAACTTTCCGCTGGCAAAAGTCGTGATTCCAAGGGCCGACTCATTAAATGCAGAGGGAATTAACAGAGGAACACAAAAAATAATAAAGAAATAAAGATAATGCATGAGAAAGATGACGCCGAGGGCAGAACTGGAAACCGACCGATTTGATGAAAACAATTTTCCAAATTTGGCAAAACTATTAACCACGCTACGTTAATTTCATTAGCAAGTCTGTCTAACTTGTTTCGGTGACCGTGTTTCATCCACACATACACACAGGGTATATATATATATATATATATATAAATCGCAGCCATTAAATGCGCTAATTAGTTGGTCAATTAGCGTATGCTTACCGGATTGTTTTTGGCTCTTTGTTGGCCCAAAGAGGATGGCTTTTGGGTGGCAGAAAGTGTGGTGTGGTAGGACCACAATCGGAGTCACACCATCACAGCTTGGACGTCAGCGTTTCGATCGCCCAACTGTCGCCACATTAATAAATCAGTTTAAATTAATTCAGTTGACAGCTTTTAGTCAATATTGTTGATAAATTGTTTTCTTCTTATTTCGGTTATTTGGTTATTTGGTTGTCGGTTTTTGGAAGCCTGCAGCTGTTGCCAAGGGGTGAAAAGAGCTTTGACTGGTCATTAACAGCATTTCAGCTTTGTTGATTAGCTCATTTTCGGACCATAACTGTGGGGATACCACTGCAGGTTCGGTTCTTAATGGAAAATAAATCGAATATTGTTTTGTCCAATGTGTTTACATACCTTTTCTCCAATGTTCAGATTAACAAAACATTCATTGCAAAACAAATGTTTAAGCAGGGGAATTTAAATTATATTTATTGCAGAAGTGATGGGCTCACAAAAGCTTTTTTTGTGTTGCTTTGTAAATTGAGTAACAACTTTTGATGAAATGGAATCCCTACTATCAAAAGATGAACAGAAAACTTGTAAAATAAAACTAAATAGCCTCGCTGTTTCTGGTCTCGCTAAGGATGTCGCTCCAGGACATGCTGAATGCATCCTGATCATGCATGCTCCTATTCTGGGCCCTTTCCGATTGGGCATTCTCGAACTCGGCCAGTTTTTCCAGACGGAGTTCCATCCGGCGTTCCAGTTCCTCCGTACTACTGGGCTTCCGTCTGATGGGAGTGTCCCTGCCGTAAAAGGACGATTCGCTGGCCGGCCAACGTGGCGTATTGTTTTGATTGACTGGCGGATTCAATGTCACTGAGATCACTGACGCTAGCTGAATAGTGATCGGAAGTCAATTCGAATTCGCTGCTTGATCGTGAAGTAAAACGAGCATCTCCAGCACCATTTAGAGGAGGGGTTACCCTGTCCTCACATAATTTTATCATGAGACAGCGACCACGGCATTTGAGGTTTTCCTGTTGGAGCAGACGAATCAGGTCTTCGCGGGAATCCATTTCCACATAGGCAAATCCTTTGGGTCGTTTTCCCTTCTTTGGAATAGTTAAAGAACGAATCGAAAAGTTGTTAAAAACCTTGTTTAACTCGCGTTCGGTACACTCCATCGGCAAGTTGCTGACCAATGCCACATATGGTGGACTAGTTGGCACCTGCTCTTCGAAATCGGGAATACTTATCTTCTTCGACAGATCAAATTTGGGTTTCTCGGTACCAACCCTGAAGTATAAATCGCTGTCATCCACCTCAGAGGTTTGTACCTGTGTCACGTGCAACATGGCCTCCAAACTGCGACCAGATTCACCTCCGGAAATTGAGGATACGGATGAGGAGCCAACCGGAGGCAACTTGAAATTACGCGATGACTTGGACATCTTCACAAAGTCAACAGCCAAAAGAAAAAATTATATATATTTTTGAGGTGACGCTTTTGTGTCTGCGTTTGTTTATTTAACTTGTAAACTGTGTGAGTTTTTTGAATTATAAAGCAATGACGTTTTTTATTTACTCCAGCAATAGGCATAGAATCTACGAAAATAATAAACACAAATCCACTTGAAAATTATACTAATTTGTATAGTAAATCAAAATCTAGATTTTTCTGGTACTAAGTACTTTAAGTAAACAAAGTCCAAAATAGAAAAATTAGCAACTTATTTGTAAGCTTTTAAGAACAAAACAGAAAAACTTGTTCATACAAATTTTTTATAAAATACAAAATAAGATAGTAACATGTTATAAACACTAATTAAAATTTTTGTTTTTTAGTCTTTATAGTTTTATATAGTTTTTAGCTTAGATCATAGCATTAAATTTGCAAATGTTGTATTTTTTCTTTAATTGTAAGTGCTTAAAAAAAACTTTTTATATATTATTTGAACCTTCTTCCATTGATTAGAATGATTTTTGACAGTTAATTATTTATTATTAATATGCCTGCCTTTAAGAGTTAATACAATCAGCAAGACCCTTGATAAGTTCTCGATCTGTATCTTTTGGGTACTGTCAATTCATTATTTAATATTTCCAGGCCGTGATCTCCTTCCAGCACACACTCCTCCAGTTAAGCACCTGCCCCAGAGCCTCAGATATATATCGACTATCTACTAGGCAAATGCCAAGGTTCGCGGATCCCAACTGACAACTCTCGGAATTGGTTGGAAAATATCAAAAGTTCAGCAAACAAATGGCATCGAGTTGAGTTCGAGTTTGAGTTTGAGTTTGGCTAATGCACGGATTGTGTCGTTTTCTGTTTGCTGTTTGTTAGTTTGGTCGGCATGTTGGCTTGTTGGGTTGGGCCGAAACCAGAGGATGGAAGGAGGTTTCCACATTAGGCAACTGGCAAACGGGCTACACCCATATTCCGTGGAAAATTGGGTGCGTTGGCCAAACACAAACTAAGGTAAGCTGATAAAAATCATGGCCTGCAGCATGAGTGCCAGTACGAGTGGAGTTTGGGGCCAAGTAACCAATTGCGAGTGGCCCAGGGGCTCCGAACCACACACACTCGTAGTACGTGTCTGGGACCGGGCATTTGGAACAGACAGGCTAAAATATTAGGCCAATTATATTTCAAAAATTTACATGACGATGATGTCGACGATGGCCGGGTCATCCACAGCCCAAGCCACATTCAAAGTCCCACTGAAAATAATTATCGTATCCTAAAAACACGAGAACATCATGCTCTTGGCATTATGATCTTAATTATGTTAAAAGATTATTAATTAATTCAAATATATGTTGAAAAATATCATCTGCCTAGGCATTGCAATCTTAGTTTTTTTTACAAAGGTTTATATTTTTATTATTAAATGTACCGAAAATAAATATTTCTTAAATGTGTATATTTCAAACATTTTTCTTTTACAGAAAACTACTTTCTTAAAAATCTCAGCAATGTTTTTTTTTTTTTTTGGCTAGGTCTGGCGATTCCAATATATTTTATCTTATTTTAGGCCTGTATCCATGTATTAAAACCCGTATATTTTTAAGGCCAAACGGTCTTACATAAAAAAATTTCAAGAATTTATAACACATTATACAAACATTTGATTCAGTCAAAAACAAATTCGCATATTGACACTATTTTCTTTATACAACTTTTAATTAAAAAAAGTAAATTTGATAAAATTTCTTTAAGTTATACTTTTAATTTTAAATTTACCTTTATTGGCAGTGCAAGTACAGTGAGGAAGCGTCAAGTGGCCTCCGCCTCCACGCTTTTTCAACAGTATCTTGATGCTCTCACCATGGAACGTGCATGGGCATAAGTCTGGTGTCTGGAGAGCTACTCGTATCTGGGCACTAGGATCGCCTTTGGCTACACGGAATTTTCTTTTCTTTTAGCTTGAATTCGTTGGAAAACGCTGAATGAAATGTGTGGTGTGTGTGTGTGACAGGGAGTAAGGAGGAAGGGGGGGGAAGAGGGGGCAAAAGGTGCAGCGAAGGTAATTAATTTCGAGGATTAGGCATCAGATTTTGGCGATAACAACGTGTCCCCATAATTCTCATATCGAGGGGCCAGACAAACACGTTCACAAGCCCTATCCTCAGGCCCATCTTGATGTACAATGTCTTCTTTGTGGGTCACCAAAGGGCAATACATTGAAATTAATAATTGGATAGTGGGAATAAGTTGAACTAGGTATAAGCAACTTACTTTCGAGCTGCATACAAATGTAGGCTCTTCGAAATATGACCAAGACTTGCACACTTGACTTGAATATATTGTTTTTGTGCATTAATCGTAATTTAATTGTTCAAAACTATCATTCCCTGTAAACATTTTAGATAATATACTTCTCTGGATAGCAAATAATAGTTTTAAAATCATTTAATTTAAATTTAAATGCTAAAATATACATAATTAAGTGGTTATCTAACAGCCACCATCAATACTCCCAAATTAAATGAATTGCCTAATTTACACCAAACACAAATCAAAACAACAAATTTTAATTTCTTGATTGTATTTGGTAATTGAGCCCGTTCAAATAAACGGAAAATATTAAACAAACAAGCCACTAATTATAATACCTAATCAGCGTTTTCTTTCACCTCTATTTGTTTATGTTGAGGGATACAAACTACCCCAGAACCTCAGAATTACAGAGCCCCAAACCAAAGCCACCGATCCAAAGCCAAAATTCAAAAACCAATGCAAAGCACACACACCAACGTGCACACCCGAAAAGTTTTCCACATGACAGCGTGAATAATTTGTCACCAATTGACGGAAACCCGAAGAAGGGGCGGTTCCAAAATGAAAACCGTCATCAGGTAAATGCAATTAGCCCCGACTCGGGTTTGATTGATGTATTTCGAATGAGCTGCGCCAGGAAAATTAATTAGCTTTAAATTATGTAGGTAGCCCGAGATCTGGAGAGCTGGTGCGGCTGCCACACCCCTCCCCCCAAAAACTCTATGCCAAGCTTCAAATAAGCTTGAGCACCTTATTAATTAATCAATTGGCTTCAGCAAATTGTCTCGAGTGGAGCAATTATCATGATTTGCTTAACTGCAGCTTATGGTCAACTGGAAAATGTTCATTAGGCGGTTCAACAATGTGGATAACTGTTTAAGCTTCTCTTCTAAAATCCGGAGTGCTGATAATTAGTATTGATTTTACTTCTTGCGGCTACAATCAAGTGTAATTATCATAAGTATATAATTTGTTTCGATCCCCAAAATGTTCTGTGGTAATACAAACATACATAAGTGTGGATACAATCTTTATCTTTATACATTTTTTCCTTAACAGTGAAATATTAAATTTGTTGAAGTAGAAATAAAGAAATTTTATGAATTTATCATTGGTAATTTATTTCCTAAGATAAACACTCTTTTTAAAAAATTGGAAAGAAAAGGCAATGTTATCGATTTGACAGTATAAAGCTACCCATTGAATTAATGTTGATTTTATTTCTTGTGGCTCTAATCAAGTGTTGTTATTATATGTATATTATTTGTTTCGATCTACAAAATGCTAGGTGGTAATAAAATTGAGGATACAATTTTTATCTTTATAAATTTGTTCCTTAACAGTGAAATATTAAATTTGTTGAAGTAGAAATAAAGAAATTTTATGAATTTATCATTGGTAATTTATTTCCTAAGATAAACACTCTTTTTGAAAAATTGGAAAGTGGAGGCAATTTAATCGATTTGACATTACTAAGCTACCCATTGAATTTCTTAAAATTCTGTAAGTCTTCCACCCCTGTTTAATAATCTTAATGGCCATCTTATTTGCGCCTGAATCATCGCATAGATGACTTCTCCCGGCATCAAAAAACTGGGGAATCTAAAGCCGCCCCATCGAATTTCGCCAAAATTGACAAATGCACGGCTGAAACAGGCTCGAAATGTGAAAATCTATCAATCGGAGGGTTTTTCACACCGGATTCGGTCCGCAGCGAACCGGGCACCGGGAAATAATGTGACTTTAGCCACGGTTATCAATAACCAGGCATCGATATTTTATGAAAATTGATACGCCACACACAGCCACACACACACACTCAGCGGGGGAGGAAAATAAAAATAAATAATAATGGCCATTATTACAGTTTATTCCATGCCGAATAGTTTCGCCCACTCGTCTGTTTGGATAGCGAGTCCTTGGAGTCTTTCGAGTCCTTCGAGTCCTTTCGCCGATGCCACTCATAAGCGAACTAATCCGTCAAAATTTATTGCCACCACCGAGGGGAGCCACTGTCGAGCCAATTGATAACGTGCGTGTGAAATTTATCAAATAAATTGAGGCCATAAATGTCAAAGCTGCGCATGATTCATAGACAGACAATCCGAGAGTCGAAGCAGAGTCCTTATTAGCCAGCTTCCGTTGGCCAAACAGCCAAGGAGCCAAGGAGTGAAGGAGTTTCGGCTCCAGTCAGAAGTCAATCCCACATTGGATTAGCTGACAAATTTCGGTAATTTCCGAGTGGGGCATTTATTCTGACTCGGGCGAATTTATTAAACTCCCATCAAATGGTAATGCGCGAGTTATGATTGGCATTCTTGTTTATCCATTATGTTGTCTACACTCGAAGAAAAAAACTAAAAGATTGGTTTTAATAAGTGTTTTTACAACTTACATAATATCTGTATTCATTTAAAACTAAATAATATAACCCCATAATTTGTTGTTTTGTTGTTTCTTTACCTTGCTACTTATATTTTGCAATTACTTACAAATTAAGTTATGTTAAAATACTATTGCGGCATGTTGTCAGTAAAATCATTAAGAGAGCTAACGAATTCATATATATGTATAACTTATATTAACTAATTGCATTATAGTTTTGGTAAGTATATGTATCAAGTGAATTATAAACGTTTTTGAGGATTTTAGATTATTTATTTGTATAAATTAAAATTTGAAATCAAACAATTAGGTTAGTTTATTAAAAATTAATAATTTATAACAAAAATTTGAATACCCAGTCGCTAAAAATATTTGTATTATCAGCTTGTGTGTTTCGCCCAGTCAGAAGTCAATCATTAAATTACAGGCTTACAAATCACTGCGTTTCCAAGTGGAACAGATTTTTGCCATTGCACATTTATTAAAAACCCATCAAACGTTAAGCCCCAAAATTACGATTTGCATTCAGCAGTCAGCATTCAGCTGGCGAAATTTCACCCACTTCCTTTCCCACCTCCACTTCCAAGCCCATTTCCATTTCCATTCCGATTTCCATTCCGATTTCCATTGCGATTCCCACTCCCACCATTACGCGGCGTAATCAGAAAGCGTATAGAGCACCGGAGTTTGAATCTGGGTTTTGGGTTTGGGCTTGGGTCTGGGATTGGGCTGGGGCTCCAGTTGGAGTTCGAGTTCCAGTTCAGTTCCGCGTGGCCATCATTATTCAGAATTTAGTTTACTTTTTGCAGCTCTGCCGCAGCTCTGTCTGCCCCGCTCTGTCTGCCCCGCTCTGACTCGCCGACTCTGATTGCATATGAAAGAGGTGAACGCTTTTTCACGCTATTATTAAATTTGGTTATTTCGCTGGGATTTGGCGCGGGCGAGGTGAAGGCCCCGAGTCGCTTAATGACAATGCATGATGGCACGCCCTGATGGAATACCAATTGAAGGGAAGCACTGCGAGAAAAAAGCCACTAGTGTTATGACAGAAAATTATATACCCCAATAATAAAAATAGCACAACATTAGACATAAAGCTAAATAAACAAAACGTCTCACATCATATAAAGCATGTGCAAAATTCTTTTAAATCAAACATAAATTTATAAGTATTTGATAAGTTCTGGCATTTTTTGTTTACTTAATTATATAATGTAACCATGTTTAGTTTTATTTTAATAAATAGCTACATAAGCATTTCCCATAAAATAAAATAAACTAAAATAGTTAAATAATGAGTCAGTGAAAATTTAAGGACGATGACCTTATAGATTCGCTGGCATTTCCCTTTGCTGGAGGTCAACCCTCATAAAGCAGAACAATGTATTCCACCTTTTGTCTTGAATCCTAATCCCAGCTTATACGTTGGCACAAGCAATCGTTGTAAACTAAAAACCGCTTCCAACTTTTACATAATAAATAGCCCGACAATGCGTTGGAACGGGACGGAATGGGGCTCTTAATAAAAGTCAATTGGCAAGACCACGCCCCCTCCCATCGCCTCCCCTTTTTTGCTTCTGCACAGCCATTTAAAATTTTAATAAAAAGTCCTTTTATCGCACTTAGAAGGCCATTTAGTAAGTTAAATTATACCCGAGTATTATCCGGACCAGCACCGACCCCCGAAAATCTCAATCCCAGTCCCAATACCAAAACCCAAAATCGTAGTCAAATTGGCCATGTTAAACCGCACAGCAGTTTGGCCCTTGTTGTTGTTGACCCGACTTATCTCTCTGGCCGAAACGGAGCCGCACCGGCAACGTAAACTTGCCGCAAATTGGCCAACTTGCTGCTGCTGCTGCTGCTGCTGCTTCTACTGCTGCATAAGTCCAATTTATTTTTGGTTTTTTACATCAAAGCGAAGACAAAAAGGCAGCGAAACCAAATCGAATTAAGCTTAAATCTACATAAGCTTTTTCTCTCTGTGTGCCAGTGGATGTGCGGCAAACTGCTAGGGGAATACGGTGGAAAAACTTTGCGAAATTTGCTGCTTAAATTTGGCTTTATTACATCCCATAAAAAGTATTGTAAGGTAGCTGGGAAATTAGAGTAGAACTATATCCAAAATTTCATTTTGAACATTTTGATTTTAACAAAGATTTGTAAACATATATTCTAAACTTTAAATTACTTAACTTAACACACTTAAGAACATTCATTTTATGACTTTTGTTCTTCTAAATGAATTAATTGAACTAAAAAATAAATTTCCTTCCTGCTCATATGATTTCGTAAAGTTAAGCATAATAATACAACAAATAAAAATGATTTTTAATTGTCAGATTTTAAATAAAAGATACGAATTTCTACGTTAGCCATTTTAGAACACATTTAAATTTGTGTATTTTCTTTCATCGAAATGTTGTGAAATAAATAGTGTTATTTGTTCTGGGTAAATCTTAACCCACTGTGCCCCAAGATTCCTGGTTGTTCCTCTGCCTTTTGGTCCATTTGCTTGCTATGGTTGCTGTTGTTGGCTGTTGTTGCTGGGCATGAATTACATTTCTCTTTGCATTTTGCTTGGTTGTTGCTGCTGCTGCTGTCGGTCGGTCGTTTCCATTTTTATTTCGGTTTTCCACTTTTTTTTTTTTTTTCTAAATGCTAATTTATGGGCATGTGTTGCCATTTGGTTGCCGTTGGGTAATTTTAGTGCCCACCAAAACACAGAACACAAAACACCAAGCACACGGCAACAGCAACAGCAACAACATCGAAACAGAAACCAAAAAACAGGAACAGCAACCGAAACACAAAACCGAAACAGGAAATGCAGCAAGCGAAATAAAAAGTGAAGTAAATTGCATATTTATGAATCTGTCAATTGTTTATACTTTTATGCATTCGGCATTTGGGACTATTGTTGCTGCTGCTTTCACACAATTTCCCAAGTTGTTATTTGGCCGCTTGTTCGCTGATTGTTGCTGTTGTGTTTTTTTAATGTTGCTGCTGTATTTTTTGAGCTGCTCTTGCTGCACGGCAACAATTTTTTTCATGTTTGCAATTATATTATTGATCCTAATTATGTTTGAACTGCATAATATTTATCTGACAGAAAACATACATTTATTTTTACAAAGTAAATAAAGTTTTATTTGATAATTGTTCATAACATCTATTTGGCTATTGTTAAACAGATGAAGTTATGAATTATACAAATATTTAAGCCATAAATAAAATTCAGGAGATTTTATATTTTATGTATGTTGTTATTGAGTTAACTTGATTAACTTATCAAATTTAAATTCTATTATTTATTTATTACATATAAGAACTGTGTCCTAAAAAACTTTTAATTTTTTTTGCTGTGTTTTCGATGTGAGAAATGTGTGTTTAGTTAATATTCAACCATTTGTTAGTTGATAAGGGTTAGTAATTATTTCCAGTAATCTGTTTTCTGTATGCTTTGGCTGCCGCCACGCCTCTTTTTTATGCTTTTCCGCCCTCATAACGTATGATTCCATTACCATTTAGGTATTCGCATTTGGATCCGTTCTGCTTCTCGGTTGTTGTGTTGCTGTCGTTCTTGCATGAATTGCAACTGCAACTGGAACTGGCCCGCCCCCTGACTGACCCCCTGAACTCTCCCTCCGCCCCCCTCAACCTTCGCCCCTAAGCAACCGTCCGCCACCCATCGCTGTCCGGCCGGCAGACAAAACAAACGCATTATGTATAACGAAATGTTTGCAAAAAAAAAAAAAAAAAAAAACACACACAGAGAAAACAACGAAAACAAGAAGAGAAAAAATTACACCTACTTCCTGTAGATGTCCGTTCATGCGTACACTGTGAGAAATGCTCGCTGGGCGGTGTTTTTCACAGCGGTAAGCTTCAAAGCTTGACATTTCCCGGGGTCAGCCACAATATTTCGTAGAAACCGCAACCAAAAACACATGTAGTGGCTATCTGACATCATCTGGAGTTTTTTTCTTTGGTTAAATGGAGGTTAAAACAAGATCTATTTAAAAAGATCTAACACATTAAGCCAACCTCTTACCGAGCTTGCGGGAATTAGAAAAAACTATGTTTACACAGTACAGGTACCTTAATGGCTTAAATATGGAAATTAAATAACTTGGGATAACGAAGAATTTTGTTAGCCAAAATTCCATAAAAGTAAATTCCTACCTTAAGCATATTTAAAAAAAAAAGATCTTTGAAACTTGTATGCTAAACTCTAAAATGTTTCATTAATATTAACCGAAATTTTTTTAGAAATAATTTAAATAGGAAAAATCGTAAAAGGAATCTTATCATATATTTCACCAAAATTAAAATGTTTACAAGAAGAAATATTTATTAAACGTCTAAAGTTGTTCAGAACCGTTTTCTAATGAATAAATCAAATCAAATGTGGGCACTTGATTTTGCTGTTTAAGTTTTTATAATGATATCACCAAAGAGTATTTTCTCCAAGTGCATGCAATAAACTTAAATCAATAAACAAAGCAAAGGAAAAGCACTTCCATTGTCTGTCCCCCGGTTGCCCTTTGCCGGTTCGGTTAGGTTCTGTTTCCCATTTGAAGTGAAGGCATTAAATAAGTCGAAAGGTATAAACACAAGCTGGCAAACAAATAAGGCCGAAACCAAGACCAAAACAGAAACCGGGACCGGAGTAAATGGTTTGGCATTGCTAAGGGAAATGGAAATGGGAATGGAAATGGCAATGGCAGCAAAACCGTCGAAATTCCTTCACAGAACATTTATTTTTCGGCTGCCTTTCGTTACACACATTGATTTCTGAGGCACTGGCCACTGCCACTGCCATTGCCCCACACAACCAGAAAAAACACGCGATGCAATAAACTTGAAAAAGGTAAATTGCTGAACATATTTTGTATCTTTCAGATACCACAACTGGCACCCGAAACTGCAGCGCCAGCAACTCAAACGCACTGAGCCAAGAAAACAAAACCGCCAGGAGGAAAACCAATATATGAAGATGCCAACCTGAGTGGAAGCGTTTCTTTAGTTTTCTGTCCTTAGTTTTTATATTTATGCACTTTTTCCCCCCATAACAACTTTGGCACTCGAACAGCTGCTGCTGCTCGGTAAATATTTTACTATTCGCAATCGTGGGATTGTACAATTGGATAGGTAACAGATAATCTTCGAGGACAATAAGATAGCTGAGTTATGGTCCTTCAGATGTACGGGTACTTTAAGTTTTGACAACACATTTGCCATGAAACTTTATTGAATACACTAGTTCTTATGTGGCACAACATTTGCTTAGATTGCATGTTCTACTTGGAAACATATTCAATTGAGTTACTTACTGAAGACGATGGCCGTTGTAGAAACATATATCTGAAAGAAAATATTAAAACACTGTGTTTTTAATTTACATTATCAGAAGAAAATTATTATCAAGTAGAAAGGTCGCTAAAAATCATCATATTTACGGCAGAACATAAAAAGCTTTTGGTTTGACAGTACTTTAATTTTAATAAAATTTAGTCACACTAATTATTAATACGATTTGGTGTAAATTTAAAATACTTATTCATTGCCATTTAGGACTCTTTCCATACAAATTTTTAGCAGTTTCATGTTGCAAACACAGTATTATAATCCCTCAAACATTTGTTTGTTTTTGTTTTATATGGCCACTTGAATGTGTAAATTACTTTATTATGAATTAATAATTTCCCACAATAATATGAGAATTACCACACCTTCTGTCTTCTGTCCGAGCTCGAAAGTGCAAAAACGAAAGCCACAAAAACAATTAAATTAACTGGCAAGTTAATTCGGTTGAAAAGCCACCTGGAACGATCGCTGCTCGGATCAGGCTTCGTTAACAATGTAAGTTGCATAATGTAACTGCTATTTTTAGCGAATAAAACCCGTTTCCCTTGGTGTTGGCCCTTATCTTACCGCTTAAGCAAAGTCAGCAAAAACGTGTCCTGTCGCTGTTCCGCTCCTTGACCACACATATACTATGTATGTACGTATATATTTTTATACACCATTTCTATAGAAAGGAATCCGCAATGCGGCAGCAGCGCGCGAAACATTCGGTGGCATGAAAAGAAGCCCGGGGGACAAGCGGTGGATAAAGTTTGGAGGAACTGACTATCTACGACAGCAATTCATTGTGGATACTCATTAGCAGCAGGTAAACACATTTCTGGAACATTGCTTTTAATTAGTAAAACAGACGCCCGGTGTCACGGGTTCAACAAAGTAAACCAAACGGAAGGGCCTCTGCCCGTCTGTCCGTCCGTTTGTCCGTCCGTCTGTCCGTTAGTCTGTCCGTTTGTATGTCCGTTTGTATGTCCGCTTGTGTGTCCGCCAGTCACCCTGTGCCTTTTTAATTGCAAGAACGTCAAAACATTTACCAAATTAACGCAATCCAAGCTCAACTAAAATGTTCGGGGCGCAAAAAGAAAACCACCAAAAAAAAAAAAAACAGACGAAAAACGGAAGAAAGACGCGAAAAAAATCTACCCCCGAATCGAAAAAAACAATGCTAAATGTCCGTCAATAGATTGCAGTCAGTGTGCGAGGGGACGACTCATTTCCGACGACTCTTATCAGATAAACCTGCTCTAATTTGTGTACACTTAGTCAACTGAACGAGGACGAATGGGAAGTGGAAATGATAGTTGGCCAGCGATATATATATGGGATACGTAATGAGTCTCAGCTGGTGGACAAGGCAGCGAGAGCATACCAAATCACCCTGGTCGAGGAAATGCTTTTTTCTGTTTTCATTTAATTTCACTTTGAGTCGCAAATCGCTTCTTTTCTTTTTTTTTTTTTTGTCAAAGATATACCCTTGAGATATGGTGGGCATTTGTGAATCGCCATTAATCGGTGACCCCCAAAGGGACTAGCAATATGCATTTGTGTAATGTACCACAGACATGCCATCTATTAGAAGTAACAATTTTGTTAGATTTTATTTAGTTTAAGTATTTTTACCAACAAGTCATCCGTAATTTTTCATTTATTTTCATTAGTATTTTATTGCAAGTTTATAAGATTCCTAGCAATTGATTTGAAGAAATTGTTTGGGAAATTTTAATAATTGGAAGTCCTCTTAATATTAAATTTATATTAAAATTAGTAATATATTAAAAGAGTTTGTAAGTGTATATTCATACTACCAATCAAAATAAAGGTATTTTTTCCATTATTTAATCGAACTTGTAAAGAACATAATAACTTAATAGCAGAACCCTTTCAATCACACATATTCTCATACAGATTTTAAGGGTATTTCTTAAGTAAAGTGTTCAAAAAAAAAATTCCCTTTGCTTTCTATTTCTTTTCAGCATTCAGCTTAGAGTTTGTATGTATATCTGGGTGCGTTTTTTGTCGTCTTTTGCGTTTGTTCTTTATATATATATATTTTTTTGTTGGTTCATGTAAAGTGTAATATATTTTTTCGGTACTTTGCAGCGGACAGATACATTTAAAGTCATTCAGTGCAGACATCAGCAGGGCAGTTGAGGAGGGTTGAGGAGGGTTGAGTAAGAATGGGAATGGCAATGAGAATGGGGATGGGGATGGGGGTTCCGGAGGTTGCGGGGTCAGTGGATCGGGGAGCGTAAGAGACAGCAACGAATTAACTACAAACGACTACACATTAATGCCAACTTAACAACAGAAGCCGTCCAAGCGGCAGACAAGCTGAGTAAATGGAGGGGAAAAGGGCAAGGTGTTTTCGGGCAGCAAAAGGAAGAGTCGATGGACAGCATGAAATACCAGAAGCTAACGACTACCAACGGATATACGACCGACTGAAGCTGCCTGACAAACTGCGGGTGTGAGGGAGAGATCCGCAAGATACAGATACAGCTACAGCTACAGATACGAGATACGAGATACGAGATACGGGATACAAGATACGACCCTGGACATGGTCACGGGCATGGCTAAAATACAATATATTATGCGTGCGTTGCCTCTTTTTTTTCCCCCACTTTTTTCCCTCAGCTCTTTTCAGTTGGCAACACAGAAAAAGAAACAGAAACGGAGACACCCCTACCGCTGGCATTCTTCAAAATTAACATACCACGAAAAGTACACAAGACAAAAGAAGTGTTTGCCATGTTACTAGATGGATGGCTGAGTGGATGGATAGATGGATAGATGGATGAATGGATGGATGGATGGATGAATGCATGCCCCGTATCTTTGGATACTTGACCACTTTGGAGAGCAAGTTACGGGGCTGCGGACAGCTGACGGCCAGTGGATCCGATGACCGTGTCCCAGGTATTAAACATATGGTCGAGATTTACCCAGTTGAGTGTTGTTATAAATCGGGCCATTAAGAGCTGAATTCTGGGTTGTTCCTTGTTGCATCGCCTCACTAAACATGGAGTTTACTCGAAAACTTATTATGGTAAAGCTTAATATGGTATAATACTATATTTATAATCAGGATTATATTTTTTATTAAAAAAGAGCAACATTTTTTTTGCGCAAATTTAACTCACATTAAAGTTTACTGACAAACTTTATAATAACATTGCATTATTTAATTTTTGTGGTGTCAAAGTTGTTCTTTTATCTAAGCACCTCTAAAACTCATACTTCATTACGTTGTAAAGTTTACTTGAAAATTAATCCTCTAAAAAATCAAGCACTGCCCAAGTATTTGTCATTATATTCAATTGAATTAATGGGCAGGCAAGAAAACTCGAGTTAAAAGCTTATCAATCTGGATGATCTTAGTTGATGGTGAACTTTCTATGCCGTCCATGCCAAGAAACATTTCTTTTACGGCCCATTCACGTGGATCCAATTAAAGTTGCCACTCTGGCAGTTTTTCCAACAGCCTCTTCGCTCGAGAATCCTTAGGAGGGCACAACCATCGATGGAGTTTCCACAAGAGGAAGCCACAGAATGCTTTGACAACATCAAGGACGAGATGATGTGATTCCGCCTTCGGCTTGCTTCAACCATAGGAAATTGCGCAAATCCTTCAAAACTTTCGCCTAGCCCAATGATAAAAGTTCGGCGGCAAATCCACCCAAGTCGCTGTGGAGCGGAACTGCCATCTTATTAGCGCTCCCATCGACTTTCCTGTGACACTAATCCCGCTGCAAGTTGCCTGCACTTCAGCTTCAAGTGGGCTGCACATAATCCGCAGCTGATCCACCCAAAAATAAAAGCAAAATAACAAGCAAACAAAAGCACCAACAAACTGACAACAAAACGAGGCTAACGTCGATGCCGATTGCGATTGCGATTGTGATTCCGATTCGGCATTCGCAATTCGCAATTCGCGATTTGCGATTTCCTCTGGAACAGATTAAATTCCAAATTGTTTTTCATGGCCCGACAGACAACTGAGTCCTGACTTTCCCCCTATCCACATTGCAGGATTTCCGAGGGCCTGTGCCCCAGGCTCTGGCTAATTCCCATATGCAATGGAAACAATTTGTACTCTACTCTTTATTTCCTTACGCTGTACGCGAGGAAGGATAATATTTTCCTTAAAACTTCTTAAAATAAATAAGGCACTCTCTATCAGTCACGTTGTGGTTGTTTTGTTTTGTTGATAGATTCGTTGAATTCATAATATCATTAAATTCTATTTGATTTTTAAATTTGATTTGAATGTATAGGAATATCTAAGTCCGATTATTTTTAACTTTGTATTTGTATTTAAATGAAAAGTATTTCCATTTGTTTTTTACTTGTTCTATTCCAAGTGTCATAATGTCATAATGTAAAATTAATTAATGTAATTTTGTAAACTTTACCAATGATGGGTATTTCATGGCTGTTGTAATTGTTTCTAGTTTACTTGTTTTTATTGCTGCGTTTTTTCGTTGCCTTTCTGTGTCTGAACAAGCGCGTTGATTTTATCAAGCTTATTATATGGGTCGTGGTCGCATCATCAGGCTGGGGTGCAACCCTTTTTAGGTTCTTAAGCCGCTGCAACAACAATGACAAGGGCTTTTTTTTATGGGGATCGGTTGAAGGCATCGGAATCGGGGCTTAGCCATAACATCCAGTTGAACGACACACAAAAAATAACTAAGCCAAATATAATGGTTACACAAACAATTGCAAAAAACTGCGTTCTAATCAATTGATTTCATAAAAAAGGTTTTCATAAAATCGAATTATGGTTTAACAGAAGTTTTAATCCGTTTCTAGGCTATATATAAATAAATATACATTATACATGATGTGTAATATTGAAGTTTGAATACATTTTGGTTTAGAAAACAATTAATATAACTTTTTTCAGTGCACCCATCTATGGCTGGGCCTCAGCTGGCATCCTGGCCCGCATGATTCGCTCACATCCACGTCCACATCCAAGACCCTTTTGCTGGCGGTGGTGCCCCCAAGTGCAATGCAGCGCGAAATTCCACTCATTTTTTAACAAGTTCTCAACGCTTTTGTTGCACAACAATGCGAAGGTTGAGTCCGGGGACAAGTCAGAGAAAGGGGCATCCAAAGGGGCAGGGGCAGGGGCCGCCGTGGCACTTCATATCATAAACTTAAGTACCAGCAGGGACCGAGAAGACAGCGGCATCTCCAGCCCTCCTTCCCTCATGGCTTTGCTCAGTTTCATGCGTACTCCCTTACCTTCAGAAAGGTAACCCAAATAGTGTTGGCCATCAGGAACAAGCTAGAAAACACATTAAAATACATGCAAGTGCAGGTTTCTTTTATTGGAAAATAACAAATGTGTACATAGTAGAGGCAAAATCAATTCTCAAACACAAAGTCTCCAAAAATCGATGTTATTATGATGGCAAATGGTGGTTCAAGCTATGAAAGTTCGGCTTTATCTTATTTATATTTTATAACCATCTTCAGATAGCATACCTTATAAATGCTCAAGTTACGTTTTTTTATGACCAGTCTTAAAGCAGTTTTAAATAATTCAATATGAAATAAGCATAAAGCTTTTACTAGGTTTAATTAAGTGGTCACTTTAGAGACTATACTAGTTAAATATTTAAAAAAAAAAAAATTAAAATGTAGTTATTAAGGAACTAAATGTTTTATACGTTAAGTGTTCTTAGTTTTAAAATCATTTGAATCAAAAAAATTTATTTATTATTTTGGGTACTGAAATAATTCGTTAATTAACTAAATTTTAAGATCAATTTCGAAAATGAAATATTTAATATTTTATATAACAGTTTTGTCTTTAATCTATATGGATTTTTCTTTTAAATTAGTATATTTTTGAATTATACAAAAGCGGATATCGTTTTTGATATCTGAAAAAAGGCCAAGTTTGTCTTGAAAATAGTTTTTCCGGCATCACTGATCCCAAGTAACCCAAGAGCCAGCATAGTTTGTCAACGTCAGCGGCTGCTACCGGAGTGGCCGCTACCGCTTTTGGTTCTCGTTTTGGTTTTGCTTCTGATGATGACATTGACAGTAGACCCCGGACCCCCTCATACCGCTCCACCCCCCCTCCGGTACGCCCCTCGCAATCAGCTGTTGCCGGCGAACGGGCTGCTCAAAGAACTACCTACGGGTACTTAGAATGTTTTGGCACAATTAAAGCTGCTGGTCGGTCGGTGCCTGTCTCACTCAGCTGACGTTGTCGGGTGTCGTCAGTGTCTCTGTCACTGTGGTTGGCCTCTTGTTGTTTATTTCCCTTTACCAACTATTTTTTTTTTGTCATCCAGCCAGCCGCACTGTGATCTTAACAAGTGAAAAGCTGTGCATCAGGCCGATCGTAAATAGGGAAACTAATTGGAGGAATATTTTAAGAGAAATAGCCAATTCTCATTCAAAGAAACTGCATTAGAAACACGTTCCTTAAATATTTCAAGAAGTTTATAAAACCCAAATTATGCCTGCTTGATTCAATTACAAATTTTATTTTTAATGAAGTGTACAACCATTTTTAAAAGCAGTTTATATCCTATTAGATCTAATATACTATTAGCTGCTTTTAAAACTAATGAATTTTTGTTCATTTGATTGAAAGTTCAATTTGATTGATTGAATTACCAAAAAATTATAGCCAATATCTTAAACATTTTAAGCTTGTCGAGGTACCTAAAATTCTTTCTAAGCTATGTTTTATAAATAGTAATTTGTATGAAGCATAATAACTTTCGGCAGGAAAATAAAAGAACTAAATAACCTTTTTAACCTTCTTACCTTTAATTTTTATTTATATCCACTTTTTGGCAAACAAAAAAGTTGTATTAACAAACCTCACTTACATGTTATGATAACAGTAGATAAGATTAGGCTTAGGTTTTTTTGGGAAATTTATAAGTATGTCCTTTGAAATAAAATGAACTGATCCGATTCTCGACTCAACTCTATTTGGCAAAGCAAGTTTGGGCCATTCCCTTGGGTTTAAGCCCAGTGTGCATTGTCATTGTCCCATCAGAGTTTTGCTGTCGCTGTCATTATTGTTTGCTTTCTTGCTGCTGTCGGTTTTTTGTAACCTTAGAACTTCTCAAGTTGTTGCTGCCTTTCTCGCAGCCTTTGTAAATGGGCATAATACCGGAAACCCGCAACACAACAACAACCGTCGACAGTCCGACCGATCGACAGACTATAGTGGCCGACCAGCCAAGCGAACAAGCGACCGACTGACACCGACAACGACAACAGCTGAGAGATTGCACTGTGAGAAAAAGTTCGGTCGAAACAATACACTCGTTATTACCTTTTATTGAAGATGAAATACAGAAATACTGAAATATTTTTATTTCAATCAAATATCTTAGATTTAAATCATGAATTTATTAAACATTGAGATTAATATAATTATTATATGTTCATTGCTTCAGTGAAATTTGTATTTAAATAAAAATCTTCAAGGGACTGGCTAAAAAATATGTATTTTACAGCACTTTTATTATATTTAATGTATTCAAAAACTACACCAATAATATACTACGTTGACATTTTATATATTTCCTCGAAAATAAGCTCAGAAATACACCTAGGTAATACATTTGAGATGATAGGCTTCGACGAAAAGATTTTAAGTACCTTACTCGAAAATGATTTAAACTCGATTGGAAAACCTGTGTCATCCAATTACACAAATGTAGTTCGTAATTTTTCTCGGTGTCGAAATGAAGCTGGAGTTGGACACAGGAACCGGGGATCGGGTCGGGAAAAAGGGGTTTCGGGATTGGGATGGGGTATCTTGGTATGTGGTTCGAGCAGCTGAGTTCTTGCCGGTGCGGTTCGGTTCGCTCCGCTGCCTCTTACTCATTTCATAACAAAACGCCACAACAAATATCAAAAACAAGTAAGAATGCAATAACAAAGGGTTCATATAGAAACATACCTCTTATTCAGCTAATGAACTTTTTTTAACTTATCATACTATTTCTGTGATGAATAAATATCGTACTTTTCAATAATACTAAATATTTTCTGATCACTTTACGCACCAGTAATTTAATATGAAACATATTATGAATGAACATTTAAAAATAATATTTTGTAAAGCTTTTCAAATATTGTTTTTCAGTTTTTCAATATTATTTAATACTTTTACTATTAAGTTAGTACTTACTTGGGAAAAAAATCAGCAGGTTAGTAGCTAAGGAGCTTTTTTAAGTCTCCAATTCGAGGGTATAACTTGCTCCAAGACAAAGCCGCAGTGCCGTCTTGGCCGCCATCCCTTTCTCTGCCAGTGTATGAAAAACTTGCCGGCGGTTCCGGTGAAAATTCACGTTTAACCGAACAATTAATAGAATCCACTCGACAACTGCACAATTTACAACATTGTGTTCTGTCCACCGAACTCCGACTTCGTCTGGCGGTTCTGTTTGTTTGTCTGTAACTGGCAGCATAATTACCACATATTTTCTGTAAGTGGCACGGTGCGAAGTTCCCATTTAGCCAAGTCGGAGGCACAGAGTTGGCCACTTCCCAGACCGCCGATGCCACGGGAAATGAGATTCATTCTTAGCGTTTTTCCCTCCCGATTTCGCCTTTTGTTTTCCGCAGCATTCCAAAAATGCTATGATCAGCACTTCAATCTTTCGAGTTGGGAGTTTACCAAATGCCCCGGAAAAACCAAAAGAACAATTCACTTTGTTCACGTCTATGATATGATTTAATTAAATAATGGGAGATCACAAGGGAATTTGATTTAATTTGCCATCATTCGGGGTAATAATACCTAGCTTGGAACTCGTAAGTGGATCATTGTTATTTTCAATTAAAATGTATTGACATAAACAAATCTCTTCTGGTAAAACCAAAAGGGAACGAAATTCTGAAATCAAATCAAGTAAAATCTTTACCCCTTTTTCCTTTACCAAATTAATTTGTTTCGGATACCATAGCTACAGTTTGGGAAATGGAAAATATATAATTAAATATCGAAGGGGGCATGTGAACTACTAAATTCAATGAGAATGATATTTTAAATACTATAAATTGAATATAGAGCGCGGAAACCCCCAGGTGAAATGGATGCCATGACCAATTTCATTTAATTTCCCCTTTTTAATATTTTTATATCCGTTCCTTTGTAGTTTTTTTTTGCCGCAGACGCCACAAAGATCATTAGCTGATAGCCGGCAACTAATTGATGAGCGTAAAATAAAAAGCCAACTAATTTTTAATTAAAATTTGTATAATCCACCGCCATAATTAATTCTCATATAATTTGGGCGGCGCTGGCGACTTCTGTTTTTCGTTTGAGCCTGTGTTTTGGGGGCCCATTTACATAATTTCATAATATGGAAATGGATCTGCATCGGGGCAAGATCGAAGATAGAAGCTATTAAAGGCAGACCAACAAATCAAAGTTGATCGGGAGGAGGCCTTCTCCAGAAACAAATTGCAGATCGGTATCTTTTGATGCGTAATTAATAACTGCAGGGGGACCCTTAAAAAAAAGGAGGATCCCAAAAAAATGAACCAAAGCAAGGGGAATAATTCCCGGATCTGTAATGTGAGACCAAAGAAAAGGAAAACTGGAAACCGCAGCGGCAGACAATGGAAACCGTCGTTCGGGGAAAAGTTCGAGTTGTGTGGAAAAGTTGAGTGGAAAAACCTACTGGAAAATCCGTGTCTGAACCGGGTTCTGCTGTTGTTTGTTTGTTGTTTTTCCTTGCACCCATTGTCCACAAGAACCTACCCGACAACTTTATTGATAGATTGCGATTTCTGGGACTATTTCTCGGCTGCCGTACGAACAAAAGGCAACAAGTTTACAATTACCTTTTGTCAATGCGTGAATTCTAAAGGAGGTGAAAGCCGAAATTTGCGTAACAATAAACTTTTCGCTCGCTGATTTATAGATATTTAATAAAGCACTTTCCCAGGCATGCATCTTAAGCCAAAGATCGGCGAAAGAGCGATTATCATTTGCATGATAAAAGTCGCGGTACTTCAGGGGGAGGGTATGGGAATGGGAATTGGATAAATGGGTGTGTCCATGCAATAATAACAAGCTCCTTGCTGCACCCTGATCGTTTAGTTTACTGTTTTTCACCACCTGAAATGTACCCCCAAAAGATTTCCACAATTTTCCAATGCCGTTTTCCCCTTTTGTTGTTTCCGAGCGCAAAATTATGACGCAATTTATAGTTTTTGAGTTCCATTGTTGAGAAGGGATTTCGGCCGAGGCATAACTAAGATTTATTTCCGGCTTTGTGAAATTTACACCACATGCCACCGGAATCGGCTTTTTCTGGCCAGCAGCTGTAAGTTCAGCGAACCAGGCGGGGCGGTTTCAAAAGAACAAAGTTCTTCATTTTATTTAACAACGTGAGAATCGGATGGATCAATCCCGCGCAGATTTGAATGGGCATATACTGGCGTAATAAAAATGTTTATGACCATGGCAACCGGCTGTAATCCGTAATCTCCGCCCTGGCATCCAAACAAAAGCTTCGCAAGTCCTTTCCTTCATAGTTTTTATTTTTTGGGCATTGAGCATTTGCCTTGAGAATCGGTCATGGCAATAATTTTAATCTGCTTTTCATTGATTACAGTATGTTTTCTGGCGACTTTTATGCCTGTAACGATGGATGGGTTTTTTTGATATCAGTTTATGGCCAAAGGAAATGCGACTTTTCATTTTTGGTGGTGAAAAACGGCAATAAAATGCTGCGATTAATGTACAGTCACGGTGAAAAATATTTTCACTTCAGGTATGCCCAATTTTATGGTCATCTTTAATGGCTTATTAAACTAACGGTTTTAATATTTTCATTAAAGTAAAGTGCAAATGAAATTAAATAAGCATTTAAATTTAATAACATTTTTTGTATTTGAAATAAATGAAGGCTTGATGTTAGGTAATCAACAAAGTTATTCTGCATGAATATTATTACTTTATTTGGTTTAACTTAAATATATATATATATACATAAAAATGTTTATTACTGAACACCCTTTGGTGGTTATTTTTTTTACTAATTCTTATCTTTAAAGAAAAATGTACTCTCCAGACCTTTACTTTGGCTTTAAGAGATGCCATCAGCAAAATGCAAATGAGAAACCATAGTTTCTTATCGCTGAATAAATTGTCGGTCAATAAGCATATGGGAGACCCTAGAAAGGCATCACAAGGAGTATAACTCATCGGGAAAATGGTTGCGGTCTCTAGTTTCTGACAGACTTCCCCCGGCGCTGGTGATGCAACAATATTTCATCCCAATAAAATATGAAATATTACGACTCCACTGGCCGAGAAGGAATTTCGGCCTCGTATCGCTGAAATCATAACTCAAGTTGGCCGGCGTTATGTAATCCAATACCAGAACATAAAGTGCACGAGATGTGGCACTCGTTACGTGGCTCTATGTTAATATTGTGCCATAATTTATGGCACTTGCCCCGATTTCTGTGTCAACGCTACAGTATAAATAACAAATTTCGGTTTACGACATCCGCTGACCTTCGCTGACCTCCCACCACCTCCACCCCCATCCCCGACCACATCCAATTTGTACTCGAAATCTTTGGGGCCAGTGTCCACAGATCATTTGAAAAACATAAGACAACGACTGGCTTTGTTCGTAGTCTCCATTGGCAAATGCCGAAACATTTGATTTGTGTGCCATCAAATGCGAACTCTATTGGCGACCTTTCGGGAGATAAGAAACAAACTATATTTCTCAAAAAAACAAGTATAATTGCACATATAGTACGTTTACAGCAACTCGGGTTGAGTTCTATTTAACTTAAGTTGTTAATAAAAACGTTGTGGAATTAAATGAAAGGGTTTTAAAAAAGGAAAAACTATTTAAAGTGAAATTGTGTAAGCCGCGATTATCATTTTAATATTCAGTTCATTTTTGGCCCCATCTTGTTGGCTTTATTTTAATTCATTAGTGAATGCCGCTCGCTTTTATGATCTGGCTGTAATAAATATGTTGGCAGCGAATCGAAAATAAATATTGTTTCAATTTATTTGGCTTGGTTAAAATGAATTTGGGTGAATGCAGCACATGCTGCCGACAGACAGACAAATGCAGCATAAATCATCTTCAGTTTCATCTGCAGCTACAAGTTGCAGCGAAGCGTTTGCGTTCGCATACTTGCCACATGCTGCCAAATGTTGGAGAGGTTCTTTCTTCGGCCGCTCCGCCCACACAAAACATTTCCCTTTCCATTACCACCAACCGTACACTGAACAAAAAGAAGCTTACTCTGATTTCTTACTTTGAAATTCTTAGTATATGAAAATAATGTATGTAATAGGAGCTAGAAAATTATTTAAAGAGATATAATTTTATTTATTTATATTAGTTTAGAACTAATTGAAAGTTAAAGGTATTAAAAGAAAGATCAATTTAGTTAGATTTTACTAGTAATTGCATAAAGTAAGAAGGTTATTCAAAGGAGTACCAATGTATGTATTTTAATTTGAAGTAAGTATTCAATAATATAAATGTTTTTTTTATAAATGTTTTTTAGATTTAATGAAAAAACTGTTTTTTGTTACTTTCTGTATTAATGTAACTCCATTTCTTACCTTCAACATTTAAGATTGCACTGCTCTATAAAATGTGTTGAATATTCAAGAAATTATTTTTGTCGCAGTGTACGATTCAATTCTTCTACCCATTCCCAGTTCCATTTCTTGCCCCGAGTTGCAGTTGCAGTGGCTGGGCCGACACTATGCCTTTGATTTATGGGCCAGCTTCCAATATAATTATGTTGTATCCGAATCGGACGAACGATGTACGGACTAGAGCAGATATTTCAGCTATTTTCGAAACTGAAAAGTCTCTGGGAAACTGTCGCTATCCACGCATCGATCTGGGGCACCATTCGGCTGCGGTCGCTTCCATTTCATTTCATTTCATTCCATTCCATTCGATTCCATTCTATTTTAATTAAAATTTAACTTGCCAAAAAGAAGAGGAGTCCCAGAAAATGTAAATTGATTTATGGCCCCAGCCTCCGCGATGCACCAGCCCCATCGATGTTGGATTTATCCACCGAATCCGAGTGCTAGAAATATGGAAAATGGGGCTAATCTTTACGACATGTGTTGGATTAGGCAAGGAAACCTTTGGGAATTTAGATTTAAAGAGTAAAGTTTAAAATAAAAGACAAGAAAAAGTGAAAAAAGGATTTTTACTAAAATCATTTAGTATTTAATATGGTCAAGAACATGGCTTAAAATCACATGAAAACTGGAGATTAGAAATTTGAAGTAACAATTATAGTTTCTAAAACCCAAGTTAAATATATTTTTATATTTTAGTTACAAATTATTCTTATGATATTATGTAAGTAAATGCACAATACTTTATAATAACTTTACATTTAAAGATTAATTTTAGAAAACATATTCTGGTTTCTGTTTTTTATTTTAAAAACCAAAGGTAACAACTGAAATATTAGCTTAAATGATACATGTTTTTATAAGTATTTTGAAAATGTTTTACAATTTCTAACTCCAGAGTATGAATGATATTTTCAATTTTACTTGTCAATTTTTAACAAATGATTACCATGATTTAACAATTAGTTTTTTCCAAAACAAGATTTATAATGTTTATGTTAAAGAAGTGAAAATACTAATGTATCCGTAAAGTATAATACTTTATTGATGGCTTTAATTTTTGTAGCTTGAAGTTAAAATACATACATATGCAGGATGATTGATTTTTCAGTTTTAGAAGGCAGTGTTTGTTCATTAGTTTTACAGAAGCGCGCATATATATATATATATATATATATATATATGTATATATATCTCGCAAATTTGATATATGAGTGTAGAAATTAAAAACGAACATTTTTCGTTATCTCTTTGATGCCTCCACCCCCCCGTCCACCCTTCCAGTCCGATTTCCAGAATGATTGAGCATGGAGCACAAACATATATACACATACGTGCATACATATAACCGCAGCCGCGCAAAATCAACACACTAACATAACCTCACATAAATAAATCTGTCAAGTGTTGCGCATAAATATCTCGGCAACATGTTGTTATGCTTTGTTGTTGCCTGAGGATGTTGCTTCGGCCGCTTTTCGCCTTGATTTTGTTTTACTTTTTACTTCTTACTCTGTTGATGTTGTTATTGGTATTGCAATTGTTAATGCTGTTCTTGCGGATGCACAGAAAAAAAATTACAATGTCCTCAAATATGTTTTACAGTTTAGGACATATTTTTTATTTTTATTATCAAATATATATATATTTTTAATATAATAAAATACTTTATTGACTTATATTATTTTATTAAACTCGTTCTCAAAAGAAGAAATATATTTAATTAAACTAGTTTAATAATCAAAACAAGAAATAAGAAATAATTCAAAGCTTGAACATATATAAAATTAAATTACATAAAAAACTAAAAAATAAAATATAATGCATACAAGGACAAACACAAATGCAGGAAACTCTTTAAAAAATATATTAAAATGTTGTTTACTTAAGCTTTTTTTTGGGTGTGCAGCTCCTCAATTGTTGCTGTTGCTGCAATACTTGTTGTTGTTGCTGTTGCTGCTGCTGCTGTTGCTCCTTCTGTTGCTGTTGCTTTAATTAAATGCTGCAATCAACTGCGTAGCGCGATATTTCCAATGAAAAATTACGAAAAAGTGGCAAAGGCACCGAAGACATCGTTGGGGCTGGTGGCCACCGAGGGGTTAAGGGGCGGCGGCAAGGGGTTAAAATATGGGGAAGGAGCAAAGCCATTTGGCCGCGGGCTGCCCTCGTGTTTGTGCATTGAGAAAATTGTGTCCGTTGCACATTTGTTGACTTTGCCACTTGCCTGCCTGCGTGTCCCCCTTCCCCTTCATGCCCCCTTTCCCACACAACCAAAAGCCTGGGTGAATTAAATTCATAATTAATGCGTTGCATGCACGCACACACACACACACACGTTGGGGCATATATACATTTATAGTGTGTGTATATATAGCCGCTACCGTTGCCTCTCTTTGTTGCCTGACACGTTTATTAAAACTGATTTTTTCAAAATACCCTTTTTAAGGGAGATTACCGAATGGCCAAGAAAAGACTTAAAATCTCATGAAGAACGGGAGATTAAAAATTTTAAATTATTTTTTTCTTATTTCCTAAGAGTGGTTTTAAAAAACATAATTTAAACATATTTATGTGAGGTAGTGACAAATTCTTCTTACGACATTATACCTCATCATTGTATGAAATTTTTTTACCACTAGTTCTAAAAATTATATTCTGGTTTCTGTGTTTTTATTTTTCAAAAACCAACCTGTATGTATTTTTTAGTATCTTTGAAAATATTTTTACAATTTCTAAAGTCAGAAAAAATAATAATACCTTTAGTTCTAAGGGAACTCAAATAGTAGCAGTGTATTTTAAAGCATCTAGGTACAAAATCGGTGCGTTAAGGCTTGTTAGAGTAGTTCCTTATTTAAAAATAAGAAATTAATTGAACCAATTATAATAACAATACATAAACATGTTATTCATATTTTAAAAATTATGCGTTTTTATGCCTGGAATATTCATTATTCCCAGAAAGAGTTGAAATGCTTCGTTTAACCCAACTCAAATTAAAAAAAAAAATGTTTTCTTTTAGGTTTTTGTTTGACTTTATTCTGCCAAATGTGCTGCCAGGCAATTTTTGGTCTTTTGTTGGTGATTTGTGTGATTGTGTACGGCTTGCCTTGCTCCTTCACTTTTCGCATTTTTATAACGAATTTTGATTTTATGCCAAAAGCACGCAATTAGAATTTATTTCTTGTTCATTTTGCCTTGCCGTTGTTGTTCGCATTTATCCATTATGCGTGTTTTGCCTTCTTGCAGCGGCACGCAATTTTGTTTTTCAAACAGAAACCAAAAAAAGAAACTTAAATAAAATAACACGAAGAGGAAAATATGGAAAGAGGAGAATGACTGAGCGTTTCCCCGCATGAGAAAAACTAAACATGTCTACTCACTCACCCACGAGAACAATTCGGAAAATACGCACCCGGAAAATGAAGAAGGTGAGGAGAATGTCACCGATTAGGTGTAATTTGTATTTAATGAGTCATTAAAACAATTTAAGTATCAATCATTTTAATTTGGATGCCTTATCAGCAAGTGTCATCAGGTGACGAAATTAATCAAATTTCATATCAAATGTGTCAGCACAAAATTGTTTTCCAAATTAAGAATGTGCCAACTTTTATATTTTTGGGAGGTTCTCTATTATATTAACATTTTTCCTTGTCATATTAATAAAGTAATAAAGTAATAAAAAACCATTATTATTCTTTATCTTACAATTCCACTCTAAAGAATTTATAAGATCACTAATAAGATGCTAATTAAGATCATATAAAACTGAAGACTTTATGATTTATTTTCAAACACATTTTTTTTCTTGGTAATCGTTGCATTAAATTATTTATTAAGTATAATTGAAAATAATTGCAACAATTAGGGATGAACCACTTGCTTGGCCATATTCAAATAAATTTCTTTTAAAATCCACCGACAGAATCGTAATAAACATGCTTTAATTAAAGATTGCAGTAGCCTCTTGATTTATTCATAGATTCAGCTTTTCATTCTCAGTCCGGTGGCCAACTTTATTAATTGCCTTCGCTTTTTTCTGTTTTATATTCCATTTTTATTATTTCTTTTCTTTGAGCTTTTTAGTTTTAAACTCGCCATGGAAAAAGGTGTACGCAATTATTTATTTGCATAAGGAAAAACCTGCAAACGGTAAAATGGCACGTAAAAATGTATTTAATTATAATTATTGCGCTTCTATTTGCCCTGCCTCCACATTTCTCGCTACTGTTCCATGGCTGCTTATATTGTGTTTTTTTTTTATTGCCGGCCGTTTGGGAAAATTATAGTAAATATAAATAATAAAACACGGGGCCAGAGGCGAATGATAAAGTGCATTAAAATGCACGCAATGGGGATGTGCTGCGGTGGGAGGAGGCGTCCCTGCCACGCCTCCGAAACCCGCAATTAAATTGCATGGCACGCAACAGGACGCACGACTCGATAAAATGTTTTTTTTTTTTATTTTCACTATTTTTTTGCTAGCCTTTTCTATGGCAAAATGCGATCCTGGCAGTGGTGGACACTGGGCTACCATCCGCTTATTATCGCGGCTAAATTATTCAGTAGCCCGACAGCCGGACAGGAGCTCCAGGTACGAGTTTCTGCAAATGGCCAGCCGGAGGGCGGAGGGCGGAGGACGACCATAAATTTGCCTGCACTCCGGAACCTTCTGGGCGGAAAAGACCAAGTGCTCTAATGACTGCGGCTAGAGAGGCGTCTAATGAAATCCCATAAAGCGTCCGGCACCCGCAATTATTGCTACCCAATCTAAATGATAAATAAATAGTTATTACGATTTTTATAAGCAGTATAAATAAATTATTTAAGGTCCGAATTTACAATTTTTTAAAATACTGAAAAAGTATTTTATTTGATATTTTCTTCAACGTAGAAACTATAAACTAAAATTGTATTTTTTCTTTGCCTAAGAAATAAATGTTTTTTTTAAGATTCAAAAAGGAATCTTTGTTAAATTGAATGTCACACCAAAACCAATGACATATTTTATATTTTAGGAAACATGGAACTTATGTATTTTCAGAAACAATTTTCTTATTAATACCGTACAAGATTAATTTTGGGAACACTTTTTCTAAATATACCTTAAAAAGTAACTGATCATTAAAAATATTTTGTATTGTAAGGAATTGAATTTAATTATAGCTTAAGATTATCTAAGCTTAATAAATACTACTTAATCAGAAATTTGTTCAGCATTTCAAAGAAAATGTGTTTTTAATAGAACTATTATTGTATCAGACTTTATTATCATATTTCTAACAACTTACTTTTATCACTGTCTTAAAAAAAAATAATGAGAATTAAATTGAATTAAAAAAATAATGAGGCCTTTATAATAATACCTTATAAAAATCACTGCTCGCCTTCAGAAGTGATCAAATTCAGATGCACGACTACGATCCATTAATAGATAGGACCCTGCAGTTTTCAGCTCTATAACTGCTGATCGCAGCATCGCAGCGCATAAAGTTGTACCATTGAAGTTCACGTTTTATGGCCCATTTTAGAACAGCGAATAGATACAAAAGAGACTGATCGTCATGTTGCGATACACAAAGTAGTTTACCCATTTAATAGGTCAGCTCTTGGCGGTGGAGAAAGGCAGGCCAAGCCGGCTAACAAATGTGCCCCATCGCCATTGTCCCGGATGCATAAGTGTGTTCTTTTTTCCCATCTACGAGTGTGTGTGCATCCACAGCTGGGGTAAAAATAATAGTACAGATGAGGCCCTCTGAAAAATTACAACATTTCATATACAGTTTGGCGAATGGGTTTCTAGAAATGGTAAAGCTGGATAATTCCTAAATAATAAAAAAGAGTTTTTTTTTTCAGTTTAGATAGGTAAGCATGCCAAAAAAGTATTCAGGAAAAAGGAAAAAAATTTTAATAAAAAATTCAAAGAACTGCAAAAACATGACATTTAATTTATAGTTCATTTTGATTATTATGATTAGGAAAAAAAAATCGTTACTTCGAACTTTTCTTTACTACTGTCTGTCTGTCTCCTGTTTATCAAAATCAGAATAATTGGAAAAAAATATATATCTCTATTCAGCCTTTTTTAAAATTAATACAATTTAAAAACAAAATAAATCATATTCTTAGTTACAAATAAAAGACCGAAATAAGATGGTATTTGGGTTCTGTTTGTCAGATCTCATTTTTTGGTTGCTATTACTCTGGCTGAGATTGTATCTTGTAGAGTGCATATATATATACAAGTAGAGTATACCTGAAGAGCGGAGATCTTTGGCCCGACGACACCCGCTGAGTCAACACGAATCCGCTGGAACAGTAGCCGGCGCAGATGGGGAGCGTAGGCCGGGGCTGTAGCTGTCTGAAGTTGGGTTCCAGGTTCAGGTCTGTCCGATCTGTCCCCAGTTTGAGTCCCCCATCCACGGATCCCCGTGCTCCATACCCCATACCCCATAACCATTTCCAAAGCCCAGTCCCCAGTCCCCATCACCGTTCAGCGCATGTCATGTCTCGTATCTTTTGTGCTAATCGTAAATAACTGTCGAAATTTTTTGCTACTGTATGTGATTTGCACATGGCATGAGGATGAAAAGGAGTTGCGAACTCATTCCACTCCACTTCACCTCAGCCGCCCCGCGTCCCACAGTGCGGATGGATTCGCTTCTTGTATGCTGCGATGCTGCGCCTTAAATGCGATCCTCTGCTGTTTGTGCTGTCGCTGTTTGGAGTTGCTGTTGTTATCTCTGACGTTGGCAATCGGTGCCAATGCACTGTGGGCGAGTTTCAGGGTTTTACACTCATAAATAATTCACCAAGAGCCGAAACCTAAACAGAATTTCACATGGAATACAATTATTCGCAGTTTTCTTTTACGAGCTTTAGTATAAAATCCCTAAATAGTTAGAACCATACAAACGAACTTGATTTTCTCATAACTTTGAAACTGTTTCTTAGAAATTCTTATAAATTAAAAAAAAAATTAGATATATTTTAATTAGCTGTAGTAAGTTCCAATGAATGTTAAGGAATTAAAGCCAAATCAAAGATATATTTTGTTCCATAATCTTCTCGGAACACAAAAGTCTTTTCCATGTATTCTCTTTTCCTTGCATTCATTGTATTATAGTGGGATATATTTCTAGCACCCACATATTACTTAAGCTTAATCCGCTGCATGTATATTTTTGACAGCGCACTTCGTCGACCTAATCCACTGTGATTCACCGAGGATGGGGAAACGGACCAAAGACTGGTCGGATGGCTGGCTGTTAAGGCCTCTTTATATGCGCACCTTAAAAAACAACAACAAGATGGTTAATGCTGTTTTCTGATTTTTTTTTTGTTTTTGATTTTTTTGCACTGCCTCAGGAACGGGGCACACTTATTGCCACGCAGTCGAAGATACAACACACACTGTCACCCAGAGATACAGATACAGATGCAGGGGACATAGGCTTGAAACCGGAGTTGGAGCTGCGATTCGAGTTGGAGTTTTAGCATGAGCTCGAACTCCGCACCGAAAGAAAAATATAGCAACATAGCAGTATCATTTTTAAAAAACTATCTCCCAAAAAAAAATTATTCAATTGAAAGTTTGTTATTTTATAAAAAAAAAATATTTTTTAATTTATATTAACATAATGGACATTTTTTACTTAAAGTTTTGAAAAACAAATTTAAAAAGGAACGTCAAAATTCTATTAAGACGAACAGCGATTAAAAATTAACTTATTTTAAATTATTTAATTTAAATCCGTTCATTGGAATATAATAATTTATTTAAAATGTTGGTCTGCTTTATAGTTGATATATACAAAATAAAAATCTTTTGATTAATCGAACTGTAATACATTTCTCAATCTCTGAAAACTCTGTAAAAATAATAGATATTGCTTTTAATATTGATTGAAAACCACAATGTTTTTCTCAGTTAATGTTGGTTTGATTTTTTCCACTGATTTTTTGTTGTTTTTTTAAGGCACAGCCAGAGCCACCAAGCGGACTGAGTAAAAACATGTTTGGATTTAATTCTTTTTATTTATTTTCACCGTCGTCGCTGGCGTTTTTTTTTTTTTTCTTTGTGCCATGTTGCTTTCTTTCGTTGCTTTTTGGACATGTATCCGAAAGATACTTTTTGTTGTTGCCTGTGTGTGCCACGATGATGACGCTGACAAAGGTCTCCGCGCCCCACAGCCCCCGTTGCCGTACGCGATTTTAATGAAGCACTTAAAAAGCATAAATGAAAATAAAAACCCAACAAAGGCAACAGACAGCAGATAGCTCCATGGTCCCTGCCGATCAGCAGAACGACAATTGATGTGGAGCCTGTGCCTTTGCCTTGGTCTGGGTCTGGGACTGGGACTGGACCTCAATCTGGAACCTGGGACCAGCAGCCCCTCTATCTGCCTGCAGTTGATGTGGGGACGACCCGGGCCGAATCCATCCCTAGATACATTACATTTTACTGTCGAAGTTTGTCCACAGGCATTGGCAG
Organism: Drosophila gunungcola; assembly: GCF_025200985.1. Lineage (NCBI taxonomy): Eukaryota > Metazoa > Arthropoda > Insecta > Diptera > Drosophilidae > Drosophila > Drosophila gunungcola. Next base: position 85,385 of record NW_026453179.1, read on the forward strand.
AACACAGAATTATGAACACAGTGCCACTTCCAAAGTTATAGGGAAAAATTAAGCAAATAGTAATTGTTCAAGAAATAATAGTAATTTGACTTTAAATTTTTATATAACATCGTTTAAATAGCTATTCCGATTATAAATAAAAGCGCCGATAAGCAAGGCATTCTTAAGATTTATTACAATAAGACAGAAACGGATTTAATAAGATATACAATTTTAAAAAGCTTAATTATTTTCACTGATCTATAAAATTTTTGTATAAATTTAAGTTTTTACAGCAAGGCCTATATGTATGAATTATATTAGCAAGGGTTGCCAACCTTAAAAAGGAATTATAGATTTGTTTTCAAGATAAATTTGAGCTCCAACACGGATTTTCATCTAATTGTGTACAAAATAGTTTGTTTTTTAAGGTTGGATTTGTATAAAATTAAATAATTTTGTATCAATGCTTATATATACATTGTTTTATTTGAATCTTTTTTCTCTCTTATTATCCAACCAACAGCTGGCTTCACTGTACTGCCCAACTGCGACTCAAATTAATTCTAATCTAGCAAATTACGGTGGACCATTTATGCTGCCATAAAAATTAAAGACGCCATCCCTCTCCCTTTTTTTTGGCCGATAAGAAAGTGCGTGTGCGTTCATTATGCGGCTCGGTGGGGGAAGCTCATAGTTACGCATTTCCCAGATATATTTACGGATCCAGGGCCACAGAGATAGCTCGCAACAGTAGCCAATAAAATGGGGGGCATTAAAAACATTAACAGCCGCATTACAAATGCACGGGGATGTGGCACAGTGGAGTGGCCATCTCGGATTGATAGAGTCGCCATTGACAATTGCCATTGTCGTTGAATAATTAAGCGGGGGCACGGATAAGTAGCCCATCCCCAAGCCGACCCCAATTTCATTGCTAAATTATGCCAGCAAATAGCGCCCATTTCGTACAGTCACATCATATACTGGGCAATTGGCACTAATCGAATCGATTCTTGAATGACTTTCATCTTCGATGTCGTTTGATGGCCGCTATCGTCGGATATATCTACCATGTGAGCCAATCCATTTTTTTATGACTACAAATTAATCGCTCTGTGGGGGGTTTTTGGTATGATAGCGGAGCCATCTAATTGGTGTCCTAAAACGAGTTGTGCATAAACATGTGATACTTAAATTAATAATAATGTGTTCCCCATAAACATTATGTTCTTTTGTTTTAGTTTTATCGGAATATTTTGATTTTAGAATGACTTGGAATATGAAGTCAACACAACTTTAATGTTTGTTCAGTCCTTGTACACTATAAGGTAAGCTTAAAATATGTTTTAGGTAAGTTTTTTTGTATTTAAAAAGTATAATGAACTTAACTTCAATAGTTTAGTTAACTTAATTAGTTACGCAAACTACTTGTTTTAAATTAAAATTTGTAAAAAATTTAAAAACTTTTTAAATGAATTTATACATTTTTGCCAAAATATAAATTATTTGTATGAATTAAACTTGAGATAGGTCAGTAACTCTTTAATCAACTTTTAAGCAAGGCTCCAAAAAAGCGTTGTTAACACTAAATGCGAACTTTCTCCCGATCTTTTTTGTTAAATTTGGAAACGTTGTAATGGCCGCTCTTTGGCTTATTTTAAGTAACACAAATCCGCTCCCGAACGCAAACACCCCACTATGTAAATAGTTGACCACCTCTGATTTATGCCGAATCTTGTTTGTTTTGCAGTCTCGTTCTCGCCCGCTGAATCTAGTGGGAGGTGGGAGGTGGGAGGTAGGTGGTGTGGTAAGGCATAAGGTGGATGGTGAGAGGTGGTAGGGTGTTGGTGGGGGAGGTGTGCTGTGGGTCGCTGCTCGGCATCGGGGTCTGGGGCACTGAGTAAATGAACGTTGCGCCTACGAAGCGCTACCACTACCAGTGCCTTTGGTGTGTGCGTGTGTGGGCGGTCGTGCGAGTGTGCGTGATGCAATTGTGTGCAGTTGTAGTTGCGGGTTCATTGCACGTACACTCGCACAAACACACGCACAGCGCCCAAAACGGCCAAACGACCGAGCAACCCAACCATCAGTGCAGCCGCTTTTTGCAAAAATCAACTCAATCTTTTAAAAAAATCGAAAAATACAAACATTTAAATACCAAGTGAAGAATTTCTATTTTTAACAGCATACTTTCAGGAGTTTACAATCCCTGTTTATTTTAACATAAATTTGGGACCTGGCCCAGGGTTAATTACCTTGGATCCGTGCCTGAACTGTTTTATTAATGGAATTCATTATCCGTTTAAAACGTAAAACTATTTTTAAGTTATCTCCCTTTTTGTTGTTTTAAATATTACAAAATGTTGTATGTAAAGGTTAAATAGTTAAAAATATAGCATTTTTGGCTTCTTGCTCTTTGTTCTTATAGTTTAGAGTTCTCGAACCTAGATTATCGCTAAAAGTTTACTTTGCAAAATTATAGTAAGCTTCATCTCCAAGTCCTAGCCAGATGTGACATTACTGCCGAACGTGCATTACTGTCGGTCCCACTGTGCCTCCCCCATCGCCCCACTGTCGGTCGGTTACTTCGTCACTTTGTTGCGTGTTCGTGCTGCAGTTGTTGTTTGCCCTGGTCGTCGTAGTTGTTGTAGTTTTGCTGGGTCTCCGGTTTAGACAGCCGGGCTTCGGACTCCGGGTCCCTGCCTCCCTCTCCCACTCTCTTTGGCCCCCTGCCCCACTCACCCTCCTTTGGACACCTTCACTGCCACTCGACTTCGGTCATCGTGGATTTCTCTGCTCTCTGTTTTGCGGACCTGCATTTTGCTCTGCACTCTTCGCTGCTCTTTTGTTTCGCTTTTCGCTGCTTCTAATGCTCCCCCGTTCTCCCCCCTTCAACAAACTCTTTTTCGTTGGCTCCAAGTTAGAGCGAGAGCGACAGTCCCCGAACGAAAGAGAGGTAGCTTGTTTATCGTTGCCTTTCTTTTGGGCTGCCTGCCCGTTGCTTTTTTTCTCCTTCGTCTTCTTCTTCTTTCCGTGCTTTTCTTCTCTGTTGTTTTTTGGTTTTTTGCAGCTCTGAGCTTCGCTGCTGCGGCGGTGTGTTGTTGCTTTTTGTCTGTCTCCTCTTTGGTCTGGTTGCTTTTGTCTGTTTTGCTTTTTCGCCCTGCCATCTTACACACTCACATTACTCATACACCTACACGAGCGGGAGACTTTTGCATGTAAAACTGACGTCGCTGCTGCCTCTTTTTTGTTGTTGTGTCTTTCTTTATTTTTTTGCACATTCTCCCTGTTCTCTCTTCTCGCCTGCATTTTGTGTATCTCATCTCGTGTACGCTTTCGCTGCCTTTCCAATCTCTTCGGCATCGAGGCAGCAACAACAAACACAACGAAAAGCTGGCGTCGTCGTCGCCGTCATCGTTTTCTCTATTTTCCTCAATCGCTGTGCCTTTTCATTTTCAATTCGCATATTTTTGCAAACTCTACTTTCAGTTATTCGCCGATAATTGATGTCAAAGGACGCAGTTTTGCTCCGCCGGCGTTCTCGTAGCCTTTTGGAATAAGCTTCCCGGTGTGCACTACCAGTGTGGCCAGTTTAGTGCCAGTGTGACCATGCCCAAGGAGGATCCGTTTGTGAATCGTGCCCAGCTTTTGAAGGCGATCAAGAAATACCCGGAGATCTGGGACTCCAACAACAAGCTGCATATGTGCCGCAGTGTCACATCGCCCATGTGGACGGAGATCGCAGAGCAGTTTGGCGGTCACGTGCCGACAGGTGAGTGCGAAAAGGATGACAGTCCATTAAAACCCCCTTCACAATCTGCGGCACTGATCCATTCTCCCACTCGCGACCGGTACCGATTTGTTGCTGGCTTTTGCACTCTTCTTTCGCGTTCTCTTTTAGTGCGCGTTCAGTGGCGGAGACATGACTTCTCAAGGGGGATTCAATTTACGAAAACTTTTAACATACAAGTTTATTTGACTTTTCAGCATGGTTTAGAAATTTAAATTAGTTCAAATTTGTTCTATCTATTCAAAATCGAAGTATACAGCCGGGATAAATTCTACATTCGACTATACATATGTAATTTTAAGTTGGCTATTGAATTGGGGTATAAAACTTTTGACTTTGGTAAGAAAATGATTGATTTATATAAATTTATAAAAAATAATTATAATAATTAATAAAAAATTAGTCCCTAAAACGTAGAGTTTACAACAAAATTAATAGAAATTATGAGGTATCTATTTATTTTGAAACAAAATAGCTTTACGAATTTTAGATAATTCCTCAAAACTTAAACTTATTTGTTCTCTACTCACGTCGCTGTGTTTGGTCTAAAAATAGCCAGAGGGCACGTCGAAAAGGAATCGGAGGTCTCCGTCCATTTGGAATAATAGAAGAGTTTTCACCACTATATAATGCAAATTGAAGCTTTCGCAATACAAATAATTGACTGGTGCAACGTACTTTGATAAATGCAATTGGGTGGGTCACAAAACATACACACATAGTCTTGATTGCCTGCAACACGCCACTAGATTTTCTAATATTCATGAAGAGCACAGAAGAACTCACAATAAAAATATATATTTCTATCAAATTAAAACACCATGGTGTTCTAGATGAATATGGAGAAATATTTTAAATCTTTATTAAAGGAAAAGTATGGAACTCTACCTAATATAATGTTTTAATATCGTTAATAAGTTATTTAATAATTTGCGCTAATGACACTTGCTCTATATGGTTTTAAAAACATTTAAATTGTAATGTACGTTCATAATTATTTTGATCAGTTAAACTTCAATCGATCTGGAGCCAGATGAAGTACCACTACCACAATTTGGTCCACCGGCAGATCCTGCACAAAGATCGCTTCAACACCAAGTGGGAGCACTTCGAGCCCATGTCCTTCATGTACAACATAACGGTGGCCAAGATCGTGGGTGCCCAGTCGAGCGGTGGTGGGTGTGGTGCCTCCCCCGATGACCCGCCCACTGCATCTGAGATGCCGTCCGCTGGAGAGGAACCCGCTGCTTCAGCGCCGCCACCCCCTTTGCCCAGCGCATCCCATGGACGTGGACGTCCCAGCGGCAGTTTTAGCTGGCTACAAAGCGCTGCCACACCCACCGCCCCGCAACTGCCACATCTCATTGCTCAGCCGACCCATGGACAAGGTCATGGAATGACCTATACCGCTTTCACGGGCTTGGTCCCACCGCCGGCTGCAGTGACGTTGGAGACGGTGGCCACGCCTCCGCGGAAATTGGGGCGCCCTAGTTCGTTGCATAATAGTATGCGCGGGCGTATCATCGATGCCATCAAAACGCGTCCTTCGCTTTGGGCGGGACGCCAGCGTAGTGAAAAGGGGCAGGGCCAGAGTCGAACCTCGGCCGTTTGGAAGGAGGCGGCCATAGAGATGGGACTAACCCCGAGTAAGTAACTTAATATTCATGGTTAATAAGTAATGCAATTATTCAAAAAACAAATAAAAGCTTTATTTATAGTCCTTAACTTATGGTCCTTAAATGCTACTATATTACAGAAATCTTAAGCTGTTTTTTATTAAACAAAATAAGCTTTATGAACTTCTTTAATATATTTTCAGAGTGAACACTCACTTTTAATAGATTCTCCCGAATTTCTCAAAATTTTGTTTCCTTACAGCTCTTATGCAGACTCGCTGGTCGATCATCAAGCAGCGGTATGTGGATGAGCTGCAAAAGGAGCGCCACGCCCAGTATTCTAACCAGGGATTCCGTTCCACATGGGAGCACTTTGAGCGAATGTCCTTCATGCGAGAGATCCTGCTAAAGAAGGTGGACGAGCGGGAGCAGACTCGCGAACAGATCCAGGAGATCGTCAGCGAACAGCAGCACCACCAGCAGCCGCAACACCACCCGTCACAGCACTTGCACCACTACCGTCCACCACCGCCCCCTTCAGGGCTGGTGGAGCACGCCCAGGACATGCCCATCGGATTGGTGCAGCATCACCACGAAGGACACCAGCCTCCGCTGGCCATGCACCACCCCCACCCCCACAATCCACAGGCCATTCGCCGGCGGGTCAAGCACGAGTCTGATCTCGAGTGGGATCCCTTTGAGATGATCCTTCACGTCCACGGCGCAGGCGAGCCAGCTGCCAACTGAAGACTGAGAAATTGAAAACAGCCACCCCCTGGGTAAGCATGAGAAAAAACTTAATAAAATATTATACATCATTATTATTTACCCTAGAAGAATTCGCTCTACAGAAAGTCAATCGATTACTTTTTCTTAAATTTTATTTGCAGATCTTAGATCAAAATTTTTCTTGTTAAATTTATAGGTTACTATTTGATTAATTATTTTGAAAAAATTATATTTGCTTGAAACAATTTGTTACTTAACGATGTAAACCACCTTTTAATTGTTAAAGAATTGTTCGTTCCTTTAATGTTTATTCTCAGGTGGAGTTGAAAAAATAGGAGACTTTTTACGTCCTTAAAATAATCGACAGATGTAAAACTATTTGCTACACCCAAAGCCCACATCTATTGTAAAACCGTTTTGTAATTCCATTTTCTACTACTCTGCTATTAAAACACTCTGAATAAAACATCACTTAGAGATATAAAATTAAATATGTTTATAATTTGTAAGGAAAAAACAGGTCAAATTTTGTAGATATGAAAAAGTTTAATAACGCTATGTTCTTGAGTTGAAATTGTTTAGTGAATTGATATTGAATTAAGGGGCTTCAATTCGATAATGAAATTGAAACCATTTTGGTTAGATTACGGTCTCTATATATTTCACCAATATCAATTTCCACAAGAACCCGATTGTAATATCTGAATGGAAAAGATTTATTCCACCCGAATAAGTGCTTTGCACTCAATCAATTCCGATAATCGTGATGCGATGCGACGGATTGGATATTCGAGAACGCCCCGAGCGCGAAAACTAAATTATGCTAATTCTCACAGTGTGTGCAACATTTGTCGATTGCCAAACTGGCAAACATGTTCCACTCGGTGTACACACACTGCCACAACCGACTCATCCAATAAAGCTCTGCTTCTGCTTCGCCCCCATCCATCCAGCAGCATTTTGTGGATTTGTGTAAATTTCTGGCTGAGGGCCAAGGGCGCAACACGCGTAATTCCAATCACGTGCCAGTCCAGAGAGAAGAAAAGTTCTCAAACTGTAAAACGTTTATCAAAATGTTGCCCGCCCCTAACCGTCCGCCCAGAAGCCACCCACATAATTGGCCCTCCCCCTCCTCGCTCCCTCCCCCCTCCCTCCGCAGACTCCGACAATATCTTCAATAATAAATGCATTTCACTGTCGAATTTGCCGCATTTTGCACAACACACGTGCCTTAAATAATTCACGTCGCATTTAGCGGCGTTTTTGCCAAGCCTCTAATGGGCCCAGCGATTTGTAAAAGGGGCGTGACGAGGGGCGGTGGGCGGTGCGGAAACGAGGGGCGTGGCACGACGCCAGGTAAAGTGGAAAGTAGTTGGCTACGTTTTACGTTCTAGTTCGAGGCGAAAATTTGCCTAAAAACTCAAGTAGTTTGTTCAAACTTTTATGTGCCGTGCATTTATCAACGCCAGCCAGGTCGGAAAAAAGGGATGGAAAAGCTGGGTGGTGGGTGGTGGTGGATAACCCATCCAGGAGTCTAGGAGTCCATGAAGCGCAGCAGCCCGGAGCAACAGCGCTGCCGTGTAAAAGTTTCCACACAGCCGTGGGTTGGTTAGATGATGGAGCGTTATTTAAATGGTTTTCAGATGCGTACGTGCGAAAATGTTAGTAATAATTCAGGTGCCAGAAACCAGGATGATAAGTCCTTACTTTCGAAAAAAAATGCCAGCGATTTGTTAGCTACAATGGATTTGTAAAAGAATGCCAGAGAACATTTAACATCTTAAATAACGTAACATTTTTTTTAGATACACAAAATTCAAATCTTATTCGTTTTAAAAACGTAAGAAATAAAGAAAAATAGGTGCATTGGGCAAATGTAATCTATTCCGAGAAATTTAATTATTTCTATTAAACTAACGCATATTTATTTTCGTTTTGAGACCTTTTTTAATGTTTCAATAAGATTGTAGGTGTCAAGGGGCCTATTAAAGTTTTGCAACCTAAGAATTCCTATTTAATTTGTGTAGTTCGGTTTTGATTGGTTAAATGATAACATTGTTATTTGGAAATTCAATGCTTCACATTAAATGAAATATATGCGTAATGTAGATACAAATAGCATTTCTCAGTAAATTGATTTTGTGTGTTTACATAAATTTCAGGAAGTATCAAATTTAAATTATAACAAAGTTGTATTTTCGGAATTGTGTTTTAGTAATACTTAATAAACTATATTATTTTACCTTACCAAGGAATTACAGGAGAAAGGTAGCATATTTGGCGGATACTAATATTTTTGCATGGGGCCGGTGTAATGGTTTTCGAGTGGAACGTGAGCCGGGAAAATTTCGCTTTCCTAAATGCTCGGTAGGTGATTTCTTTCCGCAGGAAGTACGCATACACACGCACTTATCACACACACATACACACACTCAAATCATTTTCCACGCCCACTCGGCCCCACAAAAACACACACACACATGATAAGAATGCTTATGTGAATTATCGCACATTTTACGGCATCGAAAAAGAGGTTTCAGGGGGACTCTGTAACGGGAAAGAACTAGAAAACTTGTCTAAAAGTGCGCACTCCACTCATATATGTACATATATATATATATAATGTACACATATCTCCAAGGCGGACACGCCGACAGTAGCGCATAAAAACTTTTAAATTTACTTTTGCTAAGAGTTTTTTCCCGCCTCCTAACCAGCCACGCCCCCTTCATGCCCATGCATATTCATTTCAAAATCCACACACACATACACATGGCCAAGTTTTCTTGGAAAAGTTCCTTTACCCCTTTCCCCACCAGAAAATCAACGAACTGTGAGAGAGTCAAACAAAAAAAAAAGTTTTCGGGCTAAAGGTGGGCAAGGGTTTTCGCCGTTTTTGGATGCCGAAGGGGGGGTTTTTCCGGATACGGATCCGGAGCGGCATCGCTTAATAGAGCTGCCAAAATTTGTGTGCCTCAGGTTGCGTCGCTTGTCGGCAGACGCGGCGTTACAAGCGCACCAAATTGCTCACTTCTCGAGGCGCTTCGTTTTTCCCACCTCTACCCTCCCGCCGTAATGCTCCCCTCCCCCCTAATTTCCCGGCCAAAACCCCTCTTTAAAGCCCCATGCCTTGCCGCCAAAAATCCAAGCCAATTCCCCCGACTGCCAAGCAACTATGATGTGGCTGTCTTCCCATTTTTGAACTCTTGTCTATTTTTTGGTCTTGCCACAGTGGAAAAATTTGAAATTGTATTCCATAAAGTGTTTAAGTGTTCAAAATATATTAACTTTTTAAGCTTTCATTCAATTTGTATATGAATTAAATAAAATATTACTTTACAAAATATATATAAGTAGCATCAGTATATTTTATAATCAAAATGGAATCAAATGTTTACAAAAACCCTCCCCTTTTTGTATGGTCAGTATTTTATCCCAGTCCAATCTTGATAAATATTGGCAGTCAAAAACACTCCCCCATATGAACTCCCCCAACGAAAAGCATGTGAGAAATCAAACCTGACCAAGATTCATATCGCCATCTCCTTGGGTTCAGCCCACCCCGGATGGCTTTGAATACGAAAATTCCAAAATAACTTCGATAGGTTCTTTATTTGACAAGTTACCCACTGTGCCATTTGGTTGTGCTTCTGCCTAACCACCTCGTGTCCTTCGTTTCGTGCAGACGCCCTTTTTTTTTGTGTGAAGGGGCGAGGGGATATGTTTGCTGTAAAATGTTGGGCCACGTATCCTGCAGCAATTCGTAAACTAATTCTACATACGTGCCCGTGTCAGCTATCACCCATCCGCCCCGTTGGCTTCCCGCAGAGCGACCAAATCGTTACGTGCGTTGGGCCACGGTGGCGCCCTCTGTGGGCCGTGCGTCATGTTTTGATTGGCGTCATGTACACGGACCGATTCGGATTCGGATTTGGATTCGCTCCGCTTTTCCACACACCACGAATGGTTATGGATGGTGGTGGCTGCACAGAGAACAAATGCCAAAATGTATTTCCGCAACAGTAACTTTCTGCACATGAGTTTAAAAACGGCCTTGTTCTAAATGAAAATGTTAATGCAATGCATTACAAAACCCTATAAAGTCAAAAGTGTTTTTGAATATCTTAATAATAAAGGATTTTAGAATTTGAGAAATAAAATTTGGTTAAAAAGTTTATAAGTTTATAAAAGTACTATAATCTTGTAATTTAAGCATAATATTTACTACAAATTTAAAAAAAAGTGTGTTTCTTGGTGTCTGTAAAATATAAAACACAATAAAAACGTTTCCAATAAATTACTAATTTAAAATTTAAGTAGAGAAAAGAGTAGGTAAATAATAAAGTTACTAACATATAGTTTAGCACAAGACTTTTACCTTTATTCTCCTGAAAATACATGTTTATTGTTTATTATTCTCATTTAACTTTTTCAGTGTGCGTGTGCTAGGTTCGTTTTTTTCTGCTAATAAATAATTGCATTTTCACCTCAAGAACTCACTGACAGACGATGCCTGAAGGTGCTGAGGGAAAGGGACTTTGGCTGGGTGATTTTCTCCGGGGGTGACACAATTCAATTTGCCCGCGTTTCCGTTCCAACTGCAGGTGGCTGGCTGGCTGGCTTGCTGGATGGCTGGCTGGTGTATTGCAAGTTTTTGTAATTCCATTTCTGATTTCATATTTTGCTGTCACTGTGAAATGATTCAATTTTGCAGATTTCTTTGGGCGGGTGGCAATATTTGCATGCCGGCCATGTATCTATGTATCTTTTTTCCGTCTGCGTGCCGTTATCAATCAATAGCGAAATGCGAATTGTGCGCAAATTTGTTGCATACGCAAAAATATTTGCTATATTGCATGGCAATCAAAACGCTGCATGATTGACAGACCGAATGTAATATTTTTTGAGTGATATTTTGCAGCTGGAAATGCAGTGACCTGAAACGTGTCAAAGTCTGTCTATCTCTCAGTATCTAAAAGAGGCATTAGCCAATAAATTCCCATCAGTTATTGCTGCTTTAGCTTCTGCAAATCAGTTTTCCCTTCAAGGGCTGAAAGTTAGACAAATTTTTTAATTAAACTTTTAAATATATAATTTCAACAGCGAACAGTTTTAAGAGGCACACATTTTTTTAAATTTTAAGCGGCATTTACAACTTACCAAAATATAAATACAAACAAATGCTAAGAGTTTTCTCAAAAATGTAAGATTTTATTAAAATTTGATTTTACCATCCGTGTTTCCTGTAAAGCACTTAGAGAGTAATAAAAACAATATGCCTTCCACCGAAATCATATAAAGCACAATAGCCCAAAGCAGATTTCCTTACAACTACTATAGATCTATGCCATAATATTATCCTTCGCTTTGGCCGACTCAATTAGCAGGGAGTTTAATTGCTCCAGTTTCGATGGTACAATCCATTTAGCAGGTAAGAGTGCTTTAAGGAGCGACCTTGTCCATATTCTTTGCAAATGCAAATTCCCCGGACAAAAGAGCTGGCCACAAAGCAGTCGAGTCACTTAGGCCGGAGTCCTCTGTTCCCGAATTTCTCCTTGGGCCTCCGCAGTATCCTTGAGGCTTTGGGTCCTGTAATGCCGGAAGTGTCCTTCGCAGAACTCGCACGTGTGCCGGCATAAAATAATGCGACATTTTTATGACCCGTCCGAGTGCCGCTTAAATCCCTCTCTTTCGCACCTTCGCACTGACAGCTCAACTTAAAGCGGTGTGAAAATTTATGAATGAATTTGACTAGGACACCGACACCAACACCGACACAGGAAGCAGGATCCTGGCAGCAGGTAAGCAATAACTCAGTCCCTGGCCGGGAGTTTTTCTAATTTCTTTTGGCTAAAATACAGTTTCGGGTTTTGGGTTCTTGCAGAGTAAAAATGCCCAAAGATTTATGATGAGGCTCGTTGAACGCGCACACACCGCCGGAAAGTGAGAGACCGCTCCAGCTAATCCCGAATGAATGAATTGCGCTCCTGGGCTCCTGTCGTCCTCGCTGCGGCGGAATGGAATGCAAATCCGTTGATTTAGAAATTCCATTAATATCGGAGTTCCTTCCGCCCGGCTCCTATTTTCTTTATCAATATGCCACACGAGGCCCACAGCCACATGGAACACTTAAATAAATGTAAATATGTATGTGGAGGAAATCAAATTCCTAACATATTTTATCAGAAAAAAAAAACAGAACATTTTCGGGGACGTAAGTTATGTGAGCTGTATTTTTTATTTGAAAAATGTAGATGCGCAGAGATACTCACATAGTATGAATATTATGGTTCTTTTATATGATGTTGGTTTTAATTAATATTTAGAAATAAGGTTAAATTATTTTTCACAAGAATATAAAAAGACCTTTTTTTGTTGTAAACAGCGTGCTTATCAGTTATTTTAAACATCAGTGATTTTTAGAATTTGTAAAGAATTAAGAGAAGTAATAGTTTTTAAATTAGCATTTAATTTTTAGATGCTTAAATGTGGTATTGGTTTTTGGAAATTAAGCTTTCAAATTATATAGAATAGTATAGTATAATTAAAGCGTTTAAAATTTAAATGTAAAAAAAAACAAATTCATTAAGCAATAGATTTCAGGACATTCTATTTAATCAATACTCTTTATGCTACTTTACTCAGAATAAAATGAATAATTAATAGGCCTGTAAGTCCACACAGAATACAAGTTTGTATCTATTTTTCTTCTTCGCCAATGTCTCGGGTCGGAATAAACATGTCAGCTATATATACTTGCGACACTAATTTCCAAACTCATGTATTCAATATTGGCCAACACCACGGACAATGCAGCGGACACTGCAGCCCCTCCATTCAAATGGACCAATGTTGACCAAGCCAAGGCCTGGCTATCAGTGTCGGCTGACCACATTAGCATGTCACTCGGCGGTAAACAGAGAAAAGTTACGGAAACTTCTTGGAAAACTTTGCTTATGTTTGTCCCGCCAAAGAAAAACTTGTCAGATAAACAAAAATCGTTGAATAGATTCGATGGTGGGGGCACTCACTGCGGCAGAGTGTTCCAATATGAACGCGTAACTTTCCTTTTTGGCTGGCTATTGACACATTTGTGACATCCGACGAGTTGGTTAAGCAAATACTGAAAATTTGTGGGCGTGGCCGGGTCTTGTTTTGGTTTCGTTTGGTTTCGTTTCGTTTCGTTTCCGCTGACCAGACGGGTCAATTCCATGGGCCAAGGGAAAGCCCAAAATGGATTGCGTGTGAGTGTCATTTTCATTCTGTTTATTTGTCAGTCATTATTTTGGGCAAATATTGACGCTCTTGTCATGCCCAGTAGCACTCTGCGTTAATTGATTTCGAATTCGGAGCCACTTTTATTGTTATTATAACAGAACCCAAACAAACTGCCCTGCAATCACACACTCCATTGCAGACCCATACCTTTTTTTTCCCCCTCAATCCCTTCAAATCGAGTTATCAAATATCTAACCAGTTTAAGACTGAGCATAGGTGACTTGCACTCACAAATTGACAAACTTTTATACTTTTACGAGCCATTTCGAATGGCTGTTTGTCGTAATCTTGTGTCTTAAATTATCTTTTTATTTATAAACTTCTCAGGCCATCAAAATCGATTTGTCACACAGTATTGAAAAACATTTTGCTAAATATAAGCCATTGCCAGATTTGGTATTTAAAATTTAAGCGAATACAATTCAATTTTTAAAAGATTGCCTAATGCTTTAATAATACACAATGACCAATAAAAATGCACATTAACTTTGTGAAATGTTGACAGGCTGGAAATATTTCTTGAAATTAATTCACAAAAAAATAAAACCGAAACGTGTATATGAATAACAAATATATTACATTATTTAAGTATATTTTGTTAAAAGTAAAATAAAAGGAGTTATATCTTAAAAAAATTATTAATGCTTTCAAATAATAAAACCTTATTCAATTACTATTATTTTGTTTATTTATTAAATCAATACCCATAAACCAAAGATCAAAACCAGAAAACCGTTTGACATAAACAATTAAATATGTTCATTGTGGTAATATTTTCTTAAAATTTATTTATAGAAAAATACTATAATACGTTTAATCGTTTGTTTTTTGAAATTGCAAAACCGTGACGTTAATCCGAGATTAATCACATTCAGATTGCCAACTGGTCTTTCTCCACAAGTCCGAGATCAACTTGTTCTGGCTCTTGAGCTGGAGTGTTAATATTTGTGCAGTAAATAAGCAAATTAAGTGTTTCCACAAACGGCTGCAAATATGCACAGATACAGATAGGCGGTAGGCAACCAACGGCAACGGCTATAGATACATGTACAGTATATAGAAGATATGGGTTCAGTGTATACAGGGATAGCTGGGGATGGCCATAAATAGGCGCATAAATATTTGTTTATGTTTTCACATCGCGCTTATCAATGTGCAAACATAAACGGCGCTACTTCGGTCTTCAGTTCTTTTGGTTTCAGTACTCAGTGCTCAGTACTCAGTACTCTGGGCTCAGTTTCTGCTCAGTTTTTGGTATCGCTGTTTGCCCACGGATTTTGCCTTTGCACGGTTTTATCTTATCGCAGCAGTGGAACTACGGGTCACGCCAGGCCAAACTGAGCGTATCTGTATGTGCTGCCTCTGCCGTCGCTGTTTGCTCAATTAATACAAACTTTAATTGAAAAACAATACAATTAACTAAATCAGTTAAGCGCATCGGTCGCCTCGAGACTGCGAGTCTGGCGCCCATTATCAGTCTGTTCGACTCTTGCTGGTCTCAAACATGAATACCAAACACCAATCCCCAACCCCAAATTAAGATAATTTCCTATATAGGAAAAACTGCAAAGAAGCAGGTTTTCCTTAAGAATGCATGGTCTAAAACATAATTTATAAGATATTCCTAGATGTATAAGTAGCATTTGGAATTATAAACACAGTACTTTTAAGAAGATACATACACATTTAAAGAAAAAATAAAGAATCTTCGTATTAAGGACGAGACCAAATACATTATAAATTATTTATAAAATATTTCGAGTGTAAAAGATATATTTTATCTGTTTGCGAAACTATAAAGTAATGTTGTTTATTTTAGCTAACAATAAAACGTTGCTACACAAGATAAGTTTAGAAACACAAAAATAACATTAAATTTAAAAGAAGTTTTTACACTTCATAAAAGATAAACATTTTTTAAAAGTTAATTTGGGAATTAAAATTACAATTATTTTTCTTTGCTTTCAAAATTTGTGGTCTGAAAGCAAACTCCAATATGATATAACGATATTTAATATTGTGGTTATGATGGAGTTCTAAGCATAATAATAATAATACGTATGTGTTAATACAGTTTCGCGACCATTCCGAATTTTAAATTCAACAAAATTGATCAATTATTAAATGAAACATTGTCTTAGCCAAGTGCAATGCCCATTTGTGGTTGCTCCAACTTATTTTGATGGCAGAACAAGACACTCTGCTAATTTCATTGTTGTTTGCTTGTTCTTGCTTCTTTCGGTGTGTTTTTATCTAAATTACTTTTAATCGCCATTTAATGTTTTTGTTTTTCTTGTTTTGTGCTGTTGCTGTTGTACTTGTTGTTGTAGTTGCCGGTTTAGGTTGTTTTGTTCATGTTTTATTGCGACGTCTTTTGGGTTCTCTAATCTAATTGCAAAATACAAACACCGAATGTGAATGAATCTAAGTGTGAGTATACACTGACAAAATGTAATAGTTATCTTCATAATTGTTTCTTCACTTTTGCATAAACTAATCCAAACAGTTGAAGTTTTAACATCTTAAAAGGATTATAAATTTTAGATTATAATCATATTTGATTGATAAGAAGTCAAGGTTTCACTATCGAAAGCATAAATTTGTGTTTCTTTCTTTAAGTATAAGCTATGTACATTTAAAAACTTGTATTGAGGCTTAAAAGAAAAAGCTCTGTTATATTGATTAGCATCCGTTTTAAGCCCATATAACTCCCAATTAAACTTCAATTTCTCTCCCATTTCTTTCCGTGTAAAAGTAAGAGTGTAATTATTTGGAAAAGTGTGTGTGACGGGATGTTTGTGTGCTTTTCAAGGCCCGCAACCGCCCCACCATAATTATCCGTCCTTGCCCATCTGGTTCCCCATGGAAATAGATTGCGCGCTATCTGGAAATGTTGTACGGTCTGCAAATCGTATAAACAATTATAAACAAACAGTCGGGGCGAACGCTTCTTTATCATGGCCTAGTTCTTTTTATTGATATCATAAGAATCCCACCAAAAAAGAAACTGAAATCGTTTGCAGCCCGCTCCATCGACGAGTTTCCCCCTGCCCGCCCATCAAAGTGCCATTCGACGCGTGCGAATCCATGAGATACATTTGGCTGTAAACAAAGTCATTCATTATGCCAATCCTCCATATGTCCAACAAGTCGCAGCGATCCTTTGCGTGTTGAACGGAATTGCGTCAATCAGTTTATCGGTCTAAATAGCCTGCGCAGACATATAGACACCACTTATACATTTTCTAAATATTTTTAAATAGTGAAAAATAACAAGACGCCATTAGATCTTTGGGGGTTTTCAATGAGGCATTACAGAGTCATTGAATGATGAAAAACATTAGGAAATCCCTTTTATAAATTCATTTAAATTGGCATAATTATTTTCCAGATCTAGTTGTTCACGAATAATGAAACGAAAAATTATTCATATAATTTCGATGAATAAATAATGTAGTGGAAAACAATTAGAAGTCATTCCACAATTGTTTTTTTTAGAGCTCACGCTTTCGGCCTTGGTCCAAACTTGAAAGTTGTCAAAAGCCACAACAATGGCGAGGTCTTCTCCATAGATTAAATTGGATATGACTGACAAAGTCCCACCAAGCACTTTATCCAAGGTTCAGAGCATGGCAATTTGAGCTTAGTTTGTTTATGAGCTGTAAAATACATGTTTTTATTGCTTTAAAGAATAGCACATTTTTTATTTCTTACAGATGTTGTTTAAAGTGTACTATCGATAATAGATGAGATGCAAAATTACTGCTTAGGTAATGTAAGCGGAACGCTTTTAAAAATATTTCTTATATTTTGGCAATAGGTTCATTAAAACCACAACATTTATTTTAAATCCTTTAATTGAATTGAAGAAATTTTAAGTGTGCCAAAAGTGAAATGCGTCACTGCAAGTAGAAACACATGTACACTGTACAACAAAAATAAAACAGCACAATGCACATGCAATTGTAATCTATAATCTATAATTGTAGTGTTATATATTTGCTTGCCATTTTATTTTATTTATTTACCATTTTAAATTGGGCAACTTGTTTGTTGACCAGTCTAGGTAGATAAATTTGCACCCTGTTGACCCTTGGATGACGCCTTCCTCAAGTACAGAATCTCGTGTGCATGCTAATGAGACTTTCTTTATGTCTCTTTGTGGGCCAGTTCCTCCCATTTCAACACCCACGCCTTTGCGACATATAGATATACACATCAGATATTGCTTATCTATTTTTGTATATCGCAGCCAGAGTATTCCTTTGCTGTCGATAACCTACGGTGATATGTAAACACATTAAAAATCATTCACGTTGTGTATCTCTCAGCGCAGGCATTGCATAATTATGATTAATCAATTAAATGAAAATTGTTTAATTAATCGATTTCCATTTAGTTTGACTTAGGGAAAATAATGATCATATAGGGTTGGCGCATGCTGTCCATCCATTAATTAACCCATAGCAGGGCCCGCTTCCAAACGCGATCCCCCGTGTTTTGGCCATAGTAAAATAGTAATAGTGTGCTGTTTGTTTTATTAATTCGAACGGCAAGGCAGAAAATATAAAGCTGGTTTACAGAAACAGGCGCCAAACATGGCATACGAATTAATTTGCTCGTTGTATTTAAATGCTCAAAGCAGAAAGTGGGAATCATTTTTTCTCCTCTTTTTTTTTCATAGATTGCAAACAAAACAAAAATTAACATACGCCCCGATGTGATCGTGAACGTGCCCGTTGTCGAGGCAAGCAACACAAAAAAAAAATAAATAAAATAAACAACAGAAGAAAAAAAAAATACAACATTTGTTATTCTTGTGACATCACCATGCGAAGGTAAACAAAAAAGCAGGCTGCCACACAATATGGCAGCCCTAGCGAACAGTAGCACATAGATTAAATAGTCTACACAAAACAAAAAATAATTGAACACTTAATATATGCTTACATATTATTTGGGAAGACAAAACTAATTTAAAATTTAGTCAATGGGGTAATGTGTGCAAAATAATATCAGTTACTTTTTCAATATTAAATATATATATATTTTTTACATGACAAATACATAATTTTTGGTTGTTAAATTTGAAATTTGTTAAGTTTTTCAAATGGTAACATGAAATTTTAAAGCTTATTGCTGTAAGAAAATGTATTTATCATAAACATTTTATAATTAAATTCAGTGAAATTTAATATAATATGCTAGTAACCTTTTTTGACCACTGTTAGTAAATACAATAAATGTAATTTAATGCTTTAATTTTTTGAGACTTTACTTCTAACTTTTGTGTGAAAAATAATTATTATAATTATAGTTTAAATTGAAATTACAATTTTCTTTGGAATTGAGCCACACAATTTTTTGACTGCAAGCTAGAGGCAGGAATAAATAAAAACAAACGATCGCTGGCGAGCTCCTTATCTAAGATATAGCCCCCAGCCTCAGACCCAGACCCCAGAGCCAATATTGTATACCTAATACCCAAGCTCTCATAGTCGGTTTGGAACCCCTGGTCCCGGCTCTAAATAGGCGCAGCTGTGTGCTCGTATTAGATAAGTCAGTCGCATGGGGTGTGCGGGTATTAATATGCAAATTAGTTGGCGACCACTAAAAGCAACAACAACAATCGCCAGATACACAAATAACAATGACAACAACAATATGATGAGTGATTAAAAGTAATGTGCAGAGGCAGTCGTATAGCAAAAGCGCCAAATGAGGATCGCACTCGTGTAGCAGAATTAAAACTAAAGGGTATGTTTTGGGTATATCAGTCTAGATAGCTAAAACAAAAAAAAAACAGATTAACTAATTCAATTTGTTGGTTAGTAGGACGAAAACTGGTTAAGTAATACATATATTAAACTTTGGAATAATAAATATATCAGCATTAAAACATTTTTAAAAAAATTTATTCCCTTTGATAAAAATGGTTTTTGAAAATTAAAACAATAAAATAAAACACTTAATTGATGTTTAGAAACATTTTCAAAATTATTTGCTTAGCTTGTATTAAAATTTAAAACTTGGTTATTAAAACTGTTATTGTGATAACAAAATAGAAGATTTTTTTGGACTTGTATTATTATCATTAATTTTTTTATAAACCATAGTTTTTTAAATGATCAAAGATAATTCAATAAAGTATACAAAATATAATAGAGTTGTAATTGTAATTGTTTATCAAATGTATTTTATTGTTGTGCCAGAACCCGGTTTTCCATGTCCTCGTTTGTTTATTTAGCTTAATAAAAAAAAATATTTTCCCTATCACTCAACAACCGAAATTCTCTTTGATATCCTAAACAATCCCCCACTATTGGCGGCCCCCTTCCATTCCATACCATACCATTCCATGCCATCTCATTTTATTTCATAGAGGCACATATCATGCGACGATCGAGTGGTCGCCACATGGGGCACTGGCACTGGTTCTGGCTCTGGCTTTTGCTTTGGATCTGGATCTGGATCGGATCGCATCGCTTGGGTTTCGGTTTCGGATTCGGTTTCGGTTAGGGGTCTGGGTCCGCTTGTCTGTCATCCATTTGGCAAACTTCAACAGATCGTTTCGTCAACAACAAAGCGAGTCGAAAACAATGGACGGCACTCATCGAGTGGGCTTGGGGACTGTGAAATAAAGCCACACTGAGCTACAAACTGCCAGCATATGACTATGTGCTCTTATGACACTGAAAAGCTTAAAACAAATCAATGCTTGAAAATATAGATTTAAACTAGAAATTCGAATTAGCATATCATTTTTAGTAAATCAATTTTTATTATTAAACTTTGAATTAAAAAATTGACATTATTTTTTGTTTGTTTTATAACTTTTTATTTAACTGAGTTCATAAATTTTAATTGAGTTTAGAATAGAAAGATGTCAATACTTACTTCGTTACACAAATAACCCAATCGCTTTAAAAATATATATATATTTTTATTCAGAATGCCGCAGATTATAGAATTGATTTAATTATTAGCAGGTGATTTGAGGGTGTACTAAACTTTCTCAGTTTTTTCTGTTTCTATTTCAATTTATACAAATTCGTTGGTGTCACACTGGCAAATCTGACTGATTGTGGGTCTCTTCTACTACGCCGCATATTCGAAGGCAATCGAGCCCTGCGTAGGAGGTGTTTGGCGCGTGTGTCGGCATATTGAATAGGTCGACCCCCAGCTATGGAAAGACAACAAAAAGCGCGATCCAGCACCCGCACCCCCACCCCCCCATGGGGTTCGTCACCCCTGGCCAACCCACACCACCACACCACCCCCCCCACCCCCACCCACGTCGGTTCTTGCCGCGGTGGGGCGTGACAAATTTTCAAGCGTTGCCTTTTCATGTTTTGTTTATAATTTTATCTAATATGCATGGAGCACTTTGGGCTGTCATATGCCCCAATCGATGGATCTATGTACAATGGGCCCCACAGACCGAACTACCCCCGTCCCCGTCCCCGCCCCGCCCCGCCCCCTTTCGCTCACCTCGCTGTGTTTGTAAACAAAGCGAACACCCAACGCCTCTTGAATTTGGAATTCATTGGATCGATTTGTGCGACGATTTCAAAATCGCTTTCAAAATTGCATCGTCGTTTTCCCAGCTGCGGCTTTTGATTTTCTTCCTGGTTCGTTAGGGGGGCACACATTTATTATTATTACACAGAGAATATATATATCACAAATATGATAAAAAATATAGAACACTTTACAATGTATGTAATATATATATTTTAAAAAATATTTTGCTTTACCTACGTCTATCTATCTATAATAGTACCTTCATTATTTGTAGGAATTTCTTTTGCAGTAGAAGAACATTTAACAACATTATAAACTATTAGTCATTCAAGAGAATTTTATTTATTTCTCTGTACTTGACCCTCATATAAACATATATATAAGTGAACATTATTAGGAACATAGTACACAACACTTAATATGATAAATTTAGGTGTGATTCGCTTCATTTGCATTTTGTGTTTGCTTCTAATTAGTGATTTGAAATTTTTTTATATTTTCCAGTTTGTGGCTCGATGATATGGGAAGGCCATATCGCTGGCGCCAGACTCGATCCGAAAATGGAGAGTCCACACAGAGGTGTTTGGATTAAGACAAGGCCAAGATTGGGGCACGTGCCTAGACTCTCATCATGCCAAGGCCTTCGGATGAGCCAACTCATTTGGGAAACGAAATGGCATTAAATACAAGTATAATTACAACGCGTTCTTATTTATAGAGATTACCCAATGTGACAACCTGCCATTTGCACAGATTTGATCATATTTATACAAAAATCGGTGTAAACAAAGAGAAGAGGAAGCTATAGAAATAAACAGAATTGAATTGTACAGATTTTTGGCTCTGAATAATATTTATTTAACAAAATAAGAATCGCCATGGCAACTATTGGCAGACCAAATGGTTTTTGCTCGTGACGGGCTGCATCCCTCAAAATTGCGGTAGGAATTTCTTTGCTGTCAAAGGGATAAGCCACAATCAGTTAAATAAATAGGTTTCTTTAAATACACACTCGCATTGATTTGTATTCAGGACATTTATCATTAAAAACAACAAGCCATGCATTAAATGTGCAAAATTTAAGCTCCGAAATGGATGTGGATGAGCCCAAAAATATACACAAAATAAATAAAATCAAACTGAATTTTATTTGCTTGACTCGTATTCGCAAAAGGCGTTCATTCGCATTTTCATTCATTCATTCATTTGCTCATTCATATCGAAATTCGTTTGGGATATGCTCTTGTTTATTAAAACATGTGCGTTTCGATTTTGTTTTCTGTATTGCTTTTTTTTTTTTTTTTTAGATTCCAGCAATTTTATTTATTTATGCAAAGAATTTTTGTTTTGAATTCAAATTAAGTAGGCACCGATACCAGTGGCAAAATGTTCGCTCCGAATATTTTCACCTCTTACCTTTGCCAGCAAATCGAGTGGAAGCAATAGTTGGGGCAGACATTAATAACGCACATAAAATATTGCACCTGTTGCCAACTTTTGATGGGCCATGAAATACTAAGCCAGTTGAATAAAGTTGGTTGCGGTAAGTTGTTTTTAATGCCTTCCTCTTCCTGAGCGCGCAATATTTTTTTTTTATAAGCCAAAGCAGTGGCTAGATGAGAAACTTCTGTTTTAAAGGCAAGCTTAGACACATTTGGAGAAATGTTGAAAATTATAAAGATATTAACATTTAAACAACATCCAAACTTAACTTAAAAAATTGTAAATTTAAATTGAGAATGTTGCAATAACATTTCTTTCTAAAAGACAACATTTTTGATATGATTTAGTTATTGGAATATTATACTAATCTTATTGTTATATTATGTTTTTCTACATGAAGTGCAAATTAATTAAAAAACAAAATGTTTAAACAGTTTCTTATGCCATAAAATATCTTGCACAACTTACGAATCAAATCCATTTTATTAAATTATTTTCATATCTTCTACTGAAACTTAATTTGCAATTGTCAATTTAATTTATTTGAAGCAGCAATAAACTTTTATTTAAAATACCCATTTCCAGATCCCCAAACTAATACTAACATTTTGCGATTGGCTGCTGCCAATATGATGTGTGTCTCGAATGTGTGCCAAATCTATTAAATTTCAAGCGTTGAAAAACAAACCAGAAAAACACTGGCAGCGCGCGAAAAAAAAAACACAAATTGCGCTTTATTTAAGTACAAAAATAACAAGAAACGCAGCGGAATTGAATAGAACTGTGGTTCAGAGGAGCGGGGGCGGGGGCGGGGGCAGGGGGCGGTGAAGTGGGAGCGGAACAAAACGCGGCGGCACTAGAATAAATTTGAAAACCGCACTACATTTTTTTCTGTTATTTGCGCGCGTCCAAATTTGTCGGTTATATGGGTTCATTCGCACACTGTTGTTGTGGTCGACGGCGTCCGCCAGTTTTATATGGTATATACATATATATATATATATATATATATGCCGTGGAAAAGGGGCGGAGGGGGTGGCAGGTGCAGGATGGGTTAAGTGAACCGAAGTGATGGGGGGTATGGGTGCTTTTGGGCGAGGGGGGCGTTCAAGATTGCCAGTCCTAGCGCCTCAATTCAGATTCTTGTTTACGCGCCGACGTCCAACAATTTTTGCGTCGTCTAATCAAAACGAGAGAAATGGTTTTCATCCTTCCATTGCACTAAGAAAAATTTACTTTTTCCCTTATTTTTAAAAGTTTTGTCATTGTGAATAACTTGTATAATTTGTAAAAAGCCAAAGAGCAAAAGATACAAGGCAGTTGAATGTATTTAAACTCTATTTTATTTACAAGAGATTCTAACAATAGGAAATTTGTCAAATTTCCTTAAAAATAAGGTTTCTCTAAAAATTCACGAAAATAATTATCTTATTTACTCCTTTGATTTTATGAATATATTTATACATTTTTTGTAACATTGTAAAAATATTACTAAGAAGGTGTATAAATTTGTATAGTTTATAGGCTTTGCAGATATGCATACATTTGTATCACTTATTTTATTTACAAGAGATTCTAACAATAGGAAATTTGTTAAATTTCCTTAGAAAAAGGTTTCTCTGAAAATGCAAGAAAATAATTATCTTACTTACTCCTTTGATTTTATGAATATATTTACACATTTTTTGTAACATTGTAAAAATATTACTAAGAAGATGTTTTAACTTTATAAATTTGTATAGTTTATAGGCTTTGTAGATATGCATACATTTGTATCACTTAAACTTGATTTCATAGGTTTTTATTTTTTCAGTGTACCCCTTCCCTGGCTGTGTTTTTCCATTTTCCCCCGTCCCCTTTTATCCACCTCACCGCCCCCCGGGTTTTTTGTGTTGATTGCAAAATGTGCGAGCATTTCACTGCTGTTGTTTCGACTATTGTTGGCTTTAGTTTTGCATTTATTCCGATTATTTATTTTCGTACATTTTCTTTGCGTTGGCTCGTATTTTTGGTTTGTATTTTTGGGGCCGCAACCTACGAAACTTTCCACAATGCAGTGGGCGGGCCGCTTCTATTTTCAGCGCAACGTTTAATGGCTTTTCTCACATTTGACATTTGCACGGAACGAACGACAATGCACATGTGTGCATGTAAACAAAATTTGAATTTGAATTTGAATTTGTTTACATTCGCCTAATTGGGCGTGCACGGAAAATCAACAATGTGATCGATAATAAGCAAGCCGGCTTGACATTTGCCTAAACTGTCAAAATTTATGAATTTTTGTAGTTTACTCAAAATTTGCCATAATGTATACATTTAAGTGAACATTAAAAATCGCAACAAAGATAATTTAACTATTCCAATGACTAAATAAAATGTAAGCATTTTACTAAAACATAAAGAATAACTACTAGTTATTAAAATAGTCATTTTAAGGCTGATGTTATATGTACATATATCTCATTTAATCAAAATTTAAAAATATATCTTTAAATTAAAACTATTAAAATTGCCACTAAATGTCTACATTAAAAACTACCATGAACATGAAATCCTTTTAAGTGAAATACGATATTTTTTAGCGGGGTATTGAAACACGATATTTGATGACGCTATCGATATTGGATTGATTTGCGGAACAGTGAATTGCGTTGATGGTAAATACGATTGACAGATAAAAGATTGGATTGTTCGGCACTCGACTGACAGCTCTTCGCAAACCGGGAAACGTCAAACTGCGAAGTCGCTGAAGGATGATCTCTTTCGGAGATTGCTTATTACCGAGGACAATGCACTTGCCAAATCCCAGTTCACTTCAGTGCATTGCACATTTCCTGTTTCTGCTTTTCAGACATCCCAATCTCAAAAACAAAAAAAAAAAAACAAAATAAAAAAAAAAAAAACCAGATAGAGATCTGCTGCCATTCAATTATGGGCTAGACCCCTAACAAATCTCTAACGGATGGCAGTGCCAATCCCCTCAGACAAAAAACCAAAGGAATACAAATCGTATCGGCTTTCTTTTACGGACTGCAAGTGTTTGGCAACCTGATCAAGGGCTTATCTCGCCGATCGGGGCGAGTGCATTTGTCATGGGGATCAGCCGATATTGGATGGTCGGGGGGCCTTGTGACCCGGCCACAATAGGGTCCCTACAATGCAGGCTTCACTGCCTGGCATTGTTGTCATAAATTACACTTCAATTGTTGGCCAGGTCTGGGCACTTGGCATCAGGGATGCGAAGTGTCTAGGTAGACGTACCTGCGATGGTACTTTTGTTTTCCATGTCTTTTAACTTAACTTACAATTAAGGCATAATCAGATTTTTTTTTCAAATTAAACTATTACAATTCAAATATGTATTAAAATTTTAATTTATCACTATTTTTATATTTTCGTCTATTAAGATACATTGTGAATTATATATGTACAAGGAACATGCATGTATCTCATTTATTCTTAATAAACATTTTGTTCATTCGTATTGTTTAAAATTTTAAATGGTTAAATATATATACGTTTTTACAAACTCTATTCGATATCTGTACTAGTCATTTTAAATCTTAATTGGTTAAGTATAAATTTCAGCCACACTTAAACTCCATATTAATATATATAAAAAAAACAATATTTTAAAATGGTATTGTATTTCGTCCACTTATATAATATTATAAAGTATTTAAAACAACCCAACAATTTACAGTGGCAATACAAAAAATGTATTCATATTCTATAATGCAATGTATTGTAATGCAAAATAACAAATTTATTTTTACAAACGACTGTTTATAAAAGTTATAAAACAAATAGTTTATGTACCTTAAATATAGTACCTTAATTGTTGCCTAGAAATATTTATTCCACATTTGGGCTCATTTCTTACCTAAGAACAAAAAAAGACCTTTCCCATCATTTTGGCCCGAAGAGTTTGGCATGAGGATCTGCAATCAACGCTTTTCTTTTTCGGCTGCCTATTTTCCTTTCTTGTAATTTTTTTACAGGTTTGCCGAAAAGTGTCAAAAATATCAAATGTCCTTCTTTCTTCACGCTCCCTGGGACAGGAGACTGGTGACTGGAGAGCTACCTGCCAGGCATAATTAATTTAATCATTGCCCATTGCACACATTGAGGGGCGAACAATAGGGAGAGGTCTAGACCTAAGCCCAAAACCCACCGAGCACAAGTGTCCATTGTGCCGGCAGTCCTGATGACGTGCCCCAGACCCACGACTGGCATAGGGTACATACATAGACGTACATACATATATACCAATCCCAGATCTCAGAGCTCAGACAATCGACCCCTCAGCTCAGACCCTCACTCCAGACCGTGACAGACAAGATTCTCGAGTGAACAAAAAAATGTACGGACCAAAACCAGAATCAGAACCCAAAACCGAACCCAACCCAAACCCTAACCTGATTTTCAATCCGAACGTGAAGAATCCTGTCCGCACCGAACCCTCATCGCGAACCCTGATTGAGGTCTCGAGAGTTGATCTTCCCCCAATCCGCAGCGTCATCGTCATCGTCATCGTCTTCATCATTATCATCAACTCTTCATTTGTGTGACAAACAAAGACGGCGGCAGCGGTGGAATCAAGTCCCTGTTTTCGCCTCAGGGATGGGCGTGCTTCGTGATCGATCGTGTGGCCATCAGGAGAACTGTTTATAGCTCTGCTATTGATAGCACAATGAGTCCTCATTTAATCGGGGGTGCCGGTAGTATACCTGTTTTTAGCCCGGGGGAAGATCACAAAAGCGGTGGCTATGTATAAGAATTATTAAAAGGGAGCTCGAATTAAATACAAGAGGATAAGAAAAAACAAAGGGTCGAAAGTAATGTACTAAGACTATAATCGTTTAGTTCCTGAACAATAAAATCCTTACATTTTGGCATTAATAAGCTATAGGCTGCTGGAGCTAAGCTGCCCTTTTTAGCCAAATAATGTCTTTAGGAAGTGAAGTAATAGAATAGAAATAAAGTATTATATTCCTTAAATACGTATATAACATTTATTGAAAACCAAACTGAAAAAATTGTATTAAAAACATTGCTATGTGTTCTCAGTGACTCCCACAAAAAATTCTGAATAAAGTGAATATCAAACAAATACAACGAAAGTATCAAAATAAAACTTATGTGTTTTAAAAATAAGGCCTTAGACTACAGTTTTAGACTGTTCGGTATAGAAATAAAAGGGACTATATTAATACTCACACTTTAATACGATCTGTAGTTTATTTTATTAAAACTACATTTTCAGTTTATTTTTTGAGTGCACATATATTTCCATATTACCAACAGCATAGCAAATAATTTGAAATATTGATTTAAAAAGGATAATCTTTATTTAACATAAATGTAATATTGTTAGTTTAACACTGTAGACGTCTATAATTATTTTAAATTTACTATTACCAATATTGAAATGAGTTTGCATTTATTACAAGATAGATGGTGTCTACAAAGTCAGTGAAAGTAATTTGAGAGCATTAAAAATAAAACATCCATCATGGAGATGAGTGTGCATTATAGTGTGTGTAAAGAACTCTTGAAAAATGAAAGATGCGTGAAATTTGAGATGAATCTTATTGCGTGTCACGCAAGGTGTATCCAGTTGGTCACGCACCCATCCCGACCGATCATCTTTATGGCCTGTGATGTCCCACTGTGAAGGTTTCGAATCCGAACCCCCTACCCCTACCCTCCCTCCCCCTCCACCGATCTCCTGGATATCCATATCCCCGGCATATATAGTATCTTCTCGATCGCCTGACCGACGACAAACAGAAGAAGCGGACCATCAGAAAACAGAAAGGAAAACTGTGTGTGCGTGCCTACCAAGAAAAGAGTGATGAAAAAATGAAAAAAAAAAAAAACAAAAAATTGGGATGGGTACCCTACTGGCGTATTTTGGTAGTTAAATTGCGGCCCATTGTCTTTGGCCGAGATCGCTGGCTATTTGTTCAAAACAGTCGACATGCATAAATGGTTGCTAATATCGGTATCGAACCGGTTTCCCTTTGTCCAACCAACTGGGCTCGGCACCTACGAATCACCCTCACGGATGAGTTCGATTTACCTGTCCCATATCCATATCCACACCTATATACTACCAATACCCATGCTATATCCTCCATTTCGGAGAAAGAAGAGGGGTTTTGGGGAAATGGGCCATCATCTCGTGGCGCGCACTTTGCATATAAATCATTTTTATGACTTGTTATTTTTCACTATTTATTTTACTGCTTGCCCCGTCGTTGCTGTTGCTTATCGAGAAAGAAAAACAACCGATTTTCTGTTGATTTTCGTTCGTCTCACTGGAACTTTTGTAAATTACAACATTATTTAGCCCGGGCCGGCGATGCGGGATTGAATAATTGCCGGACTCCATCCGGGGGCCTGTGGGGGATCGTAATTAAAGGCAACTCATAGCGATGCTCCCTGCCGCGCTATATATATATGTATATATACGCATCCATCTGTTTAATTAACAGCATTTGACCTTGTCCAATCGTTTATAAACAATTGCCCTACGATTCCATCGAGTGCTGAAATCGACATTTGTCCGTTTTGCGGTGGAAAATCCGTTGCGGATCCAAAATGGAAAATTACTGGCCAACGAAAAGGGTGAAGGTAATCCCCGGCAAAACTATTCTCCATCCCCCCGGACTGGATTATTTATAGCAGCCGAACTAAAACAAACTTGGCACAAAAAGGGTCAGATTTATGTAGCTATTAGGCAATTAAATTTAACGAGCAATCCAAATCCATAGATCTGGAAATAAAGTTGTCGCAAATCTCAGAAGTATATTTTACAACGTGTCCTGAGGGCGAAGTAAGTAGATTAAAAAGGATTAAAATCGTCAAGGGTGACAAATGAAAATGTTAAAGTAAATAAATCGCAGGAAAGTTATTAAAATAATTAGGCATTAAATTGATGTGAAGAAGCGAATTATGCACTGATGAACTGATGGGTAATAAATGTTACAGATTAAGCACAACAAAATTTCCAATTTCGAATCGCAATTTATTTTTGTCATCCGTCATGAAGCCATTTTAATAAAAAAAAAACTTCTAAATTTTGTAGTAAAGTCTATTGGCTTTGAAAAATCAATACAAATCAGCTTTGATATCAAACTTGATAAATTCCCTGTAGCACTTATTGGATTTTTTCTAGCCTCCTTCCTTTGGATCAGCGCAATTTGTTTACACTCCTTGGCGATTTATGTGGCATTTTTTGGGGGGCCAGATGTGCCCCATCCTTTTTTTTTTGGCCCAGCCACTGGCTCTAAATATTGGAAAACGACCCCAGTCCATTGTAAATATCACATAATCCACCGCAAACAATTTTCCGAGGACTGCGTTTTTCCGGGGCTACAATGCCGCTGCCGAAAAATTTTAATAAAAAGTAAATTTGAAATAAACAAAATGTATGTAATATCAGAAATTTATTGCAATTGTAGGGCCCAAGAACGGCGGAAACTGAAGCCATAGCGGGGGATAATGGCGGTACCGAACAGAGAGGCGATTTATAAAAAGAAAACCAAAATTACGCGACTTGTTTAAATTCTGAAAAGCCATTAAACGCAGCTGGGGCCCCGGACACGAAACACAAACTGGGATCCAGACCAGACCAATACAGTACAGAACAGAACAGAGCAGAACAGAACAGCACAGTATCAAGACCAGAACCAGAACCGCAATTATCATGAACGCAATATCCCGGCGTGAAGGGAGGGTCCATGGCAAACACTTTGACGGAAAAACTTAAATCGTTAAATATTTATAAACGAGCTGAGAAAGCCAGCACAGCACACACATAGAGTTGAAGTCGAAGTCGGAGTCGGGAAATTAGGCAAGAGGGAAAACCAGGAAACGGACATCAAGTGGACACCAGCTGGATGGCCAGCATCATCGGTGCTGTATATCAACACATCATAATCCCCAGAGTCCGGGGGCAAAATCAACCATTTTGGGTGGGCAAAGGGGGTAAGTCAACGTTGCCGCGTGTTTATAAGGCTTACCACCACCCACCTAATATGGCTTTAATGACCTGTCCAGAGCTGGGGAAAGGTGGTGGTTGGATAACGCCTTAAGCAGGTTCCTGTGAAGCTATTTCCTCATCCTCCAAAACAAAAAAAAAAAATGCTGGACGGGAAAAGGTTAAGGCAAAAGTATTTTTCAAGATTTTTGTTTTTTTATTTTTTAAAGCCATTAAACATAAATCTTAAACAGTTCCGGCTTAACATCCTTAGAACGAGGTGAACAGGTAAGGAAATAAAGTAGCTACCCTAATTTCCTGCTGAAAGTGAAAATTGGAAAAGGCTTGGAATTACTTGGGATGAGCATTAAAATTTCCTTTGATAAAAGATGGGAAATGGTTAAAGGTTAATGGATTCCCCCCTAAACATTATAATTCGATTTTTGAGTTGGCAAGCTTTATAAATCAATTACTTTTGATGTTGAGAGATTGAACATTATCTGTGATGTGTTTGAGTAAAGATTTGTATAATTTAATGGTTATCTCTTAAAAGTAGCTCAAGATATTAGATAGAAATCTAAATCAGTTCCGGCTTAAGTTTATTGAAACAAGAAGTGGAAAGATTGCAAAAGGAGATAGTAAGACCCAGAATATAGAAGCATTTTATGGACTTAAATTACAATACATTACAATTGAATGAACAGTAGGGAAAAGGTACTTCCACTAACAGTTTGTAAGTGCATATGAAATCTATTCTACTTTCCCTTCATGCACCTACCACAAAGAATCGTTTCAGCCATCACTTATTCTTCCACTAATCTAATGACCCTACAACGCCCCATATTTCTCAAAGTTCTTATCCCACCCAAATCATTGAGAGCGAGGGAAAATATATAATAGAACATGAACTGAATGGAAATCCAAACTGCAAAGTCGGCAGAAAAAGCGCCACTCCAATGGCCATATCCACTTGCAATCTCCACTAACCTTGTTTCACAGCTTGTTCTTCTCCTTTGTCGGCGATTTATGGGTTTTTTTCCCCGAAATGGGAATGGGATTCGTATTTGGATTCGTATTCGGATTCGGATTGGTATTGGGACATCCTCCCCAACAGTATTTTTGCGCCCACGCTGCTGGCACTACAATAGTTTAATTAACATTAACGCTGACGCTGACGCCAACTACTGATGGCAATAAAAAACCATTAAAAGGAATTTATTTTAAGGACCGAACAGGCAATAAATCACATTACATGTCGCTATAAAAACAAAAGGCAACGAAAAGCTCTCTCCTCGATGGCAGGTGGCATTGGATGAGGGGGCGTGGCTGGCCCTGCTTCTGAGGAGGAGGGGGTTGGGGGCAAAATTAAGAGCCACCATGGGGTGGCAATAAAACGGATGAGAATGTTTTGTATATCGAAAAATCAATGCATCAATTTCATTTCTAGCACGGACCGTTTGGGGGGTGGGCGAAATAAAAAAGGGGTGACGACAGAGGTCGAGCGAAAAGTAGTAGTAAAATGTTTGTTTATTTTTTTTTATGTCCATAGTTGGTTGCCGCTTTTTTATTTGTTATCACGAGTGCCTCGCTTTCCACGCGGAAAACGGGGAAAACGGGGCAAACGGGGCAAACGGGGAACAAACTGTGTGGCGTTAAAAGCATCGGCATTAAAAATGACGATAGGACATCAAAATGGAAATTAATGGCGATTATATGCGGCACATAAAAAACACATGAACAGAAACTAACAGCCATATAAGTAATGCGATTACTGAGCTGCCCCAACTTGAAACCTAATTGATAAGGGATTATTCATAAAATGTATTCTGTACAATTTATGTTTTATTTTTAATGGCAGCTGATTAGGTTTTTCGCATTGTAAATATTACGAAATAAGGACAAAGAGCTGTAAATATTTTTTAATGTTCATAAATTTTGTAAGCCCATAATGGCTTTTAAAAGTGTTCTAAAGGGGATTACAATTTTATGATAAATTGGTTTTGTTGTAAAATCAAAATCGTTCTTTTTCTTTAATAATTTAGAAAATTGAATGAGCTGCCTTTTATATTTTTCATTCATTTTGTTAATTACTAGTTTTTTTTTAATAAAGTTAATATAATAGTGATTAATCTTCAACAGTTTCTCCAGCATATACGACCAATAACCCTTGTTGATAGTTACTTTACAGGTTGTGTGGATTATTGGCTATAAATTGTTTACTATATGCCACAATAATCGCATCGCGCAGTACCAATTTCTTTGTACCCCGGGCAACTTTCACCCGATTGAGCGTATCTATTGGCAAGTAGAACATCAACTGGCTTTCAGACTGGTTCGCTTCGATGGGGATACACATGGCATCGTGTGACTGTGACTGTGAGTGTTTGTATTTGGTGGGACCATAAAATTGACTGGCAGAGGGAAAACTCATTGATTTGCCATTTGAGCGCAAATTCATCGCAATGAAATCAACGTTGGTAGAACTTTTTTAATGCCACTTTCAATATTTGTTTGTGCACACCATCCCATATACCCATATCCCATATCTGCCCGCTTTTGTAGTGGCTGTTTGTTCTTGTTTTATTTTATTTTTCACCCCACAAAAAATCCCGCCAGCGGGCAATTGTAAAGCGCGTTTTGTAATCGAAACTTTTAACGACTTGATGCGATTGGAAATTGTGTAATTTCGAGCCACTAATACACACTCCACTGGCACATCGAGGACCCTGCCACATATCGGTGGGGATTTTGTACCCGTATCCGGATCCGAATCCGAATCGGAATCAGAATCAGAATCGGAATCGGAATCCTTGTGCGTGTCTGTCCCAAGTGGAGGGTCCTTCAGATTCTTTGCTGTGCTGCCAAGGGCGCTACGATCCATTGAGCAGGGCACATCGGTTGATTGCATAAAACCCACTGATGCCGAGTATATATCCGCCGAAGGTCCTTAATTGACGAGGTTTATAATTTCCTTTTTTTTTCCCTACTTTCTCTCTTCGGCACTTCAGCAGCTGTGGTAATTCCTTTGATGTGCCAGTCGGTGGTTAAGAGCACGGAAGCCATCCAATTCGGCTAATTAATTGAACTGATGCGGGAAAATCGGTGGGGGCAGGTCTTTGAAGTAATCACTAACTATTGAAACATATGCCCCAAAGACACAGCTAGCTAGGTGCTTGGAACATTGCAAAAATATGACTATTTAGTTATTTATAAAAATGCGATCTTGCCTAATTTTAATTATATTTATTTTCTAAAAGAATGAGGAATAATTATTAATTTTAATAATTAATTAAAATAATTATTAATTAATTTTAATTAATTAATTTAAAATTTAATTTTACAATATAAAAATAAAATTTGTGAAATTATTTTAAAAAAAATTTGTTGTATAAAATGTTTTTTGAAAATAGAATTTAATATTTAAAAGTGCCAGCTTTTATATCCTGGAAAATCATAAAAACAAGGGTTCAATACTCGTAATACCCGTCTGTAAAAAAACAATAGACCAGGCCCAAAGAACACCATAAACCTCAAATCACTTGGGAAACACTTTACAAATCGAAATCGTATATCTGACTGCTTAGTTGGCGATTATTTGTCGATTTTGCCAAACTTTCTCCATACCACAATTCACCTTATTTGTGAGATTTGCCTTGACAATTTATATAGCGCCATTTGCCGCAACGCAACACACGCACATTAATGTCAGCTTCGAAAACTTACTCCCACGCCGATTGAAAAAAAAAAAGGGGCTTTGCGGATTCGTCACAGGCCGTTGAAGGAGAATCCCTCGAAGTGCTGGCAAAGCAATTCGAAGCGACGACAAAGATGTGCTAATAAATTTCAACTTAATTTCCGAAATGTGCAACTAACACATAAAAAGCAAGGCATACGAACACACACACACACACTCTGTCGAAGGATCAGGACGAAAACTTCCGCTTCCGCCAGGACCTTCCTCTGGAGGCATTGTTCCTTGAGGATGGCAAAAAAATTTCGAGTATGGTTTTTGCATAAAACTTCAATTTAAATTGACATTTGAGTGGAAAGTAATTGCATGATATGCACGGAGCATAAAAAAGGCAGTAACTGCCCTGGGAATGGGGCGTGTTTAATATATGGGCCATACCCCTGATCCCCTTCGCCGCTTACAGCTTAGCTTTTACACTGAAAACAATCAATTTTACCTTTAAATGTTTTATTTAATTTAGAATAAGAAATTTCATTTACAAAAAATAAATGCAAAAAAAACGTTTTGATTCGAAAAATAAGTATTGTATTAGGTTTGATAAAATTATATTTTAATATGTGTAATATATTCGTGCAGTTTATAATAACTTGTATTACAATTAAGGGAAGCTAACAATATACAATCATTTTAAATTAAAACAACAAAAAATATTAATAATAGAATAACATTAAAAAGTTCAAAAAGAATTTATTGTGAAAAAATTAAATACTTTTTAAAGAAGTATTTATATATTTTAAAATGTTTAAGCAATTTTTAAATTTATCAACTTTTTATTTTTTTTCAGGCATTAATTAAAGAAGATAGTACATGCATGCCAAATGTTTAACTTTGTGGTAGAACTTTACAATTTTTTTTAAATTAAAAATAATATTTTAATAAGCTATTGTTGGGATATTTAAACTCACAGTTATAGCCCTAATTTATATTATTAAACATTAATCTTAAACATGTAATTTGTTATAAACCAATGAAGTTTTCCATATCTTAGAGTGGAACTTTCAAGTTAAGTGTACTTTTTGGAGCATTAAATGCGATTTCGCTCTACTCCCATCCATATCCATCCATCCATCCATCCATCTATCCATCCATCCAAGGCGGGAAGTTCTACTGAGCTCATTATGCGCTCGTTTATATGCCGCATTTGTTGTTGCGGTCCGTCGTTGTGTTGTTGTTGCAAAGTTTTGTGCACATTATGAGGGTCTGTTCCGCAGGGTCCCTGGTCCCGGGTCCCGATGCTAAAATGTTCCGGGGGCCTTTTGGGTTCCGGGTTTTTGTGCTGTGGGCCAGCGAATGCGGGCAATTCTTGTCTCTCTCTGCGTTTCGCTGTTTTTTTTTTTTGTTTGTTTCTGTTTCTCTTTTAAATTAAATGCCAATAAATTTGCATTTTTTTTTTCTTTCGTGCCACACCCCGCAAAGCCACCTCTTTTCCTCATCCATCGCGGCAGCAATTGCTCTAAGTGCGGAACTGCGGAGGAAAAAGTGTCATTTGCTTTGGGCACTCGTGCCTTCGATTTGGTTTACTTTCATTTCGTTTCGTTTGGTTTGGTTTGGTTTGATTGGCCGGAGCAGAAAAGTTTTTCAATTCCCGAACCCACAGAAAATGACCAAGTTTTACAGTCGCAAATAAATGTTGTTAATTTGTTTTAATTTCGAGCACATTTATTTGCTAATTTCCCTGACAAGGCAGTCCAATGGAAAATGGATTTGGATTAAAATAATTTGGTTGGTATGCCATCGAAGGTTGTGTATTTTGTTTTCCAAACAATTACCCGCGACAACCGACTGAAAGTATTCTAGGAACCAAAATGGAATTACTGTGTGTCAGGCTCTGTCTGTCATTTGCCCTTAAAAGTGAAAACAGAACTAAGTTTTGTTTTAAAAGTCATAATTTATTACTACAGATTCATTTATATAGCGTAACAAACATTTTAATGTAGGACTTGGACTTGTTTACTAGTGGTACGTTCAGCTGTGAATCTTTTCGTGTTAACCCACGAAAAACATTAATTAAACTATACTTTTGTTTAAATTTTACATATTACAATGCAGATTGGATCATTTAGCAATCAAATAAAATAGTTTTGAAGTTCAAACAAATTTATTAGAAGTATGGAAGTTCAAGATGTTTGGGCAAACATCAGCATTGAATGCGCTTTGTTTGCGGAAATGGTATTAGTTTGTGGAGAGGGGATTTGATTGAACAACAATATTATTTAATACTTTTCCAGAATTAGGGATCGCAGAGCTGCTCACAAAATATTATCTCCAAATGCTGCTAAGTAAATTAACGCAACGTTCTCGGAATTATATAGACGCACTTTTAATTTTTTTTTTAAATTACAAATAATAGTATCATATAATAATAGTTAAAACTTGATAATAATTTTAGGAATAGATTTCTCAAACTGTTGACGATAATAGAATAAGATATCTCAAAGAAAGTCGATTAATAAAATTTAGCAATTTCTAAGAACTTGATATACTTATACTTGTACTTAAAGTACACTTTTCGATTTATGAAAAATGTTCCTTTCTAATGAAAATTTTCTATTTTAACATACAACACCATAAGTATTGCAATCCCTTTTAAAAAGTTGTAACTCCTTTTCTTGTCCTTTTTTCAGCTTTTTCTTTGGCTGCTGTTGTCCGTTTCGTTTACATCAAGTAATTGAAATAACGTTATTTACATGACAAATGACAAATATTTGCCAGGACACAAATATTGATGCCGCGAGCACATTTAAACATGAAAGCAAACAGACGGAGTCGAGTCGTATCCGAGTCCAAGTCCTGGTCCGATTCCAATTCCAATTCCGGGAAAGGACCTTCAAGGATGAAGACATTCTGCACTTGCTTCAATTATGCGTGAAAGGGCCATGATGGCCAAAAGGGGCGAGGGGGGAACGGAATTGAAGTGAAACTAAAGCCTTTTGCAAATAGTTGTTAAAATATGTCAATAACCTTGCCATTTACTGGCCCATCATCCCC
The DNA here is from genome assembly GCF_025200985.1 of Drosophila gunungcola. Classification (NCBI taxonomy): domain Eukaryota; kingdom Metazoa; phylum Arthropoda; class Insecta; order Diptera; family Drosophilidae; genus Drosophila; species Drosophila gunungcola. The sequence continues at coordinate 122,476 of NW_026453179.1, forward strand.
TCGAGGGGTCCCAGAATCAATAGTAAGAGCTACCCTCGGACAAGAATTTCGGACAGCACATTGACGACAAAGTTGATGGCTTGGCACTGCGAAAAAAATTAACCAAAATATAATTCAATTAAATTCAGCATACGAGTTCTGGAAACACTAACTAAATTTCTGGGTCTACTTTTAATAAAGGTAATAAATTTAATTAAAATGAACTAAACATTAGGGACTTAGTTTAGGAAAACGGCTTGAATATTTAAATTTGTTGTTGATTTAGGTATATTATATATATATATATACAAATTTAATTGTAATGAAAGAAAATCTTAAATTCTAATCTTCATTTCCCCTCCATTTTATATAGCGAACATTATAAAAAAAATAATTTTTCCTTCTTTTTTAAATAAATATTATAATATATAAATATTTAAATAGTTTTTAATCATTAGAAATTTTGCAAGTTTAATTGGTGCTCTGATGTCATTCAAAGGCTTAGCCAAATTTTCTATTTAGAATTCCAGAATCCTTGTTTTCTCCCGGTGTAGGTCAGTAAACCGAAGGGATGAGGACTAGTGGTGCACGGGAAAAGCGGCAGAAGGGTCGAAGGGTGAAGCGTAGTATACACGAATAAGCGCAGAAAATGTTTAATTAAATTCCGGGACACATTTGGCATGTTACATTGCTTCACTCCGACCACAGCCGTATCCGGACAGAGGGTTCCGGACTCGGGACTCGGAACTCTGGGACTTTGGTCTCCGGACCGGACTCATTGGCAAATTGCAGATTGCTGGCAGCGGGCCCCGCCCACTGTTCTTCGAACTACCACCCGCCTCTACGGCAAACCGAAGGACTGAAACAGAAATTGCAATAAAAATACCGAAACGTAGCAGAAATTAAGCAAAGCAAATTATGTCGTTGCCTAAGCTATTGACATTTTCCTTGTTTTCCTCGGTTTCGCTTGTTTTTCCTGCCATTCTTGTTTTTCCGCCCATCTCTTAGTTTTCCACGTTGCGGTTGAGGTCACCCAGTTGAGTGGTGCTCTATGCTTTAGTGGTTTTATCTAAGTGGATCCTCGGTGGGTTTTGAACTATGCAAAAGTCCTTAAATATGGTTAATGCACTTCTAGAACATTCCTCAATACTTTGATGTTTCTTACTACTATAGTCTTGAAAAGACATATAAACGGATTTGAAATTTAATTTTTACATTTCTTTGTATTGCTTTATTACATTTTTTGGAGTATATTAATTTTAGTGCCCAAAAAAGTAAATTGATTAAATAATGTTTAAAATGAAAAATAATTTTTTTAAATCTTAAAAAGCAAATGTTACCCTCTTTTAGTGATATTTTTATAGTACTTGCATTAAAAGACTTACAAGCCCTTAATAAAGAATAATTGGTGTATTACCATTTTAAGGTCGAAGCCATTGCTAGATTCCTTGGCCAAATTAGAAACCATCTTAACCGACCAATTAGGAAATAAATTTCCACCCCAACCGCCAGAATTTACAGCCCCTTTGAAAGAAGGAACCCAAAGAATATAAAATGATGATTTAAGTCCAGAGGTTTTTCGGAGTCTGAAACGTGCAATCAAATGAGCGGGCAAATGGCTCATTTCGAGGCTGTAACTCATCCGAGTGGGGCATTCATAAGACCTTATAAGTATAGACTCTTACTGCTTTGTTTCTTGGGCCCCCTTTATGGGATGGCCATTTGTAGATGGCCTTTTAGAGGCCGGGTTCGGGGCATTTAGGCCCAACTTTTACGATCTGGCCACGACCGACGGTCACTCTTAATGATTGATAAACCACTGGGGACCAATCAACACCAAAAACGGAGGATCTAAAAGGGCTCTCTAGAAAATCAAATCTGCGCGGTCATCCCATTTCATACCGAATCGTTTCCTATGCAAACTAAAAACTGAATTCGTCGTTGTCCATATCCCCCAACTACCCATTTCGTTGATTTTATTTTTTTTGTGTTTTGTTTTGAGATGCACATTAAATTGGCTAAATTGTCGTGAGGCTCTGGGTTTTCAAACAGCATCCAAGGGGACTCCTCTGTGGAGTTGGAATTGGAGTTGGAGTGGATGTGTGGCTCTGTCTTGTTCGTATACCAGTTTCTTTATTACAAAAAGGGGCTTGGGTCAAACCAACAACCGCAGCAACAACAACAACAATAACAACAGCAACAGGAACAGCAACAATAACAGCAATCGCGGTCGACAGCGACGACGTCGTAAAAGAAAACAATATTGTAAATAAAGTTTAGACTTTAAGCCAAAACTGGTTTTAAAACCAGCGAAATCAAGATAGGAAGGCTAACTAAAGGGATCGACTCTAGTGTACCTATTTTAAATCGTGGGTGGGTTTACTTGAATAATATTAAATATTCAAATAATTCAATTTTATTGTTCACTAAGCAGCAAATCAATAAAATTATGTTAAACTTTTAGGTTTCCTTATGTAAGCATAAGATTATAATAATTTAATTAGTTACATTAATAGATTGTGCAAACATTTTTAAGAAATCCATATAAACATTTCAAAAAAGTCTTAAAAATATAATTTTATTTTTCATAAACTGGAGAATGTCCTGTAATCAGATCTTTTGAAAATAATTGTGTAAATGGCAATTTAACCGTTTTTTTAATTTTAAAATGAATGAAGTATGAAGAAGCTTTCAAATATGAATGACTAACCCTCGAATTAAATTAGAATACCTTTCTAGGGTATGAAATCAAACCCACCAAACATCGTGACTTTTAGTTACTGACGTTGTTGTTGTTCCTGTTGGTCTTTGATGACTTTTAAACAAAAGTCGATGCTGCCACTGCAGTTGTTATTGTTGTTGTTGTTGGTGCCGATTTTTACTTTATTTTGAATTGCCCTTTTGTGTGGAGTATTCAAAATTCAACGCGAAGTTTGCAGACGAAAAAAAAAAACAAAATCACAAAAGGTATCTAAAGGATTCTGTACAGATGAAAAATTTTCCAACTGTTTTAATTGCTTTTTAATAATTGTCTGCGAAAAGTCTGAAAATATTTGATAAAAAAAAAAACACATAATTAAGTGGGGCTAATATCATTTTTTTAGTCAGTAAGTGTAGAAATTAACTCTTATTTTTAGTTAATTTTTTTGTTAATTTAAAACAGTTGATATTTTAAAAGTATACCATCAAGATTAGAAATAAATTTTGAACCAATTATTATTTGTACATTTATTATGTATTGAAAAGGAATGTCGTTTTATATTTGCGTTCTTTTGGAACTTTAAGACTTTCCATCAGGATATTAAGTTTAAATTTTCAGATATTGGTTCAAAATTCCCAATTCATACAGTACATGGAAATTAAATCGATATAGTAATTTCAAAGAACCCCGATCTTATTCAAGTCAAGAGCATACACATTTCGGTTAGCTTTCCGCTAAGTCAACTTTCTTGTTTTATTATAATTTTCTTTCCTTGGTTTTTTTTTTTGGTTTTGTTTGTTGTTTTCGTTGATTTTCTTATTTTGTGTTACCATAAAAGCAGTTAAACCACAAACCACATCCATAGCCGCAAAACTTCTTGTTCATAAACAACAAAGTTGTTGTTTGGCTGGCCGAACCACTTTGGTTGGTAGTCGTAGTCGCAGTCGCAGTCGGTGGTGACTTGGAGGTTTGGCTTGGTCTCTCCAACTTGGCCCAAACACCATAAACATAAAACAAATCTATGACACGAAACAGGTCTACCGAAGACGAAGACCACGGACGGACTGGCTCTTCTGGCCGAGAAGGGGCTAAGATCGGATCCGTGGAGAGCGATCTGATTCGGGCGTAGAACTAACCTAGGTCTAGGAACGAGTTCCATCCACTGCTTGGCTCGGTCTTATTTTTTTGTTTTTATTTTTGTTTTCCAGCTTTTTTGTGTTTTTTTTATGCACATGCTTATGGGTTTTCAGATAAAAACTATTATGATTGGTGAAACGTGCAAAAAAAAAAAAACCAAACAAATACAAAAAAATTATAAAAGAACCCCCAGCAGACAACAACAAACGAAGAACGAGAAACAATCTTGACAGCATCTGTAGATGGAGGGCATTTGCACTCCAGCACACGACTCAATAGCTATATGGTATATACATACATACATTTCATATATATTTATGGCCGTTATGTGTGTTTGTGAAATTTATGCCCTGGCATAATTAACTTCAAAAATGATCTCATAAATTCATGTCGCGTTCGCCGCTTGATATTGTTTACATACAATATCGGTCTAGGTTCTGCGATCTCTGGGATCTCGGTTCTTGAAGTGGAGCACAGCTGAGTGCACTTGGAACCACATCGCCATACCACCAGTACACCAGATGGACCAGTTGGAGCTGGCTGGAGAGCTTTCGAATGGTTCTCATTACCGTTTCCTGTTATGGGCAGTAAGATGTCCACATTCGGCAAAGTGATAAACTTCAGCAATGGATATTGCCGGAGCCATCGATCACGACCATCTGGATGTAGAGAATCTCCAAGTACCCAACGTGTGAATCCCTCGGCCATAAATTGATTCCATTTAATGTTCATTGCTCATCATTATAGAGTTCCGGTCAAGCTTGCAATATATTATAGTAAATTATTTTGGTTTTTCAAAAATGTAGTTAACCAAGAAAACGCCATAAGACAATTAAGAAATTAATATAACAGAGCCATAGTTATAGGGTCATGTTTACTGTCTGTGTATTTTGTTAATTGCAAAACCAGTTGAAACCATTTTTTTCTATATTTATTTAGACATGTACTATACTAGTCCTTAAATTAAAATTTAATATATTTTTTTGTACTTTATATTTATTTCTATATATATTTTCTGTTCATCAATCCACATATACTTAAATATAGAGTAATTTATTAATAACAATAATCTTTTCAGATATATCAGCACATATTTAAATATTGCATGCAACAAGCCATCAGTCAAACTAAATGACAAAAAAATTATCAAAAGACAGCACTCATTTGACACCAATTAAGGCTGCCTTTAAAAATGGTTTTAAATACCAATATTGATGTATATCATTTAAATGAATTGTTAGCTCTGTTGCACTGTCACATTCGTTTAATATAATTTATGATATTTCCATTTATTGTGTTTTTTTGTTAAAGGCTATATGTATTTGAATATAAATTATACAACTAGTATTAAAAGCTTAACTTTTTGCTTATTAATGTAAACACAGTTTAATGACAATTAAATAAAAGACTTACACAACAAACTAAAAAATAGCATTAATGGTTTTAAACATATGGTTTAACGAGATTGTTGGTTTATTCCAAGCAATTGGTTAGAATTTTTCCAGACGAAGTTGGAGTTATAGTCTTGTTCTTAAGAACCCCTTCCCTATTTTGGAACCCAATCAGAGGCTACACCCCTGCAGCAATCGAGCGGAAAACGAGAACGGTGAAAAAATAAAGGGGAAGTCCATGAGGAGGCAGCATAAACTGCGACTTCCTGAATTTAAAAACGCATTATCAAAGGCACATAAATAAAGGTCGACGATCGACAGGCGGCAGTTGTCGCTGCCGTGGGGAGAAATCATTGAACGAAATCGACATTCGGCACCGAGCATAGTAAAATTTATTGCACTTTTTCCGCTGCCGTGCAATCCTTTGTCATGGCCCGAAAAAAAAAATACAAACAAAAAACAAAAAAACGACGACTCTGACCCAAGCAGCAGCAACACTTTCAACTCCAATCCGAGAAACAATGAAAACTCTTTCAAATGCAGCAGCAGCAGCAGCAACAGCAGCAGCAGCGAAAACAAAACGAGAAACACATTAAACTGAGACCTGAAAAAAAAGCAAAAATAAAGAAAAAACATTTTTCACGAATTAACGTGGCCAGTGAAGCCGAACAGCAAAGGTTTTTTATAATTGATTTCCTGCGATTGCGGAGCAAACGAACCAAACGAGAAAGAAAAGACTTCAACAAAAGCAGCAACTTGCAGCGACCCAATAGCAAAAATATCACATAAGACAAAAAGTTTGATATTTTATTTAACACAAATTAAATGCTTGTTAGCCATAATCATTGATTCCAAAATAATTACATATTTTAATATTCAAACATCTTTTATTACCAAATCTGGTAGAAAACTAGTATGTTGTTGTATATCTTACTTACAAAATCCTTAATATATCAAAAAATTTGTAACGGAATTGAAAAAATATTAAGCCTTAAAACACATTTGGTTTTAATCATGTAAATTTGAATTTTATTTTATTGTTCAAATTTAAATTACACATTTTATATATTTATCTTCGTGGAGAAAACTTGGATAATGCCTAAAATCTAATTTATTTATTAATTGTAAATATGAAACTATTTTTTTCCGTGCAGCAACCTGAGCAGGTCCACTCCGAATCGGACTACCGTGCAAACCCATTTCGCAGTTAACAGCGCAACAAATAAAAATAAATTATACCAGAAAAAATAGCACAAAATATTGTTTGGACTAAAACACAACCAAAAAAAAAATATACATACACTCATTAGTGTATTTGTATGCAAGTCGTTGCATTGGCGAAAAGAGAAAACCCAGCGACAACAAAAGATGAAAATATGGAGAAAGGGAGGTGGAAAGGTGGCAAGGTGGAAAGGTGAGCTAAGAAGGTTAAAAATCAAGCATCAAAGTGAAGTGCTGGGGACTAAAGTGGCCATACAAAAGGGGACTTTAAATACACTATCCAAAACTGATTCCATGAATTTTAACCTAAAAAATAAGAAATACATTTTTTAAAAAATTGTGTTACAGATTAATATTTTGTAATATAATATACGTATATTCCCAAAGATTATCGTTATAATACTTTTTTTTAAATAGTTTTAAATTTTTACGTGTAATATTAAAAATGAAACATGTGCTTATAGAAAATATTGGTATTTGTATAACTTGTTGTACATTATGAAGTGGCTTCTAGCGAGCAGGTTTAATTAAATACATTTGTATCCTACCTGTATGAAAGACATCTTGAGATGGATCAGTGGGTCACCCCAATAGGGATTCCTTTTCAAATTTATTAATATTGCTTACCTGACGACACCTTAGGGGTTGAGAGCACGCACTTGGTCCCACGATCCACGGATGATTTTAGGGGACAGATAATGGCCGGCATGACCCATATCAAATCTAAACTCCCTCGCAGCCACATCGTACCGCAGCAGTCAAAAAAAAAGGTTAACACAAGACTAAAAAAAAAAAATAAAACTGAAAAAAAAAATATATATAAATGGAGAAAAGAAACGCTGAAAAACACAACAAAACAATAACAAAGTGGATGGAGAAAAGTACGACCATCAACACGATCATCAACGAGAACCATAAATAAGACTTAAATGGCATGAAAAAGGCAAAGCAACAACTACAACAACAACAACTACAACAACAACAATGGTGACTGCAATCAAAACGCAGGCTATACCCATTACAGCAACAACAACAAAAAACACCAACGTTAACCGCAGCAAACAACTGAAAAGAAAAAGCAGCGAAAAAAAAATACAACAAAAATTATCAAAAAAAAAAAAAATAATAAAAAAAACACCATACAAAGTCAACGTTATATATCGACTATAAAAGCAACAAAAACCACATCGAACAGCCGCACCTTCGAACCCCCACACACACATCCACACGTACCTGCATAATCTCGGTTACCATATGTATATATCAGTATATATATATGTTTGTCTGTAAGTATCTGCTGCCTCTGGCCGCTTCCTCTTCCTCATGCTCCAACTTTAACTCCTACTCCGACACCGACTTCGACTTGGATTTCGACTTCGACTTGGACTCCGGAGCGAAAATTGAGGAGCGCGGAGCCTGCAGCGTTCGGGGATCGAGCGACCCAAAATGACGGAAAACAACAAACAAAATCGAACATCGGGATCCGAAGTTTCCGATACCCTTTCACAGCATAGATCATATTAAGGAAAGTACTGCCCTTACTAATTATATACTACTTGGGCCGATTTCTCAATGTCATTTTAAGTCTTGAAGTTGATTTAAAGCCTTTTTTATTAAATTAAAGTTTATATATATATGTTAAAAAACATATTCGATTTTAAGGAAGTCAAAATAAAAACAATTTTTAAAATATTAGATCAGATAATATATTTGATAACTAATTTATAAATTTGTTATTGAAAAATCTAAATTGACTGATACTTAAACATAAATACATTATTTTTAATGTGACACTCAAAAACATATTGAACAAGAAACTGCAAAACATATACAATTATGGACGGCCTCGAAAAAGTTGTTTAAGATTCTACCAATTGGCCTTAGAACCTGAAAATTTAACGAAATTTGTACACAAAACTTATTTTTTGAAAGCAGTCGGTATTTAGTTGTGAAATTCTTTTAAAAATCCACCTTTAAATCTATGGGACTTTTTTTTAATGACTTGTGTGTGCTTTTTCGAATCTTTGAACCATATAACCTGAGCTTCAGAAATTTGGGCTTATTGAGTTCAGGAAACATAACTTAAATTATATGTACAAGGCTCAATCTCTTATTTCAGGTGACCATAAGGCGAAACAAAACGGAAGGGAAAAGGAAATGATCCCCAGGAAGAGTATTTGCAATCACAACGAGCGATGGACGCGTGTTGCTCCACCGTATCTTTGGCTCAATCTTGAGGCAGCTTGGCCGAACCGTCTTGGATCTTTAAGTCCCCATTCGATCCGCAGCATGCCCTCCCTCTCCTCCCCCCGTTCGAAGACCCCGCAACCCCCTCTTAAGTGGACCTGGGTTGGGCGATGGTGGGGCGGAGATAATTTCAGGTGAGTGCTGAGGGCGGTGCTGATGAACCCTCACATCCAATTGAGGGGCGGACGGCGATTTCGTTTTGGTTAGAGTGAAACGAAACTGCGGAAATCCTTCAGCACTCAAAGATCAGGTCTGAAAGCCAAAAGTATAAACTGAGCAATTAAAATACCCCGTTTAAGGCCATAATTCAGTGATACAAAATACAAAATAAATGGATGATATAAATAAACTTGGCGCCGGACAATCCTCTGAATATTTATATGACTGCCAAACGCATTTCGACTATAAGCTTTCTAATATCAAATACATCCCCTGCTAAGTGTGCTAATATATTCAAGAATGCGATAAATGCATAAATAAACGCCAAAAATGTGAAACTGAAATTTGCTAAAATGAAACTAATGCCATGAAAGGAATTAAAAGTGGAAAAGAATGAAATCAAGAGAATATTTTATACCCCTTCGTTTTAATCACAAATGAATGAATCATTACGCTTATGATAAATCCCTAAAAGGCAAAAACTATATTATGGTGAGAAAGAAAGTTGGCATTTGAAAGAGAAGTCAATCAAAGAAGTTGCTAATGATGATACCTGCCTGTAAGACCCATTCTTTAGGGTATCAAAACCGGCCGGGGCTGGTAAACAATGCTTGTTTGTTAGCTTGACTGGAAGATTGTTTTGCAGACATAAATCTCAAGACCAACAGACAGTCCAAGAGAACAGATGGGTACCAGAAAAAAATATGAAAACCCGCAGGGCTAGAAGCGACCCAGACACAGGTCCACAATAAATTTAGTCTATAGCCAGTAAATTTTTTTCTCCTCAATGAAATCGATTCTATTACAAAAGCAAGCTTAAGATATTAGCACTAGGTTTTGTTAGTAAATACAAATTGTAAATTACAAAAATTAAAACAAACTTTTCTAAGATCCTTGTTAAGATGTTAAGCAAGCAATTAAAAAAATATTTAGTTTCAGCAATATAAATTCAACAAAAATAAGGCTGTTTTGCATACACTTAGATCAGAATTAATTTGTTTATTTAAGAATCGATCACCTATCGAGTGTTTTGTTAGTATATACAAAATCCTATATCCTTGTTAACATGTTAAGCAAGCAATTAAAATAATTCTTTGTGTCAGTAATATAAATTCAATAAATAAAATAAATATAGATCTGAATTAATTTGTTATATTTAAAAATTGATCATCTATCGAGTGTATATCAGCTTCGACTTAAATGGCTTGGCCCGAATTCGATTTTTTTTTTTGTGTCTTGTTCGCTTTTGGCAGACACTTGAGTGAGGTTTGACTGTCTGAGTATCGGAGTGTCTGGTCGGCTTATGTGTTCATTTGTTTATCGGCGGGACAGAACTCGAAAACCAGTTCGCCAGATGAAGTTCTATCGTAATTGCGTATAACTTTAAGTACAATACATTAAGGTCTAATTGACAGACAGACTGGCAGCCCACTCCCCACTCTTTGCCCCTCAGTGGATCATCAAAATGCGATAGACGTGGCTTTTTGGTGTGTTGGTGTTGCGATTTATTATATAAGCATGCGGAATTACGCAAGCACTTGTCGAGCAGTTGCCTTATGGCATTAGGTAATTCTCTTGGATCTCCCGATGCCTTGAGCCGTTCCTCGACTTTGCGATTACTACCGCCAGCGACTGACTCATTCGATGTCGAGTAATTACATCCCTATCTCAGAATCGATCGTGTATATAAATATGTACATATATATATATTCTCCAGCTCCCGATCTCTTCCTGAAGTCTTTTGTTCACTCGTGCATGGAAAATTAATTAGGCTAACGTGATTAAAAGCCCAAGCGACTTAAATTGGTACGCTTTGGTAAAACAAAAATTATGAGTCAGTTTTAAGATGATGAGTAAAATAAAATATAGATATACATTTTAAATGTTATAAAAAGCGACTTACTAAAAAATATTTGTAGCTCTTGTGGAATTATTTAGAATAAGATTTGAATATTTAAATTTTTTGTAAAAGGATTAAACCTAGCCTTTTTTAACTTTCTTTTTTTTCAGACATTTTTTTATCATAACATTGAAAAAATATAATAAAATAAAAAGTACTTTAATCTTACTGATATATTAACAATGCGAAACTAATCGATTTTTGAAGCACTTACAAATTCTGTAGTTTCAAGCCGCAGCACAACAGTTTGGAAAAATGCGAGACTGGAGAAACTATATATTCTTGGTCCCACTCGTGATCATGGCTTTAGTTTTAACTTTCGGAAAGGGTTACTTTAAAAGTCTTCGGAGAGTGTGCCATAATGAAACCGTGCAATATGAAACCACTGAACTGAACCTGGATCAAATGCGATATCTTGCCGGACTTTCGGATCTAAATAATCTTCGCAAAACTGTGCAAAAGGATTTCGGTAAAGAGGGTGGTGAACACCCCAGAACATTCTGCCGTGAGAAATTACATAGTGGAATACCTAAAGGATCTGAAATGGACAGTGCAGCTGGACATTTTCACGGAGAAGGTACCGATTTTTGGTTTCACCACCTTTCACAATATAGTGGCCCGGCAAAATCCGAATGCCAAAAAATTCCTAATGCTCGGCTGCCATTATGACAGCAAGTATTTCAAGGACTTTGATTTTGTGGCCGCCACGGATTCTGCGGTCCCCTGTGCAATGATGCTAAATATGGCCAACATTTGAAGGACCATCTTACTCGATCTGAGATCAGTTTAATGTTCGTCTTCTTTGACGGAGAGGAGGCATTTGGTGAGTGGTCGGAAAAGGATTCACTATATGGTTCGCGGCATTTCGCGGAACTTTGGCAGAAACGAGGCCTCCTCCGTAGCATCGATCTCTTCGTGCTGCTGGATCTGATCGGGGCCAAGAATGTAACCTTCAAAAACAACATTCTGAGTACTTCCAATTTGTTCCATCGATTCGTTCAGCTGGAGCAGCAACTCAGCAAGGCGGGAATTCTACGTTCAGAACGCCCAATTTTTCAATATCAGCCCAGCCAAGATGTAGATGATGATCATCTGCCATTTATCCATCGCAATGTGCCAGTTATCCATCTCATAGCTGCGGAATATCCAGCAGTTTGGCATTCGGCCAAGGATGTGGAGCAGAATGTGGACTATCAAACAGTTCAGCAGGTGGATCTTATTCTGCGAATGTTTGTGATGGAATACCTCGACTTAGCTCCTTCCATGTCCATTGGTTCGTCAAATAAGTGATTGTTTAGAAATAACTCTTTACTTTTAAGTGTAACATGAATTTTAAATAAAATATTAACATATTTGTTTGATTATTGACTTTTCCAAGATATCCATATTTTGGCTTAAATCTCTTTTAATTACACTGTACAACAAATCTAATTCAATTAATATAGATTGCATTTTATTTATCAAAATGGTGAATAAGTTGGAATTTAGTTGATTATCTAAAATTTCCTATAATCTAAGCAGCCACAAAATAAATATTAATTTTTAGTGGACGAAATTTAAACTTATTTTGCCCACTGTAAATATTATTCCCTCATTTTTTCAAGAAAAGATAACTATTAGGAATAAGTCAGGGTCACCAAGTACTTGTTTTAAAAATTTGTATTAGAGTTAAATATAAACTGGTTTGAATACAATTATTCCAACTTTTGAAAAATAAGATTAACAAAAATAATTCAGATAGGTCAAATGAAGTGCTTTGTGATCGTTTCTTTATTAATGACCACGATTCCGACTTTGTCTCAACTGCCACAACATTATAGTGTGTTACTTTTCGCCTTTCCTGGCAACCGAATCGTATCAAATTTCCATCGTTTTTCCGCTCCCCAGTCGACCAAAAGCCATCAGGCCATCAGGCCACGGGCAACACTCGAAATTTATGTACGCTGCTCCCGCTCGCTGAAAGCAACACGAAAGTTAATTAAACTTGAAAATAATAAAAGCAAAGCGGAGCTGAGCAGAACAGAAGCAGCAGCAGCAGCAGCAGCAGCAAAAGGATGTGGATCTGGATGTGGATGTGGATGTGGCGAATAATGAAACACAAAAAGTGTACATCACAGCCAGCGGGCACCGAATGGCTGGGTATTGTATATATATACCCGCATATATATATATATATATATACATATATATACATATATATGTTCGGGGGGAAGGTGTGTGGAGGTCGGTCGGTGGTCATCATTAGCATATCGCCGACAGCGGCGCGAAAAAGGGTTCCCATTTGAAAAGTTAATCGCCAGCTGATGCTGCACTGCGATTGCGATTGCGAGTGGCAAAAAACCAAAGGGAGGAGGTTAAGAAAAGGGGGTGACGATGACTGCGTTGACACTGACAGCCGCCCAAAGCCCTACCACCGCCCCCCCCCCTCCCAGCATGACCCACCGAAGGCCATATCCCTGTCGTCGGACCTTATCTGCGGACTGCAATAAAAACGGACAATAATTAAAACTGGCAAATAGAACTGGAGCACTGCGCCTGTCCCGCTCAACACTTTACAAAATAAATACCCAAAATATTCCTTAACTTAAGTGGGTACATATAATTTCATATCTGAATTTGCTTGAAAATTAATATAATAATAAGAGTTTAAAGAAACCTGAATGATTGCATTTTAAAGATTAAGTTATAATGGTTATTTTTTATTTATTCAGGTTTTTTTGTATCCCATATTAAAATAAATTATTAAAATCCAAAATTACATATTAAACAAATCTTAGTAAAAAAAAACCGAAAAGGAGAACAGTGTATTAATAAATTCCCTTTGTATTTAGCGAATTTAATTATTAGTATTGTTAAGTGCCATTTTCATCGCAATGTTACACTAACCCACAACAAACCCATCTACCACCGCTTTCAGTGCATTTGGAATTGATAAAGCCCCAAAGGGAAATTGTTCTTTTGACTAAATACTTATAGCATGTTAATTCAAAGGGCCGTCTTTGAGCCTTTTAAAGGATTTCTTTTCCAATATTTTTTCAAGATTATTTCTTTCATTCATTTTCTTTCCCTTAACGAAGAACACAAAGTTTGGGTATTACCACCAAAGTCTTGCCCAACATTCATTAACAGTCTGCAGTCATTCGCCTAACCCTTTTCTGCTTAATCAACAAAAAATTGTGTACTTACAACTATATACATATAATATGTACACTCCGTTTCAGGAGGATAAGACGCAAAATTTAAAAGAAATTTATTATAAATATTTATTATAGAGAAAAACAAAAATTATTTGCTAAATTAGGGGTGAAACTAAACATTTTTGTATAATCTGAAAACTAAGAGAATTAACAGTTTTGGTACGCACTGTTAATGAAAAAAACTTATCACATTTTCCGGTTTGGTCGCTGTTTGAATTGCTGCAGGTTTGCCCATGCTTGCCTCCTGTTTTTTTTTTTTTTTTTTTTTTTTTTCCAAACAAATAACCGTAAAAATCTTTGCCATCCACATCAGTCGTAAAAAGGGGATTTCATTTTAATTACATACGAATTTCTTGTTTTTTTTTTTTTTGTTGTTTTTTTACCCGCTTCAGATTGAGATTCAGATTCAGCTTTTGCTTTTTGGGCTGTTGAATGGGTGCGAGTGCATCGGCGGATGATATATAGAGAGTGCCTAACCCCCAAGCTGCTTTGTGAAACGCTTTCGGCCGTGTGTTGACTTTTATAATTAAGCCCTTTGTGTACATTTCCAGTTGACGGCACCGCAGAAGGGGATGCGGTGGCAATCCACCCCTGAGTGCTCACCTGGAGCGGCGGCGGCGTTGGAGGAGCATCATAAAAAGGATTAATTGTGCGCAATTAAAGAAAATATATTACCAAGTTCGCGGGGCCAAGTTTCGTAACGCTTTTTCCGGCTTCGACTTCGGATTCGAAAAGTTTTGCCAGCATTGAATTATGCAAAATCATTTAAATGCGTCGCCCTGAAAAAGTTTTTGGCCAACATTTCTCTGTCGACTTAACCACTTTGGCATGTGTCTCACATTCTTATTGTTATTGTTCTTGTTGTTTTGCCCGGCGGGAAAGAGGGAAAGAAGGGGGTAGGGGGTGGGCTTAAGTTCATAATGCTCATAGAGAGCCGTGGGTGGTGTCCCGATCACAATTGCCGGGACAATGGAGGCGGCATCCCTTCAGTTCCACATGCGTTCCCCGGGTTAATTGCTCAAGTTCAAAATTAAAATATTTATTACAATGAAAAACTTTGGCACTTTCGCGACGCCAACGTGACGAACAAAAGGCAGCTTACGCGTAAAGTACTCCTGCTCGAGAATCCCCTTCCACATGGCGGAGTTGTTTAATTTGTTTTCCGCTTAGCGATGTTTGCCCCAATGTGTGGAGGGTTCCTCCTTTGAAAGTACAGTGTACGGTGTTGGCACACCGGTGTTGGAACAATGGAACTTGTCATAAATTAAATAGTATCACAAGACTGCAGCAAAGCCTCTTGCTAATTGACACACAAACTGTTCCTCCATTGTCTATCTCGATGTCATTGGTTTGTGTTTATAGCAAACGAATATTTGCTCTTCAGCTTGGCTGCATGTCAATATTTTGGTGTTTAAAAATGAATCAATTCTTCAGACAATTGGCAACTTGTAGATACAAGTACTTTGGAAATGTATTAAACAACTAAATTTAATGGAATTAATCTTTTTGATTTGATTTTATTTGCTTAAGATAGTTTCATTAAATTAAAACTTCAAATTTTAGGTATACATTTTTATTATTCGTTTATGGGAAATAAACAAAATTCTTATTTAATATAATAATTTATTTTAAATGTTTATTATGCATTAAATATAAATTGTTACAAAAAAGTGCTTATGCAACTTTGAAATCTTTATCTATAGTCAACTAAAATTTAAACTTAAGTTATGACTTTCTCTTAAAGTTATTTAGGCACTTTTTGATTTATTTTCTAGCTGATATTTCTAACTTTTTCAACCCCTGAACTTAGTTTTTTCTTCACTTTTGTTAACAGCCCTCAAAATACTCTGTTTGCTGATTGATTGATTTTATTGTGGGCAATGCGATTATTCGAGACCAGTCCTTGGGGTGCTGAGATCTCCCCATTTAATAAGCTCTATTCCCAACCACTGGTGGCTGGGCATTAGAACAGGTGTTGCCTGTGGTGAAGATATCGCAAGGGGATAGGACCGAAACATGTTTGCCAACGCTTTAAAAATGTAACATGCGGCACTTTTTCATCATCCTTTGGCTCGGTTTTCCTCAATTTCCCCCCCCTCTCAACTTCTCAACCTCTTCTCGATTATCATTTGAGTGTATTGAAAATTTGAAACGCATGAATAGTCAGGCTAGATCGGCCTGGGGCTATGTACAATGTACATACATATGTATACATATGCATGGGAGCCGGGTCAGACGGCCACCAAGGCATTCCAAGGGTTTATCTGCGCACTTCAGTTGAATTTTTTTTAGAGGGGAGTGGTCGGGCGGGCGGATATGGCCAAACACATCCGTTTGGCAGATGTTTTTCACATAGCTCATAGCAAACTTAACAACTCGGGTCCACAAGTCGCTGTACCCTTTCAAAAAGTACTACACAACTACTGCTACTTGGTAAAAAATAAAAAAATAAATAATTTAAAATAACTAGGAACTTATTTAACTGTGTTCATCATCCTTATGCTGGTCAAAATAATATAAGTTTGTGGGAATCTTCTTTTTAATATTTATTTTTAAAAAGTACCACACAAATTAAAAGAAATTGTTAAGAAATAAACGACAAATAATTTAAGGTAGCTAGAACTGTATATTAATTTGGGGGAAGTTACCTTTTAATATTTATTTATTTCTTCATTTTTATTAACTTATATTTTGTAAGATGTTAAAAATCATTAAACAATAAAGGATTAGTTTTTTATTAATTTTAATTAAAATGAATTTCCTATAAATCTAGGGTATTACATAAACCGGTTGCCTGAAGGGCTTAGCACTGCACCCATTAACTTTGGCGGTGCCGAGAATGAGCAAGTGTAGCGGAAATGATTTGGTAGCTCCAGTCCCTAGACATCCTGATCCACTCCACCTTTTTGGCTCCCGGTGGAGCATATTTTCATCTTCACTCATGAGCTCTTGGTGGTTGAAAAGTGTTTTGCTTGTGTTTTGCTATAAGTTGAACTTTTATACTATCTATTGGGTGGCCAACAGGCTACAACAGGGTGCTTACAATGTTAAAAAAATATCTATGATCAAAAAAAAAAAAAAATCAGCGGCAAATATAATTTATTCAATTTAAATTATTTTTTTAAAATTCAAATTTTGATTTTGGAAATTTCTCACGTCTTTTAGCGGCGTGTTCTAAAATGCCTTGCGTTTCCCCAGTTTCGTTGGAACCTTGTAACGCTTCAAGCAGGCATTGAATTTTCTAATTTGACTGTAACAACAATCATTGCTACCCAAAAAAGAATCCTAATTAACATAATTTTGGTTCCATAATTTTGAACGATTATCACCAACTGTTCTACCGTTGGGATCTTTTCAGGATACTTAGTTGAGAATATAGTACTGCCCTCCAGAGAAACTTCGAAAGCATTGATCTCTGTTAGATGCTATTAGAATAAAAGCGTATTTAGCTTTCTTATGAACGTTTCTTATTTTTAAGGTCTTACCAACAATGTGCAACCCACTAGTAAACCAGTTATTAACATTGCATCCTGTCTCCTCCTTATATATGCAATTAAGTTCCAGATTTTTGTGTAGCAACCGTTAAATAACATCGGTATGAAGCTTAAAACAATCAAGATACAGGAAAGGGTCATGGCTTTAGTCGGATTATAAAATCCGCTAGAGACACGATACTCCGGAAACCTTTCCTGCAGTTCAGTTTCAAGATTGGCATATTTATAAGAATGGTTTAAACTGAAAGATAGTTTAAAACACAGATTAATAACATATAATATATATACAAGTAAGAAATTCACAACTATGTTAGAAGTTTTAAAATTCCAACTCGACAAGTTACATTGATTACAATTGGCGTGTTGCAAATATGAGGGTAAATATTTTAAAGCATTATACTTACCCTATACATATGAAAAGCTTGTTAGAAAAAAAATGAATATAAAAAAAACAAAAAAACAAAAAAACAATTAAAAAATGCACAATGCGTGAAAACATGTATCTTCTTCAATGAAAACTTCAGAAGACTGCTCCAGAGTATTGTTTGGTGCGATGATTACTAAGCCCAAACCTTCAGACAAACCGTGAAAAATCAATTCCAACTACACCCGGTACTGATTTGTTTTTGCTCAAAAGGTAGGTTTCTATTTAAAATATGCACTTAAATATATAATCACATAGTTTATTAGGAAAATGTAGTTATACATTAAAACTATTTTGATCTTTCATTTAATATATTAGATTACCCTTTTTTACAAACATATTGTAATTATAAAAAAATGTTTTACGTTTAAATAAAACTTGTCAGAAATGACATTGTTTACCGGAAAATGTAAATGTACAGGAAAATGTAATGTGAAAAACACAGTAAATTTATAGTGAACTTTATATTTAATGGTTTCGGTACTCCAAAGAGTTCATATTTTAAATGTGCACTTACTATTTTTGATTTTACATATAAAAATTTAAATTGAAAGTTTAAATACTTTATTGTTAGTATTTTAAGCCGAAAGTCATCTGTCGAAAGATGCTGAAAAATAGTTGTATTACAAATAGAATTGCTGTCAACCTCTGTTTTCGGAATAAATAAATTATACTTATCATGAGGTTTAATGAAAGCTTCCTCGGAATCATAGGGGCCACCAATCTTTTTGCTCAGCTCAGTTGGGGATGTTGAAAACCCAACTCATTTCCTTCAGTTCTTTTTTGCACCCATCGTCATTATCATCATCCTCCAGCTTGTTCGTCATTATCGAGCCGGAGAATTTCAGCTGTCATTACTTTTTATGGCCCAGCAACATGATGCGATGCACTTGCCCTGCCCCATGTGGTTGAGCTGGAAAAGTCGGGGCTGATGGTGGGTTGGTCGGTGTTTTGCAGCCGAGGCTGACTGGCAGTTAAAATATAATTTCAGGAAAGAAATCATCATAGAGCCCGAGCAGAAGCCCCAGCGTCGAGAGGCAGTAAAAGTAAAACATCAAAGTGAATACCAGGATGGTGCCGGAAGCTGGGGGTGGCCTAGGGGTGTTCTAGGGATTGCGGGTTGAGGGGGTGGTGCAAGAAAGCTGCTCCGTTTGTCACCGCTAGAGGACGCCACGGGCGGTGGTGGTGGGTGGTGGTGGGTGGCTGTCAAGAGTGAATTGTAAAAGAACGCATTTATCCGAGCAAAGGACCTATCCACATGCGTCTGCCAAGCGCCCACTCCAAACGCCCATCTTCATCTCTCCCACTGTTATGTTTCATTTTCCACTTATCTGCATGTGAGTACCATACAGAGAAGAAACACTTTACCATGTAACAAGCCCAAAAGAATATATTTAAAAATATTTATAATGACTATTTTCGACGCAGTAGGAATCCAAAAAAAAGTTATAATCTATGAGCTTACGATATGAGTTAAGTTAAATCAAAAAAAATATTTTATGGTCATAGTATCATTTAAATACCTTCAAAATGTACTAATGTAGCAAAAAAAAATTAAGGAAGACATTTTTCTTTAAAAAAGTTTGGCTTTAACAATTTTTGGTAGTGCCGAATCGAGGGGATACTCATTCTTCGAGCTGAAAACTGTCAGCCGTTTGAGTGTGTAATTGATTTAGCGATAAAACTCGTTCGCCCTCACCCCTCACTCCTTCCCTTTCAATCTGTCAATCCGTTTAAAGTCGTTGGCTAATTAAAATGCGTCCCAAAATGGCAGCAAAACGGAAAATGAAAGTGGGTGGTTGGAAAAAATGCGAAGGACTCGCCGCTTTTTCCGTTATCGTTCTGGTCATAAATGAGTCTTACCGTTTGCCACCCCAGCCCCAAACCACACACCACCCACCACCCACCAAATGTAAGCCATTTCAATTGCGAGCCCTCGACACCAAAAATTTACGATCGCTGCTGGTGTTTTTTTATTCTCGTCTTAATTTTTACAATTTTTTTTCATTTGTTGATGAAATATAATTTTTACTGTGATATACAAAGCTATTTTTATACTCTTACAGTGGTTGTTATAAATTCAGTCAAAAGTTGGCTTTGTCAGTGTGTCCGTTTATACGCATACTAATCTCTCGATGAAACTTATTTAAAAATCTTTCTATTCCATATATTCTTAATTTAAACAAATATACTCCATATATAGTAATGGTTCATTGCTTTAGAATTACACGTTTAAATGTTAAAAAATCTGACAACGATATAATATAGTTGTCATACATTCATGCGGAATGATAAATTTTGCTTCTCTTTCTATTTATAAATAAAATATTTATAAACAAAATATACAATTTTACGTATTAATTAGACTTTAAAAAACGTATTTACTAATAAAGGGTATTTCAAGTTGCATTACACTTTTCATAGCCTTATTATATGGTTGTCACTGTCTGGCGTGACATTAATTTTAATGTCGTCGAAAGGCGTTTAAAATAAATTTGGAAAGAAAAATAAAATATAATTCAGTGGGGCGGTCGTTAAAAAATAGACACCAGCCGTGTTTACCCATAAAAAATACTAAATACACATAGCCTGGTAAATGCTTCAATATCTGCAGGGTGGGACAATGCAGAAAAGGGGGATTTCGGTGGGAATTTTAGCATTTGAGCACGCAAGTTTTTATTACCGAGACAATGAAACGGCAGAGTGGGCTCAAAGCAACCGCACAGTGAGGTGGAAAAGTCTATGTTCCCGCAAAAAACGCCCATAAAAACGGTGTTAAACTCAGAGCCACCGCAAACGGGGGAACCTAAGCGAGCACGCCACAAACAGTATTCCAAATCGTATTCCGCAATCGTTGCAGATGGTTAAACATAAATATATTTAACTAAAAAGAAATATAAACAATGCCCTTTAGAGTATGAAATAAATTTCTGCAATACTTTGTTGACATCACAATTCAACTAAATTTAAACAAAATGTTAAGCCAAAAAAATTGCAAAGTTTAAATAATTGTATAGATTAGTTAATAAGGTTACATTTTTATATTATATTTTATAATTACTACATTTTATAATAATCTGTATATGTTGTCAAGCAAATAAAATTGATTCTTTAAAGCAGAACAAATCGCAGTCTGGTATCCACCCGATCTAAAAGTCATACTTTTATATTAATTTAAAAAGTTTAAAGACTTTGCCTAGCCTCAGATGCGGTTTGTGCAATCCTCCAACAGAGGGGAAATTAGCTTTTAACACCCGAACAAAAAAATTGGTAGCAGAACACTGGACGAGGGAACAGCGGTGTGACAGCGGCTTATATGAAACGAATTTTAATTAAAACACAACGGAAAAGTTTCGGCCGGGGCAGGAAACTTCCCCAGCCCCCTGGCCATACACTTAAAGTTAAATCCCAGGACTGTCAGACACTGCTCTCGCCACTCTTCCTGGTCCTTTGAAAACGGCAGGGGGTATTCACTTTGTAGATAGCAACTAGGACATATTTCAAAATCAAATTTAAATAATTTTCATTTCAAAAGAAATGGAGTAGACTTCCCAGTATAGAGTATAGAATACAGCAATGCATCGATAGGAGACTGGCTAAGCAAGATGAGTGTTATTAATTCACGAATAAAGTAGAAGACAATATTTTTTATTTTTAATTTTTTTTTTTAAGAAAATTGTTGTAGGGTTCAGATCAGGGATACAACGGAGAAACGTTGGTTGTGCTCAAGTCGCTGTAGATTTAGGATTCGCTGGAGGATCGATGGCCTGAAGCGATGCCACATGAGGTAGCAATGGTCCACATAGGGAAACTCGTAGTCATCCGCAAAAAGTTTGAGCAGGGCGGCTTTCATCGGTACGCCGTAACCCCGTCGAACGACATAGACATCTGCGGCGTACTCAAAATGCCGGAGAAAGAAGAAAACGATCCAGGCGTTGATGGTGTAATATACCGGCATTAGGTACTTATACACTAGCCAAAAGCCCACGATACTTGGATAGAATTTGGTGAAGCCTGCCGCTCGGTAAAGAGTCTGCCACTTGTAGCACAATCCAAAGAGCACTAGATAGAGGAGAAGACTCAGATTGATCATCGCCAGGGTCTTTCTTATGTGCCACAGGTTCCAGTGGGCCAGTTGATGGGCCACAAATGCCGGCAGTTGTTCGTCATTAAGACCAGCTCCCACCTGTCCCGATTGCAGATCATTCGCATCCAAGCCCCTGTTCAATTTCAGATTATCGTGGATATCCAATCGCAGGCAACAGAAACATCCCATCACCCAGGCAGTTGGTCGTCCCACATGGAATGTGTGCATCAAATAAACCCGACCCGGAAATTTGAAATGAATCAGAACCAATCGCAGTCTGTCATTCATATCGGAATCCTTTACAAGGCGACTTTTGCCCAAACAGGGCACTCCGAAAATTCCGACAGTAACCAACATGAGCAGGAATACAAGCACCAGCACAAGCCATGCGATCACCACGAAATACCAAACACTCATCCGGTCAAAGGACATTAAAATCGCAGTCAACGGAATGATGCCAATCTATAGGAAATCAAGGGAAAAAAAATAACATTAGCATTGATTAGCATTAAAATTTTAATGTATTAATATGTTGAATAATTTGACTATATCATCTTATGCCTTTAAAGTTAAGGTAAGTATAAAAAACCCACCTGCAGGAAAACCACATAGAAAGCCATGGCACAAATCAGACCCACTAAAGATGGAGACTTTTCAGGATCCACATTATATTTGGGATCCAGGACCAGTTTCTCGTAGAACAAAGATGGCAGCATCCGGAACACCAGGTAAGTGGAAAACAACGTCATGAAGGTCACATTCAACCATATGTGGTTCGCATGGCCATACCAGTTCACCGTCAGCTTCCAAATGTGCGCCAAAATGCAAAGATATAAATCCAAACAGCTATATATTGTATCTATTATAAGGTTGAATAGCTCTAGATATGAATTGTGAAGTTGCTTCTCCTTGGAGGCCTGAAAATAGGATTTGCAACAAATGCAGTAACGTGGGAAGATTATTATCGTTAGTTAAACCTTATTACATTTAATGGCCGTTTCAAATTTTAGATTATAAAAAGGACTGAAAATAATAGTTAATTAAGAGTTTTATTTTTAAAGTATTCTGCTATTTTTATACATTTGTTTTTTGTTTTGTTATTGGATAATGGAGCTTTGTTTGATTTTAAATTTTTTTCTGATTTTTATACTTTAAAGATTTTTTTATAAGTATTTAAAAACCGAAGTAGTCCATTTAAAAATTAAAAATCTCAAGTAACCAATCATTTTTGTTCCCTGTCAGTGAAAATGTTAAACTATAGAATAAAACTGTGCATCTAAACTTTAGTTTACCCACCTCGAAGGCCCCTGCCGACATGATTCCCTCCATTTCTGGCGGTGGAGCTTTGTATTCCTTACACAATTTCAACTGACGGCAGCAAAGAATCATGTGAAAAACGTTGTGGATCACAATTATCAGGCAAAGGATGTGGCGCAGTAGAATCGGATCGGAGATTGACATTTCTTTGGGAACCAAGCTCATTCCAATGTCATTACCCGATATAATAATGCGCTTGCCATGCATAGGATCCTGATATAGGGCAACGATATACATAATGTGAACGGTATATGAGTTAATGTAATGTCGAGAATAAAATGAACTAAATATAAAAGTCAACTGAGCAAAAAATACAATATTCGGTGCAAACGTTGATTGAATAGCTTGTTTATTCAATACAAATTAAGCATATGCCAGCATATTCTGGAAAGTATGCTACATACTTTCGTTTAGCTGCAAAATAGTTGGAGCAGAAAGTTATTTTTGTTTAATTTGCAATTTGGATTAATTAAGCTTTAGAAAAAATATTTTTCCAAGGAAATAAGTAACCAAATTTTCTTTAATTTAGTTTTGATTTAATAGTAAAGCCATTTTTAGATAAATTTATTAACAATTTGGTTGAGACTAACATAAATTTATAAATTGTTATTAGTTTGAGGAGAAATACTTTGTTTAAAGTACAACATTTTCTTTAATTTAAAAACAATACGTCCCAAACTTAGCTAAGCTGTTGTGTCAACCAAAAATCAAACATGTCACCCTCACATCATCGCAATCCCTATCACATAAGAGACCCAGATTACTCTACTGCCAATCGTTGACTAGTGGAAGCCAAAGATTATAATGGCGCCAAAGAAATTACTAATGTGTACCCGGGAAAAAATAAGCGTGATGGTGTGGTGGTGTGGTCGTGCACTTGTGTATAATGGTTCTTTGTAGTTTGTTTCGAGGATTTGTGAACTTCTTACGCTTGGCATATCAATAATGAGGCGAGGGCTTGACGGGATTCTAGGGGGAATTGTGTTGCCAAGCTGGCTGCTTTGATGGTTTCGGTTCGACGCCATTACTTAACGCTCCCCCTACCTCCCTCCCACATATTCCCATATTTAACCACACACACACACACACACACACACGCACACACAGGCACACTCACACACATGAACACCCAAATGCGCGAACATTCACTTGGCATCTCTAATTAGTAGAATTTAATCTTCACACTATGGCAACGTCAAACATCCCGAACTGCGACCTCCCATGCCACCCGCGCCATCCTCAAATCCACCCATTGCGATGCTCATTATTAAAAATTTCAAATTAAAAAGACGAGGGGAGTGGAGCGTGCACGGAGAAAAAAAATGTCACTCAAATAGTTAATAGTTTAATTATTTGTCAGATATATACAAAAGTCCAAGGCGGGAATAGTCTTATCAGATAAATTATGCTGGAACATCCAACTACAATATCGGTGGAGATATTGTTTAGCCATTAATAAAATTTTTAATTTTTGAGAATTTAATTACCACACAATAAAAAAGTCGCCTTTTCTACACTATGTAACAGAATAAAAAAATGAAAAAAAATTATTTACAATATTAAAATGATCTAAATTTAAATTTTGTGTGTAAGATTTTAAAGAAGTTGAAAAAATATCGGGAATATGTTTTAAACTAAAAGTTTAAATAACTTACTTGTTCACATATATTTAACAAAACCTATAAAGTGTCTTTACTTAATGTTATCAATTTGTTTTTGTATACCATACCAATTTGTAAATTATATAAATTAACTTAATGTTTAGTAAAACTGAAATTTAAAAAACAATATAGGAAGAACTAAAGCTGACTATATAAAGCATATATTCTTCAACTTTTTCTCCTTGTGAAACAAAGTAGAGGTTTCTTAGAAGAAATAACGGTTGGATTTGCATAAATACCAGGGCATGTGTGTGTGCGTGTGTGTGTGTGTGTGTGTGTGTTAGTATCACACATCATGATTACATAATTTAGCTATTAAAACAGCGCCAAGTGGCTGGCTGAAGTTAGAGGGAGAGGGAAAGATGAATAGAATGCGAGGGACCGAGAAGGAAGGCGGCTTATTTATGCCTCAACACGCCGTTTGGCGCAGCTTCAAAGGATCCGAGACATGGGTGGGATTGGGAAGGGGCTAGTGGTTAAGGGGGGCTCGGCCTGTGAGGGGTATTCCAGTTCAACGGCACACATGTGCACTTGATTTACTCATTAGCGTTACTTTTCTGTTCATAATAGGGCGCTTACCAAGCCGGAAACCGCAGCCCCCCGCTTCCACCCCCGACCACCGCCCCCCCCCCCCTGTCCGCCCATGGCAGTCGCATTTGGTTACATTTCGAACCGTTCGGGATGCGTTGGCATAAGCCGCTTAGGCGTATCCTTTGTGCATGTGTAATTGTGCTGGCCCTCACACACTGCCCCCACCCCTACTTCTCAGCTTACCCACCCCTCCTCACACTCGCACACACACTCGCACACACCCACGACTAAGCCCTAATAATCCCCACTATTTGGCCAAAAGTTGGGAGGGAAAAAGGTAAGACACTGCCAAAAAAAAACTATGTCTACACAGATATATTTAGTGGAATAACTATATATTACCCCTAAAAAGATTTAGAAATTAACCAAAAAAGTACAAAAATTCAAAAAGGTAAATAAAATGTAAGACTAGTTTAACAAATGTACTATTAGTTTTATGTGCTAGACTAACAAACAAATTTGTGTAGTTCCTTAATACCATTATAACTAGTTTTAAGGATAAGCTAATATGCATAGATAAAAGAATTTAAGGATTACAAATATTTTTAATCGTTGGGTAAACTAAATATTTCCCAGTTTTTCAAGTATGAAAAATTTGTATGAAAATTTCTCTCAGTGCACATGCGTAAGTTCGTAGCAACCCGATTCGCTGTGCCCATTGGGTAAAGTCAAAATTTAACTTTTTACATTTGCCAAGGGCCAGAAAATGTTTCCAAGGGTTTTCTTGGCAACGAAAAATACATTCTGCTCATGCTTCATGTAAATAGTTAGCCAGAAAGAAAGGTTGACTGAGCTGGCAATCAAGATGGTCTTGGATCTCATCTTACAAAGAGGTATATAAATAAGGATTGACTTTAAATAGAGTTAAGCCTTTACAAATAGCACTATTCCAAAGAGTTATCTAAATGACAAGTCTTACCCATATCAAATCTTAATTGTCTAAAGTATTGTTAAGGGAGTCATAAAAAGCAACCCAATAAAAGAGTTTGTTTAAAAAAATGAGACTGTTACAAAAACTATAATCTTGATACGTTAAAATTACAAAGCCCTGCAATTTTTTCTAAAGATGTTTTAAAGGAACTTTTTTCTTCTGAAACCAACTAAGGATTTATGGTCCCACAATTAAAAAAAAAATATATACACCATAATTTGTACACCAAAGAACATTTGACTTAAAAAGTCTTCCTAATTTCTTTCCCCAGTTGTCGGTCCGATTTAGTTGAATTATAGCTGAGGTAATCCTAAGCCGTATAATTATGTGGTTTTGACTTCAGACAGTGGTTGAACAATTTACCTGAGGTTTGATAAATTTCCTCAACTCCTGGGGCCGTCCTGCCCCGAGTTGTTTGATATATGCCCTGCTACCTCAATTATCTTGTGCAATTGTGTAAGAGCTAATCCGAAACTGAATCGGATTTGTTGCGGTCAAGTTTTGTGCCGTCATCTTTGGCAATCGATAGGCCCCTAAAAATTGAAGAGCACTTGAATCTGGGGATTTGGATTTGTAGACCATCATTCATTATGCTCGATAAGATCGCAACGTGTGTAGAAGTTTCCGTTTCGTGATAAGGGGATTTTAAATTAATAATTCACTGTCGCTGCACGAAACGTGAAAATCGTCGGAAAATTGCTCAATTTTCCATGCGAGTTGGAGTGAGACTGAAACAGACGAAGAAAGAGAAATTTATGCTAATTTTCGACAACTATCACTGCTTAACATCGGTGGGACGTGGACAGCGGCAAACCCACCCGAAAACGCAGACCCACCAAACCTGATGGTCATGTAATGTCGAGGCAGCGTAACGAAGTAACCCAATTAATTTGTGGCACTCATTAGCAACAATTGAAAACGCCAAAGCCAGCAGGAGCAGTGGCAGTGGCAGAAGCAGCTCCTCCAACCAGCTCCCCCCCTATTTTCCCAACCCCCTGTCACTCGTCAACACAACCAGAAGTTGGAAATGCCCGTAATGGGTGTGGGGTATTCGACCAACGCCCCTGCCCCAGTTATTTTAATTCCCCCCATTGTGTCCAGCGAAATAAAAAGAAAATTTGGTGGGGTAAAGGTAATTATGTATATGTTTTATTATACAACTTTTTGATACTCTAACTGAAAAAGCTAAAATTACATTTGATATAACTATGTAATTACTAACCTTTTTAAAACAAAATATGTATTGAATTATTTAAAAAACAGCATATATATAAAGTTTTAGATTTGTTTTGTAACTAAATATTTTTTTTTTTTAACTTATAATTGTTACTCACGACTGCCGCCCAACTGACATATTTATGTTCCTAATATTCAAATACATTACACATTTAAATACTTAAGTTGTGACGTGATTTCAATTACAATGCGAGCATACACGATCACTCTGTTTAAAAACCGATTTGTGTATATCAATATGCTATAAATTTACCGCACATGTGCAACGTGACTCACATGGTTCCCATACTTTCGTTCACCTTAGAAATCTCATAAATTTGTAGCACTCACGATTACAAAAAGCCAATACGTTAAGAAAACCTTAGTAATCCCAATGTAACTGTATGCCTTTATTAAACTGCTGTAAAATACAATTAAATTTTAGCTATTGAGTTCATCAGTTCCTATCAAATGTCAGTTATTCAATTAGCCACCCGATAATTCTTTCTCATTAAGAGTGTCGCAAATAAAGACGCTTCCGCACATTTTTCAGTAGTCCTGGCGTGAGTACTCCTCCCAATTCATCAATTAAGATTAATGTCCGTTTCCATGGATTCGTCGATCATTTATAACGATTGTTTCGGAGACAACTTCATCGGAGACAACCGACCGATCATCGATCAAGCTTGAAATGTTGTCTAAGCAGCTTGCCTTTGACTTCCCGAGATATTTCGACTAATGATCTTGCTGGGCCAAAAAACATTCACACATGATAGCCCTTTGAAGGTTATCACTTCTAGTTTTAAAAAAAGTAGTTTTTTCCTATTTCGATTAATATAATTACCTTATTTAATTTGAAACGTAGATAAATACCTATCAAAATTTGGAAAAGGTCTAAAAGACTAAAAAAATTTAATTCAATTGACATTTGATTTAAAAATGCAATGGTTTTAATTTTATATTTATTAAATTATTTATTTAATATAATATTAGTAAATTGATTAAAAACTGACTTAAATTAATAAATAAAAATATACAATGAATTGTATTTAAATTACATTTTGTTATAAAAATACAATTTCGATTAATAAAATCCCTCTGAGCCTTTCTCAGGCTTTTGGGAAGAGCAAATGGACCCGCGCTAATGAGCAGGTGTAGGGCATTAAATACCAAAAAATGTTAACTAATTTTCGGCTTTGCTGCGTTGACGTGTGAAGCGAGGGGCGGGAGGGAGGCGGGGCACTGCCACCTCCACCTGCCTTCGGTTAGTTAGCCGGCCAAATACCAAAAAAAGAAAAATATACACCTTGGATTGTGCGTGAGCTGGCCCTATTCGAGGCCCTGTCAGTCGTCACTCACCCGGCCCTTTTCCTCCCCCCATCTGGTGGGCATGACATTTTTACCAACGGCCGCCGATATGCAAAATCGTTTGACCCGGTCCCAGGGCCCAAACTCCAAACTTCAGACCCATACCCAGACTCAGACCGAAAACCCCAGGCCCGATCGCTATCTGGTCGCTAATATATGCCGCCGCTGCCACAAATGCCTTCGGTAATGCATAATTTGAGCCACTTTTCCGGCGCTGGCAACCAACCACCAAGCCACCGAAACATCGAAACATCGAAACACCGACCAGTGGTACTGGTACTGGTGGTGGTCAGTAGTCGGTGGCCACAATCGTGGCTTTTGTTGCTTTTTGTTTTCCATTCGGGCCCTGGCTGGGAAAATCATTTAATTAACATTTTCAGCCGCCTTCGAGGCGCGAAATTATCACGCATATGCGTGGACTTGCCACAGTGGGGTGTCCCTAGTTAAGTTATGGGCAAAATAAAAACGTAACAAAGTTGTTTTCCGATCCATAAACTTAAAGTACCTTCCACACTGATACATTGTACGAAATATTGCAGTTTAAACTGCTTTTAGCTTACCATTAAAAATAGGTACAAAGTAAGTATTATTTTCTTAGGGCAATTAAAATTTAAATTATTCCAAATAATGTAGGAACATATGCAAAACAGACTACGTCATTGGCTTATCTTTATTTCTGGTGACTAAATTTTAATATTTTAATTTGCTTTTGATAAACTTTTCAATTTAAAAAATGTTCTCCCAAATGAATGACAAAAACTTAGGATTAAAAAAAAATGTGAATGTAAAATATAAAGTATAAAGATGTTAAAGGCTAGGAAATTTTATATATATCTTTAAGCATCAACTTTATGGTAAGCAACATTTAGAAGTTATTATTTAGTGCCCACTGTAACTGCGTTACCGACCGCTCTGCGACCGTTACCAGCAGGTCAGCTGTTCTCGTCGCAACCTTTTTGGCGTAAATTATGATTATGAGAAATGCAAACGCTATCCGGAGCAGGAGCCGAAGCCATTGCCGCTTGGCATTTATCAAAACGCACAGCCGGCGGTGGGAGTTATGTAAATATATTTAATTTTTTAGTTTTGCCGCTTGGCTTTTCTATTGGCCAGCCCAGCACGCACACACTTGCATCCCTATTATTGTTTCCTGGCCATTTGCATGTGGATCGGATCCGAATACGTATCCGACTGTTGCGTATCTCACGGATACGCGCTTGAAATACGAGCGGTTCTACCTTTGACTTTGCGCTTATTACCCCTGATTAATTACCGGGTCGAGTTGTGTTTTTCTTTTCGGTTATGTTTTTTTTTTCCTTTCGTTAGTTGCTTTTATTTTGCGTCTTCCTTTCCGTTTTTTTTGTTAATTTTTTTATTTTGTTTTTTTGGGTGAGTTCTTTTGGGCCGTTAAGTGTGATATTTGTAACACTTTGCTGACTTATTGTTGGCCAGCTGAAAGGCTTTTAGGGCCATCGGCGTGCCTTGGATATGGCTAATTAACCCATTACACCATTATTGTTGCCGACAAGAGTCGGCGGCCGGCAAAAGGTTTTCTTGGCTTCTTTCCGTTTTGGCCCGGCGCACACACGTGTGTGGAGGTCGGACCCTGTATGGCTTTCAAATCTCCGCAATAAATTCCAATTTCGTGGCCTAATGAATACACCGAGAGCGCCCATTCATTTGGCCCGTTTCGGAGAGTAGAAAAGGGCCGCAATTAGCCAAATGCCGACCTAGCCCAGGTATACGTATCTAAAGGTTATTCTGATTCCTAGGCTGAGCAAATATGACGCCATCTCGATTGCGTAGGGTCGTAAAAATACAATTTAATATTACATAATTTTTGAGATAAATTGCTGATAACAACGATGCATACGCAAATTACAATTTAAGGTTATTACTAAGCTAAATTAAAATTTATTAGCCAAATTAGCCAATGACAAGCGTACCAAGTCAACCCTCTTTGAAGGCATTAGATCATCGGAATGAATTGGGAACTTTAAGTCTTTGCAATTATCAAAAAATCTTGGGCTTTTATGGTGATGTCAGCCCAAGGCTATACATTAACTT
The DNA here is from genome assembly GCF_025200985.1 of Drosophila gunungcola. Taxonomy (NCBI): domain Eukaryota; kingdom Metazoa; phylum Arthropoda; class Insecta; order Diptera; family Drosophilidae; genus Drosophila; species Drosophila gunungcola. Next base: position 153,563 of record NW_026453179.1, read on the forward strand.
CTGATATAGATTATCTCAATTCTTTGAAGCATCTATAATATTTTGTTACTCGGCTAGTGGTTAACTAAGAAGGCACACTTTTGTTGATGGCTTATTAATTTTTTTTTACTTCACCGCAAATCTGATAAAAAAAAAAAAGTTTCAAGAAAACCTTTATGAGCTCATTTAATTGCGACTCAAATATTAATAATATTTATTATTCTTAAGCCAAGGTTTACTTTGACCATATTGTGGGCCATACTTTAGACATATGAATAACATAAATACTTAAAGCATTTTAAAAAAGGATGCTTTGAGAAAAATAAATAATTATGATCAAGAAAATATATACGCTTGTTTTTAATTTATTCAATTAAAATTGACATTCTTCTGTTATACAAAACAAAAATTGACATTTTGTAACCAGAATATACTTCTCCTAAGGCATCCTCCCTCCATCCTTAATACCCCAATTAAAGGACGTGTTTTGTTAACTGCCCGACAATTTACAAGTCGACTCCCAGGGCGAAAACCGCAAAAACCGAACCACAAGAGGCATTCCATCCATCGCGGAAATGTGTCGGGCTGTCATAGAAAGTCGCCGCAAATGAGAGGAGCAAATCTGGGGCTCAAGGAATTTATGCATTCCTCGGGCTGCCATCGTAAGTTTCAATTTTCATTGTAAGCTCCACGGCCGAAGGACAAGGGACGTAAGCCCATTGATTAATTTGAAATTTATGATGCGCCATGCGGATCGCAGGGCATCCATAACTTTTGCTCTGCGGTCGGTGGCACCTCTTTCCAAAGTGCTCTGTTTCCCCGGAATGTGTTCTCATCTTTCACTCGCTCACGGCTCATATACATTTTAATTAAACGCTGCCGCACCGGAAGAGCATCAACGACAACAACAACATCCAACACCAGAAACACTTGACAATTTCACGTTAATCCTGGTCACAGGACCTCGCCACGGTGGCTGCCTATTTTTCGGCGCTACCCATAATCATAAACATCGAACCAGGCAAACGGCGCTGGGTAGTCGAGGGTTAAGGGCAGATCCTACACACGAAAAAACATCACAACCTTATGTCTTAAATTCAAATCTATTAAAGGAATTTCTAAAACAAAGTTATTTGAGCCTGTAAATATTTAAAAGAAATAAACTAAACTTTAAAAAAACTTTCTAAAAATATCTTAGTAATTCTTTAAACGCAATTTTTACAGACGTATATAACATCCCAGTTTAAAATGGATCAATTTATGTCATTAAGCTATCTAGGTTATTATTTTTATTTTTAAATAAAAAAAATTGTAAACAAATAGTTTTAATACAGTAGATAGGAAATCTTATCAGGGCATCATGATACAACAAATTTGTTTAATCGCTGATTTTTTTTTCAAGTTTTATGCGTTTTTTGATCAAATTTTCTTACCTTTACATAATATATACAACGTTTTTGCTAAGATAGGATGTATTTTTTGCCAGTGTTCGGCTGTACATGTGACTTAATTACGCGTGCCAAGCCGAGCGGCTTTTGTTATTATCATTCAGTCAGCCGGTTACCGGTACCACTAACCACGATGACCCAACCCCCAAGCCCCTACCCTTAACCCCCATGCACACCGTTAACCCCCCGAAGGCTGCTCCTTTTGTTGGCCTCTGCCCATTGATGATAATGTTTGAGCGGCATTGGCTGCGCTTAATGAATTTATTTGTTACGCATGGCGTAGTTTGAATTGGCGTTCATGTCAGGATACCGCACCGCACCGCACCGCACCGCTCAGCGCACAGAGAGAACCAAAGGAGGCTGAATAGTGGCCCGCGCCTTAATGAAATCCATTATTACGAAGCCCATCATCGCCGAGGCCCAAATGTAAATACACTTATTGCGGAAAGTGTTGGGCCCAACCCTCGGGAAGGACGACAGGCATAAAACGCAGCAGGAGCAGGATATTACGATATTACGCACAACGAACGATGTGCGAGGGGGGGAAGCGGCGTGGGGAGGGGGGTTGAAGGGCAACATTCAGGATTCAGGCGGCAGGAGGCAGAAGGCCAAAGAAACCAGGCGGAAATAGGAATGGCAATGGCAATGGCAATGGCAACATCGTTAACAGTGCACTGCGATAAGATAGCTCAAAAATAGTAGTGATACAAACAAAAAAATTAAATCAGAAAAATAAACAAATTATATTGTTCTAAGCTGCCAATTAAAAGTAATTCCAAATCAAAATAACTCTTTTTACAATATTATACTTTAATCTACTTTAAACAATATCTCCTATATTAAAATATCTATTGCAAATATTTTTTTTTTAAAACTAATCAGGTGATAAACAACCAAAAAAAATGTTCTCAAACTTCTTGAAGTTTTAAGATTTAAATATTATTCCCTTTTATTTTGATAAACTTTAAAATTTGTAAAAAAATTAAAATTAATCATTATAACTACAAAAAAACATAATTAGTGGCATATTATTATTATTTAATTAACGTTTTTTGTTATATTGACAAAACAAAATCTAAGATTGTAAAACAATATGCCTCTTTATTTCTCGCAGTGCATCGGTAACGGTAAAGGGAAATGGCACTGTGGAATGTTGTATTTTTTCGACATGCCAAAACCATCTGATAACGATGCGAACCCTCAATTGACCGTTCTATGAGATGCAAATATCAAGCGGCCCCCGACAGCGACAAATGTCCCATAGCTCGCGAGTTGTCACCAACCGCCACCCCTTTCCCCACTCCCCATTTCCCTTTCCGTTTTGCCCTTTGACCTGACCCTAACGGTTTCCGGATGAGGGTTGCTATGTTGTGCTGCTATTAAAGCCCTCGAAGCGCATGCAATTCCAATTTCAACTTCAATCGAATGTTTCGCACATGAGGAGCCATCAATGATGTTTAATGTCATACAGGGAATCCTTCAACTATGATGTGAGGCGTGTCCATTAGGGGAACGCAAAATCATTAAGGGAGGATATAATATCTGGGCATGCAGATGCAATTCAAAAGGTTGATGGAACGGAAATGGTATATTGCTTGGTTGTCTAACTTATTATGCCAGATGCTGGGATTGTATGACGTTCTGGACTTAAAGTAATCTATAAATACGTTTAACTTTAATTTAATAGGGTGTTTAAATATTCGCGGATTATCAACTGAATTTAAAACAGCGTGAACCCAAATTTAAAAACTTCAATACTTTTATTGGAAATATTTTTTCATAGAAATTTAGAATTGTTGTTATTTTTTTCTATTTTTCTAATATCTAAAACAACTAATGAATTCATTTACAATAAATTTCATATGTAAATTCCTTTATAAGCCAACCGTATTAAAGCGTTAAATAACTTTATTTATATAATACAGTCAGATTCCATTCCTTTCCTTTCACATGCTAGCCCTGAAAAGGGAAAAGCAAACGGAAAATTCCGAATAAGACATTTGGTTTCCAGGACTGGTGCTGCATATAATTATGTGCTGGTCCTGCCTCAGGATCAGTCTCAATCCGTATCTCTATCTGCATCTAACTCACCCCACATGTGCCACCGAATGTGGCTCATTCATCACGCTAACAACGTCCGCAAAGTATCTCGAAGATTGTTAGCACTTTCTTGACTTGGCCAGAAGGCGGGCCGCAAACCATAACGGACAGCAACCCAGTTGCGTGGCCAGTTATTTATGTTTGGCCGGCGAGTGGCTAACTATTAAAACTAACTACTTAGCAAACACACACCCCACCATTTCGGACACAAACTTTTTCGGCAAAGTGCCATTTAGTTAAACATTCTGACACATGATAAATGAGTCAAAGACCTCGTGTGATAGATCTGGCCAGCCCATCTCCAACCGAGCATATGCACCGGATCCAGCTCCGTCCGTTTCTATATCCGTGTCCGGCTCCTGGTCCAGGCAATTAAACAGTCAGGCTTCGAAACATGTAAATTCATAATATACACAAAGAGAAATTCACAAAGCAACATTATGTTTAGCCCCAGAATCTGGAAAAATAAATATTTTTTCATAATAACTAAATAAAACATGCCATGTGCAAACCAAGTCCTTGGATAAGTAAGTATTTAATTAAATAAATCTAAATGATTTTATTTAAAATTTATTAATTATGAAAAATCTGATAAACTGTTTATTTTAGATCACAAAAAAAAAATCCATATAAATTTAAAGAAATAAGGTATTACAATTTCTTATGTTAAATTATCTCCTACAAAATATACAAATTAAGATAAGCACTAAAAATAAATAAATTGCTTTATACAATTCGCAAAGATTCTAGATTTTTATAAAGGCCTTAAAAAAACTGTTTTGATTTGGTGTAACCCAAAAGTGATTAAGTTTATATTTTTTTTCTGTGCAAGTCCGAAAATAAGGGGAAATGGCGAGAACTCATTAAATAGAAAGCATTTAATGCGTGCCCAGATACAGATGAAGATAGTTCTGAGAGATACAGTAATAGAATGTCAGCAGCAGCTGACGGAAGAGTGGAAATTGAATGGGCGAATGAATAAGTGCGATATCAGGAGTCAAAGTTTTCCAAGCGCCCCCCAAAAAAGAATTCCTCATCATCATCAGCGGTAGAAGCAGCAGCAGCAGCAGCAGCAGCAGCAGCATCCTCCCAGGAAGGTCATTTAAGTTTTAATGATGGAGTTGTGTCAATGGCCTGTGGGGATGGGGTTTGGTGTGGAAATGTCTGGGGGAGGACACGCGAAACGGGAGTGCACAAGTTGTGGTTGATGTTTTTCCTGGGTGGTGACTTTCGCTCCTCCTTGCCGAAGTTTCCTCTAAGAACTAAAGTAGCAAAGTAAACAGAGAACAATGAGCGGGCTAGTGGGCGAGTGGGCTAGTGGGCGAGTGGGTGGGTCTTGGGTAATGGCCAAGTTTGATGTGAAAATTGAAAGAGGGCGTCGACGACTGTACATACACCGTTATCATTCACCGGACCGAGTTTCCATCCCATCCCATTCCAATTCCCATTCCCATACCTTAGCAACGCAACCCTTTAACATCTTTGCAGCAGAAAAATATTGTGAAACTTTGCCAACAAAACAACTCGAACCCATCCTCCCGCTCCCCCTACGATGCGAAACTTTGCGAACAGTGTCAATAGAATAGTCCCCGGGGGACAGGAGCCACTATGACTAAGGGTTTTGTACCTATCAAATGATTTGGATTCTAATTAAATGAATGCCCAAAAGTTTCGGAGGTACGAAGGACCAGGAACACCAACAAGGTTCTTTCTATCCCCATCTTAGGAAGAATTTACCCCAACAACGACCCTTAGATCTTGGAAGGATTTCGTAATTAGGGTTCCAGACTTACATGGATGGCGTAATTTAATACTGGCCTACTTTTGTATGCCGTTCTCATAATGGATACGATTTCAAATGCCCTTAAGCCAGTTTATGGATTTTAAGGAAAACAAACATGAAACTTTGCATGTACAATTTTTAAAAGATATTTGTTGTTATATTTTTTTGGATTCAATGTAATATTTAAGCTAACACTATTTAACAAAATTTATGTAATGTAATATTTTCTAAAGAGATAATAGCTGTATTAAATTTGTTCTGATTAAAATTCCTGTTTGAGAAAACAATAAAAAAACGATAAGCGTTTTGCTGCAATCGAGGTAAATGAAAGAGATCTTGATGTGAAGTATTCTACTAAAGAAAAACTGATTTTTAAGGCACGTCTAATTCAATCGCCGGTAAACAAACAAAGCTGCCAATGGAAATCGCAAATCTCTCGGACACCTCATTTTGTTCTGTGTTGGCGTTGGCTGGCAGCAAAGCAAAAAGTTAATTAAACAGATCCCAAGTGCTGACCACTCAAGTGAGTTGGGGAGTGCGATGGGCGGCCTGTCTATGGGTATTAGGCTTTATCAGATGTGCATTCATTCAAATGCACTTCCTTTGGCCGCTCACTCAACGTCGACTTCCCGTTAGCACGCGGGCAACTTGGCCAAGACAGTCCGGACTGGATCGGACCGGGCTGGCCATCAGATACGCATCAGTGGCACAACTCAAGCAACTACACACTGAGAGAATAAATTTTAAACTTATATTAAGCTAACTTTATAGTAGAATGCAATAAACAAATATGCTTATATTAACATAGGCAATTTAAATATATTGTTTTTTAATATTAAAAATTATAAAATGTAGTATGAGACTACAACATTTTAATATTTTTATTAAAAAATTCAAAAGTACTAATCTGACCATATTTGATATAAATGGTTTAATTGTTGAAATTTATGGAGAACAGGTATATGATAAAATAATTTTAATACTACTTTACCTTCTTTTGGTCTTAATATTCACACCATTTGAATTAAAAAAATATTTAGTTTTACCAACCACAATTGATTTTGGAACAATAAGTTGAATCTTATCTTTGAAAATTATTAAATATTTTCTTCTCATCTAAAATATTGAATTGCTTGGGCTCCGATATTAATAGAAAACATTATTTTAATAAAGCCTATAGGCATTCTTAATCCTTTTGTGATTTTTTTTATTTAAGACATTTTTGATGAAATTAAATTACTCTAATAAATTTTAATTTCTCTATTTACTCAGACTTCATAATGCTATGATTATGTTCCCTGTTAAATATGACATTGGTAAAATAATGCAGACCCATGCGATATTTTTGCCAGTAACTCCCTGTCATACGTGCATTAACTGGGGAACCCAACTACCCACTGAATTTAGAAGGCGACTAGTTGGAGCAGCTCCGCCATGAGGAAATGGGGAAATGCTTTTCCAGCGCGGCGACAGCTGCGTGGCTAATCCGACAGGCTAAACAGTTGAACAGTTGCCCCCCGGGGAGAGGTGCAGCAAAAAAAAAAAATAGAAAAGAAAAGAAAAGAAAAAAAGTAAAAAGGAACGAGGAAAGAAAAGCATTGTGCGCTGCATAATTGAAAAAAAGCGGGGGGGGCAAAAACATTGTCAGATAAACACCGTGTGGAAATGGGGGTGGTGGTGCGGTGGTGCCAGGGCAATTGCAAAAATAACAAAAGACAATGGCAGAGTGGCAGAGTGGCGACGTCCCGACGTGATGTTGGAAATTGAATAAAAATATGTATTTTTACTTATAAGTATTCCATATAGCCAACGTCAACAGCAATTTCCACCAAAGTGCACGCAACGACAAACGGTTGCTGCAGCAACAACAACAGCCGCAGCAGCAGCAACATCAACAAACATCTACTGCAGTAACACCTTCAAAGTTGATTGATAAAAAAAGTGTTTGACTGTAAGTAAAATGCTGAGCTCCCCTATTAAAGCGGGGTTGCTAAAATAGGAGGGGTTGGAAATACGAGGGGGGGTGGCTAGCGCCTGACGTATCGAGTTTCTACTCTAATGTGACAGCTCAATGCATTTTAGATGGCAATGACAAACTGAATTGGCAACAACAATAATGCTAGAAACAGCAGGAACAGATATTGCAATTTATGTATATATTTCTCAGCGGAAACAGTGATGCTGGAAAGTTGTCGACCAGATTTCGATATTCAGCAAAGTTAGCTTCGAATAATACTGTAAATCAGTAATTATAATGCCAACAGAAAAATGTCCTTCATTTATAAAACTATAACCTGAAATCTGAATTGAGATTATTGGCTTTAAGTATCTTTTTTAAATGTTTTCTCCTAACGTTTTAATAGTCAAAATTTCGCTTATCATTGTCATTTTAAACACCATAAAGGATTTACCAATTATGTCGCCTAGGTTTTTTTTATAACCATTTACGGTTTAAAAAAACTTACAAAATAAACTAATACTATATTTTTTCGATTTTTGCAGGCTGACTTTTCTGCGCCGGTGTAATGCTATATCGTCCATTCGCACTCAATCGTACAATCACATTTTGAGGTAGCGAAATGGGGAGAATGAATACTCGTACCGTCGAGAGTCATAACGTAATAAGGAACCTGAACGGGAGCGGATGGAAAGCGGGTGAAAAGGCGGACTGGAAAAGAAGAAAAACAGGCAACGCAACCGAAACTGCAACTGAAATGCTGCGCAAACAACTTTGAACGTCAATTTGTCAACTTGGAGCGAGAATTGAATGCAAAAAGCTTTGCGCCACATCGCTGACGTCGAGTCGTTTGCCCTGACGCAGTCCGAGCCAATTTTGGATGGGGTCTAATGTGCTGCAGTCACGCTGCACTCCGTGTTATTTTTGTGGATTTTAATGGCGATTAATCACACTACTTTGGGCCGGATGCAATCGCCTAAGCGCATAAGACGAATAAAAAACGTAATACATATATATATTACATTTTGTAACAAAAAACTTTAAAGCTTAAGCAATACAAGTTAATTTTAAAGCATATAAACCATGATTCCACAAATAAAATTCTCCCTAGTGTAGAGAAATTTTTAATTAAAATAATAAATGTCTTTTAAAAAAGACATCGTAAACTTTATCAAAAATATTGTGCCGGCTTTAGGAAAACTTTAATTCATTATTATTTGCAAAATAGCCTTTAACTAAGCACATTTTTTGTTGATTAATTAAGGTGTAGGGTATATAGCTGTCTATAGAACCGGTTGTTAGCCGAGGTGCATGGAAATGTCAGCTCAATACCGTTATCGTAGGTGCGGCAAACACGTCTCTGCGACTTCGGCGCCGACTGCAACGTCGACTGCGGCAGCGACGCAGCTTGATAATGAGCCGTTAAGACGGACAGACAGGAGAAAAAAACGTGAAAGCTTCCGCAATTCAAAACAGCTGTAGGAGAAAGAGAGAGGGAGTGATTGTGCAAGGCGAAATGCAAAACTGATAAGAAAGTCCGCTTAAGTTGCTCTAATTATGTGTGTACATACTAATGTGTGTATGAGACATGAAAATTCGGCAAAATCATACAAAAGATTCGCACGTGGTTTAGGACACGCAATGTGAGCGAAAAGAAGATACATTTGTATGGTCTTATGAATGTACAAATTTATGCATACATACAAACATACATATATCATATGCGGGGGAGAAACAGAAAGAGAGAGTGCAGGCGAATGCAAAAACCAAAATGCTGCCTACGTGAGCGACAGCTCACTTAATACCTCTCCTTTTCTCACTCCACCCTCCCGCTCACACCTTTCGATTAACAGCAAGAAAGGGAAATATAATTTGGAGATCGAAAAACTGAATACTCTGTCTCATTAACTTTGTTTTGCAAAAAATCCCCAGAAATTAAAAAGCCCTTATAAGCCTGTCAAAATGTATGCTACAGTTTCTATATTTACTCGTATACGTGATATTATTAAGTATAACATTTTTTTAATGGTTCGCCATAAATTAGATTAAACAGGACTCTTTCCTAATATTATTAATAAGAATAAACAAATTTGAAATCGTTTGTAGAACATGTTATATGGAACAATGTATCCTGCTAGGCCTTAGGAAAACCATAAATTATCACATACAATGGTATCCATTAAGACACAATTCATTTTGCTGATAATATTTTGAATTATTTTGTTTCTTGACGTATTTAAATTATAATGGTAATATTTTTTTGTATGTTTTGATAATGAAATGTTTCCCTTTCTAAACAATTTTTATATTACTATAGGATGATACCTTAATCCCAAATACTCCTTGATAAGAGTATAGTGAAACAGAATATCAGAAAGACAAAAATGAAAACGTCCAAATTCTCCGTGAAATGCAATTCCTTTTTCGATTCTTTTTCTGTTATTTTGCTGACTCGCTAAATTTGTTACCGTGTTTTCGAGCTTTCTGTTGTTGTTTTTATTATTATTATTTTTTGCTTTGTCCAACGGCAGCAATAATAACAACAGCAACAACGACAGTGGCAACGATAACAACTTCTCAGCCGTGCTGATGAGAGAAGTGCGCGAGAGAGGGATAGGGCAAGCGAGAGGAACAGGCAGCAACAATATTTACAGCTTTAGGCAAAATGCACAGTGGGACAAACATTAAATAATGTACCCCAAAACCAACCACATTTTCAATATTTTTAATAAATAAGGAAATTTAAATTTGAAATGTAAGCATATGTATTCTAATTTTAAATATTTTTAATAAATAAGGAAATTCAAATTTAAAATGTATGCATATGAATTCTAATAATGGTTTGATTTTTATTTTTCGACTCGACATGACTGATAACGGAAATAAAATCATACACTTTTTGCAAGGAATAATTTATTAACATAATTTTTGATTTGTCAATAAGTTTTGGTTTTAAGATTGTGTTTGACAACGGTTTGGTAACCAATGCTTAAAGACCATCTTACGATACTTATAATTTTTATCCTGAATTTAATTATAATATTAATATTTAATTTTTATGAAATTTAACGACGCACGACGAACCACAAATACTTTCAGTCAAATATATTTTACTATCCCCACGACTTTACAACTTGCAACAACTGGATGACCTTCGCCACACTGTGCCATGTGTCGCTATTTAAAAATAGGCTTTTGCAGTGGTGTCGGTGTGTGTGCTCGTTGGTTTCCAGCATCTCACGGTCGCCGCCGTTTGGCAGCCGCTGCCACATGCGCAGAGCGAACAGATCGGGCCCACTGTGCAACGTGGGGCTGTTGACGACAGCAGCAGCAGGCAGTCGCAGCAGCAGCAACGATCGCAAGTCGCGACACGAGCAAAGCGAACGGATAGGTGTGCGGACCAAGGGACCGGGGGAGCGAAGAGCAAGTGACGAACTTACGGCCAACAGCAGCAGCAGCAGCAACAACAACAACGGCAACCGGCCCGTTTGGAGCAGCGCGCATGCCACACACAGTTTAAATATGTGAAATTAGTACAAATCGTGATTTCAACAGCGAACGACGAGCGACGAACGAGCGTCGACGAAGTGGCGACAAAAAAAAAGCTCGAGCGAGCAGCAACAACAACAGCAGCGAAGCAATAGCCACAAGCAACAACAGTGGCAGCCACAGCAACAACAAGTTACCCCACAATACCTACAGCAATCACTTGTCCAACACAAAGAGAAGCAGCGATATCAACAGATGCCACAACTGCAACACTGAGAGCAACTCCTAAGCCCACAAATGAAACAACAACAAGGCACACAACAGCTCCAACTATTGAAACATAAGCTATAACTATTACACCTGCACCTATTACAACAACAAAATCAACAGGTACTTAAAGCAAAAAACACCAACAAAAAATTCAACAACCTATTCAACAATAGTTCAACACCTACACCAGCTTAGCCACCACACGTGGTGTAAATCGATAAATACAAAAAATAAAATCTACAACAACAACAGATCAAACTAATGCAACACCAAAACTTACCGCAACAACATAAAACACACCCATAACAATCACCAACACCCAACATAGTTAAACCAACAAAAATAGCAATACACAGTCCTACAAAATAAGAAACAACAACCAGAACACCAACGAATTCAACAACCATATAAAACCAATATTTACAACAACCAACATTGATGTACGTTGGTGTGAGTTGCTTGAGTGGCAGCAACAACAACATGCAATAAAACAGCTGATAGCTGATAGCCACAACAACAACAAAGCCTGGCATTATCAAGCGAGCAACAGGTCGCGAAAAAAAGCCCGCCTGCTGCAGCACTCACACAACACACACAGACACACACACACACACACACAGAGAGAAGAGCGGGTGTGTGTGAGAGAGAGAGGCAAACGGCGAGTCGTACACCTTTACGGTGATTTTGGACGAGGCGACGTCGCTCGCCAGCTGGCGCTCTCGCTCCCGCTCCCTCTCCCAATCCCTGTCCCACCGTCTCTCCTTCTCTCTCTCTCGCACAAAGTGCAGCTGAGCTGCCGCCGCTGCCGCCGCCGCACTTGCCGCTGCCACAAATACAACACGACCAGCTGAAACGCTCAACGCTCGCCGCCGCCGCTGCTGCCGCCAGTCGAAAGTCAAAAGCAACGTGTTGTGGACGCTTTTTTCGTCGCGTCGTTGCGTTGCGTTCTCTCGCTCTCTCTCACTCCTACTCCTATCACCTATACTCCACCCACTCAACCACCCGCTACCCGCCACCACCCGCCACCTCCCCCTCCGGTCGGGATAACTTTCACCATACACCAACAACAACAACAATGTCCAGCAGCGCAGCCGCAGCGCAATTCAAGCTCGATGCCAACTCCAATGCCATTGCTTTAATAGCCGATGTTGCCTCGCTGCCGCTGGCACTCCCCCTTTCGCCCACGTCCACGACCACGCCCACTGCAACGGGAGCGTCAGCAACGGCAACAACAACACCAGCGGATCGCGTTGAATGGTCCCGCTCCACGATCCTCAACTTTATCGAGGACTATCGACGCCAGCGAGTCCTTTGGGATCCCAACACGAAGGGCTACCACATCAAGCAGACCAAATACGAGGCCCTCAAACTCTTGAGCCACAAATATGGAACGGAAATAAGATCAATACGATCCAAAATCAAGTCCCTGCGCAGCTCATTCCATCGGGAACATGGCAAGGTCCTGAGCGGACGCAGTCGGGGTGTTATCTACCAGCCCATGTGGTTTGCCTACGAGGCCATACGCTTTATCCTCGACGGCGAACGGGATCAGGATCAGGTGGGTCAGGATCAAGATCAAGATGGCGAAGCGGAAACGGAAGCGGATGAAAAGCTAACCCTGATGCACAGCCTGGACTTGGAGCAACTGAAGGCGGACAAGCTGGTGGATAGGGACATTATCATGCAGGTGGAACAGCAGCAGCAGCAGCAACACGATGAGCTTACCGCTCGGATTGCGGCCACTGTCGCCGCCGTTGCCGCTGCTGCGGCCGCTGCAAATGCCCGGGATCGGGAGCGGGACGGGGATACCGCTGCCAGCGAAATGATGGACACCGCTCGGGAAATGGAACTCGAGGAGGCGGCGGCCGGTGGCGCCTTAATCGAATCCTCCTCGGCGGCTGTGGTAAGTGGTGCTTTAGCTATGTTTTTTTTTTTTGTAGCCAACTTCTACCTATTTTGCATGTCTCTCTGTTTCTTTCTTCTTTGCCCCCCCCCCCCCCCCCCCCCTTTGGCTTTTTTTCTCTTCTGTCGTACATATTTCTTTGGAGCTTTGCATGTGCGCGCGTGTGAGTGCGAGTGGTTTGACTTGTTTTGCGGCAGCAGCCAGCACACGCGCTGCTGTCGCCGCCGTCGCAGCCCTCGCTGTCTAGCGGTTCGTCAATGGCAGCGGCGCAACCGGTGGCGCACAGTGGGGCCAGTCACCATCAGGTGTCATAGAGTTTTCTAAGTTATTAAACATTTTGAGGACCCTCTAGAAATATACGTACAGTGCTCACTCAAATCACTAAACCTACAAAAATCAAGGGAATTTATATTAACGATTAACATACTATAATTACTTTTTTTGGTTAAAAAACATATTTTTTTTATTTTAACAAAGAAAAATAAAATAATACATATTTATTATTCAGTCTTCCAAATTAATTGGCCAATAGGTAATAACATGGGGTCAACGTGCCGTATGAGTAATTTTTTCTAATATACCGTTTTTGAAATTGAAATATTTTTGTCTTTACCATAATTAAAAAAAAAAAATATTTGGTTTTAGTATATGTGTATATGTACATGCACTTATTAATCGCAAAAAGAGTTTATTGATTAGAGAAGATTTTCAAATTCACTGGGCCCACGTGGCGTATGAGTAATAAATTTAAAACTGTTTTTTGCATACACAATAACACGAAATGTAATTTTTTTCAAAATTGTTTTCAAAAATATTTTTTAAAAATAATTATGCTTCAAAACAGTACATTCACTCTAGGAAAATAAATCAAATATAAAATTTATTTATGTAATTGGACAGAAAATATAATAATTGTGTTTAAAACTAATTTTTTTAGAGGTTACTTCCAGCATAACATAGACTATGCCCACTGTGCGCGGTAGTTGCTATTGCGTTGCGCTTGATAAGCCAGTATTGGTGTTAGTGTGCCAATGTATGTGTCAACTGGCTTTGATTTGCGCTGCCGCTTCTGCCATACATACGGCCATATATACCTACATGCCTACATACATATATCTATAATGCATACACATGTGTGTTGCATCAGCCGTAGAAATCGGCGGCCACACGTTTTGCACCGACCACGCCCCTCGGCCCCGCATCGATGCTCTGCCGCCCCCGAGCAGCAGTAGCTCCAATATAGCAAGTTGCTGGACTGCGTTTCGTTATTGCCATGTCGCCTCGTCCGTTTGTTCGGTTTCGTATTTGATTCTCTCCCGAAAAAAGTACGACTCTTTTGGGCAGAAGCTCGACCACCAGTAATCGGGTGACTTTAACTGCAAAGCGAGCTTTCTCTGGAGCTTTAAAGAAATGCGCGCAGATATGTACATATGCCCACCAGCTAGTTCGATCGGCTTCCCGGAAATATATTAATCAATAATTAAAAGCCAAATAATAATTGCAGGGAGTGTTATGTTTACTTCTGTTAATTTACCTCACAAAAAGTCTGATAGCAAACCTTGACCACCAAAGTCAAATTGGTTTTGTGTAATGTAAGTAATTTTTTAATTACAACAAATATCTACATATGTATGTAGTGTATTTTTTTTTGTAATTAACATTCGGCTTGTAATTATTTATTGCTGTATCATAAAACAGGATCAATATTTTTTTAAGTTACAGAAAACTTAGTTTATTTAATTGGTGCATAAATTTTCTCTGCGGTATTTTCTGGCCTTTTTATTTTAATTTATAAAGGCATGGGTTTTTGAAAACGATACAAATACTCTTGATATGTCTAAATATTACGGTTACACCCATTCTTGGCTAGAGAAGTAAGTGCCACAAGTGAAAAAATATACATAATAATATTATACGACAGTTATTTAAAAGGTAATATAGTTTTTTTTAATTCTTGTAAGGGTATTCACTCGTCGTTGCCTCAAATAATTCTCACAAATCGTGTGTTATTTATCGTCTGAATTTTTTTTTTTTGGGCACTCGTCTCATGTCCGTCTGTGAGTCTGTCCACCCGTTGGTCCACTTCGATGTTGACTTGGCTGCTGTCCCGCCCGTACCGCACCCGGTACCGCTACCGCCACCGCCCCCGCCCCTGAGCCCCGCCCCACGGCTACCTTATCCCGCCATGACTAATTTAATAGCCAGCGGCTCGACTTGCGAGTCTGCTCCCACTTGTGTGTGTGTGTTTGAGTTTGCTTTTTATTATTATTATTCTAATTTGTTTTCTATTTCTCTGGCGTTTCTCGCTTTGCCACTCTGTCCACTATTATTATTATTTTGTTATTTTTTGTTATTGTTTGTCTGGCAAATTCGCCACACTGCCGTAATAGTATTGTTATTGATTCTATCGTCTCCGCTAATTCTGGATTTTTTGTTCGATCTTCGCAGACACGTTCCTCTTCCGATTTGGATGGCGAGAATTACTGCAATATCAGCGCCGAAGATGTGAAAACAGAAATTGTAAGTACACCGCCGCTGATTGTTAATCGCACTTTAATTGATTCGACAGGTTGAAGTTATTTTTTGGGGGGATAATTTAACAAATTTTTTTATCTCAACCCCTGAAGTGTCATGTCAAGTAGTCCGTGGGTGTAATTAGAGAATAATTTTTGACACGAGATTGAGAAACAAAATTTTGAATAATGTATTTTGAATGAGTAGAAATATCAATCATTATCTGGAGTACCGAAATTAATTATTTAATAATAATTTTATAAGCAAGTTGTATAAAAAAAGGAAAATAATTAATTTAAATATGTTAATTTTGTTATTTTTATTAGCCCACTTGTTGAGTTGTCATTTAATAAATAGGAAAATAAAAGAAAAGTGTGCTTTGATTTGTTTTTAATATATTTTTAAAATTACTGATTTTGTGACTTATTAGCTTAGAAATTAAAACTGTCTCACTGCTTTTTAACAATGTTTGTTTAAGAAATATTTTATTTATTAGTTTGTCCCTCTGGAAATGATTTACATTTTCAATCCGATTAAGTAATGTTCACGTGTAGACGATTTCAGCCCCAATGATGTAATTAGTTGGCCAGGTATTTAAGATTCTGTCACCTTTCTTATTTTTCTGATTACAAGCTCAAATCAAGTAATATGATTAGATAATTCTACTAATTTGATAAGGGCAATAGTGTATTGAGTTCTGTAACTAACTTAATTCGATGACGAATCTAATCATTTTATGACGTCCACACCATGCACATTGACCGTTGAAACTTTTTAATTCCTGAAAGTCATTGGTGTTGCCAGGGCAGATATGATACATCCGTATATCTTTCATGATAAGCACTGGGAACCAAATAAATGTATGTGAGTCACTTGGGCTTTTTGATTAAATAAATTTGAATTTTATGCCCCTAAGGCAATGTAAAATAAAAATAATCATTTATAAATTATAATTTGTAAAATTGTTTAAACCCCAAAATAGCCTTATTTAGAGAGCTCTCACTTCTGATATTTTCCCAGACAAGGTTGTGCCCACAAATTAATCAAATGACTCGTCTCTGGGGGCTTATCAAAGTACCCACTTGTCTCAGACCTCTCTCCCTTTAAACACTTGGCAAACACAAGTATAGGATTGTTTATATTATAAGTATACTAAACGATGCGCGTCTACTGAATAGTTGATGAAACAACACAGCGATTATTTCGTCAGACGTTCATACTATAAATGTATATGCGAAACTGGTTCCGGTATATTGTGACGGGCCCATCTTTAAGCAAAATAACAAATAGGGCTGATGAAATACTGAACAGATTTACTTTAGTAGGGGAAAGGCTCATCCTTAACAACCTTGTTAACAAAAATTGGGAAATATCAATTTGTTCTGCTTTCGCGATGGTAATGTTCTATAACTAGAATAGGGATATAACAAAAGACTACATTTCCTAAGAGCTGCAAACCATTTTTAATCAGAGAAAACTAGCACAAGTTTTCCTGAAAACAAACAGGTCACAACAATTTAAAAAGTAAAACTTACTTTAACATGCTAATTTTTAAATGCTTAAAATTACTTGTAAAACACTTTTTTGTTTAACTATAAATTAACATATAATAAAAACTAAATGCTTACAAATTTTCTTTATTTTAATTTTCATTTTATTTATCTTTTTTTTTTACCTATTGACTTTGTTCTTGAAATGTCCCATACTTAGAAAAGTATAGAGTTTAAAAAATATTAGAAACAGTTTGGTCACATATATTTGAACCTTTTTCCTTTTTTTTATCTTGTAGGGTAATAAACAAAATTATTGGCTACAATGTCTAAAACAAATCCGTATTATCGCCTGTTTTCTTTTCTATGCTTAACCCCAACAGATCGAACACGAATCGGAGCTGGGGATGCTGGATCGACGGACGAGCACGCCGTCGCCCATAAATTACTACAAGCCGACGGATCTAACTTACAACCACCGCAAGCGCAAGGCGATGGGCGTGGAGCACGTTGTGGGCGCTTTGACATTGACGCCCATCAAGGCGGTGGGCGGAGCGGCGGGGTCGGGGACGGGGTCGGGCGGATCCGCCGGCCAGCAGCAGCTCGCATTTCAGGCGCTCCAGCAGCACTTCAACCACAATCATAGTCTCAGTCTGAGCCATTGCAACGGGCAACCGCAGCACCACCAACATCAACAGCATCAGCAGCAGCAACAATCGTTGCATCTGCATCTGCAGCAGCAGCAGCAGCAGCAGCAGCAGCAGCAACAGCAACAACATTCCAGTAACATGGCACAAAAACGTGATCGTGATCGTGATCTCTCAACGTCAAATGGCAACAGCAACACTAACTGCAACAACAACAACAACAACAAGAGCAACAACAATAACAACAACAGCAGCCACAACGTCAGCAACATTTCGATGGACCCAACAGCAACATCCAGCAATTGCAGCTCGAGCAGCAACAGCGGTGCCACGCCCCCCAAACTGCTCATCGGGGGCGGTGGTCTGAGTGCCAATCATGTGGACGAATATGGGGTATTCGGGGAATACGTGGCCATTACCATACGCAAACTGAAGACCTCCAAATCGAAGATAGTGGTGAAGCATCTGATCAACAATCTCCTTTACGAAGCCGAGTTGGGTAAATATGATCATGGGATGCCGGCCAGCAAGGAGCCACCGCAGCTGTACAATATGCAATAAAACTAGAGAATACCAGGGTCAGGGGTCAGGATTCGATAATAGATAAGTCCGCCAATACATCTATAAAGAGAAACTATACGGGGGAGAGACAACGCACTAGTCAGCATAGCAACAATGGGTCAAAACCAGAGCCAACAATTCTAAAAACCGGGGATTTTATAGTATCACGGGGTAGCGGGGGACATGAGCATTTCATTCAGGGACAAAGACCATATAAGTACTTTATCTATATACATTTATAAACACATAAACGATATCAGTGAGTATATCCGAAGTCAGTCAGTCAAAGGAGTGCAGTTGAAGTAGGGGGTGAAACAAACATACCATTAATTAAATTGAATTAATTATAAATGCTTTACGTTAAATGTGTACATTTATGCACACACACACCCATAAATACATACGTATATGTACGTTTAGAAATATATTTTTATGATGATCGTTTTTTTTTAATTTCACCAGCGTTATATTTTTGATTTTCGTTTTATTATATTTACATTTGGCAATAACACTTTGAACTCAGGTGCCTTTATTTTTTTTAGTCATTTAAGCCTTGTTATCTTATGCATAAACGATGATTGCAATAAATCGACATGTAAAGCAAATAAATGAAGCCGTAACAACATGTAAATTTAATTAACTTTTTATCACATATGCAAATCCATATGTATAAACTTAACTCTGTAAATAGTCTAAAAAAAAAATGAGAAGCGAGAATATTGAAACATGAAATGTGCAAATCTTAATTTTTGTTATGCATAACTAATTTGAATCGAGCGAAAGGCTCCAAATAAAAATGCAGAAATGTTGAATTTCATTTTGAAAATGACTTAATTGACTTTTATTGCTCTTAAGGGAAATGTGTTGAAGTTGGTAATGAATTTATTAAACATTCCTGAAATTTTCAAAATAAAAGCAATTTAGAAGGATTGTAACGCGTTTTATGGGTTATTTATAACTTAGCTTCAAACTGTTGCCACAGACTGAACCAATAAAATTAAAGTAATGGTTAACTTCTGATGATCCAATTTATTGCGCATTATCATTATATGTTCACCAATCCTTGAGAATTAAGTCATGAAAAGGGTTCGATTGTGCGCCCCGGTATTGCCTAATTATTCCGACTTTCAGAGCTATTGAGCAAGTTACCGGCCAGAACAATGTGGCTCGTTGTTCGCCTTCGGTGCGATTATTCATATTTATACTCGTGTATTCACATTCACACTCACATACTCGCCGAGGGCCTCGTCCATAAATCACAAACGCTCTCAACTGTATCAAAGAACTAGGCAATTCGAAGGAGGGGCAACAAAGCAAGCATTAATTGCTAAATAAACAATTCAAAAAAAAAAACAGAAAAAAAGATAATAATTAATTTATCTTTTATGGATTGCCCTATGAAAATTTGCACTTTTTTAGGGCATTTTGTTTACGATGAGTTTTATAGCCTTGAATTAAAGATTATATCCAAATGGATTCTTTGAAATACTTATTATTAATGATAGTTCTTGGTGGAATAAACTTCCGATCTTTCGATTGTCTTATTTGTTTAGTTTAGCCAAGGAAGCAACTTTTCATTGGGTTTTAAGGTTGAATCTTATCATAATGGTAACAATGACGCAAAATGAAATATCAACTTAATCCGTAAATTCACATCTACTAAGTAAATAGTTATTAATTCATAATTAACTACATTTAAATCCTGCTGAAATTTAATATATAAATAGAAGTGACTATGGTAATCTGAATACAAAGTTAAATGACTAACACTGTTAGTAGTTTTTGTTTATTAATATTTATTTGTTATGAACAAATATACTTTGTGATATTCGTGAAAAGCTTAAAGTATTTGTATTGTATTCACTTTCCCATTGAACTGCGATAAGTGATAAATTAGTTCCTTTGTTAGTTAAACAGTCTGTTTGCACTTTATAGTGTTAAAAGTGATAAATGGAGCAATATAATGGCAGTGCTTAATCCCATTGATCCCGCATTGACGTAGGTTTCCGAATTTAAAGGAAAATTAACCTCCTACTGCTTTTAGCTGATCAAAGAAAACTCGAACACAAGGTAAATATTAGCAGTCCAATCAGTTTCGAAAGTAAATAGTTCGAAGAAGATACTATACTATTTCTATAGAATTAGTAGGTTACTTAGGGTCGTTGCTAATCAACTTTTACTTGCCCTCACCAAAGAAATGGCATCCCCAGGCAAATAATCTTCCCCAGCGAACCAAAACATTCTGCTGCAGCTTTAAGAAGTCGCCCAACTGTCTGGAAATGCAGATTACGTTCATCCACAGCTCATCCAATTATAGCTCATTCCAAAGGTTCTTCTTGCGGATGTGGCATAGATACTGTGGAGCATACTCCTCATACTATGTGATTGAACTTTTTAATTTATTTTGATATTCATACCATTTTAAGCAAGAGTATATGGCTTTTTCTATAAACTATATATAAACAATAATTTGTTAGGAATATGCTTGGATACATCGTTAAATAGTAATAAAATCTTGTATTAAAAAAAATTTTGTAAGCCTTTTTTTTGGCAAATTTATTATAAAACCTTTCCAAACAATTTTAAAATGACAACTGGTTTATGAAATCACATTGTAATAAGAAATTTATTATTTAGAACTAAAGCTAAGAAAAAATTAAAACTAAATTGTTTGACTTTTAATTTTGTAATTTCAATTTAGTTTTGTTAAGGACTAACAATTTTAGGAACATTTGTCAAAAGGTTAACGAATCGAGAAACCAATGAAAATACCTGGTAAATTGCTGCCCTTAACTTTTGTGTAATTTTCCTCACGACAGAATTGGTATTTCGAATTGTGTTTGTCGTTTTATCACAACTTTTGTCGAGCTGCGACTACAAGTAATCATTGCAAGCAAATATCAATCATGTTCAGCCACACATACCCCCCATAAACAGACGTACATACGTACGTACGTATATACGTGTCAGTATCCACACTGATATTTGCCTTCCGATATAGGCGTCGACATCCCCAAGTTCAATTCGTAGAATTTGTTCAGTTTTTCTACGAATCCAACTCGGATCGTCTGCCACTTGGTCTCTGTATTTTTATTTTACAGTGGCGTAGTTCTAGGGGGCATTCGGTGCAGCACGGGGGCGAATTGGCTTAAAGCTTGCCATCTGGAAATGACGCAATGTTTTCGAAAACACATCAACACCCGAGTTGCGGGTTGTCGGTTGTCGTTGCCGTTGCCGTTGCCGTTGCTGCTAGCTTTTTGTTTTGCTCGTTGCGTTTCGTTTCGCTTGGCAAAATCAACAGCAGCTAAAACAACAGCGATTACAATTGTTAATCTATATAGTATATAATCTCATATACAAACATAATTTTTATACATATACATCAAGTAAACTAATGATAAATTCTAGTCACGTACTAAACAATAAATGGGACTGATTGTTACACTACAAGAAAAAAAACACTATTTGTAGTCCCTTACAATACAGAAGTTTAAGAAAAAAATCCTGTTTATTAAGTATAGAGCTTTCAGGACGTATAAATAAGTAGATCAATTTTATATTCTTTTATCAAACACTTTTCTATCTTGATTTATACAACAATTATGAATATCAAAAAAGTGCTGTCCTATTTAAAATAGTAAAACTTTCTTAATAGAACGGTGAACGTGAAGAAAACCTTTTTAGATAGTAATTATGGCCCATAATTGGTTTCTATTTTAAAATAAATCCCGTCAACAATATTTTGTTAAAAATATAATTTGTATAGCTACAAAATAACATTTTCAGTGCCACTTAGAGCTACTGCCAAAAGCGGACTACTACTTGAGCCTTAATGTTGCTGCTATTGTTGCTACACTAACTATTGTTGCTGCTGTGTTGGCCATACTGTTATTTACAAGCATTGCTGGTGCTGTTGTTAGCTTTTACCATTTTTTAATGTAGCTTTTTATAAGTTTTGGGTCTACAAAGCTATTGTTGTTGTCTTGTGCCCATTGTGTTGCTGTTGTTCCTGATGTTGCTCTTGTATCTGATGGTGTTGCTACTGATGTAGCTGTTGACGTTACTGTTCAGCTTTATAGTACTGCTGCTGTTATTGCTGTTGTTTCCTTTTCAAAATAGAACTGTTTTGCTTTGAAGTCAATGCTTTCGTTTTATTGTACATATTACTATCTGCTTTCGTTAGTACATATGTTAATAACTCTGTTATTGTCTTGTTTTAGTTAGTGTATTTTTTTTTTTTCGTTCGTTGTTGTGGTCGTTGCTGCTGCTCTGGGGGCCCCATGTCAGCAATCAACAGTTTGCCATAAATTATTTTTGCAAAATGCTCACGCTCCAATGCGACCCCAGGGAGTCAGCATACTCAACACACTCAATAATATATATGCTGTACGTATATGCAGGGAATGATAAGCTGCGAAACACATATATATGGTCCCATTGCGATTGTCGCACAATCGAGCATTGAGCAAGTCCCCGAGCAAACCCCCATCCCCCATCCCCCATTTCCAACCCCAACCCCCTGGCAACCCCATTTTGCAACCCATTGTGCTGTTAGTCTCTAAGAATATCTCCCGCAAGTCGGGAGATAAAGATAATAGTAATAATAATACTAAGGGAAGCCAGTGCCAGAGCCCTGCATTTGTCACTCCATCCAGCATTGAGTAAGGTTGGAAAGTGTTGTAAATCAATTAGGCAAAAGCCTTCGCCGCCAGTTGAAAGTAAGGCAACTAACTGCGTAGTACACATTGAAAAATGTATATATTGTATATATTCCTAACCATTTTAACCATACAATTACACTGATTTTTACTAAGCTTAAAGATAAAAATGCAGTCATGAAAGATGTTTTTAGTTTCTTACCAAATTTAACATTTCGAATATTTCGATTAATAAAATAAGTTTGGTGCCGAATATGGTTACTAAATATGACTACCAAATAAGTGTTGTAACTTTGCACTGTCAAAGAAATCTTAAAAAAGGGATTAAAATAAATTTGTACCAATTTTAAAGGAAAAAAATATTATTTTGTTATTAGAGCAAATGTTAGTTGAAACCTTGAATTATGTATTTAAGCTGTTAACCTATATGGATTTCTAAATATAACTATGAAAAAAAGGATAAATTATCTTTTATCAGCTTATAGTCTCAATTTCTTAAAACATTTTACAAAAATTAATACAGCTTAAAATTCTTAAAATATTATTTCAACTTTCTACAGTTGTAACCTCGCAATTATTTAACAATCACATAATCTGAAAAGAATTTTAGATAAAGTAAAAATTTTAATACAAACAAAATATTATTTAAATGAAACTTTTATTTACTTATTTAAACTTTTAACTTATTAAAAAAAATTAATTTTGATTTATTTTCATTGGCTTGGTTTTTTGTTTCTGTGTAAAACTCGATAAAAGTGGTAAAGTGGGGGACATGCACTGCCATTATGATTTATGGCAAAGCCAAATGCACAAATGCTGTTCGATCCGCTTGGGGATTGCATCTTCTGCTCGTAAATAACCCAGCCGGAAAAGCCAGAATGGCCAAGAAAACTGGCCAAGAGCTAATTTGTTGCCCTAATGCGACACCAATCAGGGGGTTGCAGGTGAAAAAAGCTGCAAGTTCTGTCTGGCTGTCCATCTATCTAGATACATTCATAAATAAAACTATTCTCAATAGAAGAAACTAATGGGCAAGTTCAATTTATTACCAAAATGCTGACGTATTTAAGATTTCTTCAGCATTTCGTTTCAATTTCCTTTCGAATGTAATTTATTGGCTGCTATTTTTCCAATTGAGTTGGATCTAATTTGTGAAGTAACCATTTGTATCTATTCGTTTTTCCGATAAGAAATCTAAACTATAAATAAACACAAGTATTACACAGTTATCAAATCTATAGATAAAAACTTCAGAAAAACACGTTATTATTATTTATTATTATAGTTAAATAATAAACAAGTTCCAAGTCTATTTAAGTCTATAAAAAAGCAATAAAGTGATGACAAAAAAACATTTCATTTTGAAATATTTATTTCTTGAATGTTCATACTTTTTGACATCCAACCATCTAAATGGAAGTAGTTTATTTGTAGCTATTTGTAATGACAGGCAATCAAGAATCCATTTGCTTAAAATGTCAATAAAAATAGAAAAGTTTTTGTACACGAGTGTGGAAATCTGTATCAATTTAATTCGCTTGAATTTAACGTTAAAAGTTTTATTTTTGGACTTTAATAAAATATTGATCTGAAAATAATAAAGCGCAAAAATTAAACACAATTAATTATACATTTTTTAACCACTTATATGTATTGTATTTGATAATGCATGTACAATTAATTAAAAAACAATTCTCCCCCGATTTAATAACTCTAGGGATGGCTCTCCATATATTTATTTATGAAAACATTTTAACGTTTCAGTTTCTTTTTGCGCTCGACTTAATTTTTCAGTCAAATATTCTTTTTGCATGCAGTTTCGTGTTGCTATCCGAACAAAGGTTCCACTTAACTCTTTTGCTTTTTCATTTCCCGCAGCTGTCTGGTTTCGTTATTAAAAACAACAAAAAATCTCTCAAAAAAATATGAAAAATAATTAAAAACCTATTAAAGTCAGGAGGCTAACAAAAAAACCAGCATAACAGCAAGGAAAAACAACAAAAGTGAAAAATAACGAACGAAGAACAGTCAAATCAAATTACCCAAAATATAAAGAGGAGGCAAAAATAATAAAAAATCATTAAATGCACGAAATGGCAGAGAAATGTGCCATGGCCATTAAGAATTATATGCCCAAATAAAAAAATGACTCGAGAGCCGGGCCAGAGAGTAATTATTATGCGAAGATCACGTATTCCCATTTTGCAAACACAAACGAATGTGGCCAGGTCGGAGGAGTGCTTATTGGGGATATCTTATATACATATACATATAGGGGGCTGTCAAGGGGGCGTGAGTGCAGGCAACAATAGAAGGACGACGATTTATGCGACCAGAAACAGGCTGCGAAATAAAAACATAAAATCAGAGGTTGATTGAATGGCAGTCTGCCAGGAATTAAAAATACCCTCAATCGAAATTAGTTTAATTTTCAATAAAATTAATTCTAAAATAATTTTATATTAACTTTTTTGTATATTTGTACTTAGATTTTGTAATGCTTAAAGATATTATCAGCAAAGTATAAAATATGTTTTAAATGTAACATCAAGTAAGCCAAAAACATGAGTATAAAAAAGCTGATTCTAATTGCATAAATTATTTTATTAGTAAGATTTTATTACTTCTGATATTCCTACAGTGGCCAGTGTGTATAACTTGAAATAATTGTTATTAAATCAAAAAATAATTAATAAACTAAAATTAACACAAAAGCACTTATAAAAAACTAGTAAATTATTTAGTTCAAAGCAATTTAATTTTGTTAGGCCTTAAATAACACACGAATATTTTTGTAAGAAAAATTAAACCTTTGTTTAAATCAGATCTTTTTACTTCAAATAAGTAAGCTATTTTATTAAAAAAAATGTAGTATTTAAGTAAGATCTTAGTTTATAAACCTATGACACGTTTTTGTAAACAACATCAATTTGGACTTAACGATCAATTAGTTTAATGTAATTAATATCCCCAATCGAAGGTTATAAGATGTGCATTATGTTATTCAATTATTAATTTGGACTTAATGATATATTAGTTTAACGTAAATAAAATCCCCAATCGAAGGGTATAAGAACCCCTAATGCCAAAAGTGTAGCAAACAAAACAAGTGTGCCAGTGCCTGTTTGTGTTGGCCAAAAATAAATTTCAATTTTGGTTTTTGTCCACATCCTCATCGCCATTCTCTCGTCCATCTCCATCTAAGCACCATCCGACACCTTGCTCTCCCCATTATCCTCCTTATATGGCTATACCATACTGCCGGGCATCCCCACACCCAGTAATTGGCTCAAATTACAGAAACTCGGCTCCCACCGCAAATTCATTCCCCGAGCTCGGCTCAAACCAAAACCAAAACCAAACCCAAACCCAAACCAAAGACCAAGCCCGAACTCGAAAACCAGACCAAAACCAAAGGCAAAACCAACGCCAAAGTCCGTCCCGTTCCGACCACGACTCTTATTATTGTCATGGCACACAATATTGTTTCCAAAAATGAAACGAAACGAAACAAATACGTGACCAGAAATTAAAGAAAAAAAAAAAAATAATAATAATACAGAAGGCAGAAACCGAGGCAGGGAAACTGAAATAAAAACAAAAACTACGCCAGACCCCGAAAAACTGTGCAAAATAAAATAAGGAAACAGCAGAAATCGCGTTGATTTGAATTTTAAAATGTTTCATGGCATTTGTTTTGTTTGCCATATAACCCCCTTCCCAAAGACCCCAATGCGAGTTTTGTGGTCTCACTGTGCTCTGCTAACTTTGTTTTTAGACACAGTGGGCCCAAAAGTCACTTAACTGCAACTATTGACAAGTTAACAATGTAAGCTTTTTTAAAAATTCTATTAAACTTTATAATGACTTGAAAACATAACCAAAACCTGAGCTAATATATGTATATGTTTCTCTTAAATTTTTTTGATTATTGAAAGAACTCTGCATTCAAAGTTTAAACATTATATAAAAAAACTTTTATGAGATTTGGTTTTTTGTTTTCACATGTGTTAAAATACTAAACACATTATAATATAAATTATATAAAAAAAGGAAACCAACAAGATTTTATTTTTAATGATTTTTTTTTTTTTTGCAATACAAGGATTGGTTTTATTAATTGATACATGTGCATGTACAAACAAATTTTATGTGTCCAGCTTACTTATTTGGATTTATTATAAAACTTAAGTGGACAACTGGTAATAACACCAAAACAATTAAACCTTAAGTGCTTTACTTTCAAGCCTATGGCAACTTTCTATTTAATAGTTCGATTTTATTTATATTGCTATCCAGTGAGTTGCTGCTGAGGAAAACTACTAATTAAAAAAATGTTACACAAACGGGTACAATCAATAATAAAAGTTTAATGTATTTATCTCCTGGGCATAGTTTTTAGAGCATTATTAAAATTTATTGATATACTTCTATAAAAATCTAAAATTAAATTGTTTGTTTATTATAAACACCATTTTAAGAGCTATTTTTCTTGAAATTACCAAGCCATGGAAATCGTTCTTTGGAGCATTATTTTTTCATTTTTGCAGCCACAGTACCCAATGGTAATATCTATGGCTATCACTAAAAAAGTTTTACACTGCCATTTTCTGTCATTGTTGCTGGTTGCTGGTTGCGATGTTGCTGTTGGTGTTCCTGGTGTTGCTGCTGGTGTTGCTGCTGCTGCTGCGATATCCAGTTGTAGTTGTTGCTGCTCTGTGCCATTTGGCGGGGCACAACTTTGCAGCTCACTCCTCGATATGTACATAAAGTATGTTGTATATATACATATAGACAAACTGGAAGCCGCAACAAAGTTGCAAGGCAGCGCCGTGGACGTCCCAGACCTTATGCCTTATGTAAATTGTAAAAAAAAAAAGGGAAAAAAATTGATAATGAAACTTTTCAACGCAATAAATAATAGCTGACAAGGGACAGCAATCGTCGGAAGAGAGTGCGAATCGGGGCAGGGGTATTATATGGAGATGGAGAGGAAGCAATAAAGGAAAGGCATGAAATTCTACGTTTATTATTGATTTCGTGTTGAATTTTTGATTATTTCTATAAATATAACGATTGGGAAAAGGTGGCGCAGACTGGTTAGGGAAAATTGGGTGCTATAAATGTATATATATGTATATATATATATATATATGGGCAAAGGTGTGAGCACGACACGTGCGTTGATGATAATGCCGCCTAGGTCAAGTTTGAGCATATAGTAAAACACTTATTATTCGAACATAAACACGGCACACACCCCGAAATAATTTACACAACAAAAAAATGTTCAACACTAATTATTCCTTAATTGGAAATTAACATTTACTCAATAGGCAAAACAAAAGGTTACGTTTTTTAATGAAATCATTTGTTTAGACTTAGAAAAGCGTTGTAGAAAAGAATAATTCCAAATAGTATACAAAGAAAAATAATACTATTCAAATAAGCTAAGTATTTCTATAATATTATTTTGAGTCATAACTAAATCATATTATTTAATTAAGTAGAACAAATTTTGTTCTTATCGTATTTTTTATAGGGTTAGTAAAACAATTTTTTTTCATAAAAGACTTAAACATATTAAATGGGCTTAGGCTGATAGCCCAATTAGAATATTTAAATTTTAATAAAATCATGTAACATATTCATTGCCATTAAAATCAATTCAAAATTTATACTTTAGAGACTAATTTTTTTCTCTGCACCCACTTGCCCTTGCCTCCGCCTTATTTTTTATGATTTTATTTTTACTTTGCTGCACTCTCGTTTTCGCGTATCGGCATAAAACTGAAAAATAAACATACAAAATAACTAACAAGAAAAAGAAGTCGCCAAAGTGGAGGAGCAGCAGCGAAAATTGCTATGCAAATAAAGAATACGGCCTCCGCCCACAGCCGCCCACTGTCACGCCCCCCCCCAAATACCCCTTACACCCCCTTCACCTATGGGGACACACAGTCGAGATAGGCAAACACTCCTCGCACACAACAAACACACACCTGGGCCACATCGATGCTTATGAGTTGTGCACACATAAATATACACACGCACTCACTCACACACATCCATAAGTAATGGCAAAAGGTGTGCCGGCCATGTTGTCGTCTTTGTCTCGGCCCCCTGTCGCCCTCTCTTTCTCCGCCCCTATACCCCTCTCTTTCGCTATCAGTCCCGCCAACGCGCAATAAAAAAATATTCTAAGGCAAGACCCAAAAAACAGAACAAAAGAAAAAAAAACTGTTCGGCTGAGCAAAGAAAAAAAATATAAATAAACACACACACACAACAAAGTTACAAACAAAAACTATAAACAACAAAAAGTCATCAAAGTTGAGTTTCGCTTGGGGTTTCAGTTGAGCTGATAAATTTTGTACCCTTTGCCCCAGAAAAATAAGAAGCAGAAAAACACTTTTCCTGCCCCCGTTTTTCCCAATTGGATTTAAGAATATTCAAAAATTCAATTACGGTGGGGGAGAAAAGGTTGCCCAGGGATCTCAAATGTGAATTGAAAACTTTTCTTTCGCATGGAATACTTAAAGATATTGCTTTTAAAACTTTTAAGAGATAAGCCCAAGAAAAGTCCTCCAAGCCATTTGGGATATCAGCCTTTTAGGATTTGAATGCTTATTAGATATTAGGAAATGCAATTTTGTATTGTGTATACGTTTTGTGTGACTTCTCTTACCATTCAGATGATTACAAAAATAAATTTAACTTTTGTGAGTTCCTTAAATTTACATTTCTTTCCAAAGTGTTAATTTTCGATTTCCCTTTGACAATGGTAAACAATGAATAAAATAAAATACACCAAACATTTTTCCTATGCCGAATGGTGACATTGTGATTCTATACAACCGCAATGTAGGGTTTCCAAAAAGTAGGCCCACAATTGAGAATAAAAAATGAAACAACTCAAAAATGTTTGGCATAAAAAAAAACTATAAATTGCGTCTGGCTCGAAAATTGGAGTAATAACAAAAAATGTGCACCCAAAGCGAAAACAAAAATAATAATAAAAACAAAAATAAAAACAAAAACAGAAGCCATAACAAGAATGATTTTAAGCATGGCACGACGACAACTCATAAATATTTAAATATGCTGTTGCGTCTGGTAGTTGCATTCTATAATTGTGTTTCCATTTAAGTATTCCCGCTCGTGTTCAGTTTGTGCGCCAGTGTGCGGGGTATTTAAAATTTTTATTGATTACGTCTGTAAACAAATAGTAAAAAATCGTAGACTCAATTGCAAATATTTACACGACACGGCCAGAGATCTGAATATAGAATACCTGAACGATGGGCACCCATTCAGAGACCCCAGACAGACCCATCCATCGATATCTGCGTATATGGCGTCTTTATATACCATTTAGAATAAAGTATTTATTAGATAGTATATAGAGTATATAGCGACTTATCGCCCGACTGCAAGTGGAACTATTGAAATTCACACGTCTCGTCTGGCTGGTTGGATTCTAGCCTAACGTCTAGCCGTCTCGATCGTAAATTCAAAAAAATCTAAATGACAACAACACCTCGCGATTGAAAATTGAAAACTGCAATAAAAAATAAAAACCGAGACGGCATTGATCAGCAGCATGAACCGTGTGCCTGCCTGGATCGATTCTCATTGGGGGTCTATTGGATCGGGCGAGGCTGCTCGTAAATTGCTAATTCTAAGTCAATGTATCTAGATGCTAGACTATCGGTGGGGGACAGACAGGTGTGGCACTCGGAGCAGCGGGCGAGATTGATCGTTCGAGTTATGATTGAGTTGTTAACCGGATTGGACAACAACTTTTTGAGGGTGCCAAAATTAGCTTAGGCCACACTAAACAACGTTGCTAGAGTTAAATTAGACTGGGCCAAAATAAATTCAGACAAGAAACATTGCAAAGAGATACCAACCTTTCCAGTTTATTTTCAGTTCATAAAATTGTATTTATACAGATAACAGATATTATCAAACATTTGGCTAGTCATTTGTGCTTCTTGAAATTAGTTCTCACGAGCTTTACAAAATTTAAATGTTACTTTTAATTTCTAGAGCATAATTTCTGGAGCATAATTTCTATAATTTATTCGCTATTATTATTTTCATACATAAACAATTACTATATTTACGCAAGAACAACAAAGTATATTGATAGAGCTGTAATCCTGAACCTGTTTCCCTTGGAGTGGATTCCCATGGCGATAGTCGATTGTGTTTCGCTTGGTGTGCCACATAAATGGCTCCACTGCCACTGCTCCAGCCCACAGTCGGTGTCCGAGCATATTAATTGCAGCAATGTACTATAAATGTCCCAAGTGGACGCCAAAAGCCCCTCACGTTCCCTCCCCCTTCCCCCACCACCCCCTCCATCAGCACAATCAGCAGGCTAGTATGTAGTAACTCAATTTGCATTTATTCATATTAATACTATCAGTTGCCATATTGTTTGACGTTGATGTTGACAACGACAGCCGCTGAGACGAGGACAGCGACTGAAGCTGCATCGAAATTTAAATATTTAATTTAACAAGTTTTTCAATTAAATTAATAATGCAAATTGTTTGCTCCGTTGCCTTTTCCCGATGTCTGTAAAGAGGAGCTGCAGCAGGATTGCGTTGAGTTACTCACTCCTCGACTGCCCTTTGTTGAGCTGCAACAAGTAAACATAATTAAATAACTGAGTAAGCTGCGAATAAACAAAGAAATTAAAAATCGTAAAGTCATATTGCAAGAGTTGGAGCCTTTTTTAAATACTCTTTATAGGTCTAAAAAAATGTAAGATAAAATTTATATAGCATGAGACTTTTTTAGTTTTAGGTATTACATTTTATTTTATATAGCAAAATATTTTTATATAGAAAAAAAGTTATATATTTTATTTCTAAGGATCTTTGTAAATTTGATATATAATTTTTTTTTCATAAAATTATTTTGTAAAACCTTACAAGAACCAGTAAACATAATCAAATAACTGAGTAAGCTGTAAAAAACAAAGAAATTTTAAATCGTTAAGTCATACTACAAAAGATAGCTACTCTTTATAGGTTTAACAAAATTTTAAGATAAAATA
The DNA here is from genome assembly GCF_025200985.1 of Drosophila gunungcola. Classification (NCBI taxonomy): domain Eukaryota; kingdom Metazoa; phylum Arthropoda; class Insecta; order Diptera; family Drosophilidae; genus Drosophila; species Drosophila gunungcola. The sequence goes on from NW_026453179.1 coordinate 185,432, forward strand.
TATATAACATGAGACTTATTCAGTTCAAATAATACAATATATAATCTAAATAATTCTCCAGAATTAAATTTAATTTATAAAGGGGATGTTAGTCTTTCCTTCAAATATTTTTTTTAAAATGTCCTAGCTGATAAAATTTCATTTAAGAAAAAACTGTACGTATAATATTTCTGAGAAACTTTGTAAACTATTGTACAAATACATTTTATAGTAAATTTTAAAAATAAAAATGTTTATATTCATATATACACATTTTTTCGTAAACCTTTAATTTATGTATTAATTTTTTGGTTTATTTTTTATTCTTAAAATTCCTCTGCCAAGAAACCTACACTAGAAATTTAAATGGATTTTGCAGAGTATCCAAAATGAACATTAACGAGCTGTGAGCTTAATTTATTTGTAGGTCATTTTCATGTAATGCAAACAGCAGCAGCAGCAGCAACAACAACAACAACAGCTGCACTGGCAACAGCAACAATCATCATCAGTTGTTGCCGCCGCCTTCGCAGTCGCAGAGCAATCATAAAAAACAAATCAGCAAACAGCAAAAATAAAAAACAAGACTGAGAAGTACTCATGTAGTACTCTTGAGTACCCGACAACAACCTAAAAAAAACAAAAAACAAAAAACAAAAATGGGTAAAAGAAAACGGGCAAGACCAGCTATATAAGACATTTTTATATACGGCGTCGGTGTCAACGTGGCTCGCAAATTAGTTATGTAAGAGAGTTATGGCAACAAGAACCAGAGACGACGGCTCATAAGGTTAAGAAGCTGACATTTGAGGCGTTTCGGGGCTATGAGCTGGCAATGAGCTGAGAATTATGAACCTGCTCTGGGTCACCATTTAACTTTAAATCGGCAGATCTCTTGGAATATCCCTGAAATTAAGAACTCTCTGCGATTTGCTAGTGGTGTTATGACTTCAGACCGCACCAGACAGCAAATCATCTTAAGCCTTATCTTATCTTAGCCAACTTGAGCTGTCACTATTTGCCCAAATATTGCCATAAAATTGTACTCTGGAGTGAAAGCAAATTGGACACTCCGTTCTTATCGCCATAAATAAAGTAAGTTGGTAAGTTGGTAATTCCTATATCAGCAGTCTATCTTTAGAATCTAATAATACAATAACGTCTGGCCTTGGGGGCAATCATGATATTCTGATCCAGTTACTAGAGTGTCTGTAGATAATAGAACTTGATTGTATTTTATTACCGAAAAGAAAAGGTACCTAACACTCATGTTTCCCCTAATTTTCCGAATCTACTTGCTTTAATTACCCGCATTGTATATTTATCTTTGGTTTCGAATTGCTCGCGCTATGAATTATTTTCATTGTTTTTTTCGTACTTCTACCACCTTTGTGGTTTCGGCTTATCCATGTTTATTTTTCCTTCACCCAAACTCTTTGCCTGTCTTATCTTAATGTATATTGAGGCCTCTAATATTATCTTTCCAACTTTTTGATCTTATCCGCTTTCACCTCTCGGCCGTCGCACATTTGTTTGTTACTTTAGCTGGGTTTTAGTTTATTAGTTTTTTCCTTTAACCGGCTGCTTTGATGAACTTTTAATTTGTGCTAATGCTCGATTCTATAAGCCAAAGAATATAGTTTTGTTCGCAACATATAAATTAGGTAGATTATATCACCCTCAAAATTTGCTGCACTTGAATGGCTTCCCACTGACTGAACATTGATCAGTGATCATAACATCGTTTCCGTTTGATAATATTGCGCTTATTGATTGCATTGCTGGCATTGGATCTGATTGATTAAAATGTCTGCGTATCAAGTATCTTGTTTGTGAATCTTCGCGGATGAATCGGATTCGAATGAATTTCTATTTTCATTTGTTGGAAATTCTCTGGCTATCAATGACAAATGAGAGCTTTGTTGACCAAATTCTTTTCGCATTTTTGGCGTAAACAAATTCGTAGAAGACGGAACGTCTGGAATATAAGTCTCGACCATGAGAAATCTAACAGAGATAAGAATTTATAATCGGTTAGTGTTCTGGAGTAGCGCGATTGATAAGAGGTATTTTTGCCTGATAAGAAAGTCCAGACCGCGTTGGTAAGTTTTGTTTTTTTGAGGAGGTTAGTTTCGGAAACGTCAATCCAAATTGCAATCGCCGGCAAAATTAGTGGTCTTGAAAATGGCACTTAAATCAAGAGTGCGCTATGTTAAAATATTAAATCTAAATATTAAATCTAAATATTAAATCTAAATAATAAATCTAAATATTAAATCTAAATATTAAATCTTTAAATAATAATATATTTAATATATTCATTTTATTTTTTTTTTATAGCCGCAAAGGTTTGTAAAAAAAAAACAAATTTGAAATCACTACTAAATTAAAATAACTTCATAAAAATATATCCATTTGTAGGTCAACCTTTATTTAATGAACAACAAACTTATTAGTTATTTATTTAATTTTTGTGAGTTTTATAGTACTTTTTTTATAACAAAATTAGAAATTTAAAATTCTAGAACTACCTAACGGCATATAACTTTTTCAAAACCTGATAACACAATTTCCTGTTGTATTAGGTTTGCCGCAACTGTGAGTGCAAATAACTGTCTGGCGATTTGCTTTTCTACGGGCGGTCTAAAGGTGGGTTCTCCATGCGCTTTGCATGCCAAGTGTATCCACATCCAGACCTCTGATTCATTGATAACACGTGCCCAGTGCACTCCACCTGACCCAAACCCAAAGCAAAACCAGACAGTTGCAGTTGCCTGGGCAAATATTTGCACCCATAATTCAGCTGTCAGACAATGGGCTCTGTAGTGCAGTTTGCCCATGTGACTCCGAAACTCTCTCCCCAGTAGGTGTTCTAAAACTAGGCGAGTGATAAGTACTGGGCCCTGCTAATTGGTATGGCTGCATCATTGTCCAGTCGATTTCTCGATGGCCATGACCACTCAAAATTACTTCCACTGATACGAGCAAGGCTGGACCTACATATTTTGCACTCAGAAATGGGCGATGTCAGTGCATATATGTGTTTGAAAATTATATGAAAGTCATTTGCTTTCAAATAATTATAAACAAGGAAAAGATTCACTCTGAAATTCAGCTGACATCATCGCCACATTTAAAAAGTTCTCATTAGCCCCTGAAATAATTTATATATAATTATACTTAAGATTGCTGCGATTGCGAAAAGTAACGACTTTAAGTAGATTTTTTGTGCTGGAGATGTGGGAATTAATGCTAATGGATGGGATAGGTCATGATTGATGACTGTAAAAGATGATCAATCTCATGTACTATTTTAATATAATTTAGAACGTTTTGCTCAACCTTAATAATTTTATAATTCGTTTACTTAAGCGCAAAAGAAAAATTAATAGTTTAACGCGGTTTTATTTTTTGTTAATGGCCAATAACGCTAGCTGAATATTTTCATATTTTTTTAAATCTATTAAATAGAAGATTAATTATAGTTTTGCAAGCTTTTAAATATTTTTTACATTTTTAACAAAATAATAATTCATTAAAATTATTATTACAGTGTTTGTTATGTTTTCTCTTTTATTTTTTTGAGTTTAAATTCTCATATTTTCTGAATATTTCTACAAAAAGGTATAAAATTGTTTTTCTTTTAAATATGTTTTTATACTTTTTATTTGACTCAGAGTAAATATTTTTTTTTTGTCGAATTTCTTGAATCTTCCAATAAACATCTGCTAAATTTCCGATAAATATTTATATATGCTCATTGATGTCCGTATTTATTTTCCAAATGCTTTGCTAATGCTTCCTATTTAAAATCGGCTTCCTGGTTTTGAGTTCCTCTTGAATTTGTCCAATAGTTCCCAGTTGAAAATCCAAGGAAGTGTCTACCAATTGAACTGATATATGTAAGTAGAACTTCGTTTATATCTATTTTGGATATATGTACCTGAATAGTGCTTAAGGTATGACTAATGCCACCAGCAGCTTGCATAAACAGCTTGGGGTAAATGTTTACACTTGTCGGGGCTCAGAATATATAATTTCAATTCCAAGTGGACGGGCCCATGCAAATGAGGCCCCGAGTAAACTAAGTACCCAGTCAGTACTAGCTCAAAAAAATAAAAAAATAAAAATATATCTGCCGGTGTGGTGTCGGTAAACAGTCGTGTCTAAGTATTACTTAATATCATTGACTAAGCGCTGCTCACCCAAAAGCCGAACCATCAAAACAACTTTCGATTACGAAATTTAGCACAGTTTGGGTTCGAGTATCTAGAAGTGGTTTTTGGGGGGTAAGAAAAAAAAAAAAAAAAACAGCAAGAGGAACTCAAAAAAAAATAAAAACAAACTTAATGAGCTTTGCGAAATATGTGTTTGCTTGCCCTTTCGATGGCTGCTGTCAAGTACAATAAACGACAACAGGTTGAAGACTAAGAATCGGCAACCTTAACACTTAAAGCAGCTGAAATGAAAATTGCAAAAGGAACAAAAAAAAAAAAAAACAAAAGCCAAATTGCACGAGAACGGAGACGATGACTGTAACTTTGGGGATGACTAATGCCCATGCCCATCTAAAAAACTGAATAAACTGAAAAAACTGAATAAACTGAATAAACTGAAAAAACTGAAACTCACCGATGGAAGCCAAGACACAATGGAAAAAGAGCACAACTCGAGGCGAATTTCGAATTAAAATAAAGTCATTGAGTGTGGTTGAGTGGCTCGGTGGTTGCGTGGTTCAGTGGTTCGGCATTGGTGGATTGCCGCGTGCACACAATGTGATGCAGTGGTGCAGTGCAAATGCTATTTGAATTCCCGGGAAGATGCCATCTAAATATCACAGTATCGCTGGCAAAAGGTTGCTAAAGGGATGTTAAATTGTGAATCAGTCACGATAGATTTCGCGAGCAGTAATTTGAACGATTGCAGATCAGATTGCTTGATCAGTTTCCTAGAAAATATAATAATTATAATTAAGACTAAATTTCCATTGGAAATCATATATTTAGTTGGAATTGGTAAATAAAGGGGGGCATATTCAACCAAATGCAATCATTTGGTCATGTAGGTATCCCCATAATTATTTCCATTTAAATTTATATTTGTATGTTAAGAAGAAATCAATATATAATAAATTTATTTGATGGCTTATTTATTAAATCTATACAATTTTCTAGCCAACCTTAAGGCATACAACTTTATTTATTGGCAATGTAAAATTTTTTAGCCTTTGCTAATACTTTTCGAGCATCATACATTGTACAGGGTAATATAAACATTCCGGAAATAGGTATAGTATAAAATAACAGACATGCCTGATAAAAGATTCCTTGTAACGAACAAAGTAATTATTCCAATGCACCGATCAGCGATATAACCTGATCGTAATTCGAGCACATGCGTACAGCAGATATGTATGTGTACATCCAAAATGACCTCAGCCAAGTCAATGCTTCCTGAGAGCGAAAATACACAGTGTATCCGTACAAAAACAAAAAAAAAAACACCATGTACTCACAAAGGAACCTGTTCCGAGATAAAAATCTACCCAGGCATAATCATAAGACCCAGCTGACTGACAGATCTGACGGGTTTCTATGCAGATTACGTCTCGTTTCGATATCTGTTCGGACGTGTAAATAATTAATTACAAAGTAAGTTCTTAAATGTTAATCCGCACAAGACAAATGTACCATCGCATGTGTGTGAGTGTGCAAAAGATAATCTCTTCGACGAAAATAGATATGGATGAGCTGCCCCATTGAGTACGAAACAAATAAACGAAGACAAGAAGACAAGACAATATTTAATCAGGAAAAAGTATTTTATTATATTATTTTTTTTTTTTTTTGTTTTGAAAGTTTCAAAATAAATTGCCATCAGTCACGAATCTCTTTTTATTCTTATATGGCCGTGACAAAAGTTAGATGATGACAATAAACGACTCACCGTAAAGGAATACTAAAAATTTGCATACAATTTGAGCATTTCTCTTGTTGATAAAAGCGTATATCTCACAGATATACACGACAACGAATGTTCTGCTATTATTTAATTAGCGTTGAGCTTTTGGCCCTCGGGCATGTACTTAAGTGCATGCCGCGTATCTTGTATCTTGTATCTGGTGCTCATCTTCAGGGGATTAACAGGCGAGGGCGGGCGAATAGGAACGCAGATAGATAGATAAGCAGAGAGCAACAAATTTACATTTTTTATTGTCAGAATATTCGCATAATAATGGCCTTTCTTGCATCAAAAGAAGGGGGAAAAAAAGAACAAGCAAAGCGAAGCAGTCACCGCAATGTGGCCACTTCATGGCAATTCAGATGTATCTGCCGGATACTTGTTCTCAAAAATTTGTTTATTTTTGCCAAGCGTTGAAATGGTCTCCAGGGGGCTTACAGATATTTTGTGCCGCTCTAATCTGATAATCACCGTAGTAGTCCCTCGCCTTTCGCCTGCCTTTCCCTCCATTTTCCATTTTCCCCCCTCCCCTCTGAATTTCCCTGAAGTCCCTCGCTGATGACTTTTCTTCCTCTTGCCACTTATCTGCTTCCCAGCTCAACTGTTATTACCTTCGCTCCTTTTGTGCTACACTTGCTTCTTGTTTATCTTTTGTTTCTATGCTAAACAATTTTTGCACATGTGGCCCATGGTTATAGTCGTTATTGTTGTTGTTGCTGTATATTGTTGCTGGATATTGTTGTTGTTTATGCATTGTTCCCATTGTTGTTGCTGCTGACGTCGTCGGAGTTGGCTCATTGAATGAATCGAGCCCCTGGCAACAAGAAACACGCACACTCTCACACAGTCGGGGTCAAAATAATAGTAACTAATGCTATGTATATCTTTGCAATAAATATAATAACAACCTTTAACACGATATATTTTTTATGTGTAGAAAACAAGCTTAAATTGCACTTCATAAAATACTGAGCAACTTTCAATCTTCAAAATATGAAAAATCGAAGAATTAAAACTTTTTTTTAACTTCTGTAGGTTTAAATGGTTTTTACATTTTTATGTTTAAAAGTGACGATTGTTGAACAATATAAATTCATTCAATATTTAGTATTACAATAATAAGATTAATACTATTGATTATTGGTTATAAGGAAACTAAATTAAATTTGATATTTAAAATCAAATTGAAATTGGCGCCTTTAGGCTATAGCAAATTTGTATAGATTTAAATGTATTACTTTCCATTACTGCGCCTAAAACAATATTTTTTGAAATATTAATACAAAATTCCAAAAGTCCGAATTTTTTTTGTAACGACTCCTATTCATATGCTGTCGACTGTTCACATCATGGAATCATATGCACCGACTTGCAGATGACTCACAATTTTTGCACCGCTGTTGTTGCTGGTGTTTTTCTTTTGTTGTTTGTTTTAAGTACTGTATTGTTGTTGCTTCGATTTACGAAACCTTCGCCGTTCATTAGTGTTGTTGTTGCTGCTGTTGCTGGTGCTTCTTTTGCTTTTGTGATTGTCGCTTTGTTGCCAAGCCAGGTACAAATGGAAAGTGTGCAAACAAATACGAAAATACAATCATGCAGAGAGCAAAAAGTCAAATAAGTTCAAAATTTACTTAACGTTTTTTGGTTATTTATAAATGTATCTCATTGTTGTATTTTTACCTTGCTAATAATTAAAATGTTTTTTATTCTTGGCTTCATCTGCTCGTTATTGGTAATAATATGTTAGATTTATTGATTGATCTGATCTTAGCAACTAAAAGAGGTTTAAATTTCTTAAAAGATTTTCTAAAATGACAGCAATTGTTAGCATAGAATAGTTTTATTTGTTGGTTACCAAACATATAAAAATAAAAATACAACAATTTATTTTCTTGATGTGTACTTACATGTTGCCTATATGTTTATGTAACTGTCTGCGTGTAGATATCATTCATATTGTGAAAACCTTGGAAATGCTACAATTACTGTTGACATTAATTTTGCCGATGTTGTTGTTTTGGGTTTTCATATTTTTGCTGTTGTTATTGGGTTTCGCATTTCCGCTTTTGTCGGCCGACATTTGTTTGTCACAGTCGACGGTTTTGCTCACAGTTGGTAACAACCACTGCAGCAACAGCAACAATCGCCGCTTATCAGTTTAAAAAAAAAAAACAACCAAATTTAAAGCGATACTGAAAACCATTGAGTCACAAATACAGATACAGATACATCGGCAAGCAACAACAAACACAGCGAGAGCACACAAACAATGAGGTGAAAAACAAAATTGGTAATGCAAACAGGCAAGCAGCTCACAGATACTCACACACACATGCGCTTGTTACATGTACTGCTGCGACCAAAAAAATAGTACTAAATAAACATTTTAATTTAGTACTCAGAAATATTAACACCAAAATATCATGAAGAAGTTGGGAAAGCTTCTGGAAAATATTTATTTTGTCAATATGAAAATTTATTTGATCCACACATAGAAATATTTTAAAATGTACAAATCATATTTAACAAACCAAAATAAAAGAATATTGTGGATAGTTTCCAAAGAAAAATTAATTTATATAAACTTATATTTTTTTAGGTATTGCTTGAAACAATTAGTTTTCATTAAACGAAATTTTTTTTTTTATAAGAAACAAAAAAAATGGGAAAATCTTTGAAAGCTAAATATATAAGCAATTTTTTACTAATGTAAAAACAAAAAGTACTTTTAATTTAAAAAAGGTTTTAAAGTGAGGACCATTTTTTCAGCTTTCTCTCTTAGTATTTTAATTTCCCAGACTAAGCAAGCAAACAAATAATTGTAAAATGTGGACTACCAATTCTACAAATTCGTCTGCACTTGTAGTGCTCATTGAACTTGGACACCGACCAAAGGTTCCTTCCCCGAAACATTTTCTTCAACTTGGAACAGTTGAGGGTGCGACAGAGAAGGGCTGAGCAAGAGGGAAGGAGAGGAAGAGAAGGGAAGCCGAGGAGCGACCGTGTCCAATCGAAATAATATATTGTAAGATCTATTTGTGGTCTGCTTACAACAAAGGTGGCTGGGCGGTGGGAAACGAACCCCTCGACGGCGAAAAGAAAGAACCGAACTGAAAAGAATCGAAGGTCATAGAAACTGTCAAAGAAGAGATGGATGCTTGGATGTATGGCCATATGAATGGTATGAATTGGTTGCTGTGATTGCCCATAGACAAATTGTCAAGAAACATGACAATTGAGGATTTTGCCCTCTGGCACATTTTCCCTAGAGTTTTCCGATTTTCCCGCTCGCTTGTCAGCGGGCGGACGAATGGGTCAAGTTTTCACTGTGGGAATAATGACACTTTAAGAGCTGGCAGGGGAAACAAAACAGCAGCAGCTAACAATCGACTACAATGGAATTGATGGCATTATAATATGGGAGCAGGCTGTAATTCGGGGCTTAGTAATGGGAGAAGATTGCCAGTAACATTGTCTCGGATTACGGGTTTTAGGTTTTTTTTCGGGCTAAATTGGGTCAAGTCAGGTGGACATGGACTTGCAGGTTTTTCTCAGGTTTAGTTTTTGCCAAATTTGAGAAATTTTAAAGATTTCAGGTGTGAATGATGGATTTATGATTTATTTTTTTCTTTATTTATACACTGTTGTTGTTTTTACAACAAGACTAACAACAGAAGAACAATATTTAGTATTTATTGCAGAGAATAAATTAATTTTAATGATTCTTAATAGTAAGATTATATATACCTAAACTTAAGTTACTCTTATACCTCTGTGGATTCCTTTCGTCAAATAAATCTTTAATTCGTTTAAATACTGTAAAGAAACTGGTTTAAGGCTAGGTTTAAATGAATGGGCTAGTTGGTTATTGGTTTGTATATGTCATTAAGCTATCTTAATATAAATGATTATTGTCTAATAATATATAATAAAATTAAATGGGCTTAAGTACAGAAATATAATATAAAAAAGCTACTATACTTCATAGCTTTGAAAAAGAAAGGCTTTGTTTGTTCATTTGTTAATAAGAAAATAGATTAGCCATGCCAAAAATTAAATTAAAAAGTCTTAGGCTACTTGAGCATTGTCAGTTCAAACATATTTTCAAAATGTACGCATGTAGGCCACATCTTTGAATATTATATATATATCAATTTTCACCATGACCAAAGCAAAAACGACATTTTAAGGAAATTAATCGTAAAAATTTTGAATTTTTTTTATTTTGTGACAGCTAAAACATTTTCCAATTTTCTAATACCCCTCACTGCGATCGAATATTTCGCTGGGCCACGTGCCGCTGAAAAAAATAATAATGAACACGTCCAAAACGAGTCCACCTACGATTTCGAGCGAGGCTGAGGTTGATGTGACAAGTCCCAAAACTCTTGCTGCGCAAATCTCACTTGATTCGAACCGATTTTTAGTTTGGAGAGGGGGCAACACGTGCCGCAGATCTCATAAAGCTGGAGATTTTCCAAGGCCAGAAATTCCCAAAAACTAAATATTAATTGGCCAACAACTGGGGGATGTGTAGTTTCAAGAGCGGGATTGTTCAAAAACAAAAACCAGAGGACTTGACCAAATATTTGCCAGCTTTTTTTGTCTTTCTAAGCTTTTTTTTTTTTATTTGCCGCCACTGTTGTTCTCGTATTGTCTACAAATATAGATACATTTTTATGTGCTTCAATAACAGAAATTCCGCATTTGAGAATATGCATGCAATTGTTGACAAAAGTGACACACCAATCTGTTTATTCAGTTTAGAATGGAATGGAACGCGTTGGAAAAACAGTGAATGGCAAAAAGGAGAAATTTAAAACAAAGCCGTGAGCAAACAAGAAGTTAAATAATACGGCAAATATTCGCCAGACCCCGCCTGAAAGTTCGAAATTTCTTGGGGAATACCGTGCAGATGTTCGCTCTAAATACAAACTTAAAAACCTAGATACAAACAAAAAATATAAATAAAAAACTATGGAAAAACACCTAGCGAAAATGTGGCCTATGGAGAATTTTTTGGGAAACGCGTGTTGGCCATAATCAAAACGTGTTTTCGTAGATGCGAAAACTATCTTAAGGGGGCTCAACTAGCACCCTCAGTAAAATATTTTTGAAAACACCAATAAATTACAAAGTCAAGGAAATTATCAGCGTCAGACGCGTCATCGGCATCATTAAGTCGCCTTCAGTTTCGGCGGAAAAACAAAAACAAAGGCGCACACAATAAGTTCAAAATACGTATAAAAATGAAAATTGTGCGAAAATGACATAAAAATATAACGAAATGTCCCCAAAAATATGCGAACGAATTGTGACGTGAAATTGATTCAATTAAATCTTTTATGACGTGACAATTGAATTCTATTTTCGCATCTAATTGGAACTGATTGTAGTTTCGCCCCATCGCACCCATCAACCGCACCGCGTATGCTCGTACATCTCTAGCAACACGTACTACTATGTATATACTATATACCATATGGGTTCTAGTACTACATATTCAAATATTGTTTTGTCAACGGCTCGCGCGTACACTTGCACCCTTTCTCGGTTTTCTATTCTCGGAAATGACCGAATATCGCAACGGGTCCAAAAAAAGTGTCGAATGCCCTGCCATTTGCCTTTGCGGTTGCCCCCTGGACCGCTTTCCTTTTCGTTTTGGTAATCACTTGAGGTGGATGCTAGATGTTCGCCTTAACAAGAAGAATGACAGCATTTTAAATGACTTTCTACACTCGGTGTTCTGGGTAAATATGGCACACGTCGTGCCGTAATTACAGATCGCATACGAATTAAAGGAAATTCGCTTTCCTTGACGACTGCAAATTACGAAATATCATTCAATTAAAAATGTCATCCTGCTTGTTTTCAAATACAATCTTTTCAATTCTTTTGTTTTTCTGTGTGGCACTGTAGGTCACTAAGAAAACATTTTTAAATAAAATGGATTTAATTTATGTTAAAAATTGTATAATCATTACTAAATACAAATCATTTTGTTTATATAAATAAATATTTAATTTGACAACGAAATCAATTGAGCAATCTCTTTAAATTAACACAAAACTTTACTTCATTTAAAATTATATCAGGACTATCACTAGTATTTAAGGCTAAGCTTTTAAAAAAAAAACGGATTTATAGATAAACTAAATCAGTTACAGTTAAACATTGAAAATAAAATCACTTGGCATGTATTCATATAAAGACAATACCACATTTAAGGTCTGCCTTGTTAAGTTTATTTTTTTTTTTTTTGATCAGGCTCACAAAAATAGTCAATTATTGGCAAGCCTAAATCGGTGCGATTTCTTCCTACTGGTGCACTTTTTGTTGGTAACCTCAGCCTGTTTGGCCAAATGCAATGTTGCCGCTTTTCAGCCAAGTTCATAGTACCCATCGCGGGCCCAACAACAAAGTTGTGGGCCTAGCCCAAACTGGTTGCCCAATTGTCTTCCCCTGCTGATCGCGAGCCAGCGATTGTTGCTGTTGCCGTTTGTGTAACTACTGCAGCTGTGCACTCAAAAAAAAAACAATGCCAGATATCTAAACTTCGAAACTGATCGTACGAAAAAAAAGGCTAGAAAACCAGACTAAATTTTTTGATTTTTATAGGACTGTATTGTTTTAAAATGTGTTGCCTTTGCTCACGAACAAATAACTTTGAGTTGTTATTTATAGTTTTGTATTAAAAATTATTGGCACACTTAACATTAAACAAAATTGCGTTCTTATTTAATAAAACATATTTTTTGATTTATTTTCATATATCTACTTTCTAAGTACAAAGTTATATTACTGTGTTGGTCACAATTTATTTTGAGATTCAAATAAACATCAGTCTTTTATCATTTAAAATGTAAATTATTCTAATTTTTAGTCATTTCGTCTTATTTGAAAAAATTCGAAATATGTACTCCAAATAAAATTAGTTAGATATATAAGTTGACATGATATGGTCATTAATTTTAGTGCAAAATACCAATATTTTAGTTTAATTACATATACATAAATAAAAAACCCAATGTACTGGACATTCGTGTTTACCAATATCTATTTAACCTGCATTTTTTACGTAAATATCGAGCCGATTTTTGTGGGTGTATTTTCCAGCTGAATTTAGGTTTCAGTTGTACAAAAGTAGCAATTAAAGTCCGGTTTCTCGCAGTGCAGTTGCCGTGGCCGTGGCAATAACGGGTTGTGCGGGCAGCGGTGTTGCCGTTTTTCAGTGGTTCGGTTGCTGCTGAAAGAAAGTTGCACCCGCAACAAGCTGAACCGCCCCTGCCCTGCCCCTTGCCCGCCCCTTGGATCCAACAGTGCTGGCAGAAAAGAAAGCCGTTTTGTTTTAATTTTTTCCACAATTATTTTCCGCTAGCGCAGGAAAAATTATATGCTTTTATTTTTGTAATTTTTTTTGCCTTTGTTTTTCGCTCTGTATGTGTGGTAAGGTTTTTTTCACAAAATGTTTTTGCTTTTGTTTTTTTTGTTTTGTTTTGGTTACAAATTTCTCACAATTATTTTGTTGTTTTACGCAATAAAAAAACTTAACATTAAATACAATATATTTTTGTTTTTGCTTTTTGTAATAATAAAAAATTAATACATGTATTTTTTTTCGTATTTTGCTTGTTTATTTCTTTCTTTCTCTCTCTTTTTGTAATAAATAGTTTTTTTTCGCTTTGATAGATACTTTTTGCTGGTAATAGATACTTTCGTGTGTGTTTGTATGTGTGTGGATGGTGTGTTTATGTGTTTGTGTATTTGTGAGAACATTAAGTTTTCCTCATTACGTTAATTGTAATTTTTAAAAATTATATCGCATTGCATTTAATTAAATTTTCACATTTTATTTGACGATTTCTTGATTTTGTTTTCTCTGCTACATTTAAGTTTTTGTTTTTATATCGCATTGGGAGTTTTACACAGACAAAAAAATTTTACAAATTTTTTACGCTTTCACATTTACTGAGATATTCATTGCCTTAAATTTTACGCTTGATTTTTTATGTTTAATTTATTCTCATTTATATTTTTTTGTTGTGGATTTTCTTTGTATTTGTATTTTTTCTTGTTGTTTTGTTTTTTTTTTTTGTGTAGTACGCGCTATACATTTAATAATATATAAAAATTTGTTAAAATCCTAAAATTTGTTGGTTTTAATTAATATTAATTAATAATTTAAAAAATTTTTATTGCAGCAAGCTGCGTCTAACTAAAATTGGAGCGTGTGTTCATCTACCTCTGTCACATTTCGAGGCCTCTTCTCAGTTTTAAAGTTAAATTTTAAATTTACCAAGATCAAGTTTGTTTGTTTTGTTGGTTTGTTTGTTTGTTTATTACTATATAGCATACAATTTTTAAAAAAATCTGTTCTTTTGTTGTGTATGGAGGGGGGAGGGGTGTGGTGTGGTGTGTGTGTGTATGTGTGTGTGTGTGTGTTAAATGTGTAATTTTATCAACGTCTTTTGCCGGATTTTGGGCTAGCCGGCAAAAAACTCTTAGCATCTTAAACAGTATCACATATTCATGAGTTGTCGACCGGCGAGCCCCAAAGCGAAGGTCCCAGAAATATGATTCTGGGTATCGTGGGGCTGCCGTCTTTGAATTTCATGTTGGTTTTTCTTTACTTTTCTTCCGCTCTTCTCGCCTTTTGTTTTTCTTGCTTTTGCGTTTTTGAAAAAGGAGAAACAACTTAAAACTCTAATTATTTGTTATAGCACTACGCATCTAAGTAAAATGGTGGTGAGAGTCACAATTACAAAAATCGGGCCTTAAGGTCCCATATATAGTATTAGTATGAGAGTGTGGTTGGCGTACCCTAATGTGTGTATTGTGTGTGTTTTTTAGGTGTATGTGTGTGTGTGTGTGTGTGTGTGTATGTGTGTGGTGTAGGTGGGGTGGCTTCGAATACTTGCTTCGTTGTTGCTCTTCAACTGCAACAAACTACTGCTCTCGATCATCACAGGGGTGGTGTTTTTTTTTTTTTGCAGACATATATGTATATATATCTGACAGATCTTGCAGATCACCTTAATTTGTGGGCGTGGCTATGGCCGCACTGGGGCTATGGGCGTGGCTGCCGAAGCTATAACTCCGGCGTGCGCCCAAACCATCGGCGGAATACAGCTTGTTCTTGGTGATCGTGTACTCCGGACTGATGGTGATCGTGCGGGCCAGACTCTTCATGAACTGCGGCAACAGCGACGTCCAGCCGCGATGATCCTGCCTGAGGGTCAGATAGACTTCGAAAGTCGACACCGTGTCCGGGTCCACTTTGATCGAGGCGATGCGACGCGAGTTCTTCGGCTCATCCTCGAACTCAATGTAAATGGTGCAGCCGCGAATGCCGCAGGGCTCCTTCTCCGACACTCGGATAATTTCCCGGGCCACGCTCGGCGTGAGATCACAGGGTAGCGACACTTCCGTGCATGTCAAATGCCGCGACTTGGCCGCCCTCAGTTCGTCCAGGAGTCGCTGGGACAGCTCCTCCACGGCCTTCATGTCGAGATCTGGTGAAAAGTAGCTGCTACCGCTCTCCTCCTCGTCCGCGTAGTAGTAGTTGCTGTTGTAGCTGCCGCTGGGCTTCGTCTTCTTGCTCTGGCTCTGGCCAACGTTGTTGTTGTTGCCCGCCGGCTGCTTGTGCTTAATACTGGTGGCGGTGGCGGTGGCGGTGATGGTGGTGGTATTGCTGCTGCTGCCTGTTCCGGCGGTCTTGGCCTTTTTGGGCATAACGGCCACGGCCGCTTCGACGGTAACGGGCGGTGTCAGTGTGCTGGTCCAATCTAAAACGGCAAAGAACAAGGAAAAACTTTGATTAGTAAGCTGGTAATGTTGTAAATTTAAAAAAAAGGTTTCCCACAAAAAATAGCTGAACAAGTTTAAACTTCACTTTGAAACCAAATTAATTATTAAATATTTTTCAGTTTCAAGAAATCGCTTGTCTAATTTTAAGAAAAAGGTAAAAAAAAATATTTTAATTGTTCCAGAGTTCTTAAAATTCTCAATAAATGTTTTTTTTATTTAATTTCACTATTTAAGATTGCAGAAAAGTTCGAAATAAAAAATTTAAAAAGTTTTATACCATAGTTTCATCATATTTTAGTGATCAAGTAAAAATGTTTCCAATTTTCAAAAGTACCCCACATCAAACACCTTTTAAATTCTATTGCTACATCACAAAAAGCGAAACGGAAGGGAAAGGAAAGGCAAAAACAAACAACTAGGCGATGAGCAACAGCCGCTTGGCAACAGCGAACTCAAGATGAAAGCGGAAAAAGCGAACAAAAAGCAAATGCAAAACCAAAAGACAGAGGGCAAGAGCCCAAAGAAAACGAAAAATCATTTTTTACTGCTGCTGGGAGTTCAATTTTTTGTCGATTTTCCTTTGTTGTTGCAATTTGCGTACGTGACGAACAATTTAACATGTATTTTTTTGACATTTTTCATTTTTTTTTGTAATTGCGAATTGATTTTTTATGCATTTTTTGTGTTAATGTAAATTACAAACTTTAATAGCTGATGAAATGTTCAAGGAGGATTTCAGAGCAATTGTTTTTTTTTTTTTTTCGTAAGTTCAAGCTATTTAAAGTTTTAAAGCTTTTAAAATTTTGATAAAATGAAGGATGAATGAATCAAAAGAGCTAAACTGGTTAACATTTTGTTAAAACTTATCAAATATCTTTTTTAAGATTTTCGAACTTTCTGGAACCTTCCACAAATCTTGCTATGTATCCGTTTTTTCTAAATTCTCAACTTACCTCTATTTTTGTTTGATCCCAGAATACCGCCGTAGATGCTTTGCACGGGGATAACATCCATTTTCATTGGTTTTCTGTGTGGTTTGATGGAAAGTCGAATCGAATCGAAAATCGTTCGTTCGTTCGCTCGCAGTTTTCCGACGGCTTTTTGCCCTTTTTATCACTTGTACAATTAATTAATTAAGATTATTTAATTTATCACAATTTGCTGTTTGTTTTCTTGCTGATTGCTTTTTCTCCTTCTTGTTGCAGTTTAAATTAACATTTGTTGGTTGGTTGTTGTTGTTTTGTAGTGGAAATCACAGCACTTATGTTGTTTAAACTTTTATTTGTTTTGTTGTATCACTTAAATGGCGTTGGTCCGTTGCATTTGTTTGATGGCAATTTTAATTTTAGTAGTAATATAACGTCAGTAGCATAGAATTCTTCGTGAAACAGTATAAATGATTGAATTTTGGATGTGTTACTTTAGCAGTGGCTATGCACGTTTTTGCTGCTGCTTCATTTGATTTTCTGGCCCGTGGCAAGGTCTGTATCAGTTTTCTATTCTGTGTTTTTTCGAAGCTACTATGAATTTCTCTGCCGGCGCGCCGCTTTATATACCGCTCGGCGGGCCGCAGTCGACGCTGACGTCGCGGCCGGAGAGCGCTCTCTATCGTACGCTCTCCCAACAGCTGTTCCACTCAGCGGCCATCTCGCTCATGCGCACCTACAACCCGGCCGGCGAAAGAGAGAGACCGAGCAAGAGAGGGAGCGCGGACGGCGTACGTGACTTGCAAAGAGGAAAAGAAAACCCGAAAAGGAGAAAAGGATAAAGATGGAAATGTTCTCCCGCAAGGAAACGTATGCATGTAAAAAAAGCAACAAAAACCCACCCCGCGTTACTGCGCAGTCGACTGCGACGCCGACCACGACGCCGGCAGAGGGCAACCTAAAATTTTCCACTCCGAATTTGAAAACTCAGTTGCAAGTTGCAACATGCTGCCCAATGCGGCTGTTGCCAGGCCGCAAAAAAGATACGAATTCGGGATCCGAGATACCAGATACTAGATACGAATGTATCTTCAGAATTTCCTCGCCTTTTCCACGGAAACAAGCGAATGCAAATTTACTGCGCTCTCCGTTTCGGCCAAGGAAAAGTAGATCTCGAGAGAAAAACCCACCAAATGCCTATGAAAAAAATTAAACCAAAGTTGTTGTGAAAATTTTGTTGAAGAACATTGAAAAGCTGAAAAAATTATGTTGTATCCATTTTTATTTTAATTAATACAAGATTGAATTTTAAAAACCATTTTAATTTGATGTCTTAACTCCAAAAGTGAAATAATTCATGTCAAAGTTAAATTTCATAAAAATTGTTTATACAGAATACCTATTTTAAAAAAATTTGTTCAATAAAATATTACGTTTTATTTTTAAATCTGTTGATAATAACAAGCCCATCTCTATATCAAAACAATCATTAAAAAAGATCAGCCCCATTTTTATTGTACTTCATAAATATTTTATAGTTCCATGTTCTATTTTGAATCTACAACTCCTTGAACTATAAAGTTTTTATTTTCCTAATCTGGTAACAACCTATTTTTTTTTTAAATTTTATGTCTTAGAGAGAACATTTTGCTTAATGCAATTAAAAAATCTACATAAATTTCAAAAATTTATGAAGTTATCCCACAAAAACAACAAGTTTAAAAACTTTTTCAGGCGTTCGGTTAATAAAACAAGCTATATATTGATTTAATCATATATGTAATTTCACAAAAAGATTTCTTGAATGTATATTTCATTTCCTTGTTGGTTTTACAATATCGCTTATCTAATCTTTGTGCATTGTAGTGAGTAATTTTATACCTCGTTGCAGATTGAAATATATTTCATTAAAGTATGTTATTTAAAATGCACTGTGGAAAATTATAAAATCAATTCTTAGTTTTGTCATAAAATATATGCAGAGTTTGCAATCATAAAATCATATTCCAGGAAGTTTTCCCCACACATAATTCGTTAAATCTATAAATATTTTCTTCCGATTCAATGACGAATTTCATCATAATTTCAATTTTATGCTCGCTTTTTGATATGATACCCGCGCACACCCGACTATCTGAGGACCTGTTCTTATGAATTCATGGACCCGAGCCCGAGAATTTCATCAGCAAATGAAAATTGTGTGACGATGGGCATGTGGGATAATTTCATATTCATATCATGATCCCTCGCTGTGTGTCCTTTCCTTTCAATTGAATGCATTTTCCTGCCATCTTCATCTTCACTTTTTTCTGTCGTTTTTTTGCTGCCATTGTTGTTTGCTGACCAAAGCTGGAAATGCTGCACGTAGATTGAAAACGAAAGATTGAAATGTATCTCATGAATGCCCCCCAAATCCAACTTGTCTTGCTGTGATGCTGGCTCAAATAAATAAAATCAAATTTCTTTCAGATTGAAATGAAATTCTATGGAGCACGCATGTGTTTCTATTTCTGTATCTGTATCTGTATGTGTATGTGTATCTGTATCTGTAAGTGTGCGTCTGTATCTTTGGGATATCCTTCGTGCCACATTAGCTTTATGTAGATGTGTTTTGTCAGATAATAAATGAATTGAAACGAGAACTTCTTTTGTTTAACTTCATTCACAAGTTTCGCCCCTGACTTTGGCACATTGCAAACTGATTCCAACTGATTTTATTGATAACCTGAACACTCTTTGAAATTTCGCAATCTTTGAAATGCGACCCCAGCCACAGCCGCCCCCCGCAGAAAGTCAAATGAGGCGTGGTCCGGCTTGATTAGAAACAGGCAACGAAACTTCCGAAACGGGCCTCTCAAAAATAAACAACAAAGAAACATGATTCAGATTGGCCAACAGACGTCTGCCAGGGGTTAATGATCAGCGAAATTTATTGCCCGCATAGATATACGGGTATAAATTGGCTTATAGGGCATGTGTTTGCCTACTTGTGCTAATAGAAAGCTGACGACACTTTGGGGCTTTCAAGATTATTGTTGTACAGAGCCTTAAACTCTGTAAATACATTGAAATATAAATATGTTTAATCTGTGTCCGCATTTTCTGCATATAATTCTGCATATTAATTCTTAAAATGTATTTACATTTTCCCAAAAAAGAGTATAAAATCATAAAATCTGTTTCAATCGTTCATATCCGTATTAATGCCAATTAATAGAAATATGTATTATTCTAAAATTATTCAACAAAATGTTTAACAAAATATTTTTTTCAATTTCTAAGCTATTCCTAAGAACAATTTTGCTTATATATAATTTTTAATGATTTACAACACTAACACATATCGTTTTTGAACTTTCAATGACTTTTATTTTAATTCAAATAATGTTGGTAAAAACTTGAAAATCAAATTACGTTTACAATTTAAAAAGACCCAATTCAAATCGAATTGCTCATCTTATTTCGATTACACAATTACAATTTTGCATAAACAACAAACTGACTTTAGTGTACAAAATTAAAATTTGTAAAATTTCGCAAGGTAAATCAATCAAATTTTAGATTGAAATTCACTTTCCCGACTGTTTTCTTTGTGACTTTGCGATACATGGCAGCCGGCGCATATAGAGAACTTTCCCTCGGTGTTCTCCGCTTTTCCGGGAAAGCAATTTTCACAAAGTTTACGCTTTGGCTTTGGCTTTCGCTCTTGTGGCCCCCTCGAAGGCAATTTGTAAATTTAAATTAGTTTTACTAAACACAACACATTTTCACGCCGCCACACTCGCACACATATGCATAAATTTTCATTAAAAAAAAAAAGAAAGAAAGCGAGTGTGGGGAAAATCGGAGAACGTGTGCAGAACCCAAGTAAATTATCAAGAACAAGTTGAGTTTTCTTGTCGTTTCGTTTTTTGGCGCTGGCTCGGAAAATAGGGGGCGGGGGCCCTGTTAAAATGTTTCCTAGAAACGAGCAGGTGAAAAATACAAGGGGAAAACCTGAAATGCTGAGCAAATTATCCATTTATCTATCGCAGGGAGATCGACTTTCGCGGAATGCTTTAAAAAAATAGCCACAAAAAGAAAACAGGAAAGTTATGACGAGCACAAATTCGGGAAGTTCATTGTGCCTGGGAAGTCTTTAGATTCAGATTCGGATTCGGATTCGGATACAGATATATTTTCGGGCTGCCAGTCAAAGTTAATGGCCATGAATTTGGCAAGTAATTTATGGCAGTCAAATGGAAATGGAAAACCAACCGCGATAAGCTAATTTGATAAAGGTATTTGATCGATCCACGCCGATAACGACGTTTTGCAATTGAAAAGCGAAAATCATTCGCTTTTTGCTGATAATTATCGCTGACGTGGACGGATATTCACTGTTCGAATTGTAGACTTGCCGATTATAAAGCCAGATAAAAAGATTTTCTTTATAAAACTGAGAATTGGCTTGCAATGTTGAAAATTTTATAAAAGGAAAGGAAAATTTCTACTGGAGTGGACACCTAAAATATTTCAAAAATGTTTAATAAGCTGAAATATAATGAGCCAACAAAATATAATAATAAAAATATATCTATTAAGGTTTTCAAGCTCTAGTTTAAGCAATATTATTTTCTAATGCCATTTTAAACTATATATTTTATTCTTATTTAAAGATGTATATAAACTAACATATTGTTATTTGTATAATATTTAATTATCAATAAAATCCAGCTATTATGCCCTTATATTTAAAAATATTAATTTTGTTTCAACGTGTTAAAGTGAAAAGATATGTATTTTGGAACAAAATATAAATTTCTGCTCAGTAACAAACGAAAATGCGATACAAAACGGCATGGGTGGCGCCACCTAGCGGCCACAGTTTCTTTTGCTCTGACGACGTGACCAACTGAACGTGCTGGTGCGAGCGAGAAGGAACAATGCGGGTTTCCGCGGGGCAAAAGGAAAATGATTTGGCACTTTGTCTTCGGGGGAAATGCCTAAAATTAGAGCACAAATTAGATTTCAATTGAATTGAGATGTTTGCGGACAAAAGTGTCCCACAGATGCATAATTGATTTATGCAAACGAACTGGGGGAAAAACTCAGAAAACTGACCAAAAGTTTTCTCTCTTTTTTTGTCGTCCCGAAAAGTAACTATGCAAATGCAAATTAGTCGAGTAGCCTATTTATTATTTATTTATGTGCAAAAGGAGGTTATTTTCTTTGCTTCTCGGCAATTTTCATGAAAATCTCTTACTGGCTTTTATTTAAATCACTTTTGAGTGGAAAACAAGAACATATTTCTATCTCTCTTTTTTTTTATTTTGTAAAACACTCAAGAGTATTTGACATGTAACTTGTGCTCTTAAATTCACAAAAAAAATCACTCAGTGTTACTGTTCTCTTAATTTATTGTGAGTTACCCTGATGTTGCTCACTCACTCAGTAACTGTTTTACTTTTTCCCATTCCAAACCCCACTCCCTCTCTTTTACTCACTTGTTCTCTCACAGCTGATGCAGCGGTTTCTCCCTCTCTTTTTCTCTCACTCTCCCTCACTCAGCTGGTCAGAAAATAAATAAGTGGAACAGGCTTTCTTATTGAGTTTCTATTGCCAAAAACTGCAATAAATAGATTTATTTGCATTAATTAACAGTTATATTTAATATTTAACTGAATTTCCGGCTTTTATTGCCACTCTCCCTCAATTTCTAGCACAGCTGACAAGTTCTCTGCTCTCGGTCGCTCTCTCCCGTTTCGCCGGCACTTGCAGTGCTCTCTCTTTCGCCATCTCTCTCGGCCCCCAACTTGCAGTAATTTTACTGGCTCTCCTTTTTCTGCTGCTTCTGAGTTTGCAGCTGTTTCGCTCATCATATGTTTCGGAGTCGAGCCCCCACTCTCCCCTTTTGGCCCATTCATTCCATGTGCATCTGTGTGTATTTGCATTGTGTATACAAAATCAGCCGCTGCCTCTGCCGACGCCTTTGTCGCAGCGCAGCTCCAAGCGCAATCAGTTAAATACAAACTAACAAGTATATGTGCATGTAGTATGTACATACATACATACATATATCTTGATTTTCCAACTCGTTTCGCGCAGTCAACGCGCCCCCCAAAAACACACGCACAAACAAGCCAACAAGCGCATGCATACATCTGCAACCAGAACAAAGGGGGCCAAAATAGTAGCATATGGAAAAATCAACCCTAGATTAATTGTACTTTAATCACTAATGCTTAATACAAGAGGAAAAATAAACATAACATGGTTTATGGTTCCACATCATAAACTGTTCTAGTTTTACTACTTAATATATGTATTCCCGATAACGATAAATAGTTTCAAAATGACGATAATTTGTCTAGTTTATTAAAAGCAAACAATTATTTTTATCCATGTATGCAGTTTTAATAGGGTATTTTAATGATCTCAAATTAGCAAAGATGTTTAATATAAAAAAAAAGACACGAAACTATTTCGTTCCCTCTTAATTATTAAAACGGCCATAAGATCATAAAATTTATACAATTTCTAATGCAAATGAATTCAATAAAATCCATTAACTTTATATGCGCTTTACAATGCCACGTTTTGCTTGAATAATAACCATTATCGCAACGGATATTATAATTATAGGTGGTTAACCTTTATTGGTTAAAATCTCTATCGGTTAATGGCACTTTATTTTGATAGGGGCATGCTAAAAATAATGCACAGCGACAGATTGTGGTAACTTATAAGAGTTCTTTAACTTCTTACTCGGTATATAGAACGACTTTGACTATTTGTTCTATTACTTCAAATGGTTTAGCAATACACTTACATCTATAGAGCATTCAGTTAATTGTGGCGATCTTACTTTGTATTTAGAAATGTTTTAATTTTTAGATCAATGAATATTTTTTGTTTCGCCTTTTACTGCACAAGTTTTTTGTTCAATCCGCTTATGTTTTTTCTATATTTATGTTTAATTACTGACTTAAATTTTGGGATGATACTTAATAGTAGTGCTGAGGCTAACGTTTCAAAGACCTGATTTTACATTATTGGTGACCTATGACAAATTTTAAGCATGACTTTAGGATCTAGGGGTGGCTGGACTTTGAGTTTAAAGCCTTAAAACTAGTACTATGACTGTTAGTGTGGCCCCTGCTGTTCGTGTGCAACTATGTATGTGGCAAGTTAGATAGATAGCTTCAAACATATATACAAAGATACATAGCTAGGTAGGTAGGCAAGTAAGTATATGTATTATGCCTAAGGTTTTGTTGCTGCCGCTGCCGTTGCCGCTGTCGTTGCCGCTGCCTCAGCTGTTGTTGTTGATGTTGCTGCTGTTGTTTGTGGCTGCTTTTGTTGCTTTTTCTTATTGCCATCGGCAACGTTGCCGCTTTTCACTCACTCAGTGTACGTTGGAAACTGGAATCAAGTTGCTCAACGGCAACGTTTCATTTTCATCTCTTTTCCATTTGTGCCCCACTGTGTGTGAGTGTGCGGGTGTGTGTGTGTGTGTGTGTGTGTGTGTGTGTGTAGTAAGTGTTTGTGTTGCTGTTTGCTTGTTGTTGTTCTTTCTCTTCGTTTTTTTTTATAGCTGGTTATTTATTTATTTATTTTTTGTTTCGTAGCTGCAACAGAGAAATAAGAGGGGGCCAAAAAGGAAAGAGAGGAGCAGAGAGAGAGAGAGAGAGAGAGAGAGAGCTCTTTGAAGCCCGGCCGGCCTTTGTTGTTGGTCGTTTTGCTTATGGGCAATCATCTGTTTTATTCTGCACACATGCACACACTCACAGATATGCACCTACATGCACTTACACAGGTGAAATTGCCTAGTTTCAATCTTAAAGATACTTATTAAGTCCCTTACATGCAGATTTGCAATTTTCGGAGCTCTTAATAATTAATCTTAAACATTGTTTATTTTAAGGTTATCTAGAGATGCAAGCCTATAACTCGGATCCTTATATTGAAAATACATGCCATTTTGCCTTCTAAAAACAGCGATCTTTTAAAGTTATTGTATTAAATGTATGGATTATATATTAAATCTTTTTAAATATGAAAGTAAGTGATTTCCTTAACCAATTAAATCAGATCAAGAACATGAATACATCAAAATTGTAATTGATTTATTTTTACAAAGTTATATATTGCTAATAGCCTTAGAAAACGTATATTCCTGTTAGTACCAGTTAGAGAAGGTGCCCTGTGTTTGTATCTGCTACAAAGTCATGCCATGTATCTTTGTGTCTTTTGCTTGTGTTGTTGCATTCGCCGTCAGCTTTTTTCCATCAATAGTTCATTTTCTGCTTGGCAACGGGTTCTTTCTTTTTCTTTTAGTTGATTTTTTTTTTTATTTCCTCTCTCTTTTTTTCTTTCTATTTCTTGTTTTACTTATTTTTTTTTTTTTTGTTTTTGACGACTACGTAAAGTTTCATGAAACTGGAGAAAACGTAGAAATGATGAAATTACTGGACATACATGTGTTCTGGGTGGCAATTCACCACCCCATCCCCTTTGTTTTTTTTTCGCCAAGCCATTATCCCCTCTCTATAGTCAACGCTTCGAGTTGATGAACGTGGATTAGTTTCCTGGAAAACTATGCAAAAATTTGATACACAAAGTTGTTACGATGAAGGAACGTTGTTTAGCGAACTATAGAATGGAATAGAATTGGGGCAGGGGAGGTTGGTGCTGATGCTGATGCTGATGCTGATGCTGACTATGACTATGACACACCTGTCATGTGAGACCTGCAACAAAGCGAGATAAAGAGGTGGCAGTTATATAATCAGAGTGCCATGGGCGATGCCATCAACAATGTCAAGATCCAGCTGGGAATTTGACGACCGCCCTCATACCATTATGCAAATCGTTAACCCATTTCATTGTATTGTGATTATTGTATAGTAAAAAGCGCACCTAAATATATAATGACCAGGCTTACTAAAAAGTTAAAATATAAGGGAAATACGTATATTTTTTTTAAATGAGTAGGTTGTTTATCAATAAAAGTGTTATGCCCAACTTTGTCATATTGTAAATTTGGAGGCTCATAGGTTCATAAAAAAATACTAAACATTTTATACTTATATAAATATTTGGTATATCAAAAATATTCAACGAAAGCAATAAAGATATATAAATTATTTTTATCAAAAAATTACAATCTTACAATTAATGACTAACTCACATAAAATTTTATATCGATGAGTGTGTCAGTTTTTATTGGACAACTAAAAAAAGAAAAACAAAGAACTCCGTCACTAAAGGTGCTCGAATGATCGATTTTGATAAGAAAGAGGTGACTAATGTCAGGTGGGCCATAAATAAGAGATGACCATAAACAAGAATTAGCTAGTGTAATACAAAAGTCAAAGACTTATATAACTGAAAGCAAGAAATGGGATTATAATATCATGGTAGACAAACTACTGACGTGTAACCTTCCAAGTTCAAGTTGATTATAATCAGAGATTGAGGAAACGTTGGATAACCCCTTTGCGAGGGGTTAGCTTCACCCCCGTCCGCAATTAGGGATGCGTATAATGGACCCTCGACTCTTTAATGGCCAGTTCAGGGCTCTCTCAGCTGGAGCTCTACGGGAAATGGACACCGTGAAAAGAACAGAGCGCTGGAAAAACGAGGGAAAAACAATGCAACCCCAAGCAACTCACAACTTCCTTTCCAATCAAGGCAATTTATCAATTTAGCACTCAACTCTGGCCCAGCCCCTTCCTCTTTTCCCTCGACTAGCTGCGGAATCAACTGGGAACGGGTCTAGGAATAGCTATAGGAATGGCATTGGGTGTGGGAATCGTATGGTGGCAGGGGTAGGTGCCATGTGCCCAACATCTGAGCGCTAATCACCCCTAAAATTGCGTGTGCTTCGAAGGTCAGGAGCTGGCTACTACTTTGTCCTCGACTCCGAAAACGTATCCTTCTCCGTATACATGACAAAAAAATATGTTTTCAAAATCTAGAATAATTTCTAGATAACTTCAATAGGAACTTTTAAAAAATCAAGCCATATTTGCAACAAGAAAAATTACACAAACTATTTTATCTATGTAGAAATAAAGGCAACAATAAGTTTAAAAAAAGTTACTTTTAGAAATAGAAAATCGTAGAAAACTTAATATTTTTAGCTTTTATTTGTATTTTAAAAACGATTCGTAGAAATTTAAATTTTATTTTTTTTTCTTTATAAAAACTTCAAACTTTCTTTTTTAACATACTCAATTTTTTTTTAAATAATTTTATAGGACCCTTATTATTATGTATTATTATTTATTGTTATTCCTATCCTAGGTTTTGATATATTTATAGAAGTTATATAATTCCAAAAAAAGGTATCCCTTTTCAACTTTATCTTTACAAAAACCACGCACTAAACTCCTAAATATAATGTATTTTTCCTAAGTGCAGTCAAGGGATCAAGGAGTCTGACTTTTGTCGAGGTCAGGAGCTGGATTTGTCGAGTAACTATAAATAGAGCACGGCTCAGCCAAGCACAACGGTCCGCTTCCCGGGTCATGTCGCACTAAATCAATTAAACAAAATTGAGACTTGAATAGATTTAGCATAGCAACAACAGAAACAACACCAAGTGTATCGAGTGTCACCCTGCTCGAACTCTTGATGAACGTAATTTATGCACACCGTAACGAAATAGAAATGGTTCTAGCCGGCAGTTGTTTTTAAGATTTCTTGATTTCCCTAAATGATTTCATCAGCCCAAAGTGCCGACTGACTGCCCTGCCCCCTGCCCCTGTGTTCCTCCTGTCCATCAACTCTACCTGATGTGAGGACCTCGTCAGGTTTTGGCTTTTCTCGTCCCTATAATGTTTATAAGGTTTACCTGGGTATTCACCCAAGTGGCCCAAAATGATCCTCAAATTTTCCACAATGAGTTAATGGTCGGGTTTTTCCCAAATCTCCCGCTGTTACTGAGGTCGCCGTATTGTGACATCGATCAGAAAATTTTCGGGGTAGAGTTGATGGATTCGGATGAGCCAGATAGGACAACTAAAGATAGACAGTTTTTTCTACTAAATCACGGCTGTCACTCTTCCTAATTTGGTTCAGAAACTGAGTTTTATTTATTCGTTAACTAAAGTCATTGTCTCAGATCTTTCTAGAAAGCATCACATTCAAGTCGCAATAAAAACTAAAAATATTATGATATATATTTATTAAATTTATCATTTTGTTTTTGATTTACAATTTTCATTGTTAAATCGCATACTTATTTATGATAGAACTAATGCTTACTTATATATTTAGCCCCTAGCAATTCTTTTATTAAATATGTACTTAACCGATTTCGAAATAAACCGGTTCTAAAACCTTTGTTAGCCTATAACTTGGAATCGGTTCTCCATAGAGGTCGTTTCCGTCGCCTGTTTGTCTACCAGATGTTAAATACGATAGCGATAACGAAAACAAGGCAATTTGCGACCGTCTAAGTATCAGTCAACAGTTTTCGCAACCAGTATTGACCCAAAGAACCCCACGTCACCCCTCTGAGGCGGTTCCGTTCTCCCCCCCAACGAACTTATCTAGCCCCAGGTAAACTCACCTCGGCGACGACAAATCGTCTGACTGATTTTGTGCATATATGTATGAAAATACACAATTGCGGTCGAAGTAAAAACACTGTGGAATTCAAACTTATGGCATCCGTGAAAATGTTACTTAATTACAAATAATTTGATAATAAATGGAAAAATAAAAGTCTTAAAATAATTTACAATTTCATTTATAGTTTAAAGACTAATAAAATATAATAGAAATACATTTTGTTATAGTAAATCTTGGATAGCACACTTCATTTTGGGGAAACATAATTTAAAGATAATTGGTTATAATTAGGAGCCTAATAGAAAAAAAGTATAAGAAAGTTGTTTACAGAAATTAAAGTTTTAAATTATACGTTTTAAAGTCTTTTCTCTATTTTTCTAGCCACAACTGTGAAGCAGGTGAGTTTAGGTCCGCTGTGTATATATATTTGAAGAATATTAAATCAATATTTAACGGTGCTAGGGAAAATATGCGTCACGTTCCTATATAGAACTCTACTTTTCTGCCTCATCCTCATACATTCACCGCCCGACTATTCCATCGTTTTATGGCTCTTTGTGTTGTGACTGGGCAAGGTCGCGTGTTTTATCGCGAACATTTTGCACTTCAGATACGCTGAAATGGCGTGGTCCCACTGTTCCAACCCATTTACCAACCCCCCCTGTAGTTTTCCAAGGCCCCACCAAAGTCGCCCACTGAAAAAAGCCACGAACATGTCCCGAATCGCGTAGACAAAGCGTCTGCTTCTTTCGCAACTCTGGGGGAACAAAGAAGCTCCATGGGTCGCCGATTAGATCATTGGGTAAACACGATACTCGATGGCGACCGATAAGAAGTGATTGCGCTATCAAAAAAAGTGTGTCACCCAAACGTCGAGCCTCCGTTTCCATTCGCAATGCCATTTACATCATTGGGGAAAATATTTCCAAAATTGTAGTTAAGTGATCCTAAATTACATACATTTATACATTTTTAAAAAAGGAATTAAAATTTGTGTTATTTTTTTAACCCTGCAAATCTTAGATAACATAACAAATAAAACTAATATTGGTACATAGAATCAATCAATTTTAAATTCTCAACTGGTAAACAAAATAAATAAAAAACAACAGCAAGGATTTAAGAAAACAAAATCTCTTGTAAAAATGTGTTTAAATTATTGATAACGATTATGAATCACCGGAAATGCCCATATAATATTGGCTTCAATCTTAATCTAAATAGTAAAAACTTGGAAATCACAAAAAATGGGATATGATACTGCCATGTGATTATCTTATGTATGGCCCAGAGAACCAGTCACGAAAATGATGGTCAGATTGCGAATGGATTGCATCAGTGCAAAGTTTCCGAGTGAAATGCGGCCCATAGCAACCCAATTCGCATTAGTCAGACTCGATGTGTGGTGTCTCTCTCGACGACTTTGATAATTTCATCATGGCTTCGTGTTGGGAAACACGTAAGCTCCTCAAAACCAAAAATTAAACAAAAAAAAAAGAGAGGAAGTAACACTCCAAGGGAAAATACCATATACGTACACCCCGAAACTTTGGACGTTGGAAAGCCTTTATATAGATCATCTGCCGCTGACTCAACTTTCTGTTGCTATGTGAACATTTTTTCTAGAAACGGTTTTGCAGCTTTTACTTTTTGAATTCTAGAAAGTAACAATACTTGAAAGTATTTTAACAAGAGGGAAAAAATATTTAATAAAAATAGAACATTAATTTGCTAATCAATTTCATCAGCTAGTACGCTGGGAAAAAAACAAAAAACAAAATAAATACGAATATTACACTCGATGACTTGCGTTTTCGATTTAAAAAGATGATATTGATTATTTAATATGGACGAAATACGAAAAACAAATAACCATTGGTGAATAGAAAATCAAAACAAATTTAGGTAAAAACAAAACTATTTTATTAGTAATGTTGTGAAACTAAATGACTCTTCGAAAATTTGAAATGTATATTTTCGGATTTGTTGCTATGCCAAAGACTTTGATAATAAAATAAAGACCGTTTCCTGAAATTTATAGCTGACTCAACCTTTGGTTTCTAAGCAGAAAAGTAATACTACAAAATCAACGAATTATGTTAAGTGATAAGCTTACTTCAGTTCAATAGTAAAGATACAAATACAAATTAAAAATAATAATTAAGACGAAGTAGGTAAAAATGCTGGGAAGCTTCTGTTATAGTTCCGAAAAACAATTTAATATGTAAACAGATATGCTGCTCCATATGTCTAAACATCTAAACAGATGGTATTTTTTTTTTAAATATGGGTATTATACCTTCAAATTAAAAGTGATATACATTTCTTTTGAAACGATTCATATTATTCCCATTATTTTTAATACGTTCAAGATTTTGCCGGACACATTGTGTAATACAATTCGGTTAAATAATGGAAAAGTTGTCATGTAAATGTATTTTTACCTATTGAAATTTCAAACGTCAATGCTGAGTCTACTCTTCAGAATAAAAGCCATTATATAATAGTCTCATATACTTAAAACTAGTCAACAAAATCGCATGCTCTGCCATCCATTTGCGGATCCATTTAAACAGTTTCATTTGCATTGATTGTTTGAAATTATACCCCTAGCCTGTGGACAATTTGCTCAATGGAGCACTAAATCTAAATGTATATGTATGCAGGGGGCATTTATCTGGACTTCACTGAGCGCATGATATTACCCGTCTCAATTTTGCAAATCAAAGCACTTTTTAGTTTCTGTTATTGTTTAATAAATACAAAACCAAATTAGAAAATACTCTGAATCATTTTACCAAATTAACTTTTTATTACAAATTATATAATTTTTTTGGACATTGTAACCTGCTCTAAGTTTGCACTTCTATTTTATTTTCTACGATCTGGATGGGTTTGAGCTGGTTGGTTTATGGAATCACTGAAAAACACTGAATATTGGTATCAAAAATTTACAACAAATCAACAGAAAAGTAGAAAAATGATTTTGGGCTTATAAATTGTAATTAATAATTGCTTAAAACATTTAAAATATTGTTTTGTAATATTTTCAGAAATAAAGTTTAAATTCTATGCTAATAATATCTTAGTTTTTAAACGTTTTCTAAAAATTTACCCGCATCTTTTGTTCAAACCGATGTTAGTCATTTTTAGAAAGGGCATAAAAGGGGGCTCGCTGTCATGATTTTCGCTTTGTACACACATGCAGAAAAACAATAAGTGTATCGAGAAAATAAAATTAAAAATAAAATAAAATGCTAGGCAAACAACGACGGGCAAAGTGATTATATAAAAACCGTTACCAGTCAAAGCCGCTAGCGAAAAACAACAAAAAAAAACGGACGGAAAGAACGAGACAAGAAAAACAGAAAATAATGCCAAAGAACGATTTCGATTTATCAGCAAAAACGAAGCGGTAGAAAAAAAAACGCGTTTTTATCTCGCAGCTCAATTGATTTACATAATCAACGAAATCGGTTTCTACCACCCAGCCACCCCTTTTAACCCTCCCCATCCCCTTTCCCTTTCCCCCAACCAAATAGCAGTTGCCTTGTTCTCTGTGCATTTAATTAAATGCTGATTAAGTTTTATTCAATGGAGCACATACACACTTACTCACACACACACACACACACACACACAGGGAGATATAATACAGTACAATGGAGCCAGAATACGTATACGACCCGTGTGTGTGTTGTTTGTGCATAGATTCGTAGATTAGTCATTGATATTGGACAACGTGTTCGATTCGAATCGACCGGCGCTTTTGTAAACGTGAATAATTTAATAACGTCCTCATTAAGATAATGAAATTAGTTCAAATAGTCGCCAGTTTGGTCAGATAATACGGCTGTCTGGCATGCAGATTGATTAGACTCGGTACATATACACAAGAATGAAAATGTGTACATATTCCACTATTACTATTGCTGATAACCGACCATATCGCCGGTTCTTCCACATCAGGGTTATGTAAGAGAGAAACTTCCAAGCCTCAAATAAACACATTCTTTTACATATACTTGTTTTTTTATCTGTAGAGCTAAAGCTTACAAATTTACCCATAAAATAAATATTTAAAAAACAAAAGGTTAATACACGGCTTTTAGCTTGCATACTTTTTTGCGATGAAGAATTCAAATTTAAATGAAAATTAATAGTAATGATAGTAAGCAAACATTAAACATTTATAATAATAACACTGTTATATCTAAGTAAATATAATCTTTAGAAGAACATTTTACAATTATTTTCCCTAAGAAGAAAAAAAATGGTAATATTTCTTTGGCTTTTTTATTTAAACAATCAATTGGTATTTAATGCAACTAACTCATAAAAATAAACAAGATAAAATAAGTGGCTCTTAATAATTATGGAAAAAAAAAATTCGCCTTAAAACTCTGCAGGTTTTCCCATAAAATATTGGAACTAAAATTTATTCAGGTGGAAATAGGAGAGATAATTCAGATTGACATCATAAAATTGATGATAAATATATATCAGACCGAAATTTAATTAAAATTAGCATTGATATTTTAAGAGGATTACATAAATTGTCATCGACATGTTCCAATTAAAGAATAAATTAACCAGCGACACATGTAAATTGATTAAATGTATATGCATATACGAAAAATATATAAATAAAGTTGGCAAAATTCGATTTGCATATTAAACCAGTTTCCACTGATTCACTAATCAGAAGTGGGAAGATAAATATGTATTTTCAGTCCCGAGCGTGTGAACCGAACTTTGTCAATGGACTAGAAACAAACTTTGGATGGACTTGAGAATATTTCATTCCTGCCCTGTAAACTGTAAGTAACTGAAGAGCTTAACTGGCTAAGAAAAGGAAAACGTACACCCGTAGATAGATAAAGATGTGGGAGCACAGCTGGGACAATAAATCAGGGGAAAATTGTTGCTGAAGAGGAAAACTTGCCCAACCGAACAGAAGGTGGGAAAACTGTTGAATTATTTCCCAGGACACCGGCACACGCACACGCACACGCACACGCTGCGGAAAATTTGTTACATTTC
This sequence comes from Drosophila gunungcola, assembly GCF_025200985.1. Taxonomy (NCBI): domain Eukaryota; kingdom Metazoa; phylum Arthropoda; class Insecta; order Diptera; family Drosophilidae; genus Drosophila; species Drosophila gunungcola. Next base: position 218,710 of record NW_026453179.1, read on the forward strand.
ACACTCTAAGCCAAAGCCGACAACAATAAACTGCCAAATTCGCATAAAATATTTTGTTGGAATTAAAACAGAAGCGTATCGAATCCTCGACTCATGTGCACGGGGATCAGGCGAAGAGGAAACCTCAAGGAACCCATAAATTCTGCTGAGAAAATCTCCCAAGGAAAACAAAAATAGAAAATGTGTCAATGCAAACAGCCAGGCCAGCGGCCAGCAACCAACAACAACGGCAAGCCCACGGACCATTATCGTTGTTGTTGTTGTTGTTGTTGATTTTATTTTTGTTGACCACGGATCGTGGACCGTGGACCAAGTGAATCTGGGCCATAAAAGTGCAAAATGTTTTCCACTCGGCTGGACCATGTATCTACCTCTGGTACTTCCACTCCCCTGCCGAAATCTCCGCTCGTTCCCACCGCCGCATGCGATGCACTCGTTAGGAGCACAGAACACTTGAAGAAAAAATTATTGATTTCGAATTAAATTTATAATTTTATGAATTATTATTCCTTATATTTTTAAGGCTCGATTAATTTAAATATATATTTAATGTGACTTTCTTAAAAGCAATTTATTTCTTTAAATCAGGGTTCAACATGTTTGTGCTTGTTTGCAATTCCCAACTGCTTTTTTTGAACGCTTAATATTTCAAGGCTTGTAAGTTTTATCCAACTATATTTAAATAATTGATTGCTTAAGACAGATCGATATACAAAATTATGAAACGTATGAGTTTAAATAAAATAAAATAAAAGTTGATTTGTAATATAGAAATTTAATGATGTATTATTTATTGTTCATCGAATTTTAACAAAATATATGTGAAATACATTTTGTACTGAAATTTTAAATAAACCGTTTGTACATATTTTTTGACCACTTTATAAACGATGTAATATAAAACTTTTTAACGCATTGACTAAAATGATATTATTAACAATTTAAGATTTAATTAGTTTGTAAATATTGTATATTACATAGATGTGTGTTGATTTTACAATTTGATTTTTCTTCTTTTCGAGAACATTTTAATGATATATTCTTTTTTCTAAGTGCTGGTCCAGAGAACGGACCCGACACCAGCACCACCGGCTGACACTTGGACATGGGAAACGGTCCGGGGGCGGCTGAAATCGATTTCTGCGCTACCTACCTGCCGGCAGGGTTGGGCACTGGATGGAGATGGATGCGGTTCGGTCTTGGTCACAATCGCTATCGGTATGGGTATGAGTATGGGTATGAGTATGGGCTGGGTCTTTTCGGTTCCAGAGACGGGTGTTACCTGTTACCAAGCTAATGGCCAACAGACCGCGCGACCAACATAAATCCATAAAAACATGAAAAGGGAAACGAGCGAGAGAAAATAATTAAATTGCAATTATGTGCAAACAATTCCAAATCCGGACGATTCGGAAAAAGTTAATTACACGACAATAAAGCGCAGAAGAACGGGAATGGATATAGGTATGAGTATATGTATAAGTAAGACTGCTCGCTGGTCACTGGTTACTGTTTACTGGTTACCTGCCCACATCACATCACATCTCGGCACATCCGCAGGCTGATTGGCTCGGACTCAACGGCTGACTTGAGCTGACATTAATGGCTATTTGAATGCGGCTTCTGGGCGCTGTTGCTGCTTTAATCGGCTAACTGACTGACCGACTGGCGGACTGACTGGCGGACTCACGGACTGAATGTCTTATGCCCAGTGACACGACGTCGTCCGCATTACTATATCGTTAGTGTCTGGGCCTTGACTGCGGATGATCGCAATTTACTGATTTCGCGACTGCAGTATCTCCATCAGCAGCAGCAGTAAGTACTGTTCCACAGACTGAACCTCCGATCCCGTGTCTTCCCCTAATGAAGACGGTCGGTTGGACGGATTAGTTATGGTCTTATGATAAATTAGTCTGATCCAATTGTCTGGGCATAGTGGTCAGTCATCGAATTAGTGACAACATCGGATCGGAAGCAACAACTTTCGCCATAGATCTCAATCAGTGGATGACTGATTAAATGAAATTTAATGACGCTTGATGGCTTTGCTCACTGTATATTTGTGATTCTTGAGTGAGTTGGTTGCCATCGCTTTATTTTGGTTAGGAAAGGTTATCGCCGGGTTCTGCAGGTGTTTACTGAAACACTTTCTCTGCCTTAGTTGGCTTTTGTGAATCAAGGTAATATTGATTGTGCGAATTTAGGCAATCAAAAATTATAGTTTCTTATGTTCAGCTTATGCCATATATTGCGAAAAATACTTTACAGAATTAGGCATAATATTTAAGTTTGAAAAATGAAACACAAGAGGTAAGTTAAATAAATTTGTTAAAATATGGACTGCATAAATGTTATTTTTTTATAAAAAATTTTTTAAAATCAGTTGTGACATTATTTTACTTTCATTGGGATCTTTTATTGTTAGTATAAGAAATATCCCGAATATTTTAAACAATGTGGAAAATATTTTATTAGAACAAAATTATAAATACAATAAATAATATAAATAAATAAATAAATAAATTTAAATTCAATTTTCATATATTAAAATCAATTCCGAAAAAATGCAAATGAAACATTTAAAAAAATTGTAAAATTTTCATATTTATAATAACGAAACTAAACTAACGCAATGGAAGAAAATCAAAGCGAAAAAAATTTTAATTGATAACATTTTTTACCAGGCTTATATATTATATGACTTGACATAGCAATGTTTTATCTTCAGCTTGCATTTATTTTTTTCCCCCAGAAAGTGTTGCGGTTAATTTGAATCAAAATGTGTTTTGAGGATTCTCCAGTACTCCACTCTAAAATAGCAAGGGATTCCCTCTAACCTTGAACACATTACCTGGTTTAACTAATTAACCCCTGGGCAGCCAGACCTTAATTAGATAACCCTGCTTGGCGGCAAGTTGAATGCGTGTAGAGTAAATCAGGTCGGGCAGCCCAACGAGTAACTGAGTAACTGAGTAGCTGAGTAGCTGAGTAGCTGAGTGACTGACATTCTGGGGGCTCCCAGTTCACAGAGTTCGGACAAGTTTAATTAGATCTGCATATGCAATGAGGACTCGAGGGTTCCCCATAAACAGGTTAACGAACTGCTGGAATGGAGAGTGGCCAGCAGTTTGCGTTCGTCGGCGAAAGGATGCGCTGGCTGGGAATTCTGACTGGGACTTACATATCCCTAGCGATGGCCACGATGGCCACGATGGCCACGAGGATACCCACTGAAAATCCCCTCAACGGCTATGAGATTCACCTGAAACAACTGCTGCAGCGAATGCTATGGGCAGCCAATGTGAAGAAATGCTTTGGTGTCATCTACGGATGATCTCCATTATGGCATCTATGATCGGGTATTTTTCGAATCGGTGGGTCGTCAAGTGATCCCCTTCTTCGTGATGCGGGTCAATGCTAGTGCGGATCTCCAGAGGCCTTCCAAGCAAGTTGAGCTCTTCGTGCAGGCCCTGAAATCCAGCGATTGTGAACTAAATCTGATCACCATACTCAACGGCTGGCAGGTCCAGCGATTTCTTAGATATATTTATGAAAGCAGAGCCTTAGATATGCAGAAAAAGTTCATCCTGCTGCACGATTCAAGACTTTTCGATCGGGATATGATCCATCTGTGGAGTGTTTTTGTCGGCACAGTGTTTCTCAGAAGGCAGTTGGAAAACAAGTGGGTGCAGAATATATAACTATCTTCACAAAGGTGTTATAGCTAAGGATTTATTCGCTTTAGATTTACCATCTCTACCATTGCCTTCTCAGGCATTTTGAGTGGCGTTTTGGTTTTGAAGAATATCGCCAATTGGGAAGCGGGAAAAAGTGTCAATGGAAGGATTTTGTTTGCGGACAAGACGAGTAATTTATATGGTATGTCTGAAGATTAAAAAATATATTATTATACCTTAAAAACATTATGTATACAATAAAAAAAAAAATAACTAAATCAGATCCTTACACTCAAAGAACATCCAAAATGACTTAAAATTTGTATCAAAATTACCTACATTTTAGGAACAATTCGACAACTTTTAGCTTTTGATTGTTCTCTGACTGTAGTTTCATTCAAAATTAAATTAAAAATGTAATTTCAACAAAGAATTTTAATCAGAAAATGGCAGTGTCATCAAAATATCAATTAACTGCTGAAGATAAACACATAAAAGCTCTACGAAATAAAACATAATTGTGTTAAAACTTACCCCAATATTCGGGCTGTTATCCCTGTAAATCCGATTCCTTTCCAGGTGCCACGATACCCGTGGCCATTTCCGAGCACGTGCCCATGGTTTTGTGGGCGAATGCGACAAACAGCTTCCAAGGAGTTGAAGTGGAGATTATGAATGCCCTGGGCAAGGCGTTGAACTTCAAACCCGTCTACTACAAGCCCAACCAAAGTGAAAATATGGACTGGGAGCTGGAAAATGGCTATGGAGGTGGTAATCCGGATGGATACGGGCAGAATGAGAGTCACATTGACTCAATGCTTGTCGAGGAGGTGGTAAGTGGGGACTGAAAGGTCTCTCAAAATATGATTATAACATGTTATTTGGCAACTTGTTGACTCATTAATATTTTAATCTGGTCAGGCTGCGCACAGTGCCCGTTTTGCCATTGGGGACTTGCATCAGTTCCAGGTGTATCTGCAGCTAGTGGAGCTAAGTTTGCCGCACAACTTCGAGTGTCTTACCTTTCTCACACCGGAATCCTCGACGGACAACTCGTGGCAGACCTTTATCCTGCCCTTTAGCGGCGGCATGTGGGCTGGCGTTCTACTCTCTCTTTTTGTAGTGGGCACTGTGTTCTATGCCATTAGTTTCCTCAATGCCATTATCAACAGGAACGTATCCTCGGGATTCTTTCGCTGCCTTCGACGATATCGTGGTGTTGCCATGGATGCGAAAACCTATCGTCGAATTAGCTTCCGCATTGCCATTAGTCGCTATCGTCCATCCAAGGAATCCCGAAGTCCTCGCGATCTTTTCGATGACTACACCAACTGCATCCTGCTCACGTACAGTATGCTTTTATATGTGGCCCTACCTCGAATGCCCCGAAATTGGCCTCTGAGGGTGCTGACTGGGTGGTACTGGATCTACTGCATCCTCTTGGTGGCCACCTATAGGGCCAGCTTTACTGCCATTTTGGCCAATCCGGCAGCTAGGTATAAGTGATATTTTTAGGTATATTTTAAAGGCTTTTTAATTGAAATGGTTTTGTAAAGAATTACAATTGACACACTGGAGGATCTGCTGGCCTCACACATTCCACCCTCGGCTGGTGTGACCGAAAATAGACAGTTTTTCTTAGATGCCACTGATGAAATCGCTCGAAAGGTGGGCGAAAAGATGGAGGTGACTGGACACACCGATGATTTGGTAAGAATATATAAATTAATAAGAAAACTTAACTTTTGAAGTAAAAGCGAAAACCACAAAGCTTTTACTTTATGTTAATAGTTAAATCATCAATAAAACGTACCACTTTCAAATGTCCGGTTCAAATTAGAGCTGACTAGCTTTAATAAAGACCTTAAGAACATACGTGATTTACAATGACACTCTTTATCACATTTCGTAGCAATGAACTTTATACCAGAAGATAGAAAAACAAAAACCAGTTCTAACTTGTTTTCAAAAAAGCAAAATATCTTATCAACTTGATAAGCGTATTTGGCAACATTTTTAATTTAAAGGTATTAATTCTTCAAGTCTGCTAAATAATCTAATGTGATATGAAAAGTAGTCCGTTGACTTAACAGCTTTGACAGGGACTAATTTGTTTTTCAATTTTCAGACGGAAAGAGGGTCATGGCTAAAATAAATATAACACTCGTTTCTAAATAAATAAAAAAAATATGTAAAGAAGAAAACAAAAATACCATATGTTTTAAAATAACGAAAGTTTCATATATAAAGTACAATAATAACATCAATAAAAATATATTTAATTTTTGGCTTTACTTTTTTAACACTTTTATTTCCATGAGTTTGTTTTATCGTGTATTTCCAATTGCATACAGTTTAGTTTATACTTGGTTTTTACGCTCCTTAAGAGGGTATTATAAAATTGCTCAGAAGTTGGTTGTTATTGCTGTCATTGCAAAATATAGAAATATTGTTTTAATGTAACGATAGATATATACTAGGAAAATCTTTTAAATATAGTAATTAGATAAGTTAAATAGATAAGATAAATATTACCGACAGTATAATATAAATTCTTTATATCACAGACCACTCGAATATCTAAAGGTCAATGTGCTTACTATGACAACGAGTTCTATTTACGATATCTACGAGTTGCGGACAATACTGGATCCGGAATAGGATCTTCTCTACATATAATGAAGGAATGTGTTGTCTATATGCCCGTGGTGCTGGCCATGGAGAAAAACTCGGCCCTGAAACAGCGGGTTGATAACTCCATTCAACATATGACAGAGGGTGGTGAGTTTATTCCACTTATATTGAGAAATCCCATTTGATTGTTTCTTATCCCAAAGGCCTTATATCTAAGTGGCTCAAGGACGCCATCCAGCATCTGCCGGCGGAGGCTCCTGCTCAACAGGAGGCTCTAATGAACATACAGAAATTCTGGAGCTCCTTTGTGGCCCTGGGCATTGGTTATGTGATCTCTATTTTAACACTTTTCGCCGAACGCTGGCACTTTAAGCACATCATCATGAAGCATCCAATGTATGATGTGTATAACCCAGGATTATATTATAAATTTAAAAGGATCTATCCGGAGCAATAAACTAGATTATTACCAAATGATTATTTCTAAAATAAATTACTTTTATATACCAGACAACTTGGGAATTGTGGCTTAAAATTCTACCAATGTTGAAATTGAATTTTGCACAGTACTTAGGGAAAAGTGACATTCCATTGCTTATTTTTAATAATTTCAAGTACTGCAAGTTGTCAATCCAGCACAACATTCCCTAAAGTAATGAGATATGCGCACACATGCCTTATATTTATAATTGCCGGCAGCGAATGACAAATGTTTCTGGTACTCAGGACTGAATGGCAATTGAGAAGCTGAAAAGTCTTCATTGACGCACTAAGAAGCAACAAATGCGGACTCGAAATGGAGGGGCCTTGGTACATTTGTACATAGATGGAATCGATGGATATTGTGCCATTTATCACGAGGAGCCAAGTGGCCTCAAGTAGCAGTGGCAATGTGGTGAATAAATTCAAGAGCCCGGATTCCTTCGATCACTTTTCCTTAATAATGATTTGCATTGTTTATGAGTTAATGCACATTAGGCATTATTTGTTTATGGTCATATCACAAATCCCGAGAAAGCTGAAATGATAAAAGCCCATAAATAAAACCGTTTTTAAGTGCCAGACTAAACCCAAACAGAACGAGACCCCAAACATTTCTATATAAAAACGAAAACGAATACGAAAATCCCCTCGAGAATAGCGAGAAGTTCCGAGGCTCAGAGGCACTTTAAAAATCTGAATGGAAATGGAAATTCAAATTTAAAATTTTCATGTGATTGAGGTAGCCAGAAACCAGACGTGCTAAGCAATAAACATCCCAAAGGTTAATAGCAATCATAATAATTAATAAGCTTGTGTTTGGCCATCTCCTCAGCAATTTTCAATAATTCCTTGTTCGGCAACCGAAATTTCGTGATTCTTGCCTAACAGGTGCATACTGACAGATAAATGGTATGGAATTAATAAAATATTTTTGGTTCTTCTGGTTCTTTTAAATATTTCCATTGTTTCAAATTTAAGAGCTTGGTATTTTGATAATATGCCCTTATGGAATTTTTTTGTCTAAATAAAGCTAATTTCGCGCCAGGACGAAAACAAATTTAAGAGGATATTTTATAAATATTTTCTGACTCAACTGAAGAATATAATGTTAAATATAGGTATTTTATTTTATCTTATTTCGGTAATTGCACATTGCATTGCGTTTATGGAAACCTAATCTAGTTTGTCTTAATTGAATTGCCAACTATCCAATTACGAAATTATTTATGAGCTAGTTTATCGTGCTGACCATTTATGACCAACAATTTTCGCTTGCTCGAAAGTTTAAAATTTAATTTAAATATTTATTAAACAAACAGCACAAATATTTAATATAATTTATTAACGGACTCTGAAGCTGATGTTTTTTCCACCGTGAAATTGTTTTGTTTTGTTTTTCTTTATGATAAATATTTATGGGTGTTTTATTTGTTTTGTTTTAGCTCGAGCTTGTTGTTTACATTCCTATTTCATATAATTTAATTAGTTTTGCTTCATTTTATTGTGCTTTTTGTTGGCTCTCGCCGTGACTGCCCTGTTGTCCTCTTTTTGTTTGTATTCAGTTTCCAATGTGGATTCAAATTCTGCATGCTTCACGCACTCAGAAAAATACTTGTTACTCACGCTAAAATCACCTCAGGTTGGTGCATATGCACACAATTTAAACTTTTAATTTTAAAAGTATCATTTTACATTTTTTCAGATTACGAATTTAGATAGGTGTTATTTAATAATAATAATGAGTTTTTTTTGTATTCGAAAATCAAGAAATTCAATGTATCTGATTTTATAAAATATTATTTAAATAATACGAAATAATATTTTACAATTTAATAATCGAATTTCTTTTTAAAAAAGGTTATTATTATTTTATAAACTTCCATTTATTATGAAAAAATTTAGATAAAAGATAAATAATGTTTCATAAATGCAATAAGAAAAACAGAAAAAGCTTAAGCTTTTTTTTGTATATCATTTTTTTCTTCTTCAAGTATTCTTAAGTTTATTCGACATCAAAGTCGTCACTCTGTTGATTTGTTTGCTTTGTTTTGGTTGCGCTTTCAGTTTTAAACAAAATCTAATTGACGTTTCCTTTTTATCCCCCCAACGCACCTTCCCCTCCCTACAATTTTTGAGCAGCAACAACACCCACAATTTAGTCTGACAGTCCCGTATATAACAACATTGTTTTGTTTTTGTTTTGTAATTAAAATTCAAATATTGTTTATCTAAGAGTCCGCATTTTACAAATTCCACTTTCGTACTTTGTTTACTTTCATCGAAAATATTCGTTTATCTAAATCATTTGTTACATTTAGGCTTTGAACTGAATTGAGTTCTTTTCGTTGCGAAAAAAATAATAATTTTAATATCAGTTTAGGTTACAAAACAATAGTTTTAATAATTGGGTTAATTTATTGGTGTGGTTACGTGAGAAATATACAGCTAAGGGCATTTTAATAAAACACTTATTAAAAGGTTGTTTCTAAAAACTACTAAAAAACTACAAATAGGTCAAAGTCGATTCCGGATCACAATCAGAAGCGCCAAAAATGTTGTATTGTCTTAGTATATGGATATCAGGAGTCTACGATATTTTTATGCATACCTCATAGTCTCATTTAAATTTATTGGCGGTCGTTGAACCTGAAAAATTATTATTTTAATCAAAACAACACTTTTGATTCATCAAGTTTGTTTATTTTTGTCTTCGTTTATTTTGGTTTATCTAAAATTATTGGAGAAATAAAATAACAAGAAATAGGACACAATACGAAAAACAATTCATTGCTCTCTGTTTAAATACTTAAAATATACAAATTTTAAAAATGTTTAGACGGCTGTTGTGTAGTTTCTTTGCATTACAATTTAATTCGTTTAAAATATATATATATATATATATTTTTTTAAAATAATAATTTTTAAAAGCGTGCAACTGCTCCTGAACTTTTTCGTTGGACATTTTTAAATTGTTTAGAAAAAGTCTTTGTTTATAGTATTCGCTATTGCTCAAGCTGACTTGTGCATTCGGAGTTATTACTTAAAATACCGGCTGCTGCAAACAGTACAATAGTTATTAAAATGAACTCAAATCCTCTAAATATCCAGAGAGCAGTTGCAAATATGGACACCGACACCACTGCATGATATTTGACAACATTCTGTTTGCCTCATAGAATAAATATTTTAACAATTTAGTTTGGTTTAAAAAGCGTTTACCACATTTGCTCCATTTATATAGTACTAAACTAGACGTCTGTATAAGAAGTACTCAGCTAGAGTATTGTATGCATATATAAAACTATACCGTATCATAATTTGTTTATGTAAGCTACCTTTCATCGAGTGTTCGCATATATGTTTGTATATGTAAAAAACCTACAGACATGAGTTCATGAGTAACTACAAATTCCTACCGCAACCAAACTAATTCCTTGGGCAGCTCCCAGCAATCGTATTTTGGGCAAAGAAAGGGCTGAATCTCGAACGCATTGAAATTAGCTCAGATTACAAAACAAATCAATTCCGTTTGGTCAGTTTTCCCGGTGTTTTGGGTCAGCAATTCTTAAAATTATATTGTTTCGTTTAGCACTTGATTGCAGTCATTTCGGGTCGGCCTAAAATTCCTTTCTAGCCCTTCACTAAGCCTAGGTCACATCTGAGTATTTATTTTCTTTATATTGAAGTCATTTGCACCATAACCGACATTGTTTAAATTTTTTTTCTAAATATACCCTTTAGTTGAATCATTTTTGTACATTTCAGCAATTCAAGAAGCTTTTAAAGTTTTACAACTCAATTTTAATAATTTTAGTTTTAGCTTTAGTATATGCTTTGTTTTAATGAATTTAACTCCAAATTTTTGAAGTGAACATTTTAAAACATTTCTGCTATGGCTTATGGACAGTTTAGAAGTGAGTAACTTTTTTCTCAAGCATATTCAGTTTATTGGGTTATTCGATGATTTTCGGCGTACAAATTGTAAACTTCATTGAAATCAAGTCGAGGGAAAATCATGTCATGTCAGCTAATCTATAAATGAAACTCAGAGAAGATTATGCCTATATCGCAACATCGATCGCTAAGAAATACAATATGTTATACATATATATATAGTTATGTATATATCGAATTATTTATCACTGTGGCTGGTTTTGTGTTCTGTTTTTCTGTTGACCTACTGTGCGTCCTGAACCGCAGCCTCGCCGGATTCCGATTCAAAAACATCATCGGATTCCTGGCCAACGTAGTCAATCTCCTCATCTCCCTCCGCCTCATCGTTTTCGTCGTAGTCATCGGGATATTCCCCAAACTCGGAGGATTCACCAAGCGTCCAGGCGTCGTTTTCCACGGAGTTTCGAGGACTGTAGCTGTTGCCGCCGCTCGTGATGGTCAAATTGTTGGCTGGGCGCAGCACACTGTATGTAGGAAACAATTTATTAGTATTTCATTTAAGTCTCAAAATAATAATGTATATTAATATTTCTATATGCATATTTCGAAATGCAAACAATTTGGATGGTGGTATGTGATGTGTTCTTTCTCGATCTCAGGTGAGTTTTATTCTAGCGAGTTCTAAGAAAGCTTTTAATCGTTGTCTATGTGTTAGCTTGTTCTACTGACTGGTTTATGTGTGGTTAGCGGGTTTCGTGGTTAGGGTGGTTAGGGAGTCGCATGTTAAATGTGATGTCGGTTAGGCATTAAACAGGACAAACATTTGTACACTTTACAAAACCATATGAGAAATATTAACTTAAAATGTAATATTATATGGTTGGTTAAATAGTTAGGGTTGCAGCAATTTACAGAGTAATGAGAAATTTTTATTTTCGAAATTGCCAGAGCAAACGCTTGACTGTAGAATTTTGAAAGATTTGGAAATTGAAAATGGGTTTTTGATATTTGATTGCCTCAGTGATAGTATGAAAAATCTTTATTTATACTTTAGTAATTTATCGTTTGAATTTTGAAACAAAAAAAATTAAAATAATATAAAAAGCTAAGAACGTGGTTGTCAGTTAACTATAGATAACTATTTGTTATTGATTACTACATATGGCAGAATATATAGAATTTGTTATTCTTTTTTTTTGTATTTAAAAGCTTTACGATATTTTCATATAACACCTCAATCAATAGCTTATCACCTCAATTTCAATTTCCCTAATAAGCTACGAATGCAGATTATAAAAAAAGTGATTCCTAAAACTGATTAACGTTTTTTAATATTTCCTTTAAATAGTTTGAAATTTATTAAAGTAAATATTTGCTTTCAGTTACAGGAATCCCTCTAATAGTTTGAATATAAATTTCGAATTGATGCGGTTAGTTTTTAATCTTCGAGAGCATTTTATTGGTCGAATTCGTTGCTCAGCCAAACAAAATCAAATGAAGCCGCACAAGACAAAGAAACTAACGAACTGACGAACAAACAAATTGGTCGAGACAATTGCACAACGGCGAGCAACAACGAAATGATTGATATATTTATGCATATAATATTCAACAGTAAATTTACTACTGGTTCTTGAGGAATTCTCTATTACATTGGCAAATGATAGCCCCACAATTGGCTTCGGGTTGACCGTCGTAATTTCATATATCTTTCTAGTTGTCGTTGCTTTGGAAAATCGTATTTTTGGTGGATACTACGCGCGATAGATCCGTTTTCAAAATGATCGTTGTTCGATTCGATTTGGCGATTGTGTGTGGCACTAGAACTGAATCCTAGTGACACAATCTGCTGCTGCCGCTGCTGCTTGCACCGTGTTAGATCGTGTGGCATGTGTTTGTAGTGGAAAGTATTTGGTTTTCTATTTGGGTTTCGTGGAAAGATAGTCAACTGAATGTTTTGGTGTGGTTGGGTCGGTTGATGACTCAGAAATCGGTAACTAGCACACCATCCGTTGGTCATAACTGTCCACGGCGATAGTGGGAGCGTGATGGTCTACCGATTATTGTTATTGGATTGTTTTTTTGGTTTTTCGTAGTGTTGATTGGTTGTGGTCGTGGTGTTGTGTTGTGTTGTGTGTCGGGGTGTACAGAAATTAAAAGAGAAGAAATCAATTAGCAAAATCATAAGTACAGAATGCTGGATCATTTACGACATAGTTCCTATTCATCCGATATTACTGAGCGGTGTTAGGGTACAAGTTCAATACTGAACTCGTTACTTGGCCACTACGAAAGTTAAATCAAGAGAAAACTAAAATTTCAACTAGGAGTGAGTCATGAGAGATTGTTGGATTACAGCTAAAGTATTTGTCTATGTCCAGAACGCACCTTTACCTCTAGCCGCGATATTACCCACAACCTTAAGCTAATAAAAGAACCGAAATAAAGGTTACAAATCAAGTTCAGATAAAATAAGTTTAGAATAGTGTAAGTATAAAAGAGTCTTCCTAAAAAAATGTTTCTAAAAATTCAGACTTAAAGTAAATAGCTAATATTCGGTTATATACCACACATGTATGCTTATTAGCCACTATTACATACACGTTTAATTTCTATTTTGTGACAAGATCGGGTCTAAATGGGTTTTAAAGTTTATTTGAAGTGACCTAGTTGGATAAGAACATTAAAAAACTATATAGCATTTCATAGCTTTACTTGAAAAGGAAAAAAAAATTGTTTCATAACTATACCTTCTAAATAAATTCTTCAATGGAAAATAGTCTCGATCTGTCGAATATTTTAGAATGTATTACTTTAAAAGTCTAATGAGAATATTTTGATTTGGAAACTTTATCCTTGCTAAATAAGAATTTTAAGTATAAAATAACAATATGTACTATTTATAAGATAAATATTCCTAACAAAGTACCTAAATGATCTATAAAAAAAACTGGGTTAAACAAGTTGAAGGTCACCTAAAGCGATCAATCTGTCTATCAAGAGGACATTTCCAACTAATGACCGTCTAATTTACCTCTCAAAAGGCATATCATCGGCCTCATCGTTAATATGTCGCTGAGCTTCGCTTTGGGCACGTCGAGCCTCTTCCTTCCTGCGCCGATCCTCGGCAGCCGCCTTCATGGGATCGTAGGTGGACCGACGCTTCCACATGGCCATTTCGGCCTCCTTTTGCTTGTTAACTGCAACCAATAATGGTGTCTCATTAGATAAGCATTAAATAGAGTTAATAATTAGGGGTACCTGAAGCATCACGCCGCATGGCAGATGAGTTTCTCGATCCCGGATTGCCGCCACCCAGGGAGGTAGTGCTGGTGTTCATCACAGAGGCAGCACTGCGCACACTCCGATTACTGGCCCGCGTTCCCTCGCCACGACTCAAGCCCATGGAGGAGGCACTGGGACTTCGCTTCATCTGATCCGCTGGCTTCAGCGTACTTTTGGCGTCATTCTTGCGCAGAAAGTTATTGGACTGCGCCGACTTGTACTTGGAGATGTCCAGGTATTTGGGTTGCACGCGCTGCTGCTCCCTCGGATTGGAGTTGGAGTTGACGCCAGCACTGGCCGTCTGCAGCAGCTGCTTCTTGGCATTGGCCAGCGAACTGGGCACCTGCTGTGCCAGCCGACTGAGGCTTGTTTCCCGGGGCATCGACTGGCGGGTGTTGCGACTGCCCGATCCTGGAGCCATCCTCGTCGCGCTCTTAATTCCCCGGCGCGGCATTTCGGGCGTATTGGGACAGGCAACCAGGCCAGCTCCACTTTGTGCCATGCTCAGCTTTCCCGCTGGTGCTGATGTGGGTTTGGCCGGAGCCTGTGATCCGGCCACTCTTTGCTTGCTCCGCTCGATCCGCATCAGCAGAGCCTTGTTCATGCGCGTGTTACTCAGCGGCACTGAGCCCTGTGGGTCCTCATGGTTCTCCTCCGCCTCCGCCTCCTCCTCCTCGTTGCTGGAGTAGTAGGCCCCAGTGGTGCCCAGTTCATCCTCATCGTTTATGTAATACTGCAACTCATTGTCATAGTCGCTGTAGGCCTGCTCAAAGTTATTGCTGCTGGCGGATTTCTTTAGCTGCTGCTGCTGCTGGTGAGCGGTGCTCAAGGCGTGGGCGTGGCGGGCAGCGGGCGGTGTGTAGAGGTTCTGGAAATTGGGACGCGCCTGACGCACCGGATGCTGTCCCTGTCCCTGCTGCTGCTGGAAGCTACTCGATCGACGCAGCGGCGACATGGGTGCAGCAGCTGGCTCAACCTGCTCCACATCCTGGCCAGGATCGTACTCCAGGGAGTTCTTGCGGCGACGCAATTGCTTGAGCAGATACTCGCCGCTGGTGAGCAACTGCAGCTGCGCCTCGTTGATGCTGCTGGTCATGAGTGCCCGGTGGAGCGGAGATCGTCTATAGCCACCGCCTGCACCGGCGGTCATTCCCGATTCCAGGCTATGCTGCGGACTACTCTGAGCCGGTGACTTGACGGAGCTCCTGCGCGAGAGCGACTGCTGCAGGTTGCTAATGGCCGCAGCCGTTTGCTCCAAATAGGCATCCGTTGGCGGTCGCGAGCGACTGGCACTGCGCGCACGTCCCAGCGTGTGCAGCGGCGAGGGAATCTTGCTGGGACTCTTGGGTGGCTTGTAGGGTGGCTCCACCATCTGTCCGCCGCCGATTCCACCAGCTCCGACGCCATGGCTGCACAACGCCGGATCGCTGGCGTAGTCACAGTCGCCCAGCAGGCGATACCGCTCCGCCAGACTGCGATTGAGCTTGGCCGCCGCCGCATACTGTCGCTGCTGGTTGTACAAACTCAGGCTGTCGTCCGTCAGAGAGTCTCCGCACGTATCCGAGCAATTGTAGCTGCGTGTCATCAGTTGCTAAAAAATTAAAAATTTATTAACATTTGTACTTTAAAAATCCAATAAATGAGCTATGGAATTGCAAGGTACTGGGCTTTTAAGCTAATTGCTTTTCGCTATATTTATTATTACATATTTAAATACTTTTACTTTTCCTAACCCACTTTTAAAACAAAAACTTAAGAGATAGTTTAAACAATCTTCACATAGCCCAAAAAAGTGTGCTTCACTTTACAACTTTGAAATGACATGGGTTTGTGTCCGGACTAAAGATGACTTTACTTTGTGTAAATTGTACATTATATGTAGAACCCATGTAAGTTACAAAAATAATCAAAATATTATGAATTTCATTTAAAAAACGTTATATTTTACCACTACAATTTAAATGATTTACTGTCTAATATTTCCTTTGCCTTCACATGCATCCAAAAACTATATAATAGCAATTCATTGAAAAATTAAGCATATCAACCGTAAGAATAGTTTTTATCTTTCATAACAATCAAGTTCATTAAAGTGAGATACTCAGATTTAACAAAGTTAGTTAGCTTATGATCGCAGACTGACTGTGATGAATCATATTAGCAATCTAATCGTGTAGATTGTTAATAGGATGAGGTAAACAACGCTTGCTAAATAACGTATACGTCATATTAGCTTGGTAAATGGGTTAAACTGATATAAAATCAAGCAAACATTTCTTTAAGAAAAGTAAATATTCGGTTTTCTTTTTTAAACTTAATACAATAAGTTCTGTATGAAATTAAAAGAACAAAGTCATTCCTAATTCTTTACAAATAAAATCCAAACCTTAAGTGGATACACAAACAATTTTGTTGTTAAATTGGGTTATAAAGCATTAAACCGAATTGGGTGATAAATGTTCAATCTTAGGGTGACTCATTCACTGCCAAACTAGCCAGACAAGATTTAACCAATCAGATGGGATTTTTCCATAAATTAATTTATCAAAGTCTGCAGTTCGAACGCCGTGCGAAACCGGTTGGCCAGAACTTACCTGTGCCTGCGCTTGGGCCTGCTGCTGTTGCTGCTGCTTCCGGCGACTGGCGCTCGTGCCACTAACATCCTGGGCCAGACTTCTGGCCCGGGCATTGCGAGCCCACTCCTGGATCCAGTCCTGCTTGGTCTGCGCCGTCTGCAGTAGGGCGGCCTCCGAGCTCTGGGTGGGCGTGGTGGGTGTCTCCGGCAACTGGTGCTGCTGCTGCTGCTGCTGCTGATTGGTGCTAGTGGTGAACACGTTCAGGCGGTACTCCGCCTTCTGCCGATCGGTGGCCGATCCGGACAAGGCCTGTGTGTGCCTCAGTTTAGCCTCATTGCTCACGTACTCGGAGCTGTCGATCTGCGAGGTGGACAAGCTGTGCGAGTGCCGGGTGAGCTTGGGATGCGTGTCCAAGGCCCGTTGTTTGGCCAGCACTCCACTGGTGGTCACACTAGTAAAGCAACCCATGTCCGCTGCCGGCGACGGAGGAGTGGGAGGCGATGGGGGCATCTGCTGACGCAGCACGCGACTCTTCAGTTGATCCAGATAGGCACCTGTAGATAAAAAAAACAGCTATCAGTATATATTCTATTAGGAATATATTTTTTAAGGTAAACTAATTTACCGAATTACACAGGGACCGATATCATTATAAGTAATACAATAATAAAAAATAAAATTATATGATTAAATAATTTAAACATTAATTTCTGAAAAATTCATGTTGAAATATAAATATTATATTAGAACATATTATATTTATATTATTTTTACTATTTTTAAAAAATGTACAACTTTTATATATTTTGATTTAAACCGAAAATAATAAATAACTGTTTATATGTATAACTCAAGTTAGTTTAAATGTTTAAAGCTTTCACTAGTTCATGTTAATAAAGTAATTTGAATTATTTACGATTTTTATAGAGGTATAATAGAAACAAAGCTGATATATTCAAACAAATTTCAAAACAATTTTTGTAAAATGTTCTAATCTTCCATTTAAACATTGTTGCTATATGTATATCATAAAACAAATTTTCCTGACCTGTTGAGCTCCTCTGGGCTGGCAGTTGCTGTGGTAGCTGCTCCTGCAACGGCGTCTCATGGTAGTAGTTCACCTCCAGGACATTGCTGCCCCGACTCGACTTCACTGGCAGTTGTTTGGGCCGCTGCTTGGCAGCCGCCCCCTTTCCGTTCCTATCGATGTTCATGAGATCCTTCTGCTCCTCCGTATAGTTGTCCCCGTCGAGGGTGTAGGTGCCCGCCTCGCTGACAGCATCGTTCTCGGACTGCGTCTTGCCATCGGCCAGCGGTGGCTGTGGACAGAACATCTCCACCTGGCGGAGGGCCAGCTGCATGGCGGTGGAGCGGGGTGTGAACTGATTGGCCGTGCGATTGGCCACCAGATTGGTGGTGCCCTTGGTCGCCGCCGGCGGATGTGGCAGTTTGGAGCGACTTGTGGGTCTGGTTGCAGCGGGTGCTGCTGCACTGGGCTCCGGCGCATTGGCCGAGCTCCTGGGCGACCAGCTGTGCCGCTTGGAAGCGTCCCGCACCCGGGAGGCACTGCGATCCCGCACCCGCATCTTCACCTGCACCGGAGGCGCCTGCTCACTGCTGGGCGTGGCCGCCGTCAGCGAGGACATATCATCCGCCATGCTGCTGCCGGCATCCAAACTGCTCCTCTGCGACTGTCGTCCACTGTTCGAGGTCGCGGTGGTCGTGGTGTTATCCTTTTCCGTCTCCAGCTTGGACATGGAGGCGCCTCGCTTGTGGCGACTCTGGAAACGTTCCATCATGTTCTTGTAACGCGCCGCCTGAGCCGCAGAATCGTTCTCCGAGGCATCGAAATGATCAATGGTGAAGGCCAGCGCCGCTTTCGGTGGTTGCATTCGACTCGCTCGAGTTCTCCTCCTCATCCACACCGTATTTATGGTTGGCATTGATGTTGGAGTTGCTGTTGCTGTTGCTGTTGCTGTTGGAGCTGCTGTGGCCAGGTGGAGTGCCATGCTGATGGTTCGCTCTGCCTTGTGCCGCCGCTGCAATGGAAGAGCAAAGAAGCACACAGACACACAATTAAATTAGCATTTATTTACAGTTATTAATATTATTATTTTTTATTATTAGCGTTTAAGCGGTGAAAACGAAACTAAGCTGCTGGCGTAAATTAAACTGAACTCAACTGATCGCAACTGAAGTGGCAAGCAGACGAGAAAAAAACACAGAAGAGTGGAGAAATTCAGGGGCGGATCGGAATTGATGCTAGAAACGACTATTTTGTAATTGATAAGAAATAGGCTTAAATTACTCACTCATGTAGTATTAGAAAAAATATGGCTAACAGCCTACAAAAGTTTTTATTCATTATAATCAACATTTTCTTAGTGCAAAATCAAATTCGGGTCTTTTGAAAAAATAAAAATACGATTTCTAAACGATTTGCCACGATTTTGTTTTTAAATATAGATGTGTGATGGCTTGCTAAACAGCAACTCATTTAATGTAATATGTTTATTAAGAGAACAACATAGTTATTAATATAAACATATGTACAAATTCAAAAAACTTGTTTATAAGCCAAATAAAGATAAAATCAATTATCTTTTGACAAATGAAAGAAACACCTAAACTTATAAAATCACCAAAAGCTAGACAATTGAGTAACATCTGTGATATTGCTGTTTCCAACTTCGGGGCAAATAAGGAAGTGTACGTACGTCAAGCTGCATCCCGGATGACAATAGCAAAGATATAGCGCTCTCCAGCAAGTTCAGCCTATTCAAGGGCCCCGGAATGCCCACCTGCAGTTGGAGGAGATCCCTCACCGCTTCCGCAAACAATTTCTATACATTTCCGCGGCCAAAGCACGGGCAAAAAGAAAATCAAACAATTTGCTTTCAGCTGTGCCACGCGAAGTGGCACAAGCACATACACCGAGCAGAGGTGGGAGACCATCTAGGGGGCCGCCGCCTCTCAGAATCGTGATCTATGGATGGGTAGCTTCTACATGTACGCTATAAGGCTAAATAAGGCGGTGGTCGGCTGCCAGTGGCCGGCAAGTGAAGGTTAGAGTTCGGTGATTTCGGTCAATTGTAGGTTGTTTTTTTTTTTGCTACCAGAAAACAGGGGCAGACCCACAAAACTTTTACGCTCTGCCAAACTTTGCTGCTGGTCGTGGAACTTCCGTTTCGTTTGCCATGAAAATATATTTCAAATACCATATCCATAATTAACATAGATTTCACAGCCTTATTTTGAATGAGTTTTTGGTCACGAACGAAAATATATATTTTGTTATTATGTAGATGGGTAATTAAATGGGCAGTCAAAGTGATTATTAGCTTAGGTGTTAAATAAAAATTGATACAAAGATTAACTTCTCCATTAACAACGGTCTCAAATGACTATTAGTCATAAAATAATAATTGATGTTTTGCCTCTTGCTCATCTCTGCAGAAAGTTGAAAGTTTTTTAAATGAAAATTATTATTATAATAAGTACATCAAAAAGGTTCCGCATTAAGCTTACTTATTTTTGATTGGCAGAAATTAACTTGTTACTGTAATTGTACCCCACACAAGATACTCAGATATCAACCTCAGAACGCAGCTACTTGAAAAAAATATGCACTTTATTTTCTTTGTTCTCAATTTTCCATAAACACATGTGTGAATTTTTGCTCAGATTTCCACAATTTGTTTTTATTTACACAATGTTTGTTTACTTGTTCAATATTCAGTTTAATTTAACTGCAGCAACACTTTTAAATCATCTTATCTTTTTTGAGTGCAATTTTTATTGTTTTCTGTTATTTTCTTCGTAGAATTAAAATTTAAATGATTATAGAAAACTAAGCATTAACCCTAGGCCTACACTAAAACTGTTCTCTAATTTTTTTGTGGAAACAGAGCATCAAGTTATAGATTCATTTGTTTGTCATTAAGTCACAAAACAAAGCGAACTATTGTTTATAACAAATAGAGCACAGATGGTAACATACGGATTAGTTAGTGAAATCTTAGAAATGTACATACATAAGGGAATTTACATAAGAATGTTACAAGGAAGTTCCAATTTGGCATGAATCTAGAACGACATTATCCGCTTGTTGGTTTGTAAAATTTGCAATCTAATTTGGCAGGAAATATTTCCCCTTTCCATAGAGCGGAGCAATCATTGATAGACAATAGACCACAATAGGTAACGACGACTGGCTAACGGTAATTATGCTGCCCACTGTGCATGGCCATAAAATGTCTTCTATCGAGTTATCGGTGGGTCCCCCGTTCGAATCCCCCCGTGCCTTTGAATTTTTCTATGGGCCAACAATTGAAAACTGTTGGCACAACAATACACAAATGTCGGGTATTATTGCCATTACTATAACTATTGCCATTGCCGGCAGAGTGTGTGCCGAGTAGTAGAGCTCGTTCAAAAAAAAAACTCTTTTGTTGGCTTTTATTTGGTAGCCGTTGTGTAGTCGCTTTTACTTTCGCAATAAATTTAACAAAATACAGTTGGAGTGCAATTTATATATATATATTTTTTTTTTGGCTTTTGTTTGTCGGTCAGTTAGCTGCTTTTGTTTTTTTTTTTCGTTTTGGGAAAGTCGAGCAGTGGAAATTGCTTGACCGCCCGTTGGCTTTGGATCATTTACTTTTCACTTGTGGTTACTGCGAAGTGTTAAGATATTTCGGTTAGCAATTGTGCAGTCTGAGATAATCAAGCGAATGCTAAACGGAAATCGATAACGAATTCTCTCACGCTGGCCAATTGGTTTCCAATTGGTTTTGCTAATTGCATTTTGAGATTACGTCACCAGCGTTCGATCAGATATATAATTTCGGTTTGTAGTCTTTAGTTTCCCATTTCATTTGACTTGATTTAGGTTGCTTTTTTTGGACGGGTTTAAGTTCTCATATTTTAATAAATGTTATTAATAATTTATTTATAATTCTTTTGCGTTCGGCGACACCAGAGAAAGCCATCAGCGATCATCATCATCTGTCATCTGTGAATGAGGTCATCGACTGGCGGCCATTTGTTTCGCCTTATTATCTATCAGCGATTGTTTGGCTTTTACGGGGCATTAAAATATATACTTGAGATATTGTGGTGCTCGACTTGGAGAAGAAAATTGTTGGGAAGTAGTTCAATAATTCTTAGTTTCATGTTTTGCCAGAAAACAATCATTTGTATTCTTACTTACAAAAGCATTTTAAAGTCCAATATGTCATGGCCATACAAAATAAAAAATGTTCATCAATCATAGATACAAGATTGTGGAAATATTTCAAAGACATTTCTTGACGGAATATTTAAGAGCCTACAAATTTAATAATAAAACTAATTAAGCATGCCCAAAACATTATCAATTTGGGAACAAGGCCAAAACCAAGAGATTTGTTCTGAATCTATTTGATTCTTGGGTGTTTGCCAAGAATTAATGCCTCAAATTTATATTGGATTGGTATGTATAGTCAAAGTGATCAAATTGAATAGATTTAAGAAAAAAAATTGCACGTGACCAGAAAGGAAATATTAACAAATTTGAAGTTCAAATTATTTAACATTTCAGGGAAATAAATCCAAAATGTAAAATATATCCCTAGTTATTAAGATTCAAGATAAATTTCAGCCCGACTTCAAATACTCTAAGACATTCCAATACAATGAATCAGCTAAGCGGGTGACATAATTCACTCTACGCAGGGTTGGCCAACACTTTGTTTGTCTTTTATTGTCAATGGTACTTGGATCAAAACCTAAATTCCCAGGCATTCGTTTGATTACACCTTCCTTCAAGTGCGCTGATTTGTTTTTCATAAATCTCCCATTTCACAATGTTTATCAGTTTTGGTTTCTTTTCGCAGCGCTTGCCAAATCTTACACAATTATAGCAGTCGTCGTCATTATCTCACACATTTTCATTCCTTGCACGCAACTCATTGGCAAAATAAAAAATTCAAAAAGTGAAACAGATTTGTGACCGAGTATCTCGAAGTGGAAGTGGATGACTCAGCAGCAGCTGCGGGCGTTGATCGATGATCGGAGGTTACTGCGATCCGATCCAGGCTACTTTTTTGAATGCCAGACTTGCCAATAATAAGCAGAATTATTTATTTCAAGACAAAGGAATGCAGCACTCACCAGCGCAAATTGTTCAATGAAAACGTAAATAAGAATCGACCAGGCATTTTATTTTAATCGTTAATATTTGTTTTTTATTATATCCGAACTACGAAGATGCCTTGTTCGGAAATTTGCATCCAAAGCAAGAAATTTTATTTTTGAAAGCACTGTTGAAAAAGTTTTTAAGTGGTCTGCTGAAGTTTTTACTGAAAGTTCTTTTTGATTTTTGATTTTGAATAAGAGCCAAAACCGTGTTACACAGAAATAAATCTATATATTCATCACGTTGCAATTGCTTAATTGAAACACCTGAATACGATTTTATCTGAGACTTATACTAATGCCAAACAGAATAGAAAAGATAAATCAATCATCCTTTTACTTTTGTAACCATCAAACTTAAGAAAAATAAACTTTGCCTTTCGAAACTAACATTTTTTTTTGTATCTATTTTTAATTTTTTATTAGCTGGAAGTGGGAGTTTCATTGAAAAATTGTACAATCTAACCAAGGCAATAAGAAAAAATCTACACGTTAAAATCTATTCAGATGTTACATTTATATTTATTTTAAATCTTATCATTATTTGAATAAAACGAAAATATACTGAGATTATTAATATCAAGTAAAGTTTTATTACGAACCAACAAATCTGGCTAAAGAAAAACATATTAAATATTGAGCTTTGCCATTTCAGCAGAGGTGCTAGAAACAAAGACTTGAAATCAGTATTTCCGGACTTTCCAAAAAGGAGAAGAATATTGTGGCATTTCCAGATTGGCAACTTCTTAGTTTGGTGTCATAGGGCCATAAATATAAATATTAAAGCGAACGCAAGCTGATGTCACTTGCCGCTTTCGCAGGCTATTGATCCCGTTCCACTTTCTTGAAACCAGAATTGAGAACTTGCTTTTTAATCCAACTCGGCCCACTGTGCCAATCTGAACAACAACATAAACGAGGTGTGCTTGAGGGTGTGTGTGGTTCGGTGGGTTTGTGAGTGCCAGGCATGACTATTGCAATAAATATTTGCGCTTAGTGGTGGCCAGAGACTCGCACAAAATAACTTCATTAAAAATTCAAATTAAGAAAGAAAAAAGCAAAGACCAGCCTCAAACCTGAAACAACAAAAGCAAGAGCAACAACACTATGGTTAAATTAGCCATCAATTGTCGCCGGCTTTGCGGTTGCTGCTGTATCTTTTACTCATACAGTCGAACTTCTGTAACTTAAACTTCCATTGTGCCAAACAAAAAAACTGTGTGGTTTTATTTTGTCCAAAAAAAAAGCCCTCAAAATCGAGCAATTACAAGCAGTTGTCCAAGAGCTTATTAAATAAAAAATTTCGCAAACGTAATACCTTTATCAAATCATTTCCAGAAAAATAAAAAAAATTGGATTTATTGCCACTTTTTGTTTTCAGTATGAGCAGCTCATTTTTAGTACCCGTTATTAGAGAAAACAAAACTTTAACGTTGAACTATTTTTAAGGGTATTTAAATTTCTTACATCTAAACTCCATGCTCACTAAATAAATTTTATATATGTGTCTAAATAAGTTTAATAGTCATGAAGCAATTACTTCGGCTAATAAAGTAACGTTATATTTTTAAGGTGTCTTGATTTAGTATAGCATGCCATTTATACAGACCATAAAAATCCAGTATTTTAAAATGACAAGTTTTAATGACCTTTTTACAAATGTTTAGTCGTTTACGTAGGGCAAATAATACAAACAATTGGTTTGCGGCAAATGGAAAATGAATCTAATGGGATTACTATGATCCACTACTTTTCTTTTATTCGCGAAAGCAAATAATTGTAACTAACTTAGGTTTGCAAACAGAATAACTTTTAAATAATAGTCAGCTTATCTAATTGATTTATACTTATTAACAACCACTAGTTTTTTGGGCTATGCGATAGGGATATTACTAAATTCAATCTGTGGATGTGGTATTTGCGAAGTTAGCCTGTACATTGGATATCTCACCTTTCTCGGCCGGCGATGGTGGCGGCTTGCCAAGGCAGAACTTGCCGCAGGAGTCATCGATGGCGGCCCCGAGGCCCACGTAGCCCGGATTCATGGGGTTCCTGAGCTGCACATGTCGGGGGGAGGGGATGGGCGAGTTGGCCGAGGTCGTTCCATCCGGACTATCGATGATTTCGGCGATTTTCTTGATATTTTCCGGTGTGGTGTCGGCCTTCTCGCGTCCATCGCTACTGTTGCCATCTTCGTCGCCATATGTTTGTCGGCTGATGGACAAATTGTCGCGGCTCTTGACTTTGGATGAATCAGCTGCAGTGGCCACGCCCCCCACAGCTGATTGGGGGGCGGTGCCTGCTGTTGTTGCTGCTTCCACTGCGCCAGCTGATGCTGCTGCTGCTGCTGAAGTTGCTGTGTTTGTTGCTGCGCCCGTCGTGTCATTTGCGTATGATGTCATTTTAAGCCTTGGCTGGGTATAAATTTTGCAACAAATCGGAATTTATTGTTGGTTTTAGAAGGTACACCTATTTTCGCCGCTTTTCTTTGCCTACTTAGCTAATTAATTAGCTAGTCATTTCCACGTTTTCCGGCCTTCGTTGCGTGTTGTCTGCTACCTTTCTACTACGCTTTCCACATCCTGCTGCGTTCTGATGTCGTTTTGTGCGTAAAGTGAATTCCAGTGGGTTGCTTTTTGCCTGACGAACGGAGGTGTGAAAAGGACATTTACATGCGGTCAAACCAACAGTGGTGGTCGTAGTATTACTACTTTATAATTTTGATATTCAATAAACACAGCTTACTTATTAAAAAAAAATTCTTGAAAAACCATTTCTTACAACTTACAAGTAAAATTTATGTAAAAATATTTTTAAAACTTTTTATCTGTCTAAAACGCATAACACAGTTATAATAGGAAGTTTGTTTTATAAAACCATTTAATTACAAATTATCTTTTGATTTAATAGTAAGTTTCCAAGAATTTCGTATTGCATCCCTGTTATTATGTGAAAAACAGCTGAGTGTCTTAAAATTTAAAATCAGCTAAAACCATTACTACAAAACCTAGGGACCCAAACATAAAGCCTCTAATCTTTTGACCGCAATTGTAAGTTAAAGAACTGAAAAACACTTTTTATTTTCGAATTAAGGATGCGCGATCACGCCCCAAATGTAAACGGAAACACTGAGACACGTTGAATAGGTAAATGGCCAAGGAATTTTCAATTGTGCGACGTGTGTTTTCCGATTGGACACTTGGAAAACTATTCGGGCATTTCCACACGCGTAAAAATAGCCGAAAAGTTGAAAGGCAGATTCTTGGCTGCCTTTTCAAGGTTGCTTTTGTTGTGCCCGAAAAAAAACCTAATCAGATATTTTATTTTTACATTGAACACTTTTGGAGGCACACGCACACATACGCACATAAAGGCGCAGACACTTGAGGCCAACACATACACACTTTCAAGGGCAGGGTCCGATTGGACTTTTCAGTAGCATTTCCCTTTCTGTTTTCACTTGTTAAGCGGCTTTATATTCCCGTTGTTCTTTCTGCATTTGATAATGAACTTTTCTTTATCTTTGTCTCGATTTTCCGATTCGCGACACGCGCTCGTTGCTCAGACCAACGCTTACTCACGGAAATTTCAGTCAAGAATGAGCGTCGCAGGTGTGCGTGAGTTCAGTTGGCCTGGCCAAAAGTGACGTCGCGCGAGAGAGAGAGTGAGAGAGAGGCCGAGAGCGCGCACAAGTGTTGACGCCTATTAGCTTTTATTAGAGCTAGAGTTGATAGCTAGTTGTATTATTTTGTTTAAGCTTATAACGAAAACGCTCACTCTAGAATTTGAAATAAGAAAGCTTAAACCTATTCTCAAAAATAGACAAATTCAACTGTAACTCAACTATTTGTAACTTTTCGTTATTTAAAATCGATTGACTTGGCTTGAAAAAAGCATTGCTTGCAGCACTGCAAACAAACAGCTGGGAGTTGCCAGAGCAATGCAGAGTTGTCACTTTGCTCTCCGAAACTGAACTTTTCTTTTAAAAAACAAAAGCATTCAATGCCAAGTTAAAATTAAAAACAGATGGATTTCGTATTAGAATACAACACCTTATTTTGTATTTAACTCGTTTATTTGAGGACCATTCATAAACCAATAACTTTTGTCCAGAGGGGTGGCAGCCCTTTTTACGTGTCTCTCTGTTCGTCAATGGCTCTTTTCGGCTCTCCGCATTGATTGTTTTGGCCTGGCCAAAAGCTAATTAACCCGTTAAATAACACAGACCAGAACACAATACACAAAACAGATAATTCAACGAATGAATCGCTTTCTGCAGATTCACGCTTCACTAAGCACAAATATCCGCAGGCAGTGCACTCGACAGGTGGCCTTCAAGCTGCGACGCTAAAGCTATTTTTAAAATGAACACTTGCTATTACTCTCGCTTTTCGAGCGAACAGGTGTAGTTATTAACTTTACTTTAAATATCTCACAAAATGGATATTTAAGACTGAACTAAAGTCAATTGGCAGAAACAATTCCAATTGCCGCGCAAATAATGATAACAAAAAAGAGAACACAATGCGCGCTCTCTCGCTCTCTTTTCCTCCCCCTCTCTTTACATTTTGTATTGGCATTTACTGCCCACCAATTTTTTTCTCGCCCCCAAATTTGTGCACTTGTTTCGCGTTCGATTTTCTCAGCTTTTTTTTCACATTTCACTATTTCGATTAAGATTATTTTGGCTCGTTGAGATGCACTTTATATTCACACGATTATTAGGATTTATAGATGATTATTTACTTGCTGGAGAAGCAAAATAAACAGCGCCTGGAATTGCAAACTTTTTCGTTTGTTGTGCCAATCAGACTTAGTGTGGCCGTGCTCTTAAATCAAATTAAAGACATATATAGTATAGCCCAGGGCTGCCAAAATATAACGGTATTTTGATTTTAAATAATTAAATATTTAAAAAATAAATTTTTTATACGTTTTCCAAATTAATTCAATGATATTGTATTTTAAATAAACAACAAAACATTTTATTTGACTTATTGTCAATTTGGTTGAATACTGCACGAAGCTTAATAAATGTATTCCTCAAAAACTTTGAGTTTGGGTCTACAATTTTTTCTCGGAACTCGGGTGAATAAATTGTATAATTTACAATAAGTTTCTGTATATATTATTAATAAAGCAAGTATTTATTAGCTATAATCTAATCTAAGTTAATCATTTAATGTGGACCAATAAAATACAAAGAATGGGTGCGATCGGTAAAGTAAGCGTGGTAATGGGTGGCAAATAAATGTAGATATCAATAGATAACAACTAGAAATTGTTAATTTTATCCATTTTGAAGCCTTATCAAAATACCCACTTTCTTAATCAGATTTCAAACTAATTTGCAGGTGGTTAATTTTAGATACAATCAATTTTTAAGTTTTAAAATTGCATTTATTCAGACATACATGATTATATGTATTGGTATGTAAGCTATGCATGTGTATATGATTGGAGGGCACAAAACCAATCTTTATCTTTCTGTCTACCCCTGGGAGCTTACAAAACTAATAAAAAACGAACGCAAACTTTCAGACTGCGATGCTGACTTGGCTGATGGTTAGCATATGTGAATGCGGTAGCGGTTATATATACGTATATATAAATATAAATCTGTTTGCTTATAAATCGGTCCGCCAACTGTACACAAACTGATAAGTAACTGGGAAAGTAAAAGGAATGCGGAATACTTGGGGAATGCAACTTAGCGCCCGTTCCAGTGGCCCACATGTCCGTTCTCGAAGGCCAGGTTGATCCTAGGATGCGGAAGTGGCCTGGCGGCCTGCACTGACTGTCCGACCGGATCGTCCTCGAAGTACAGGCACTGCTGCACAAAGTTCAGGAATAGAACCTGCGCCTGGCTGGCCGCCGCAGGCAATGCCTCCAAATTAGCATCGCTGCAGAGTCCCTGGACCAACTGCTCGCAAATCCTCGTATTGGTATCCACATCGAACAGTGGCACGCCAAAACTAACGTCCAGCAGGGTCCACTCTTCAGTGGCATCGTCGTCCTCGTCCTCGTTTGTTGCCTGGCCAATCTCCTCCAGAGCCATTGGTATCTCCACGGAACTCTGCGACACCAGATCCGCACGACTGCTGCACTTGGCCAACTCGCTGGCCAGCACTTGGCTGCAATCCGGCGAGGTGAACTCATTGGCCGGACCATGTTCCGGCGTGGCAGCAAAGTGGTTTTCATCGGGGCTCTTCAACTGAAAGCTGGTCACCTCGTTGGTTGGCACATGGTTCGGTTTGCTGGGGGCTGCAATCGAAGAGCGCTTCTGGCGCTGCGCGGGCTTCAATCGCACCTGAAGCTCGTACTCTTCGCAGCCGAGATCAGGCACCCCAGTGTTCAGGAATGTTATAAAGCCGCACTGCTGGCGCAGGTCCAAGAGGCTGGACAGTTTGCGTACGGCTCGATGGGCGGCCCACTTGGCTTGGCGCGTGTCCGCCGGCTGGAATGGAAATGACTCGTAGTGAAGGACGCCGGCTGTGCGGATTCCATAGCCCTGCAGCAGCACACAGCCGTTCTTGAGCTGATCGTTCAGGTTGCGAAAATTCTCCGAGTTGAGCACATACGAATCAGAGTGCAGGATGTTGACCAGCAGTTTTCCATAGCCCAAAAACAAGCGGGGCAAGGCCTTCAGAACAGTTCCTCGGCAGAGCAGCAAACTGGGCGGTCCATAGCCTAAACACATTAAGTAGTTACCAAATATTCAATGTATTAATGTTCAAAATGTTCGTGTACCTGTGATATGGTTGTAAAAGAGCTTGCTCCACATGGGCGCCACATCGGAGCTGCGCAGGAATTGGCCAAAATAGGGAATGCTGAATGTGTGACTAAGCGACGCCGTCAGTGGCGAGGCTGCTATGATGAACTTGTACTTCTTCTCCAGGACGCGATCTCTGGTCTGCCGATCCAAGCCCTCCAGGCACTCCAATCGCAGCAGATCCAGCCCGCCTGGCAGCAAATGCCGCAGTGAGCAGATGGTAGAGCGCAGAATGACGGCGTGGGCAAAGTAGCGGGAGACGTCACCCTCGCCCTCCGCATCCAGAAGCGAAACCTGCTCCAATTCAGCCAGAAAGCTGTCCAGACTCTCCTCGCACAGCTTGCCCACTTCGAACATGGTTACAGCGTGATTCTTTAAGCCAGGTGATAGGTTGCCCATCATGAGGAATGCGGTGAGCGTGGAGTCGAACAGGAAGCCCACCCTCTTTCCGCTTTTCGGCAGAGCAGTAACAGAAGGAGCAGCCTGCTTTGCCACATCCTCTGTTTCCAGCTCCGAACTCAGCTCCTGTTCGTCGCTGTTGTTCATCTTTTCCTGGGGCGTGGTATTCAGATTGGCAAAGCTGAAGTCACTGGTGTTGCCATCCGAGGAGAGATAGCCTATGGAACTGCTGTCCTTATCCTTGTCCTTCTCCCTTTCCCTTTCCCTTGGGGTCTTTGGGGACTTGGGACTCTGGTCGAACTCGAAACTGCCACTGGCATGTAGGTTGTAATTCAGCGGTGTGATTTGCGGCGTTTCGGGTGTTTGCTTGCTGGTTGTAACCCTCCCAGCTGGAATGATTTGGCTGATTCAGCTGATCCTGCTTGCGATGGGCAAAGCCCAGCCGACAGATGAACGATATGGCCTGCTTCACGCTATCCAGCTCCAGTTGCAGCATGTGCGCCAGCTCGGCGATGGTCATGTGCTCATCCGCACTCACAAAAATCTTGTACAGCAGATTCTCGAAGTAATCGCCGCTCACCCGGTTCATCACAAAGTTGCGCAGCGGTGGAATGGATATTCTATCCTCACCGCTGATGGGCACATCCAAATAGATCAGACCCTTCCTGTACAGGCTGTGCACCACCTCGTGATCGCATTTCCCAGCCGGCTGGCCACCAAAATCGATGAGATCGTCGAGCAATCCTCTCTCCGCTGGCGTTAGATACCTGATGTCCGCTTCTAGGACATACCCAATGTCCAGTCGCCACCAGGGCTCGATGTGGATGCGCACGGGAAAGCGTGGCAGGAAGTCCAGCGGATTGGGCCGCGAGCCAAAGATCAAGGAGCGTGGCGTGTGGGTTTTCAGATCGCTGATCAGGGCCAGGTACTCATTGCGGCCAATGCCCAGCACTCGAAGGCAGTCGGCTGCCGTAAAGTTGGGCAATGTGTCATAGCTTTTGTCGCTTCTCAGCAGCTGTCCCAATACATCCAGGTAGTAGTTGAAGGGCGTGACTCTCAAGCCCTTGGTTATGATATCAGCCAGGTGATAGGGGAATGCCCCCAGCCCGTTGATGCTCTTCTGTACCAAGAGCTCGTAGTAACGCTGCTCACGGCGGAACACCTTGGCGGCCAGGTTGCCCCTAAATCGCAGCTGGTTCTTCAGGCTGTAGTTAAACACAAACTTCTCGTAGTCGCGCTGGTTATTGTGCAGCACGGACCGCAGGTGCACGGGCAAAAGCTCCCAGGTGACATTCCCACGCACGCATTGTTGCAGCTGGTTTTGGCAATTGTTTCCCGAGCCCGTGGACGCACTGCCTGCGCCGCTGGCCAAATCCTCTTGCTCCGTCATCTCGGGACTGGGATTGGGATTCTCCTGCTGGTCAAACTAGCTCATTCCATGGCATCCGGCTCCCGGAATCAAATATTTTCCTTATGCGTTTTATTTTCGTTTTTTTTTGTGCCGAAGAAACGTCGACAGCTGATAAAAAAAACGTGGGTGTTTCGCAACACTGGTCGATATTTATATCGAAAATTTGAAAGTTCGGTTATTAGGTGCCCCTAATATATTGACAATTTAATTATTTAAATCAAGTCAGAAGAAAAATATATTAAATTTGGTGACTGTCACCTGCTAATTTAATCATTAATGTTAGAATCGTTGGACGAATTATAAAAACTTTTTAAAAAATTGGTTTAAATTAAGCTTCTCTGAAATATTTTAGTGTCTTGTAAAATTTTTTTAAACAAAATTTTTTTCGGTTTTAAATTCGAGCACAATTAAAAAAAAATTGTCCACAAATTATTCAAGCATTTCTGTTGACTTTAATTTAAATTTTTATTAGCAATGATGTCTTCAATAAACGTAAAACTAAGTTCAAAAATAAGCATTGTTGTTTTTTGGGTAATCCAGGTAGTATGTATCATGTAATCACCAGTGGGCAGAGGTAGGAGGAATGCTGCTGGCCTTGGATAGAAATCCTTTACTATAAACGACTTCATGTCAGAAATTTAAAATTATTATTAAACGTTTTTTTTTGCTTTTAAATAACACGTACCATTAAAGGACAAGAATGATTTAAGTTGGTAAACTCCCTTGCAAATTTAAAAAGAAGTATTACATATGGATCGTAAGGTCTTCGGAGGAATTTGCAGAAATCCAACTTCCTATCCACCAGCCACGGCTTATAACCGTTCGCTTTTTTCAATATTTGCATCCTTCCCGTGAGATCGTTCAATGGTTGAAGAAAAGTTGCGTTAAAATTCAAAACCACTTTTTCCCGATTCACGGCTTTTAAGCGACACTGGTGAATCACAATTACTGAAGTACTTTGATTCTTGCAAACAAAGTTGGTCAACTTAAAGATAACAGATTCCTAAAATAAATTAAATTACTTAATTTTACGGTTTAGTGAATAAATATTAAATAATATGAATATTTACGTTATAAGGAAATAATACAACCAACAAATAAAATGCTATTTTGTAAGCTGCATGACTTGATAGTTTTTGTATGTTGTCCAATATCTCCGGAATTAGAAGTACAGTGGTTTATTCTAAGGTAATTTGTTCAATGATTTATGGTTCATTGATGACCCACCTGTTGAGTTATATTGGATTTGGTTTGTTGAAGCAATACTAATTACATATATTGTACACAGAGAAAAACTATGTGAGTTTTAAGTATTTTCAATGTTTTAAAATAATTGTTTTAAAGACTTAACAACCCAATGCATTTCTTTAGGCAGACATTTAGTGCTAAAAAATAAACGGACTTTTTCTAGAACAAACTACTTCCCAACAACAATCATTTAAATGATTGATGATTACAAACTAATACATTTTGATCTGAGTTTTTTAATGAACCAAAACTATTTAATAGTTAAGAGAAAATTTAATAAACCATTTCTTTTTTGCTTAGTTTAATCTAAAAATTTGTCAACTTTTGGGTAGTGATCTAAAATGTATCGATAAACGCGGCGATAGTTATTCGTGCGGTTGCCAACACAGGCACAATTGGCGACGTGCAACACTGTCCGCTGATGATTTTCAATATTGCTTTGCCTGCGCTTCAAAAACACTTGCGTTCTAAAGTCAAAATTGTCAAATTATTGTGATGAATCGTTGATACATATATGGTAGATATCATATTATAAGGAAGCCGGCCTCCAAAGCTCGATGTGCCGTTAGCAAAGGCAGTAGCAGCGGCAGAAGAAGCGACAGAGCAGCGGCAGCTATAGAATTTAAGGTCACAGCGACACAAGAAAAGGGACATCAACATCGATTTTTTTGCACCCTTTTTTTTTTTGCGCGTGGGGCACAATATCTTTGGCAAACAAAGAAAGAGGCGGCGGCGGTGGGGGCGTAAAGTGCGCAGATTTCAACAAAGATGAGCGGTGGCGGCGGCGGCGAGGAGGAGCAGCATCTGCCAGGTGTTTCCAGGTGAATAGCTTCTTTCGCTCAAATCGCAACGCACTAATTCCAAATTCCTGCCCTCCAGTGCATCGGGATCGGCAGCTGCAACGGCAGGCGGTCGGGCCACGCCCGAAATGAAGCGCTCGGCGGTGCGCAGCTTGATCCAGCGATACTTCCACCAACTACAGTCCGGTTGCGGGAACGCCCACTGCACCAATGCCAACTGCGCCTCCAGCGGCAAGGTGGCGCCCATGACGCCCAACGAGGTGGCCGCCAGGGCACTGCAGCTCTTCTCCCAGGATGCACAGCTCTGCGAGGCATCCACCTCAGCGGCCAGCAGGTTGGAATCTTTTCGTAGCAATTGGGTTGTGCCAAGTCGGAATTTTCCACATTTAACTTCAAAGGATTTCTAAAAGAAGGGGAATTCTATATGTTTCAGACTTTTTGTAATCAATAGGATTTCTTAACTTAAGATTTTCTGACCTTAAGATTTCTTAACAGAAAAGTATACTTAATTTTAAGGGAAAGGTTCAGATCTATCACTGATCGTTGATCTTTAATGTTGGTTTTTTAAGTTTAAAATAATCTTTCATAATACCAAACTTTAATCTTCATGCCAACCAAATTTTGTGTATCTGCTTATGCGTCTCTCTGCTTTTAATGCAATTTTCTTAACAAGCTGAGCACCATTTATTGAAATTACAAAATAGGATTTTGCTGGCATAATCTATTTTTTTTTATTAGCACCTGACTTGGTATTACCCCCAAATCCTATACACATTTACTAATCCCCCGTTTAGCCCCCAGGACGTGGACATGCTGTCGCCGAACGACAGCAGTAGCAGCAGCAGCGGCAGCTCGACGAGCACCATCACCTCCGCCAGCACCACCACCACGACCAGCAGACAGTCGCAGAGTGCGCCAGCTGCCGTGGTAGTGGCGGTTTCCAGCTCAAATCTTGTCCAGAGCGTGCCACCGCTGGATCTCAGGGGCATAGAACCCTCCTCCGGCGACTCGGAACCATGTACACCCACCCTGCCGGCAGTACAGAGCCTGGATGCCAATAGCCTGATGGCTCTTTACGAGCAATGTAGGGCGGCGGATTGTTACGACAGGCTTTGCCACGCCATCGGCGATGTCTTCTCCAGCGTGGATCGACTGAGCAAGAGCTTCATACGCAGCGCAGAACCAGCAGCATCTAGTAGTCTCCAGGAGCTGCTGGCCAATCCACCGGAGGCTTTGAACAAAGAGCAGCTACGAACTTTGGAAGGAGAACATGACAAAGACGAGGACAGTTCACAGCAAGTGGAAGAGCAGGCGACAACGGAGGAGGTACTGCCAAGTGCTTCAGCAGTGGCTGAAGTAGAAACGGAAACGGACGCAGAGCCCGAGGCAGATGACGAAGACGTGCCCATGACTCAACCCACAGAGGCAACGACGGAGGAGGATCCGTCGCAAAGCAGCGACACGCAGGTGGATCTGCCCGGATTACGCTGCGTACAGCGACTTCTTTTCGGCTCTCGAAAGCGAACCATCAATGACAAGCTCACCAGCAGCGTTGTCCAGCTGGCGGACTGGGTGCACTACATGCGACCCGACTGGGAGAAGGTCATACACTGTCTGGTCATCTGCTTTGACCTGGCCACCAACAGTGAGTTTTGAAATTTTTGCCCTGTAAAGGGTTCTTTAATTCATTTTTAATGACTTCCCCACAGCCAACAACAGTGTGGTGGACATGGACTATCTGGACAGGGTGCTGCCAAAGCTGTGTCATGCGGCGGCGGCCATGCCAGTGCAGGCACAGGCGCGTCTGGCCAGGATCTGGGCGGCCCATTGCTCGGATCAGCTTCAGGCGCTGGTGGCCGCCTGCCAGCAGCAGATCACGTTGCAGGTGCTCCTTGACGAGGAGTCAATGCGTGAGAACGGGGCCATTATCAGCGCCACCAAAGTATTGAAGGTAAATAGTCAGATTAAACATTACATATGGCGAGGAATGCTCAAAACTCATCGGCTTTTCTCTTCAATCAGATTGTCTTCTATGCAAATGTCTTGGCCAGCGAGCTGGAACGACCCTCCTGCCGGGCGCCGCTGGAAGATCGCACGGAAACGGCGGAAACCTCCGCATCTGGCAGTGTAACTGTGGAGGACGACCTGTTCGCCTACAGTTCAGTGCTGCACCCGCACATGCCCAAGTTCGCCGAGGACCAGTTGGAGAAGGCGCTACAGGTGTCGGCCATCGATTGCCGAAAACCGCTGGTGCCGCTGGAGGAGTTCTACAACGAGGCGCTCAGCGAGAACATCCAGATGCACCACGACTACCTCTCCTACAAAACACTGGCCATGGAGAGCGAGCTGGGCTCTGGCCAGACAACCTACTTTTCGTTTATGCTATACGCCTTTATCCTCACGCCGGCGACGAAGGTGGATGCCTTGTACTACGACAGCCGGATGAGAATGTACAGCGAGCGCTACTCCTCGCTCTACTCGATTCTCAACAACTTCGGCCAGGACGGTCAGGATGGCACTCCGCGGCCGGACCTTAAGTTGACGGTGCGCAGGGACCAGCTTATCAACGATGCGCTCATCGGGGTGCGTATTTTCACTTTGGAATCTTATTTCCTACAGTCCTGCTTATAATTATCGTTTATTTTTCGCAGCTGGAACTGGTGGCCATGAGCAATCCGAAGGATCTCAAGAAGCAGTTAGTGGTCGAGTTTGTGGGCGAGCAGGGCATCGATGAAGGTGGCGTATCCAAAGAGTTCTTCCAGCTAATCGTGGAGGAGATTTTCAACCCGGCCTTTGGGATGTTTATACAGCAGGAGGAAACCAATAATATGTGGTAGGTGGACTTTATTTCTTTAATTTCCCAAAATAAACATAACTAATTTGTCATAATTTGCAGGTTCAATGCCACACCCTTCGAGAACGGAGCTCAATTTACTCTTATTGGGATCATTATAGGTCTGGCCATCTATAACAACGTGATCCTGGCCGTTAACTTTCCCATGGTGGTCTATCGCAAGCTGATGGGCTATTGCGGAACCTTCGCGGACCTCAACGACTGGAGCCCGACGCTGTACAAGAGTCTTAAGTCCATGCTGGACTATCAGGGCCAAGATATGGAGGAGGTGTTCGACCAGACCTTCAAGATTAGCTATAGCAACGTGTTCGGGGAGATCGTGGAGCACGAGCTGATGCCGAATGGCAAGGAGGTGTTGGTGGGCCAACACAACAAGCAGCTGTTCGTGAACCTGTACAGTGACTTCCTGCTGAACACGAACATCCAGCAGCAGTTCAATGCCTTCCGCAAGGGCTTTGAAATGGTCACGGATGAGTCGCCACTGAAGCTGCTCTTCCGGCCCGAGGAGATCGAGATGCTGGTCTGCGGCAGTCGCGTACGTAGCTCTGTCTTATATACTTGTTTACCAACTAATAAACTATTATATCATTTGCAGGAGTTCGACTTTGTGGAACTGGAGCACTCGACAGAGTACGAGGGCGGATACACGGAGGAGACACAGATCATTCAGGATTTCTGGAGCATTGTGCATGCCATGCCCAACGAGTCGAAACGCAAGCTGCTCGAGTTCACCACAGGATCGGCGCGTGTTCCGGTGGGTGGGCTGAAGTGCCTGCGGCTCCTGATCACGCGACACGGTCCGGATAGTGACCGGCTGCCTACCTCGCACACCTGCTTCAACGTGCTGCTCCTGCCCGAGTACAGCAATCGCGAAAAGCTGGAGGAGCGCCTGATGAAGGCCATCAACTACTCGAAGGGCTTCGGAATGCTGTAGAGGGTGTACTCTCCATCTCGAAGTCTAAACTCCAAGTCCAAGTCTGTCACTGTCGGAACTGATACCACCTCTCTGCGATGAAGAAGGAGAAGATTTTGATGGGTTTGAGTTCGTTTTGGGTTCTGCCATTTATTTTTGATACGACCTGTTCAATGAGACAATATACATACAAATTATATATGCTCAATTTCTGGTGCGATGGCAAGCGAGCTGACCGAACGGACACGCGATTTTGTTTCCCTTTGTCGCCCAGTTAAATGTAAATACACACCACATACCGCATTATGTGCATTCACCTATGTATCACCCACATTTTAAGTCGCAACCCGCTGAATATTTTCCTAAATAAAATTTGAAGTTGTGCGCCGAAGTTATTGTCATCGTATGTAATGTCGCTACCGAGGGTATTACTATGTTATTAAGAAGAATATCTGGCTTTTATACTTAAAATAATACCTCTATTTCGAATAAAAACGTCTTCGAGTTGGGTAAACTAAGGCTAAAGGAGTAAGACCCATTTTCTTAATAAATCATCAGTAGACAAACAAAGCGATTTTTTTGTTTTTAATAAATTGAAAAATAAATCAACAGAAAAGGTCCAACATTTAATTTTTTTAAATGATCTTTTTTTCAAAAAATCTAAAAAAATAGTTAATTTGAATTCAAAAACAAATGCATGCTATTTACTATAAAATAGCAAAAAGTCAAGTGGAAACAAAGTGGGAAAAGCTCATATTCCGTAACAGCTGGGTCGGAACATGTTGTGGATTTTTTAGGGTATTTGTATGTGTTTGGAAAATGTTGGATTTTTTGTACATTTCTGTTAGGCAAATCAAAACAAAAACAACTTTCGACCGCAGCGGAGCTCGCCGATTTATTTCGTGATTTTGATTTTCTTGCGGGCGGTTCTTTTTCGGGATCTGAAAGTGTTTGTACTTGCCAAGCATTTTTGGAAAAAATAAAATGTCACTAGTATAACGCAAGGAGTCCTATAGAATATTTCTTCCACCGTTCGCGAGTGATTGCCTGTGTGAGGGAGTGACAGAGAACAATAAGTTCCAGCATCTTTAATTAAAATGCAACAACAAAGCGCATTGTTCTTCTTGCTGCTGGCTGTGACGTCCCAAAGAGCCAGCGCCAGCGCAGACGCCGACGTCACTGCAGCGCCGGAGTCCAATTGGAATGGTTTGTTTTTAAGTTCCAACTAGAATGAGTTCATCAGCAGACATAGAAAATTATATTGCATTTATATGAGCGGCTTTTGAAGTGCATCCCGCACGTAGTCCCTCAATACACAGAAAGAAAAATGTATATAATATGATTGATGAACTTGCTTATCATTATGTGTACACAACTTTTAAATATTATTTTCAAAATGTTCAATTTAAATTTAAGCAAAAAATCTTTTTCATTATATATTTTATCTTCATTTGCCATTGCTCCAAAATTTAAAATAATATAAAATATGTAATGTTTACTTGAACTGCGCATGTAAGTTTTTTTTTTTCAGTGTATATACCGTGTACATCTCTGAGAATTTGTTTATTATCCCTGCAGAATCTCACTTCCCCTTGCCTTTTAGAATAGTTTTGGTTTTCATTTTGCTTTGATGCCTGCGGTTGCTTACTCTGGAATTGCCTGGAAACGGAGCAGTTGCAGATTCAATTATTCAGATGCACCTGCATCTCAAATGGAAGATCTAGAATATTCATTTAGTTTATTTTTCATATTTATAATTTACTCCCGCTTAAAGCTGCTCAACATGTTGGTTTATTCATATGACCGGTTACTGTGCTCAACATTAAATAACGACTTGACAAAACAATACATATTTAATTTTTGGC
The DNA here is from genome assembly GCF_025200985.1 of Drosophila gunungcola. Lineage (NCBI taxonomy): Eukaryota > Metazoa > Arthropoda > Insecta > Diptera > Drosophilidae > Drosophila > Drosophila gunungcola. The sequence goes on from NW_026453179.1 coordinate 257,698, forward strand.
ATTCTATTGGCATTCAATTACCATATTTTCAGTATTTAATAAATCATATTAGGTTACTCTAGAGCTTACTTAGGACAAACAAATAAAATAATAAAATTATATATCGTATGATAAGGATTGGTACGAACTAATTTAATTACAAAAGTTAATATTTCAAAGAGCGTGCACGAATTGTATTTAAGTTATAAAATTTTCTTACGACATTTCTTGTTATAAATATACGAATAAAAACATAATTATTTATTATGAATAATTCTATAGATAACCATCTAAATATCTTAAATCTTCTGTTTTCTCCGTATCCCACAGATAGAGTCAAAGTGTTCACTGTGGCCACTGAACCCACCGATGGCTATGCCCGATACTATAGATCTTTACGCGTCTACGACATCGAGGTGAGACCCACATTAAGTGCTAAATTCTTATTAATTATAACAATCTAAAATCAAGACACGAAGTCTTTCACCTGGATATCTTTAATCTTTGATGTGGTATTTTGTGGTTTAGCAAAGAATCGTTAAAAAATATATATTTAGATAGAGGTGGAATATGGTAACCTGATAAATTGTTAACTCTATTTTAAAAATGTTTTTATACACCAACGAAGACTTTAAAAAATATTTTAAAATCAGTTATAAAAAAACTAATTAGGTCAACATCTCAAATAGCTATAAAAATAAATACAAATTCAGCACATCAAATACAGTTAGGTTTTTTTCATGGAAAAAATTTGCAAACTTTTATGGATTCAGGAACATTTGTGGCCAACCATTTATATGCAAATATGAGTTGAATTGTTTTTATTGATGAATTTCTAATTTGACGTCTCCCAGACAAAAACTAGTATATAAACAAGATCATAAGTGTAAGATAGATAAGAACTGAAAGCCAGTATATGGATGATATGTGTTTTTGTGTGCTTTTAAAGACTCCCGAGACTTGTTCGGTGGCTTGGCACACTTAAGCAACATTGTATTGTTTAAATGTCTGCTTAGTATATAGTGGGTATATGTATGTATATCTGTAAATGTATGCCGCTCGCCGAGCATCCGGCGTTGTCGTCCGATTTTCTGATGTGGAACACCGAGATTGGCTGGACATTGTGGGGCAACGGCAACATATAGTCAACATATAGTGCACAGATGTTGAAATCACGTAGTCCAGACGGTTTTCGGTGCAGTTGCCGGGGGTAATTAGCACTATACTATTCTGTTTTGGTTCTCGGTCTGTCTGTTGATAGCTTAGAACTTTCTACACCAAATCGGTGGGAGATTTCGCTTATCAAGTCCAGAATATGTGACACTTTTCCATTGTCGGCCGGCTCAGAGCTCAGAATCTTTTCGATTCAAAAACGAATGTTCGACAACAAAATGTGCTGATAAGTTCGCTTTGCCGGCATTTTTTTATGAGCTGAAGCTGATCTCTCCCCTTTGTTTTGATTTTTTTGTTCCTTTTTGAATTTAGAGAACTGTGCGACCAAAGTTATTTGATCCCAAAGCGTTAGCTAAATTAATTATGTTGGGGTTGTGCTTTCGAGTTTTTTTTATCAGTAAAAAATTAAAACCATTTTCCATTAAACGATTATTTATATTGTAAGTTATTATTGTTAAGTTGCTAATTGTTTGTTTTATTGAATTATGAAATAATTTAATGATGATAAATAGTATTTAAATATACCTGTAGTTTTTAATATTAACATGACACAGTAAAGGCAGTTAGTTTTTGTGGAATACAAACAAACCACAGACGTAGATTTAACTTACTACTAAAATATCAACCGCTTCATAATACAATTCATAACAACCTGCTTCAATACTTTATCGTTATGCTGTTTGATAATCCAGTTTGCCTTTAGATATAAAAATAGATATAATTCGTTAATATTATTATAATAATTTAATCTGAAACAGGGAACTACTCTCGGTCTCGGACAAGAATGGAAAGGGGGAGATATGCAAAAACCCGGCGGCGGTTTTAAGCTAAATCTTCTGCGCGAAGCCATTGCGCCCTACAAAAATGATCCTGAAATAATAATACTCTTCACAGACAGGTGAGTTTTATAAATGAAAAAATGTAGCAATCTTTACTGAACATAATTACATTTTTTAGCTACGATGTTATCATCACTGCAACGCTGGAAGAGATTGCGGAAAAGTTCAAGGAATCGGGGGCCAAGCTGCTTTTTTCAGCCGAGAAATTCTGTTGGCCCGATAAAAGTCTGACCGATGATTATCCGGAGGTGGAGGGCAAGGCCTCCCGATTCCTCAACTCGGGAGCCTTTATTGGCTATGCACCACAGGTTTATGCCCTACTGGAGGATCCCATTGAGGACACTGCCGACGATCAGCTGTACTTTCACCAAGATATTCCTTGACGAGGCCAAACGGAACAAGTTAGGCATTAAGTTGGACACACAATCCAGGCTATTCCAAAACCTTCATGGGGCCAAGAACGATGTTAAGCTCAAAGTGGATCTCGATAGCAATCAGGGTGTCCTGCAGAATGTGGATTTCATGACCACTCCGGTTATTATACATGGAAACGGACTGAGCAAGGTGGATCTCAATGCATACGGCAATTATTTGGCCAGGACCTTCAACGGCGTTTGCCTGTTTTGCCAGGAAAATTTATTGGACTTGGATGTGAGTGGTTTCCAGTTTGTTCATGCATGTGAAGATTAAATTTGATTATACTTTTTAGGAGAAAGATCTTCCTGTGATTTCTTTGGCTCTGATGGTCACACAAGCCGTGCCATTCTTCGATCAGTTCCTCGAAGGCATCGAGAAGATAAACTATCCTAAAGAAAAGCTGCACTTGCTCATCTACAGCAACATTCCTTTCCACGACGATGACAGCAGGTCCTTTGTGAACAAACACTGGCGATAAGTATGCAACTGCCAAGTACACGCTTTCTACGGACGAATTGGACGAGCGTCAAGGCAGGCAGTTGGCCCTGTAAGTCTTTAAAGTGTGCCTTTTAGGTCTCAGCATATATTAATTAATTTAAGTTACTCATTGGCTGACACTAAGAACTCCATTTCAAAGATTTTTCTACCTTAAAATTTATATTATATTACCTTTAATGAATAGAAAAAAGTTTAAGTTAGAAACAGATTTATTTTAAATTTCTTATATAAAATTGGTGATATATATTTTTATTGAAGAGATAAACTATGTCTTAAAAATAAATAGGGTTCTAATATATGCTAATTTTCCAGGGACAAGGCTCGACTCCACCACAGCGATTACATATTCTATGTGGACGCAGATGCGCACATCGACGACAGTGAGGTGCTCCGGGAGCTGCTCAGACTGAACAAGTGGGTCAAGGCTTCTGTAGCCCGATTTTCCAAAATAATAATTATCCACTTCCAGGCAATTCGTGGCACCGCTTTTCACCAAACACGACGAGTTATGGAGCAACTTCTGGGGCGCCCTCTCCGACGGAGGTTACTATGCCAGGTCGCACGACTACGTGGACATTGTAAAGGGCGAATTAATGTAAGTAAAAAAATCTCTGATCTACCCTGTATAATTTGTTTCCTACTTGTAAGGGTTGGGTTTTTTTATTTAAACAATTATTTATTTTACTTCAACTTTTATTTTGTTTTTATAATAATCCCACATTTATTTTGATGTATTACAATACGAAAATAATGTTGTTACAAAAAAACTAGTTCATACAATAATTGGTTGCAAACCCTTATGTTATGCATATTATTGTATTTTTTTATATAGCGATTCTTTAAAATTGGCTTTACAAATTTACGGACAATAAAATGTTCTGTACATTTTCTTTTTATTAATTGATAAGATCTCTTTTGAAACTATATTTCAAAATTAAAAAAAAAGCTTAATCTGGCTTCGAATGATTTGCTAAAATCATTTGCCAAGTGTAGCAAATGCAAAACGTAGGGACACAGAATAGAGTCGATCAGTCGAAGGCAATGGAGAAATCTGTCTTGAAACTGCGCCGATCGATGGAGTACATGTTGTCGGCAGTGCACTCGTAGAGACCGGCGTCCATCTGGGTGGCAGGGTCAATCTCGATCTTCGACTTGACCTTGTCGTCGCCGATGCGCCATTCGTGGACATGCATGTAGAGATGCTGATAGATCTCCGCTCCGTCCTTGTACCAGGTGATGTGTGGGCGTGGATTGCCCTTGGCCACGCACAAGAAGGCTATCTTGTGGCCCAAAACGTACTCGAGGTCAAAGTGCGAGGCTTGCAGGATTTTGGCGCCCTAAGAAAGGCAACAAAGACGCAAGAACTTTATTAATGATCTTACAAATTGGAAAACATGAAGTTACAAAACGGAAATAACTTTTAAGCTCACATTTTCCAACCGACTACTCACATTATTGTTGTTGTAGTACTGATCAGACTCCGGATCGCGATATTTTCCGGTAATTGGCAGACCGATCTGCACCCTGGACTTGGTTCGTCCACGGCCACGCCCTCGGCGCGCCTCGCAAATGGGCGTGGCCAGCATGAGCAGCCCCAAAGCGAGGCAGATGATCAGGCACTTGACCTGCATGACTCTCTGGAAAATGGATACAGTGCTGGCGGAGATCGCGATCGCTTTGCTGCTGCTGCTGCTGGTGGCGGTGCTGTGCGAATCTCGTTTGGTGACTGATCCACTCGGTTAGACTCTGCACCACACTGCTCATCCTCATCTCATCTCATCTCATTTCATCTCATCTAATTTGCCACAATTGTCCGGCGGATTTAATCCGTTTGGTTTGCTCTCGAAATTCGCCGCTCGCGGTTTTTTGTTCTGGGTTGGCATTCTCATCGCCGCATTTCCATATTTCACTCAATTTCCCAGCTTGATTTGATTTGGACGCTTGCTGATATCGCTCGCCATAGAAGCTCATGGCACCCCTTTCCACTGCTGGGATTCGGTCTAGTTTACAGTGGTGACAGGTTCAAACAGCTTTACTCCATTTTATGTTTTGGATACATTTTTTAAAAATATTTTTTCAGCAGAAATTATTTTTTTTAAAGTTCCCTTTTAAACACTTTTTTTAAGTGTGGTAAATAAATGCAGCCAATTAGTATTAAGCAGATGCGATATTTAAATTTAATTGTTTCTATTCTTTTTTAACAAATATTTAATGTTAAATTATAATTTTTATCAGATTTATTTGTATTTATTTACAAAACTTTTTATTTAAATTTATATGAAATATTAAAAAGGTAGAATTGCCTTTTAATACTTAAAAGATTACGTATCTGTTAGCTAAAAATATATTTTACATAAATAACTAAGAAACTTTAACTAAAAAATGTTATTATATAGTATTTCGAATCCTTGCTACTTTTGTATTGATTTCTTTAACGTTTTGCCCCACTGTACCTTATTGAAGGCTAGGGAGCACTCAACACTTTAGAACCAAAAAGCCTCGGTTTGTTTGGTTTGCTTTCACACATTTTAATAAAATAAATGCAAAAAAATCATTTGAATTGGGTAATTGAGTCAATTTGTCGGCTTTGTGCACACAAACGTACTTTGGCACTCACAGACACCTACACAGATTCACACACTTACGACGAAAGGTCAGACTCAAATAGATGTTAAACTTCCATAATGCGAGACGAAAAAATGCATTTTTAAATATTTTTTGTTTAAATGTATGCTTTAAAGAATTTAATAGTCAAGTTTTACAGAGTCATAAAATTCAAAGTATCCAAAACAGGTTACAAATTGTAAACTTGGCTCAAAAGTTAACCATAACATAATCCGTGCGAAAGCCTCGACGATCGATGGCATAAATGTTGTCAGCTTGACATTCGTAGAATCCTGAAAGAAAAATTTAGATTTATAGAAGAAATTAATTTTAAGTTTTAAAAGTCTATCATTTCTTAAAAATTGTACTTACCAGCATCCATTTGCGTGGTTGGATCAATTTCCATTTTAGATTTAACGATGTTTGTCTCTATATGAGATTCGTGTACCTGGATAAACAAAGATTAGAAAATCACAATATATTTACGAAAGAATATATTTTTGTCATTGCCTGAAAGAATCGGTGCTGGTAGAGTTCCGCTCCATCCTTAAACCAGGTGATAGTTGGTCGTGGGTTGCCTAAAAAAAGGCCAAAACAAGATATAAACAATTGATTTTAGTAATACAAGCTTTTTACTCCAACCTTGAGCCATGCAGAAGAAGGTTATTTTGCGTCCCAGGGTATAGTCCAATTCGAAATGCGATGACTTTATGATCTTAGCTCCCTGTAAAACATTAAATATAATTTTAAAAGCTGTAATTTATCTTTGGCTGACTTACATTTTCATGATCATAATAGTTGACGGCATCCTGTGATCGATGTTGTATGACCACGGGTTTTTTACCCGTATAGTTTCGACGCTCCGTTTTTCCGGCAGTACTTCCTGTGATGATATTCGATTTTTATCAACTAACGATATTTTTGTGCGTTTGGATCACTCACTTTGGGCTGCTATATAGATGAGATCCCCAAATATCAAGAAGCAGAGGCATAGGAGTACGATCCGATCGAGCTTCCAGATGCCACGAGGCATTATTGTCGAGCCGTGATTTCGATCGCCTGCGGTGAATGTTGTTTTCAAACTGCGCTCCCGACATCTGAGCAAAACGCCATCCACTCTGTTCTAATATGCGGATTTTGATTGAGTTAAGTGGATTTCTGTGGGGGGCTGGGTCTTCTGTGTCGGTGCGACGTCACTTTCCATTTTCGCCACATTGTTGCAAATCAGTTGAATATCGCTATTATTTTGCCCTCGTCTTTATCGGTTGCACTGTTTTGGCTATGTCATTCATCACTTTTATTTTTCTCCATTTGCAGTGGAATCTTTAACGTGCCCCATGTCACGAGCATTTATCTGGTTAAAAACACTGCCTTCGATGCCATCACTTTCAAGGATAACGAGTTTGATCCCGACATGGCCATGTGTCAGTCACTTCGAAATGCGGTAAGTTAAAAGATTTTCAAAACTATGAAAACTAAACTATCAGTAAAAACTCTCAAGTTTCTAAATTAAAGATGATGAAAAAAAAAAATATACACATTAAAAATAAGAGTATAAAAAATGCTTAAGAAAGTTATTTTGGATTTGTCAAAATGTCTTTAAAAATGTTATTATTTGAAAACCTTTGTCTTATGAAAAGTTATGGTTATTGTAAAATACTTCTCGAGTGGTAAACATTTCTTTTTAGAAACTTGGGTTTAAATACATTTTAGTAATATGGCAATCATTATTTAATTGTTATAAAGCAAACGTGCCATGTTAAATTAAGTAACTAACTATGAATGTGTCTATGCCTCTCCACAGGGTGTCTTCATGTATATTAGCAATCTGCGGTACTTCGGCCACTTGGTCAACGCCGATTACTTCAATAGTACCGTGACACGTCCGGACTTCCATACACTGTTTAGCAACCGGCGCGATTGGGCGGAGAAGTACATACACCCGAACTACTCGCTTCAGCTGAACGAAAGCTACCAGATACCGCAGCCGTGTACGGATGTTTACTGGTTCCAGATCGTGACGGAAGCGTTCTGCGACGACTTGGTGGCCATCATGGAGGCGCATAACACCTGGTCAGACGGGAGCAATAGCGACAGCCGTCTGGAAGGCGGATACGAGGCCGTGCCCACGCGGGACATCCACATGAAGCAGGTGGGATTGGAGCAGCTCTATCTCAAGTTCCTTCAGATGTACGTGCGTCCGCTGCAGGAGCGCGTTTTCACCGGTTACTTTCACAATGTAAGTAACTGTTTGTGGTTAATACCATCGAAAAAAAAGTTACCTTAAAAATGTTGTATTTCTTTTATTAAGATACAAAATCTTATAAATGTTAGAATAAAAAAACAAATTATCTTCGAAAGAGCTTAGGATATACAACTTCTTATACATAGTGCTTATCTAAGTTAAATATTACCTTTTGATCTGACACTTAAGAAATCCTTCTAAAGCTAAATTTAAAAAGTTTTCCTAACACTTTTAATCTAAGCTGTATCCTTATTATACATAGAATATTGAAATTAAGTAACAATTTAGAAAAATAAACCTTTGTTAATGTGATCTCTATTATGTTCTTTAGCCGCCTCGCTCCCTGATGAACTTCATGGTACGCTATCGGCCGGATGAGCAGCCTTCACTGCGGCCCCACCACGACTCCTCAACGTACACCATCAACATCGCGATGAACCGGGCAGGCATCGACTACGAGGGAGGTGGCTGTCGATTCATAAGATACAACTGCTCCGTGACGAATACTAGGAAGGGTTGGATGCTGATGCACCCGGGTCGATTGACTCACTACCACGAGGGACTACTCGTGACCAATGGCACCCGCTACATTATGATTTCCTTTATTGATCCGTAGGGGAAATACTAGAACTAATACTCTTTATCAAACTGCCATATCGGCCACTCCAAAGAACTGCATCTAAGCCCAATGAACGATTTGTGCCGATGGAATTGCGACATCGGACTCGGGCCTTAAGTTTCTGATGATTTAATATACTACTTTGAGATCGACAGCTTTATGGTCCCTCGATAAAACTGTTACAGCCTTAAGTTAACTGTAAGTTTTTTACCAAGTGCAAAGTGTTCAATGTTTGACTAAATAAATTAATTCGTTTATTAATTAAAATAAATATTGTAGTTTCTGGGTGTAAAAAATTTGTAATGCTTTAGCCAAAGGTAAACAGATGCCTTCAATAATACATTTTATTTAGTTTAATTCAATTATATTGTTATGCTCAGGAGTTTATTTCAATTTAGAAAAATAAATACTATTTATATTTTACAAATTCCGTGGAATCGCATGTTTATAATTTTGTTATTAAGACCATAAATAGTCAACTGTTTTTAATTATTTTTTTAACAGGCTTAAATTTTAACAAGTTAAAATCTTTTGTATCTTTCTTACAACCCTACATTTACTCTCCATTAAAATTGATAAATGCTCCACAGTGCCTCTGTTAACTTAATGTTGTCTGTAAGAACTCTGTTACATCAGCTGGCCCACGCAAGCAGGATAGCAACACTAACCTTGCGGCCGCCCACGCAAGCAACAGTAACGTGCTGTTACTTACAGACATCTGTTGTTATCTACAGCATAAAAGAGCCACTTTACAGATCATACTGCACAGTGGGAAATCAAAATTTAAAGAAAATTTAGAAAAGAATAAATAGTTTTCTACATGAGTTATGAAGTATTTAATGACACAAAAATGATGTTAAATTAAAATATGCTTAAAAAACTTATTTATTTTATTTGTAAGATATTTGTTTTTAGAAATATAAATTAGAAGTGAATTTTTATTTGTGACTTTCTCGTATGTTTTGAAAACTCAAATTTGATGGTGGTCTAACCACTGTACACCATTGTTGCATCGAACCTAAGGCTTCAAACCTGCGAGAGTTCGAATGAAAGAAAAATGTATTTAAGCGCTTTGCAAAGCACGCTCTTTGTTATTGCTCGATTTTCCTTCGCGAAGCTAAGCTGGTTCGGTTCGTTTCTTCTTCAAAAATAAATAGAGGCATCAACAAAAATGTAGACATTGGCCTTAAGGCCAACAAATATTAATTTGAAATCATCAAATTTGTTTGGAGATGTTTAAACACAAATAGTGGAATATTTAAAAGTGAGCACCCTGATTTGCAGACTTCTGGTTCGGGTGTGCGGTATATTTACAGTTAGTTGCGCAAAGTGCGTGTTTAAAAATAGCAAAAAAAAGACGCTGGAGATGAAAACCGAAATAAATAAGGAGAGGAATAAATAAGTGCCAAAGAGAAATGTAAATTCAACGGGTCAATTTAAAAAGCCGCATCCTGGAAAATTGTCTGTGTTGGTGTTTGGTGCGTGTGTGTGTGAAATAAACAAAAAGGCGAAAGTTTCCTTGCTCTCTCTCTCGCTCTTTGAGACGCTCTCTGTTTCGCTCTCTCTCTCGCAGGACGAATTTCTTTCGATTTTTCTTCCGCATGCTTTTCCTGTTTCAATTCCCTACATTTTTTTTATTACTCTATTTACACTTGGCGAGTCCCTTTTCCATGTGTGTGTGTGTTGGTTTGTGTTTCTCCTCACACCTGATGTTTTTGTTGTTTCTGGTTTCAGCCGCTCCTGTTGGCCAAGTTTTTTTGTTGTTGCTTTGGCAACCATTAAAAACAAAAACAACAAATGCAGCCCACACACACAGACAGACATAAGGGCAGTTTCATTTAAAACATATTTGCTATATTAAAAATAAGAATAAAAGCCCAGCCAGACAGTCTGGAAAATCTATAGAAAAACAATTTTAAACCGGCTCTAAAAACCGAAAGTGGCTGTATCCTCGATTTTGATGAGCAGCCAACAGAGATTTCCGGTACCCAGCCAAATGGCGAGGCGGAGTTCCACGCTCCAGGTGAGTACCACCACCCCTTTCCTAATATCACCGAACACGGAGAAAAAACATTTCCGCTTTAGCACCCAAATTGATAAGTAACGTTCTTCATGTTTCTCTCTATAATTAGAAATTATCACCAAAATTGTATTAAAAGCTTACATGGTGGTTTTATAATGAAATGAAGACGGAAATGCTATTTTACCACAAAAAGTTAAAGTGTTTTTGTTTTTTAGGTGATTCGTACTTACTTATTCTATGAATTCCATACACATAAATATGTGAAACATTAATGAGTAGTATTCCTAAATTTATACAGTACATTTTAACAGGGTTTTAAGAAAAATCTTAAAGCAATTAAAAATTAGTTGACAAACTGCAAATTTTAAAGGGGGTCAAATAACCAAATTCTTTTTCGTTTGTTAAGTATAAGATTTTATTTAAAATGCTTGGTGACAAATAAAAGTGTCTTATAACAGCAACACTAGAATGTCTATCTAAAAAGTTAAACTATAATTAAATCCATTAAACTATCAAATTAAAATTTTGTAATGAACATATTTTTTTGATGATCAATATATTATTATAGTATTGAAAACCACTGAACTTCTATTTATATTACATTTAGAACAATATATTGTGTTATGGTTTTAGATAAGTAGAGCTGTTCTCTGTGGAGGAGTTCGCATGTGTATGCGAATTGCTTGCTATTTTCTATTAGCGGTTGCTGGATTTTCCTTTATCGTCGCCGTGAGCAGCTGCTAATGGCTTGTGAAAAAAGCAAACGAAACGGAGCGAAAAGGGGCGCCAAGGTGGTGGAAAAGTTGGAGGAGTTTAGAAGACGGCGGGGAACTCATAGGGAGTAGGGAAAACGGCTAAGCATGTGTGAAACTTCCTGACAATGGGAAAACATATGGTGGCAAGTCGAGCGCTTCAAATTGGTGAACGCAAGTTTTCACACTTGATTTTATACCTCATCAATTTATAATACATTAAAGTGCTTTTCATTTAAATAGTTCAAATTATTTTCCCAGCTTTTATGAAAATCATACTTTTTAATGGCTCATTTGCCGAAAATATTTTAATATATAATATAATATTAATTCTTTCATTTTTTAATTCCCACATAAACTTAATTAAACCCATACTTAAACATGCACAACTGTCAATATATTTAACTCAATTAAATCAGTTAAATTATCCTTGAGGTGAAATGTTAATGGATGTATATAAAACTAGGTGAAGGTTATAGCTTGTGGTATAACTTGTTTCCTTTTACCTAAACTTTTTTCTAATTACCCAGCATTCATATTTTAAGAGTACTTAAAGTGTGCTTAAAGTTTCTAGTTATTATTATTTGCTGAATGTTTTGAAATGTTAATTTCTTGTGTATACTGCATACAATATTGAAATAGAAATATTGTGGAGATGCTTCGCTTTTGACAACAACTCAGAAAATAGGTTACATATGTTGAAGCTGCTAAAAATGTTTAAATAGTTTAGTTTTTTTAACCCACTGGTATAAATACTTTTCGTTATTTGTTTTATTTATTTCCTTTAATAATCCCTAGTTTCATTTTAATTAGTAAACAAGTCAGTTTCATGACCCAAGAAGAGCAAGAATCTGTCGCTTAAAATGTCGTTGCCTTTGGGAGAGAACCTCTTTATGGACCCAGAGTCCTAAATCAAATTTACATCCTAGCAATCATCGTAAAAGAAAGCAGCTGAGCTGGCCCCGGGCAGGTGGATATGTGAGCACCTCCTTGCAAACATCTCCTAGTAGACACATATGCAGATGATGGCCCAGTGCCCCCTTCCTTTTCCCGGTTCCCCCTTACCCCCTACCCCCTTCTCCACTCCCATGTGCGTGCGTGCGAAATCTGCGAGCTGAGGCAAAATGATTAACAAAGGCTCCCTGAGGTGCGGCAAAAAGGGAGGGTTTTACAGGGAGTGGGTGGGGATTTGTACTAGCCGTGCACTAAAAAAATTAAAATAAGTTATACTCAACAAATTATTTCAATGCCTTCCTTTACCATTTATTAATAAAATAATATATTTGAAAGCTTTAACTATACAATAAAAAAAAAAAAACTTGAACTAAGCCCAATACAAGATTTTTTTAATGAGTAAATGTCTAGCCTGTCAACATATTAAGGACTAAACACTATTTTCTAAGTGTACCCACATGAGGAATTACATCCATCGTCAGTGACACGGACATCGACTGAGAGGGGACATAGGGACAGACCCCGGCTCGCCCCCTCGGGGCAGGCGCAGTGCGGCTGACAAAACGGGGCCCAGCACAGACCACCCACTACCCACCACCCACCACTGCCACGCCCCCCTTTGCCTCCCACTGCCGCCCGTGTTCTGGTTAATGACATTTGAGCGAGGAGCGGGGTTTGAAGGATCCCCCGCCGGGGACTCAGGCGGGCCGAGTAATTTGTGTCACGTTTTAATTTTTGACGCCGCAAAGGACGTTCAAGTGTCTCCCCTCGTGATTATGACAATTAGGATTGCGTTGGAATCCTTCTCGGTTATTTTGTTTCTTTTCGCGTATTTAAAAAGGTTTATTGTGTAAGCCCCGCCGGGGGAGCTTTTGTCCAACTTATGTTTGTGCCCCATTAAAGTGAGTTTCATGTAGCTGGGAATTAAATCTAATCACTTTTAAATCCCAAACACCATATGGTAGTTTTAATAAGTGAATGATAAAAGTGTTTAGCAGGCCCTTGGGCATTGTATTCAACATCAAATAAAATAATTAATTAAAATGTATAGTCCACGCTCTGATTATCTATATAATGGAAATTAGAACACCAAGTTATCTTGAGCTAATAAACATTAAATGGATAGTACAATAACTAATGGATTAACTAAACAGTAATTTAAATTGGTTTAAATTAGCAGCAGAGTTAAGAGTTTTTAAATTAATTTATTTTAATACGAACTGCTTTAATATAAAATTCATTAAGCACACCTTTTTGCAGACATTTATCGTCCATCAATCGATTGGACTGCTTTTTAACGAGCAGAACAAATTTTTATAAACACATTAAAAAATATGCCATCGCAGTAATTGGATAGATTTGCATATCAATCAATTTGGGGCGTAATTGCCATTTTAATATTCATTATGCTGCTCTGGACGTAGGGTGCTTCACTCAACCGAAATGCGTCAGCAGAAAGTCCGCAGCCATTAGCTGTGATTTCTCTTTAGATCTCTTCTTCTGAAACGCACTTCAGAAATGAAAATCCCTTCCTTACCGGACTGGCAACTGCAAATGTCCTGCTTGCTTCGTCCTGACAGGCAGCTTAAAAAAGTTGCTAAAGAAAGCCATGCTTTCTAAAAATACTGTGCAACGGGGGTCTTTATTTTATGAGTTTGAAAAATTAGTATAAATTTTTTAAACACATTAAACCTATATTTTACAAGAATAATATCCCTATATACCTATGCTTATAATACTTAGTATTTTAAAATTTGAGTTTAAAATACGTCCAAAAATAAATGAAATAAAATTAAGCAAACAAATTACGGTATAAATAAGTTTTACATATTGTATTCCAAAACGTTTGATGAATACACCCAAACTTACAGCCTGAGTATTCGTGCTAAAATAAATAAATGTGAAAGTTTTCTAAGTATTATTGAAGATATATTTAAAATAACTGCACTCATAAATCCCTGCATCGAACGGCAATTACAATTTCCAGCCTCAAATTCAATTGAGCTTAAGTGGTATTTCCTATCCAGTTACCGCCAATATTATTGAGAACCCCTCGGAAATGTCATAGGCATGGCTTGCATTTTCCCATCCCCTTCGCTTTCCTTGAATTCCCTGCCCATTAACATCGCCTGGGCTCCTCGGCTTCCTCAGTTTTTTGCCAGAGGCCTCAAGGAAACCAACAACTGCGTAAACAGAAGCGGACAGGAGCGACAAGAAGCGGACAGGACATTAACAAGAGGAGCACCAGGATGGTGGTGGAGAGGGCGAAAGGACTTCACTTCAGTCAATTTGACAAACATGACACAGAAACGAAAACGAGATCGCCTCATGGCCCACTGCCTTCTGCACGGAAAAAAAATGTTTACAATTTTGGCTGCTAAATTTCGTTATTTTGCTAAATTTTATAAATTGACAAAATATTAAGTTTGAAATTGTTATAAAATACTTTGGTATAATTTTGGATTAAATTTAAATATTAAAATATATATAGAAATTTTAACCAAAACAATTATTTTTGGAATATTTTTGGCAATTGAAAACTTTTTGATAAGTAGGTAAAAAGTAAACGAAAGAATTTTTTCTTTTAGATTTAAGTTTTGCTTACCTTTTTCTTTATGTTTTGCCGGTGACTGGCAATTTGGCGAAGCAGTTTCTCTAATGGACACTCAGACGCTGCTGCAAGGCATCTTCCTTGGAGGAGCGAGATGGGCAGATGGAGCTGGCAATTAAATTTTTAAAATGCCATTTCAAAAAGCAATTTCAAACGGCAGTGCAAATTAAAAATGCCAACAGTGCGTGCTTCTGTGTATGTTAGCTGGGAAATAGATGAAACCAGAGCGTGAAAAAGGACCCTTGGGGGCAGGGGAAAAGGGACGGCAGGACAGCAAGGACAGCGGCAACATTTTCGCAAATAAACGTAAATTGAATTTGCGGCCAAGAATGGCAAGTTTTGTGCGGCCGACCAGCACAAAATCATCCAAAAGAGAAACAAACTGAAAAGAAAGTTTTTACAAGTTTTTGTTTGTGCTTTTTTTGTGTGTCATCATCGAGGAAATCCGGCGCCAAGTGCCGGCGCCTCTGCGGCTACTTTTTCTTTTCCGCCAACTCATGTGATTTTCCCAATTTTTTCCCCACTTTTGCCTCACCCACATCCTGAAATGCGCTTTTTCCTCTGTTTTGCTTGCGACTTTCGCAGCTCAGCTGTTGTCACCGCCCCCTGGAAAATGCAATTTTAACTGGCTCTGGCTCTGACACGGGCTCCCTTGTACCCTCGTTCTCGTTTCGACTTCTATTGGGCCCGCATTGCCATTTCTCACATTGTTTTGTGGTCCTTCCTTGTAATTTAATTGCCAATTTGGACAGTCTTTCACTTTCCTCCTCCTTTGGCCAAAAGCCATGAACTTCGCTCAAGTCTGGCGCAATCTCGAATTGACCAAAACCAAATGAAAACAATGTTTTTATTCGTTTTCCCTTTGGCACTTTGAGCAAGAATGAAATCTTTTCTAAACTCAATTTGATTATGCACTGGACACATCCCAGATTGCCGGCCATATTTCCTCTTGGCATCAGCTCCTCTTTCAAAGGGAAAAATGGCAAAAAGCAGATAGGGTTTTAGCCAGGTAATGGAACATAAACATCAAAATGTATGTATTGCTGCAGATTCCTCTTCCTAGGTAGAATGGATAATTGAATTAAAGGGAAACTTCGAAATTGCCGAAAGAGACATTTTTATTTAATAAAACTATTAATCCTGAATAAATATACCAAATTTAAAAACACGATTCCATTGTGAATACGTGGACATCGTACGAAACAAATAATTTCTTATCAAGTCTAGAATGTGATTTCCGGGCAGGAAATGGAATCTAAAACATGTTAAGTAAATTTAGATAGGGAGATATTCGAAAAGACCACAAACTAAATGTTTAAATTTTTTGTTCTTTTAGATCTCAAAATCTGCCAGTTAAAGGGTATAAAAAAGGAAGATGTTGGTAAATTTATAATGTTTATTTGGTCATAATCAAGAATTCAATTTTTTCTTTATGACTATCGAAAATAACATTAATTTCCGCAAAAAATAGGCTAACATACAGGTTTTTAAGCATCTTTAAATATAAAAGTACTGACGAAACCAATTAGCATTATCAAATGCGACCTAACTTTATGTGTCATGTAAAATAAAATAAATCAATTTTACACGAATTTAATTAGCAAAATTTGGTTTCGACCCAACTTTTATAAGCAGTATACACAAGATGTACGATTTCCCTAATTGAATTTCTGAAATGTGTTTCATACTCAATTTACTCAGAACTTTCTTTCAGTTGAATGGCAGAAAAAAAGTGGATACGTATGATGAATTAGCAAAGCAACACATACACATGCTTATATATCTCAACATGACGCACTACATATTTATGGTTATCAGAATACTAGCACATCAAGCATTTATCAAGCTCATTTTCCAACTAAAGTTTAGTTGGGTAAATTTATAAATATATGTTTTTTATATATACAGGAATGTTATTCGGTTGATATCGGGTAAAATTTGTATGTTTATCGTATGTTAATATTTACTGAATTTTAACTAAGTATATTTCTGTTAAAGACTGATTAAGATTTTGTGATGGTTTTACTTTTTAAATGGTTTCAAGTTGCGGAAGACATGGCCAATTATTTATTCAAGAAGGTCTGTTATTGAGATAGAGTGAAACGAATAAAATTATAATTATGAAAGAGATCATTAATCAATAAATAAATTAGAAATATACGGAAGATTAACATTTTACGATAGGTTGATCTGATCAATAAGTCTATTAAACCAAGTAAATTAATTAATATTTGAACGTATAATAAAAAGTAAAGTAAACTGGCTAGACAGAAAATTTTATTGGTGACTAAGCGAGAAACGATATGAATGTCATCAATTATTTGTTAAAGTATTTGTTTAATAAAAAAATAGCACGTTTATAGGTTGCTGTCATCGCAGAAGTATTGATTTCATATGTGCAAGAATTATTATTTGTTTTCTATGAGAATGTGTTATAAGTTTATTCTTTTAAATGAAATTTACAACGTTCTTTCTAACAATTGTTAGTTTTCCGATTACTAATTGGCGTGACAATCGATTCCTTGGCTTTTAAAAAATCAAATTAGTTTGGGTCCTAATGAGATGACTTAAACGTTTCGACAGGTGATAAAGAAAAGCGACTGTGATTCAACATGCAAAGTAGGAAATGTTTTGTTGGCACCGTTGCTTATAACTTTCAAAAAGTTTAGCCAACGATTCATTGGCGCCTAGCCCCAAACAAAGCAAATTCTTTTGGGGCAAACTTTAACTTAATATATCAACTGTTGCGCCCCCCACATAAAAAAGAAAGAGGCGCACCCAAATTCACGCAACAGTTTGAACACCTTCTAAACTTCTATTCACCACCCACTGGGTTCTATTGATCACGCTAACGATTGATGATTTCCGCTGGGGAGGATTCGCAGACTTGTGTGGGGCCTAGAATTTGGGAATGCCATTTAAGCCAGAACCTGGTGGCCACTGTGAAATGCCATCATCCTTTGAAGTAGAATTTAGGTCGATAAAAGACTACAAATTCTTAATTAAAAATGACATTATCTTTAGACCTTTTCCAATGTACTCAGCTCTTTTGAACAATTCTAGTTGACGGAAACGTTCCAAATGATTCGATTCCACTGTAACCCTTATTGGCATTAGCCTAATAGCTTACCCATTTCCAGTGCTAAGCCCATCTTATCGAACCGGGCCCAACCCAAAGATGGGGCCGCCTGGTCGAGCCATTAGTCGCAGTACACTAATTTGTTGTCATAAATTTTATGGATCTGCTGTAAAGTTGATTTTATATGGCGCACAATATCCTCTTTATTCGTACGATATTCGTGCAAATTGGATCTGAATACGTTTATGGATGGGTGACGGATATGAGTTGATAAATGTCCACACTGTTTGACTCTTTTATGGTTACAAATCTCTGTCATATCGTGCGACATAATGCACAGTTATCAATCAGTTGGTTGGGTTATTTGCAAGCGAAGCTAATCTAAAGAGGTTTCCTTTTTAACTCAGTTTATCGTAACTACTTTATCAACCAACACATAGGTAGCTTTGTAGAATTTTTATATAAATACAAAAAAAACAATTTCACTGATTATTTGATTGTTTTGGTTTAGAGTATACTAAACAAGAACAATACATTTCCCAGACCAAAGTTTTAATTTTCAGAATGCTATAATCGGCGTGAACAATGCATTGTACACATGTTAAATGAGACTAATTGAATAGATCGCCCGTTTAGTGTAATATAATTGGTGTTTGGTAATTGTAGAAATAACAAAAACATTTTAGTATGCACTTATTTAGTCAAGTAATAAAAAGCTCGTGCTGTGTTTTTGTTTTGTGGTGATAAAAGGTGTACGTGTAAACAAAAAAATACAAAATGTAACTATGCCTTCATTTTTGTAGATAACTTATTATTTTAAAAACTAATTAATTCTGTATTTAATGGTTATTTAAATATGTCGTTACTGTAAAACAAGGAGTTTTATCAATACTCAAATACAAAGATAGCAAAAAATAATTTAAAAATGCTCAGTATAAGCAAATTGAACTTAGAGCCGAAAACCGTTTAACTATTTGCTTAAATATACAAGTAGAGTCTGGATTCGTATGCACTTGCAATACATCAATATTGATGGATTATGCACATGCACTTACTTTCGCACGTCGTGGAGCAAGAACTCCAGGCGGCTCCAAAAAATATATGAAAAAGGCATCGAAGCGCGACTCTTAAGAATTTGTGGCACGTTTCCATTGATTGCGTTTGAGAGCTGCCACCAAACCGGATATAAACGACGCTATGCACTATAACTCACATGGCCATAAAGGCGTTCAGATACCGCCACCCCATTCTCCGTTAATCCATTAAATTTGAAATATGTTTTTGCGGGTGGCCGTTGGGCGGAAGTATCCTGGAAAATCCCGCTCGCTTTTAGATAAATGCCTTGCACTTGCTTATGGTAATGCCAATGTGTCAAGTCTGGGTTCAAGCTCCTCGAAAGCTGCCAACACAAATCAAAATGCAAGGAACTTGCATTCACCTCTGCCATTTCGAAGCGGACATTTTGCTGCTCCAAGAAAACTTTCCCTTTGTTTTGCCGTAAAAGTGGCTAAAACAGCTATATTTCATAAAAATAAATAGGGGTTCGGTTTTCCAAAAAGGGGTGTTAAAACTTATTCTTCTAAAAAAATTACATTTGAGAGTCAGAAGTGTAAGTCTTAAATATCATTTTTAATTTTTCAATAAAATATACCTTTTGTTTTTTTTTTTTTTTTTTGTTTTAAATACTTAATAATTTTATTTACTTTGTTTTTAAAGAGAAACGAAACGTAGATTATAATATACAACGATACACACTTACAATACAACAATTTTTTGTAAGCAACAGTGGTTTTGAAAATATTTTAAAATTAAATAATTTGGCGTGGATAACTGGTCAGTTCACATTGCTCCACAATGCACGTGCTCCTAATATTATGCAATTGTTTTTGCCACAACCACACACCCACGCACCCACATTCTCCAGCACCAACACAATGAGGCAAAAAGAGAAATTGCGATACCGGCGTCATTTTGATGGCTCTCCACAGTGGGACATTTCATTTGCCGCTTGTGGACGAAATGAACTGAAATTGAATGGCGTAGAAAGTAGAAACAGAGGAGGGGCATTGGTATTTCCAAACAACTCCTAAATGCGCATCCTAGCCGCAAAACGAGCTGGTGGTTGGGCTTTCAAAAAGCACTTTGAATGCCGCCACGCCACAAAAATTCATAGCCAGTTGTTTATAGCGTGTTTTCACTTTAATTACCAAATGCGTCATGGGGGTGCTAGAATTGAATTTTCGAATTCAGTTTACTTATTTGAAAATGTTCTTTGAAACGCAATTGAAGTAGGTTGTCAGCTAAAAGTTTGAACAGTTTGGATAAGTATAAACTTATTGGAAATAAATCCCGCTTAATTGGCTATAACTTTGCCAATAACAATTTCGCAGATTAATTAAAAAAAACCGTTTATGTAGACAAATACATTTTTAATAGTTTTTTTAATTTTCAAACTGAAAATGAATATTTTAATAAATTACAAAAAATCAAAATCAAATCTGTATTGACTTGATAAACTTTTTCTCACAAATAGTCAACATCTGCACTTTAGTTAATATATTTTCAAACTCTTTGTGCTTATAAATATAAAGAAAAGTCAAACTGTTTATACCGACTGAGAACATGTTTATCAACATTTTGAACCATAAGTCAGGCTGGATGAGGAGCAGTCAACGATACGTGACAAATGCGAACAACTTTAATTCTGTCATTACGCAAAATAAAATATTATGATATTGCACTCTGACATTTGTGCCCCACCGTGTTTGAGCCCAGAGGCCACCCATTGTGCCGCCCACTGTGCGTGGTTGGGATCGGCGTTTTGGTGTGGGTGTAAATGTTTGCGTCCATTCAAGGACATGGCCTGGCACCGCTCTCGAATGGCATCCGGCTGCTCGAGAGCCTGGTGTTCGCTCGGTGCAGCTCCTAGACGTCGCTCTTCATAACCCTGGCAATGGCAGAGTGTTCCATTTCCACTCTGGCGGCGACCCGCTCGTAACTCCCTTACCCACACCCACATCCACACCCACATCCACACCCACCTTTTTCCGGGTTTTTCCTCTGTCAGCACTTGGCACCCACTTGTGTGGTATTTTGTTTTTACACTCCACCACCCAACCATTGCTACACAAAACAAAACAATATAAATAAAGCACGGAATTAACTGAAAAATATATCACAAAAAAAGTGTAACTTAAAAAAAGTATTTTATGTCAATATCACTAAATAAGTACTTTTTTTTAAGACGTTACTAAGCAAGAATAAGATTATTTATGCATGTACAGTGATTTTGATACAGACTTTAACGGGTTAATTTGTGTTGATATATACTAAAAAAAATATAAAGGTTATAAAAAAGGATAGAAAGTATAAATTTATGTAATTTTTTAACAGCAAAATGTAAAGACAGAATTTTTTCTACAAATTTTAATGGGATATCCTTTATTCATATTTATAAAACTAATCAACATGAAACAAAATTATAAAAAATTTTTGATACAAGGAGATATTAATTGTGTTTCAGCATATGCTAGTAGTTTTGGACAGTGTAGCCAACCATGCCCGCTTGATGTGCCTCCCGTCTGACTGGGATACATATATTTCCAGTTGTTTCCTTTTTCGTTGCGGCTATATTTGTTGGCCTCGGTGTTCTGGAATTGTCATGTAAATGGGTTAAGTTCTGACATTAAATTGTTCTCGGCCAGATTTTTCATTTGTGCTCTTGCTTTGACGTTTGGCCAAAATGATTTCCCCATTTCCGTACGACCGGCCATAGTCCATGATCCTGTTTCCGCATCCTTCTCCACCGCTCGGTTATCCCGTTTATTCATTAAAACCAAAGCCAGCAATGTCTGAAATTCATGCCAGCGGGCATAAAGAGATTTGCAGTATTTGTTGATAATTGCATTTTGTGCTCTGGTCGGTTTTGGTCAGGCCTTTGTGCAAGACAATTTAATATATCAAAATGGCTTGCTAGATACCTACGTGAATAAACTAGCATCTAACAAAGTTTGCAGGAAATGTATTCAATGCAACAAATTGAAATTCATAGAATAAATTCTGCCAAAAGAATTATTAAATTACACAAATTTGTCATGATACACAAATGTATTGTTTATAAATATTTGAAGAAGGCTCGCTGAACAAAAAAAATAAATCAATATTTGTTGATTTGAATTAAGCTACTAAAATAACAATTCAAAAAAAAAAAGAACATCTCCCCGACGGGGAATTGAACCCCGGTCTCCCGCGTGACAGGCGGGGATACTAACCACTATACTATCGAGGATGTTGAATTCAAACATCAATATCAAACATTTATTTGTTGAACAGCTCTCATATGTTTATTTTTAAAATGTCAAAAGTTTCGAAATATTGTCTGACATTCAACAAAATGTGTGAAGCAATGATAAGAACCTATATTGTCTTATCTTAGCTAGGTAAACTTGCTGACATTGTTGTTGCATTTGCAACCATGTCTGTTATTGGCACATACTTCATCCCGTAGTCATGTATTTTTCGATAATAACAACAGATGTCATGATTGGCAGGTTATATTCAATAATTTTATGTAATTAATCTGCTAGGATGGTTTTTGCTATACAACCCTCTGACAGATATTTTAGTTTTCTCAATTCGGCTAAAATTACACAAGTGATTGGTTATTATTTAAAACTAAGTATCTTTTTTGCAGGCATTTATATCATAATAAGAGATATCAGAAATATAAAAGCAAACAAATTTGTGAGAAAACAGATTATAAATAAATGTTAACAAGTTCTTCAGAGTATTAAATGCTTAAAAGGATTTGCAACTTTTCTTGATTTAAAAAAATCAACATTAAAGGGCGGTTTCATCACAAAGATAATCACTAAAAAAGTAGTGAAACGTTTAGCAAAAAAGTTGGCGAAATTACTTCCGTAAGCGCGGCTGCACTTTAATTGCATTCAGATTGAATCAAATACAAAACAGAACAGAACAGAACAGAAACAAAGCCAAATTAAACTAAAGCAAAGAACAAAACGGCGCCCAACTTTGTTGAAATCATGCAAAGCGCAGCACATTTCGAATTGGCCATTGAACTTTCATATCAAAACAGCGGCACCGCCGGCGAAAATGGTTTTTAAAACGCTTAAACACGCGAGACCCAACAGCCGCGCCCCATCATAATTGGAAAAGTCTGTAAGAATCGCCAGTAAATGTATCATATACATATGTGTGTGTAAAAGCATGTGCTTGGGTCTTGGGTCTGGGGGAAAACAACTTCCGTTACCAGCTGATAGGCCCCTTTCCCTTGTTCCAATTTCCCCAGGCAGTTGTTAACAACTTTGCGCAAATTACAATGGAAGAGTGAAAAGTGCAGTCGAAGTGGTTAGGAGGTCGTTGCTTTAAGCACAAGTGATTAGCCCAACTGCATGTGACCTGCGGGTCTTAAAATTTTTAACTTACTAAATGTAAAAGAGGGTATAGCCAGTTAATTTACAACTTAAGAAATTATAAAAATGACACAATTGTCAGTAATATTCTGGCTTAATTTATAAAAAAAATAAGGAGACAGGGCAAAAATTATAAGCAATTAACAAGCTATCACTGGTATTAAAGGCTTAGAGTCCGTTGATAACCGATTTTTACCGGAGGCATTACGGAATTATTGGCATTTGACAATATAATGAGCAGGGCTTACATTAATGTTTGTATGTTTCGGTGCTACCTAAATTATTGCCCGTACAATGAGCTCCTCTGACGTTCTTATGAAAAGCATTTATTGCACTTACTTTATATATTCCATTAAATTCAAACAATAAAAAAATTACTTTAACATTCTGAAAATATTTTGCAAAAGTAAAAAAAAAATTTTGTGTAATATTTATTTCATAACAATGACTTTGTCACCTGCTTCAATTTTATCTCTGTTCAATTATAAATGTATGTTTTTTTAAATGAGATTCCATGGCGTATCCGTATATATTGTTACACGACTAACACGATAATGTGGTTTATTGATACACTTTGATATGGCAAAACCCCTTATTTATGAACAAGTTGTTGGAGTACAAATAGTAGTTACAATTTATAAGTAAATATTATAAAATAATATCACTAATTTATAATTATTTTGTATTTTTCAGGATTTAAATGCCCCAAATTGTTATATGAAATGTAAGTGATTGTTTACTATCAAAAAATGTGGAAACAATGAGCAAACCATTCACCATGCTGATATCTTAATACATATACTTATATGCACATATGGATATATAGTAGAAGCAAATGTGATAAAAGCAGAACAATCAAACATAAAAAACCATACAATTTCAGAATTCGTTGCGTAGCAGGCTACACGCCCTATCACCGGCCCCGCCCCCCGCCTCCGTCCCGCCCCTTCCGGTCGACACTGCGTGGAAACAAATCAGAATGCCAGTCCAGTCCAGTAAATGGAATGAAATAAAATAAATCAAAACGGCAGAAGCGGCGAAACAGCAGAGTTGACACAAAAGAAAAGGCCATAGAGAAATAATATAAAATTGCAAGGCGAACGAATGAAATCAAAAAACCAGCGTAGAGTAACGCGGCCAACACGAAAGAAATCACCACTTGCACCGGCAACAGCAAAACACTTTCAACAGCAACAGCAACAGCAACTTAAATTGCAACTGCACCAGCCATTTGAGGGATCTGGTGGACAGATTCTCTAGAATGAAGGGTAACTACATCAATCTCAGCACGCACAGTGGAATCAACGGAGCCAGTGGCAGCGGCAACGGCAACGGCAAGATGTCGCTGGGCAAATCCATCAAAATGTACCTGACTATTTTCATCGCGACCACATGCATTTACATGGTGCTCTACCAGTACCACATATCCCGCGAGCCCTTCGCCGCCGCCGAAGTTGTCAAGGTGAGTGGAGAAGTGAGTGCACTGGGAGAAAATGCCCACGTTGTTACATTTCATACCAGAAATATTTTTTTGTTTTTCTATGATAATTTTAACCAATAAAATAACTTACTTTAAATAGATAATTAGTATTGATTGTTGTAAAACAATTATTTTTTTTAAATATAGATATCAGAAAGCGTAGAATGTTCTAAAAGGTTTTTATAATGCTGAAAAAATGCTAGAACTAATTTGTTTTTCTGTATGAAATCCTTGTCACTTGATTTCCTTTCTCTGCGTGAACACAGTTTTCTAATAATTGATTAACCTACTGCACAATTACCTTTTAAAAAAAATATATTGCACCACATGCGCCATATTTTCTGTTCCACTGTGCGGGTGTTAGAGGCAATTGACTAGTTTTATAATCTTATCTGACACCGGCATGGTTGGTAGCCAAAAAAATCGTGTACCCTTAATAAAGATAACAAATTTTATCAAATTGCGAACCTAAAAATTAAGACGTGAGAAAATGTATTGTTTTCTTTGAGCAAGCTTACAAAGTTTTGTAGCGTAAGATCCATAAAACCATAAGTTTGCCAAAATTGGGAAACTAAAAACCCCTTTTCGAATAACAGGAAATGATAAAAACAGTACATTTGTGTACATGACATAGTATACGATATTTGGTTTTGGCTGCAATAAAACATAATCAGCTAGAAGCACGAAATTAAAGTGTGAGAACGAAAAAACTATTATGAGTGTTATACGTGCCCAAAACATATCAAACCAAAGATGTCTTAAAAAAATAAAAATAATAATATAAAAATATATATGTTGGCGTTGGGAAAGGGGTACCTTTTTTGTTGATATTTCTCAGTTACTTTTAGCTTAAAGTTCACCTAACAATAACCTTTAAATCTAACCATAGAATTTAACTAGAATTAAAACAATTGTAATGTTTTCTTTGTGTTCTTGTTCTATTTCCTGTGATCCCTAATATAATATAATCACTGCCAAACTAAACCGAACTCTAGCATCAAGAAAAATCATCGTCATATATCGCTTCATATTTGTGGTCACCCATTTCCTTGCTAATGGCCAATAGTTCCTCAAACATCAATACCAAATCCACAACAACAAGCACAACAATAGCTCCAACAACAAGAACAACAACAACAACAGCAACCACAACAGCTGGTACAGTGGGCAGTGTGGGTCAGAAAGTGGGTGGTACATCCTCAGCCTCCATTCGCATGGTTTCATTAGCGGCCACAGAAGCCACATTTATATCCTCGTCATCGGAACTAAGATCGGGATCGGGATCGGGATCGGGATCGGGATCGGTGGGTGGCCATCAAAAGACTGCAACCACTAAAACAAGCACCACAACAAGAACAACAACCACAACAACAGCCACAGCCGGTGTGTTAGCAACAACAATTAAATTGACAACAACAACGAAAGCCAAAACAAGCGCCAAATCATCCGCGGTGGCCACGCCCACCGCCTCCCACTCGGAAAACGGCCATAAGACTCGACCAACATTCGTTGCCGCCTCAGAGCCCGTAAATATATTGACATAATCGTAATCCTATCCATGCACTTCCCCCACCACCTAGCATACACCGAAGAAAAATCGTACCAAAATCATGATTTTTTTACTGACATTATGAAAATTGAGTCTATAGATGGTAAAATAGAAAAGAAAGTCTGTAGGTTGTATAATATAAATATATATTTTTTTTTTAAATTTATTTATATATAAAGAAACTTTTTATTTAGAACTTAAACAGTCAAAAAATTAGTAAATCGTTGATTTCCAGTTGTCAAATTACAATCAGAAATCAAATTTCTGTCCAAAGTAAACTTAAAAAAAAATTAAACCTATTTTTTTTAATTCAGAACTGAAGAAAAATTGTTTTGCAAAAATGATTCTAGTATACAAAACGGTAATCTTGTTTTTGATTTTGGATATACATTTTTTCTCAGTGAACTCAAGTTTGCAACACCCACAACTAACCAAACTTATTACACTCTTGTTCCTCCCGCATTTCATTTATTCTGTTTTAATCTTCGGAAGTGCATTTCGAGCTTATCTGCATATTATTTTTACTTGTCGAGTGCATGTTTCTACCAAGTGTTTTTGTGTTGTCAAATGTTGGTGTGGCTGGCTGGTTGCTTGTTATTATTCGATTACTGAATGTCGCACTTGTTGCCCTTTCAATACACACGGCCAACCTGCTGGTTGCTTTCTTATCGCTTTTCCTCACCCCGTTTTTCAATTTTCTTAATTGGCATTTGCTACTCGCAAGTGAATTGCACACTAGTCATTACTGTATGAAACATAATGAGCCTGGATGTTGTTGAATGTAATTTGAATGGGTTGGCAAAATGTTTTATAATTTACATAGCAGCATAAGAAATTCATCCTGAAATTGTACAAAAGACAATAATTATCGTTAATATGTTATTTTATTTGTACTTAGAATTAAAACAGCATAGCAATGTGAAAAGGTTTTTTTTGTTAAAAATAATGCGGAACTCATTTATTTATTTAATAGCAATTTGTGGTACTTGAATTTTTTCTTATAGAGCTATGTTGTTACATTTAAAATATTTTAAGCAATATTTTTAAGAATTATTTTCTATAAAATTCATGTGTAAGAAAATGTTCGTTGTATCCATATGGTAAATCAAATTTGCATTCGCTGGCAAGGCTGGTCAAACACAAATGAATATTTTACAATTAATTCTACAAAGCAAAAACCAAAGCAAACACGGTGACAAATGTGTTCTACATTTACCCAAGCCACTCGTTTGTTAATTGTGGTCTCATTTAACTCCTAAATGGGAATATATTACCAAACGACTTCGAAACGCAAACAACACAATGGGAGGCTATCCCCACAAATTGCGCTGTTTATCTAACCAACTTTTGTTGGCCACCATGTGCAAATTGCTGGCTGGCTGTCTGCATCACGATTTCTGGGTTAATCACATGCATTATATAATATTAACCAACAAGCCGAACTAACTTCGGGTGTGCCACTGCAACTGGTGGCAGACAAAAAGATTCTCATTTACCATTAGACATGAGCCTAATTTGAAAATTGCGCTAATTCGCAGACAAAACCAAAAAAACCAAAACCACAGACAGTTGCCATTAAAAAAAAAATGTAGAAAAATTACTAGCACTGAAAGCAACCACCGAAAAAGGGGGGTTTGTGGGTGGCGGGCGGTTGCTGATCTAGATTCCAGATTTATGCAAAAAACAAAATGCAAGCCAATTGAAGAGATTCACGCGCATTTGTCTGTCATTTAGTAGCTGCTTCTACTTATAGAGATTCCAATGCCCTGCACTCAATGTCAATGTTCAAGCCAGTCAGCATTAAGATAAAATAGAGTTTCAATTTTTTAGCTAAGATATATATATTATATTACTATTAAGGAGAATAAGGGAAATACGAATAAAATCATTGTTTTACCTTTTTTATAAGTTTGTAAGGAATAATATAAGGCTAATTTTCCAAAAACTAAAGATTAAATCAATAATCTCTTTGATTACGAGTTAAATTTATTTCACTAAAACGTTAAATTTAATACTTACTAAGGGTTTAAAATGTATATTTCTACATTTTTTGGCTAAAATAAGACGATCTTTACAACAATTTAAGCTGGTATTATAGAAAATTAGCAATGAAATGAAGATATATTAAATAAAATCATCTGACATTGTGAAATCTGATCTTTTTTGCGTGCCAAGCCACACTTTGATCTCTTACATATCTCTGGTCATTTGAATGTCCGAGTTTGTTTTGTAAAATAAATTTGAATGCATTTTTTTATCCACCCCCTTGCATGTGGAGGGTGTGGTTGAGTTGTGGGTGCATGTGTGTCAACAATGGACAATTTGAAAATGAGTGCGCCAGTTTATTTATTTTCAACGTCAGTCGTTCAATGGGCCACGGGTTTACAGGCACAACATATCTAGAACGGGTGTTTAATACATGTGTGCTTGAAAAAACACTCAAACAACCAACCCATATCAAAACAAAAAAATGTTAAATTTTTCAAAGTCCCAAATCGTTATCATAAAGGTAATGTTTTTAAATTTTACATGAGAAAAAAATAATACTAATATTTTTTTTAAAATTCGCAACAAGAAACAATTAAAAAAACATTTTTTAATTTTTCAGACGTTTGTTTTTATAAGTCTTGTTATTACTTTGCTTGCTTTTTATAATTATATATAATTTAATTTTATTCAAACGCATTATAATAGGGTAGTTTAAAATTATCAAAACATTTTTATATACAATATTTATAAAACATAAACCATTAAAAATTAGCAATAGGAAAACATCATTGTTCAAGACGGACCTTTTTTCTGCATTTAATAAAAATATCTTCCCATGAAATTCAGCTTTAACTGAATTCGGTTGAAAATGATTTCTGTAACTCTTAAATAAGAACAATATTTTTTGCAATCAATTAACATTTTTTCTGAGTGCCTTCGACTAGTGAAATGCGACCTATTTTGCTGAGCCAGAGCCTAGACACACTGACTGACGGCAATGGGGCGGATGTGGATGTGGCTTGGTCGCCTAGTCAAGCCATTGGGCTGTAAATTAATTTGCATAATTGCTCATAAAAAGAAGCTCACGCCGCATTACGCACCACCCACTGGCACCACCTAACGAGGCACTCAGTCACCAGTCAGCCAGTCACCTAGCTATCCAACCACCCACCACCCAACCACCCAAACAACCACTAACCAGTCCAAGTGCAGTGCACACATACGCCCCGTTGTACACAGCGTTGGCGTTAGATAACCTAATGACACTCAACTGAAATCAACTCGACCCACAGCCGCCCCTGTACATAATCACGCCCACCTACCGACGACCTGAGCAGCTGGCGGAGCTCACCCGGCTGGGTTATACCCTGAAACATGTGGTCAATCTACTCTGGCTGGTCATCGAGGATGCCAACAAAACAAATCCGCTGGTGGCCCACACTCTGGACCGGATCGGAGTACCCTACGAGTATATGGTGGGTGAGTATCATTGCCATGCGTTCTGTGTGTGTGTGTTTCATGTCCTGGGCACATTCAAGTGATATTTACGAGGAACTACATTAACATTCCCCATTCCCATTCCCATTCCGTAGCACCCATGCCCGAGAAGTACAAACAGACGAAACGGGCCAAGCCGCGTGGCGTCTCCAATCGGAATCGGGGCCTCGAGTATCTGCGCCACCATGCCACCGAGGGAGTGCTCTACTTCGCCGACGACGACAACACCTACGACATTAGCATATTCGAGCAGGTAATGGGAAAAAAGGAGCAGCAGGTGGCCGTGTAATTCGGCCTTTGCCCCACCCTAAACATAAAACACAATTTACCCGAATTAGGGGTCAGGAATTGGCAATTTCCTTTCAATAGATTTAACATTAATTTATATATCAGCTTGGCTGCTCCCGCTTTTAAAAACTTGAGGAAGGCAAGTTTGTCCTTTAGCCTACTTTAATCCAAAACTAAAGGAGACACTGGCGATTTCGATAAACAAGGAAACTGCTTTGTAAATGTCAATATATTAATATTAATATTACCCCAAACAAATATTAAAAAATAACTTTACATTTGCCATAAATAATCTCTTGTACCAATTAACAATTTCTTAACAACGGATATATTATTTAAGCTATTTGAATTAAAAATAATTGAAAAATTGACAATTTCTGTATTTATTTCAAAAAATATTTAAGTAATACATATGTTAAGGGAACATAACACTAATACAACTAAAAAGCAATGGGATTTTGTAAACAAACTTGTGCTAAATTCATTTCTTTACCTTTTTATTGGCTGTTTTCTTTTTTTTTAATAATTAAAATATTATAACTTCCTTTCCTCAGATGCGCTACATAACGAAAGTGGCCATGTGGCCAGTGGGCCTTGTCACAAAGACCGGAGTAAGCAGCCCCATAATTCAGGGGGGCAAGCTGGTGGGCTTTTACGATGGCTGGATCGGGGGTCGCAGATATCCTGTGGATATGGCTGGTTTTGCAGTGAGCGTTAAGTTCTTGAAGGAGCGACCAAAGGCGCAGATGCCTTTTAAACCGGGATACGAAGAGGACGGCTTCCTGCGCAGTCTGGCTCCACTGGACAATAAGGAAATCGAGCTGTTGGCCGACGAGTGCCGAGATGTAAGTAATTTCATTAATATATCATACACAATTAGACAAGCCTGCCATAAAGCAGCATTAAAACATATTTAAAAATGTTATTTACTTCTTCAATTGAGGCTTTTTAAAGATTTTAATGTTTATTTGGTGTTTTTATTATAATCATTTTAATTAAAATCATCAAATGTTTATTTACCATTAAAACTGATAAACTTTTATTTGTTTTAATTTATCATAGCTGTTAAATTTAAAACTAAAAACAAACAATAACCACATTGTTTGTGTAGGATGCTTTGTGAAATATCCCTAAATAAATAAATATGGCATTTAAAGTCTAGATCTAATACTCATTTAAATTATATGATAAATAACTGAAAATTATTTTATAACAAATATCCAAACTTTTTATTTAATTTCTTAATGAATAATGTTGGGAAAATAAAATTTTACAGATACTTTTTTCGAAGGTTTCAGTATAGGAGTTATTAAAGTCATTATAGTTTATAACATTTTTCTAAAAGTAATTTTTATATTATTATAAAATACGATTTTGTTATACCCCAGATCCTCACGTGGCACACGCAGACGAAGAAGAACGCTCCCGCACAGGCGCTGAACAGGACGCGCTACAAGAACACGAACCTGGAGTACATAGACAAGCTGCTGGTGCGCCCGTAGGGATATTGACTGTAGTTAGCTAGTTAGGCTTAGCGAGGAGCCCCCTGCGAGCTCCTCCCATTTTGACCGTGGCTCTGACGGGTTGTACAGGTACAACCCGGCGCACGGAGAAACCAATCAGATTTGATCAGATCAGTAGACGGTGTACATTGCTACCATAATCATACGAGTAGTTAGGCTCTAAGCGCACACTACACACCTCTATGGTAATTCGATGCACCGTAGACTTTGTTTGACCCCCTCACACGTAATCGTAGCATATACAAGCCTAATCATACCCTTGAGTAATGTATTGTATTGTATTGTATCATATCGCAGCGTCCACGACTATTTTGTAAATAATCGCAATGCTTGATTTAAGCTTAAGACATATGTGCTACAAATTCTGTTTACGCTCTAAGTTGAAACGGATTTTTCAGCCAGAAGGGCAAAGTTTAGCAACGAATTGGTTAAGATGTTCCTAGAGACCAAAGAAAAAGGAATCCTCAAGTTCTGCATTCAACACACCTACATAACATACATTCCCCTGGGAAAGTTCAATCATTTGCGAGGTCAAGGCCTAAACCACATTAGCAATCAATTAGGGCAAGGTGTCAGCAACAAACTTGTTTCCCCGAATTCGCCTAAAACCGGGGCAGTCGTTTCAATAATTCATGCCGACATATGGATGTTCGAGGCACATGTACGAGTGGCACAGATAAGTTGTCCTTTCCCGGAGAATCTAAATCGCGTGCCACACTAAAATTGCACGAACAGAGAGTGGATACGAACAGGACGACGGGGACACAGTTTAAACATTGTAATGGCTTCTGCTAATGGGACTGAATGGCTCAAAAGTTTGGCAAAATCAATTTCATTCGAAACGCTGCACGATTATCCATTTTTTTTTTTTGTTGAATGAGAACTCCTTTTGTATGCCTAAGATATGCGTTTAGTTTTTCCGAAACGGGTTTCCAAAGCAACAGTTTCACTTTCACTACTCATAAGTAACGCTAAGTTAAGTTTACGAAGAAATTTATATTCAAGTTATGAACTGCACTGAAATCGCCTACATGTAAATAATAATCACCAAAATATTGTAACCAAATTTTTACACGTCCCGCAAAAAAAAAAAGGGAGACGCGCAGGAATGTGGAAGAGACT
This sequence comes from Drosophila gunungcola, assembly GCF_025200985.1. Lineage (NCBI taxonomy): Eukaryota > Metazoa > Arthropoda > Insecta > Diptera > Drosophilidae > Drosophila > Drosophila gunungcola. The sequence continues at coordinate 290,374 of NW_026453179.1, forward strand.
ATGACAAATGGTATTACGAAATTTATACAATTTATACAATTGAATATGGTATATGGAATATGGAATACGATAGGCCGCAAAGCAATTAGTTAGGTACTTACAAAAATCTTACAAAAATAAAATTAACAATGGAGTCTGGGACGAGCTCTCAAGAAAAATCAACTTAAACCTTTTCAAGAATATCTCAAAATGTTTCAATGAATATTAAAGATACACACAAATACGTCTAAAACTATTCTCTTATTCAAGTAAACAACTACAACTACAAAGTTTAAACCTGACATGACTTATAGCAAGGAACTTCAATCATTTTTTAACAAAATATAAATACCTTTCAATAAATTGATACAATTTTCTTAACAATTTTCAAAGTAATCCGGTTATTGTTTTATTCCATTCCCATTAATAAATGACTTTGGATTTACAGAGGTATATTTGGAACAGAGTATTCGACAAAAGCGAAAAGTGCGGTTGGAGTATTCGAAGCATGTTGGTGATCTACACAAAATCTGATAGTATAATATCGTCTAGTGGCTTCAGGCGGCAGCATCAATCAACTGGTTTAGAGTCCTGCAGTCGCTCATCTCGTAAAGAGAGGCCTCATCCAGGCAGATTTCTGATTTCATAACATACCACATATAGTATATATATATTCATAAATCTGCCTTAGCACGTTCGCATTCAGATCAGATACTTGGAATATTTTACGTGTATTTACCATCGCTGTTTAGGTTCGATGTCTTGGTGTTCGAACAATTACCATATATCTTTTTAAAATACCAATTCAGATCTAAAATCGGATAGACAGCAACAGTAGAATTCTACTACAATTTGTGCTAGCTAAGTCTTAATAGTGTGCATCATCTAGGAAGCTTACATTATATGGCACTAATCTGGTAAGTATTTAAAGCTATATCATATCATTTATTTTGGGCTTGTTGAAACCCTATTTCTATGACTTGGAGATCTTTAAAGATAAACTTGGAAAAGATTTAATCGAGAAGTCTACAAGTGGATACAGCAATATCTGTATATATTTAGTGCCTTCATTGTAACTTACTTGTTTGGTATAAGAATAAAAACAGTCTATATCCACAAAGGGATATAGATATATGTTTAAATTCATGGGTGCATTGGTCATTCGCCAAGAAAGTCGATTTATATCATAGTTCAAGAGACAACATAACAAACTTACATGCCTACTTGAATTGCTGTGAATTTAATTAATAATTTGAAATGAGTAAAACAATAAATAAATGTATGAATTTAAATTCTATTACCTACTAATCTGATCTGATATTAATTTAAGCAAATAATAATAGGAAACTCCATTCACACGTCCAATCTTAAAATTAACAAGATTATGGTTTCATAATAATAAATATTTAAAGTTTGTACACCCAGAAAAAATCTAATACTCATGGAATTATTGACAATTATTTTCTGTAAGTAAATATTATAGAAATTATAGACCTTATTAAAGATTATAAGTAATATTATTATTTTTGTTAAGTGCAAGACTAAATTTGTATTCTTTGGTTTTTAGATTTTGAATTTTCCTAAGTGTTTGAAAAAGGAACAAAACCCAAAAGCTTTTGCAGATCTAACTTGTCCTTGATGATATCTCTTGCGCTTGAATGTGAATCGGTCTGACTTTAGCAAAGGAGCTCCTACTCTTTATCTGTCTTGATCTCAATTTACTGCATTCTACTGCGTGGTACTAAAAAGATAACTCAACATCGATGGCTGCACGTGAAAGCTTATAGTTGCCTCTTCCCACTTGGTATGAATCAGACGCTGCAACGGCGTGTTGAGCGTCGACTCCTCCTTGGCGACCACATCGTTACCACCGCTAGCGCCACTAGCAGCACCACCAACACCGCCGCTAGCGCCACCCACACCGCCGCCGGCAGCAGCACCTCCTCCACCGGAAATGGAAACGGACAAAGCGGTTGGCGACGTTGCGCCCCCAACACCGCCGCCGCCCTCCTCCTTTCCGGACATCGAGGCACTGTCCGGCGTGATTGGTTGCCGCTCCAACATGACCAATGCCTGTTCGTTGTACGTGCGATTGTCGATGGTCATCAGGATCTGGTGGCCCGAGCAGCTGTAGTAGTTCACATCGAACCGCGACTCCGCGTGATAGTTGCGCAGCAAGTCCGGATTCTTGTTGAAGATCACGCCGTAGTGGCCGGTGCAGCTGGTTATCCAGATGGGATAGTTGGGCGTCTTCAGCCGGGAGCCCGGCTGGCGGGACTGATTCACCGCAGCCTGTGAAACATACAGAAGGTTTTTTAAAAATAGAAAATATTAAATCAATAAACTACAGTATTTTGGAAACAAAGTATGCTTGAAAAAAAGATATGGATAACAAGATTAAATTAAGAATGAATTAAATAGTAGTTGAAAAGCTCAAACCTTCGTACAGAAAAAATTGAAACTGATGAGAAGGCTACTCCAATGAAACATGTATTTAAATAATATTCTCTTCTATGCGAATATAAAATATTGCTATTGACAAACCATAAATAACAACTAATGTTAGGTTTAGTTTGCAAAAGCTAGATTATTTTATAAGCACAGATTGCTAACAAAAAACTACAAATTAAATAATAAATATTAAATAGCCACAAAGTACCATTAAATTAAAAGAAAATGTTTATTAAATCTGCCTTTAATTTGCGGCATAATCAACAGTATTATTTATATAATACTTTAAAAAATGGTTTACTAAATGTTTACGTTTTTGAAAAATTAAACTAATTTATTTAGGAAGCTCAAGAAATGGCATGTTATATTTCTTATATTTTCAAAATTAAATCTACGTACACTAGCAGACTCGATGTCCCAGAGCAAAAGTCCAATCATGCAGCGTTTTAGGACTCCGTACTGTGGAACCGCCTGAAACAGAAAATAAAAACCCATCGTAATCGAGGGATGTTATCATAGGGAAAGTCTCCCGATTCCCAGTACCCACATAGCTACTCTCGTCGCCCACATTTACAACACCATTGTGTATATAGGGCGTGGCACGGCCCGTCAGCAGAAGCGTGACGATCATCAGAGATCCCTCCTCGTGGTTACTGGACGTCAGGGGCGCCGATTTCGCGGAGTCCAAGTCCGTGCGAACTCTGCAAGACATACGAAAGTATTCACCGCCGAAAGGTAAATTTAAATGGATTATAAATGGCCACTGAAACGGGGAAATGCATTCGCATCTACAGACACTTGGGCCCAATCTTACTTTCCCATGGATCGCGTGAGGACGGCGCTATATAAAAACAGCAGGGTGCCCGGGGTCTCCTCCTCTGTAAACTTTTAGGCAGGTTAAGTGCAAACTGTTTGATCAAATGGCTGTACAAGTAAATGTTTAGCTTCGTGGGTCTTACGTATTTGAAATTTCGCTTCAGAAAGTATTCCAACTCCTCATTGGGGGACATCGTAAAAACATAGAGCTGTAAAGTATATTTAGAAAGATACAAATACATTTAATTAAATTTAATTTAATGTACTGTTAAAATAAAATACTGGCCTAAAAATATTTTTTTACAGCACCAAAAAGATGAATAAACATGTAATGGTTTTAATGGGCACGAAATGAAAACAGTTTAGAAAGTATGAGAAATTTCTTTGAAGACATTAATACTTTTATGGTAGTTTCGAAGAAGTCTAAAATAATGGCTCAAATCCTCAAATATAAACTTAAACTAATAAAAGCTTAAAAACGTGAACTGCTTTTGAGCCAATTTTGTTTTATGGGGACGAAAAATAAGATTGAATATTTCTAAAAAAGTTCAAGAAATATGATAAAATTCCCTAAAGACTTTAACTCTTTTAAGGTAGTATCGAAGAGGTCAAAATAAAGTATATTTATAGAAAACCAGATGCGCTGATCCCCAAATATTTCATATCAATGGAGTCATGATTATTTGTGTTGTAATAAAATTTAAAACTATTTTTATATAGTAACCAAATGTTTATTATGCAATAATTGCACCTACCTTCTCAGTGACTGAGTCGTGGAAGTAGCAGGCGCTGTGGTCCACGAACACCTCGTCCTCCGAAGGCAGGACCATGGTGACCTTGCCCTTGTCCGAGATGGTGCGCAGGATCTCGAGGAGGGCGCAGAAGAGTGCCTCGCGTTGCATCTCGGCGGTGGCCAGGAGTGGGCTGAAAAGGAAAAACACACACCAACACAGGACACTCTGGATAACGCACTCAGACTTGCACTCTGTGCAAACCGGAAACGGAAATGGAAATGGAAACGCACTCGGTGAGGGAAGCGACGCGACTGGTCTTTCGGGCAAAAAGCAAATACTTCAAGACGAATCCCTGGACGACGGACAGTAATCCGCGGGTGGCATTCCGGGGCGAACGGAGGCCGTAGGCCAGCTCCTCCTTGGGAGCCCCAAAAACAAAGGACGTTTGGAGCCATTCGGCGCGCATGGGAATGGCGGCGGTGCCGAAAACCAGATTGCGCAGATCCTAAACGGGAACTCAATTTTTAGAAGGATCAAATCGCGTCCGGCTGCGGATAACTATTAATTACCGTGGCCAAATCGACGGTAATGGGTGTGCCGCCCTGCGTGATAAACTCTTTGTTCATTTTAATTCCGATTAGCTGCTGATTTCCGTTTCCGCTAGAGACCTTTGCTCCACTCTGCGACTCGTTGGCGAATGATTTCTCGCCAAGCACGGTTCCGGGCTCCAAGTCGAGCCTTTAGCTTGGGGATTTTGGAAGTGGAGGTGGAGGCTAAGGCGACGGCAGACAGCCGACATTCCAGTCATTTCACACTTCAGCATGGATTTTTAATTTCATATTTAGCCGTGGGCGCACGGGGCGTATGCGCAACTAAACAGAAGTTAGTAAGCTACCATGGCCCGAAATTGGGAATTAAATCCAAAATAATTCAAATGAATTGGTGGTTAAGAAATGGTCTTAAGTGTTTAATGGTGGATAAAAACAAAAGTATGGAATTATAAGTTTTTATACATTGTAAATAAAATTTTATAAATATATAACGTATTTATTTAGACCTAAAGATCAAACATTGTTTTCATCCCACTGTGCTGGGACTTTGGCTTAGGCTGAGAGGGTCGTTTGCTGTCTGTCAGTCAGCGAAAGTAACTTTAAATGAAATTGAATTGAATTTAGTTCTGTGTGCGGCACACGAAACTCGATGTATGTGGCACAACAAGGAGTGAAAGTGTTACGGCGGGACGAGGCCTGAAGTTTGGGGATATGAGACATGGGACATGGGACATGGGCTTGGCCATAGGTGGAATCTGGCATGTTACAGCCTGTCAGGGCGTTCCACACAACCGGAAATATGTAGTTGACGCCCATTTGTGCCGATTTCGAGGCAGAAACACATCGTATGTGCACTTATTACTGGGTGTTAATATTCCAATGATACACACCCGGAAAGACATTCCAGGGGCCACCGCAGTACTGCTCAGTCATTTTAAATTTAGACAGCACAGCACTCGTGTTTCAGGCTAGCCCGATTGATTTGTTGAATTTTTGGGAGGGCCTAAATAGAAGTGAAAGTGGCCCAGTAACTGGCTGATTGGCTGTCTGGCTGGTTATAACCTTGGGCAAGTCACCGGCAATTTTATTAAAGTCCCAGACTTGGCATGCACACCTCAACTTAACAGCCCTGAATGCCGCATTCTTTGGGCTTGCGAAATATAAAAAGTCCTGGGGTGTCAGAAGTGATCTGACTCAGCCAAGGTGTTGAAGGATTATCAAAAAATAATAATGTACCCCTTTACAAAAAAGTCAGAAAATTTGACATATGTTCATTGTTCAAAAAAAAGCTTTTCGAAATTCGGTTTTAGTTTCAAAGCAATATGAAATGTTTTTAATAAATCGGGGATGGTTATTATAGGTTGCCAGCTGTAGTTTGCCGCCTGACAGTTTAATTCCCTGTTGACAGGCACTTAAAAAAGTTTTAAAAACTCCAATTTAAAATCAAATTCACTATACAATTTATTCAAAAGTCCTACACCTTAATAACCAAACGAGGTTAAGCGTCATAAAGGCATTAAATAAATACTTTGCTTATCACTTTACAATTATTATTTGTTTGTCACACTATATAAAAACCCTTTTTCTCCGACTCATTCTCAGTGATTTTCTCCATTGATAATATGCCTGGGAATGAGTCAGTGAAATATTAATATAAAAATATACAAAGACATTTCAAAACTTATAATTTAGGGAAAGTGTTACCGGGTAGTGCTCATCTCAAGATCTCCGGTTCCAGCGGTTGCATCATATCTCTCATTACGGTTTTGGCCGAGGCAGGAGCACGTCCCAGCAAATAAAGGACATTGAAGTACCAGTCGAGGATGCGCAGCTTGAAGGCGGACAAAAACAGACAGTACTCGAAGTAGATGCGTCGGCTCAGCCAGTGGACAAACCGCAGGGGCGAACGGCCCTCGTTGTGCATATAAAGACACTTCTGGGCATATCGCGCCATGACCTGAGGCCTATTGACCACGTCTCCGTGCTGATGACTAATCGCTCGAACAGTGTTCAGGTTACGGACCTAGTTCAAAAATAGTATAAAGGATAGTTTAGTCAAAAATACGAAATACACTTTAATGTGCTCATCCAGATAACAACCAAAAACTAAAAATCAACAGAAGTACACAATTATTATAAAAAACTAATTCGGAATTCAGAAAATTGTTGAAATCTGTAACTAAAGGAAAGGTTTCTTTAAGCCAATTTAGCTCTGTAAGAGTAAAAATAATATTGAACCCATGTATGGTGTATGTACAATATGTGATCAAAAAAATAAAACGATAACGTTTATCAAAAAACTGATTCAAACTTAATTTGAACTCTCGTTTAAAATGTTTGGAAAAAGAGCTTAATTTCTGTTAATTGTTGTGTATACGATCTAGTGTCTTGATAAGTAAACAACTCACCACAAACAACATGCTCCGCGGCATCTCCTTAAGGGTGCCCATGATGTGCTCAAAGTTCTTCCTGGCCACCTCCTGCATGTGATCGATGTCCTCCTGCGAGAGTTTTCCCCTAATGCGACCTCCTCGGATCCGAATGGGCTGTTGGAAAAGCACCTCGGCGAATCGCATGTAGTCATTTATGCCAATCTTTTCGGCGGCGGCCTGCATCCTGGCCTCATTGCGCAGCACGGTGGCCTCCCAGAATTCGCACAGTGGTCCCCGCACATTCTGAGGCAATTCTTCGTAAAGGCCATGGTCCAGCAAGATAATGTCTGCTCGCCCATTTCTACTATTTGGTCGCACAAAAACTATGGACAATTCATAAAAAAATGGGAATAAAGATAAAATAGTATGATTTTCATAAATAAACATACTGTTTCCTGGATGGGGATCGGCGTGCACGAAGCCAGTGTAGAAAATCTGCTCAGCAAAGGTATTGAAAAGCTTAACGTCAATGTCCTTTAGGTTCAGTTTTTGCTTGGCTATCGCCTCAAGATCGTTAATCTTGCACCCTTCCATCCATTCAAGAGTGAGAACACGCTGTAAATAATTTAAAAATTAAGTTAGAAATTTAAAAGGAAATATTTTTAAATTGTGTAAATTGTGTCTTACTAGACAATTCAAAAAAAATAAAATTGTAAGCTTTGAAGAACTTTAATATATTAAACTGAAGATTTCTTAAATAATTATTTTGCTATTTTAAAACTGTTTCTCTTAAATATTTCAATATTACACTTATATTTGTTTTAAAAATTATTACGATTTAACAATTTTTTTTTATAAGTATTTTAATACATAAAATCGAAGTCTTCTTAAATTTACATTTTTTTTATTAATAATCTATTACAAAATGTGTTTTTGACAGAAAGTATATTAAACATTTATAATTGGTGAGATTGGGAAAAAAATGTATTTATTAAATAGCTTTATATCACTTTCTTAAAAACTCACAGTTTTTGTGTGCGACCAGTGGACTTTGGGGACATGGACATAGCTGAACTTCGCCATGTCCTTGGCGCAGCGCTCGGCGTTGTGGCCCTCCTGCAGGAAGTTCAGCTCCAGCACCAGGTTCTTCCGCAGGTCATTGAGGATCCAGCCGAAGTTGTAGTCCTTGAAGAAGAACTCGACGATGTCCTGCAGGAAGATGATGGTGCCCAGGTCGCTGATGAACCGCTTCTGCAGGTCGTTGTACTGCACCTTGACGGCCACCTGCTCGCCGCTGGGCAGCCGTGCCTTGAAGACCTGCGCCAAACTGGCGGCCGCCACGGGCTGGTAGTCGAACTCCTGGTAGATCTCCTCGGGCAGCTGGCCAAAGTCGCGGCGAAAGACCTTTTGCACATCGGACTGACTGGTGGGCAGGCAGCGATCCTGCAGTCGGGACAGTGTGCTGGTGTACTCCACGGGCAGGATGTGGTTGATGGCCGCGAATCCCTGGCCCACCTTGATGTACAGGCCGCCGTTGAGGAGGCACGTCTCCAGCAGTCGCTCGGCGCTCTTCTGGTGCAGCACCTTCACCTTGCTCTCGTACTCCGGATCGTTCTCGTCCAGCCGCAGATAGTCGGCGGCAATCAGTCCGGCGGTTTTAAGGGACCGCACAAATCGCACAGAGGCGCCGCAGTAGGTGAAGTCATTCACCCAGCCATCGTAGCCAATGGCTCCGGCTCCGGCCGCCAGGAGACCTAGTCTCAGCAGGGGAAGACCTTTCTGGGGTGTGTGAGCTTTCCCTGGAGTAGTCTTCTTTCTCCAATCCGGCCACCCAAGCTCAGCAGCTGCCGCACCCGCTAAGGGATTGTAAAAGTTATGATTACCTTGTGCTTAAGGTGCTTCTAAGATAGAAAACTCACCTGGAGAGATCGCATTTTCCGTCTTAGCCCTTAAGCCACCTGTCGTGATATCAGCTGGGGATTCCAATCAGCTGTTTTTGGAGCCGCCGTACCGATGACAATAACGCGATGATGGGGCAACATCGTCGCATGCCCATTTGGCGGTTCGAATAATTCAAATCGGTTGCTGATTGCCAGAAAACTGTTATCAAAAAACGTGAAGCGAAATTCAGAGCTTACTTAAAAAAAATAAATGATAAGTTAAAGAAATAATTTTAATAAAATATACCGGCACAATTTATGTACCTTACCTTACAATATAATAAACCCTTTTTTTTATAATTTGTAGAAAAAAAGACCGTTTGTTTATTATCAAGGTTTATAAGAAAAACTAGAAACTTAGATCATAAGATCAGCTTAAGTTTTTTATATTAATTATGCTGATTTGAGTCATACTTACAGCTTTTCGTTTAGAAACATAGATCTAACAAATGCACCATGCTTACGAATCGACTTCTTTTTCCACTCTCTATTTGAAATAACCGCCTTACAAATTAAAGAAATAATGGTTATCAAGAAACTACTTTTGATTATAACGATGTTAACATTTCTCTGTCAGAAATATAACACATATAATAATAAAATCTTCATTGCCATTTAAAGATAAACTTCACAAACCGACCCTTTTTATATTCCTCGCATCTTTGGGAAAACTATTAAACTTCTTCAGAAACTTAGATCACAAAATTAGATCTTTATTTTATGTATTGAAGTAATACTATCAAATGACTACCTTTTCCAGATTTCTTTCAAGAAAGATGGCAAAAATCCCTATGAATTAGTTCCATTAATTAATAGCTAGATGCTAAGCACAATTTTAATAGATGAACACTAGTTCATTGGCTGATGCTTAGGTACATTGGTGGTTGATGTTTCCTCTGGTGATTTTTGTGGGCCTCCAGTGGAATGGCCACCACCGCTTACAGAGGAGTAGCGGAAATCATCCTAGAGAAAGTAATCCCCTTGCAGCTTCTTGTTGGGAACGATACGATGTTCCTGGGAAGCATCCCGAAAGATGACAAAGTCGCGGCTGTGGCCGTCATTGTCCAGTTCCAGGACGGCCGCCACATTGCCGCAGCTGCAAAGGGAACACAGGAAACCGTTGTTAAAGAACTAAATGGAACTTGGAGCGGTGTACCAACCGATAGCAGTAGTTGGGAGCTGACCAGACGGTCAGGATGGATTGATTGAAGTGATACTTGTAGCCCTCCATCACCAGCTGGTGGGCTCGGCAAATCAGGTCCAAATTGTTGGAGTGGTTGAACTCTTCGACCACATCCCCGCCGAAGAGGTAGCCAGCCCCTCGTGGCGACACTCCCCAGCCCACCTGGTCCTCCGGATCGCTCCAGAGCAGGTCGCACATGGGTCCGTCGTGCGGCACCTCCAGTTTGCGGTCAAGGCAGCGGATCTGGTCCAGGAACTGGATGGCCGGCGACAGGCCGCCGTGGACGCAGAATACCTTGCCACCGATGATGGCCGCCAGGCTGAGGTAGTCGAAGACATCCATGCACTGCATCCAAACTGCCGCAGAGCCGTACTTGTGCATGCACTCGTCGTAGAATCCGTACACCTGGGTGATCTGACGGGACTCGTGATTCCCACGGATCAGGGCGATGCGGTCCGGATAGCGCACTTTAAGGGCCAGCAGGAGCAGGAATGTCTCCACGCTGTAGTAGCCCCTGTCCACAAAGTCGCCCATGAAGAGGAAGTTCTTCTCGGGCACACGACCGGCCACCTTGACCAGCTCCATCAAGTCGTAGAACTGGCCGTGAATGTCGCCGCAAACGGTTACCGGCGTGTCCAGGCGCTGCACATTGCCCTCCTCCGCCAGGATTTCCCGGGCCTTGGCGCACAAGGAACTGACCTCGGCCTCCGTGATAATCTCGCAGCGCTGCAGTTGCTCAATTTGGCGGTCCAGGTCGCTCTGGTCAGTCATCTTGTATATCCGAAAATGGCTTTCGATGATACCCGGCTGTAGGGAATGTGGTGATTTTGAAAATGGATGAAGATGGGTTCTGAAAGTGATGAATCGTAGGAATGGATTCTACAGCCCTTTTAATTGGAGATCACAGGTCGAACGTCGTGGAATGATGTTTAATTTACTGTTCGCTTTAATAACCGCCTACTGTGCTCCTTGCTTTCGAGTTTAAGGGCGCCATTTTGGGTACTCAGGCACATAAAGCTGTCAAACCATCGATGAAACTATCGATAGTGACAATATCGCGATAGTATCGAGCTTTTCAAAATATTTTCTGGCTTTAATATATAATAATAATATTTAATAATATATATTAATATAATAAAATAATTTATATAATATATATATATTTATTTATTATTTTTTTTATACATGTAATATCTAATATAATAATATTAAAAAAAGTGTTAGTGGAAACAGCTTATAAATAACCTACAATTAATTAATAAAAACTAAAATTATTTATGCATCTTATCTTAAAACATAGCCAAATAAAATGTATACATTATAATCTAATTCTATATACTTAAAAAAACATTTTTATAAAAAAAAAATTATTGCGGGATGTTTGAAATATAAAATAGTTTTCGGTATATACTTTGGCGAGCGTCTGGTGTATTTGAATTAACCGCATAAGGTCACACTGTTTTTTTTGTTTCTTGGTTCTGCGTTTTTTCTGTTTGCGGCGACGGCGGCGCTTTTGAAGTGCTATTTTCAAGTGCTGACAATTGTTTACATTACGCGCAGCCATCTTGTGCAGTCCAAGCGAACGCCGGGCAGTGAACCAGTGCGCTCCACACCCTCGAGCAGCCAAGATGTCGGGCACCATACTGGAGAATTTGAGCGGCCGGAAGCTGTCCATATTGGTGGCCAGTTTGCTGGTGTGCCAGGTGCTGTGCTTCCTGTTGGGCGGTCTGTATGCCCCCCTGCCCGCCGGCCATGTCACCGTGCTGGGATCGCTGTGCCGCGAGGACCACGGCCGCCAGAATGACACCGGATTCCTGTTGTATTCCCGGGGTGCAGGTGCCTGCATCCCGGTGACGCGGGACGAGGTGGAGCGGGACTCCATGAAGATGGCCAACGAGTTGGTGCACGTCTTTCAGATGCCGCTGCCCCGGGACCTGCGCGACCTGGACTACTCCCGCTGGCAGCAGAACCTCATCGGGGTGCTGCAGGTGGAGTTCGGCTACGATTCCTCCTCGGAGCTGAGGGAACCGCCCCGGGAACTGCAGCTGACCATCGACATGCGTCTGGCCTACCGGAACAAGGGCGATCCGGACAACGGGTGGAAGCTGTATGCCCACGGCGTGGAGCATCGCTACCTGGACTGCGTGACCTCGCATGTGGGACCCACGGAGACGATCTACTCCTGCGACATGATACCCCTGTTCGAGCTGGGCGCCCTGCACCACAGTTTCTACCTGCTGAACCTGCGCTTCCCGCTGGACACGCCACGCCAGACGAACCTGCAGTTCGGCCACATGCACGACCTCACACTGACCGCAATCCATCAAAACGGAGGATTCACCCAGATCTGGCTGCTGCTCAAGACGGTGCTGTTTCCCTTTGTGGTGGGCATCATGATCTGGTTCTGGCGCCGGGTGCACCTGCTGCAGCGATCGCCTGCCCTGCTGGAGTACATGCTGATCTATCTGGGCGCCGCTCTGACCTTCCTCAACCTGCCGCTGGAGTACTTGTCGCTGGTCTTCGAGATGCCCTACATGCTCCTGCTGAGTGACATCCGCCAGGGCATCTTCTACGCCATGCTGCTCTCCTTTTGGCTGGTCTTTGCCGGCGAGCACATGCTCATCCAGGATTCGCCGAACAAGTCAACCATCCGGTCGCGCTACTGGAAACATCTCTCCGCCGTCGTGGTCGGCTGCATTTCGCTGTTCGTCTTCGACATCTGCGAAAGGGGTGTGCAGCTGCGCAATCCGTTCTACTCCATCTGGACAACTCCGCTGGGCGCAAAGGTGGCCATGACCTTCATCGTGCTGGCCGGCGTTTCGGCGGCCATCTACTTCCTCTTCCTGTGCTACATGATCTGGAAGGTGTTCAGGAACATTGGCGACAAGCGCACATCTCTGCCATCCATGTCCCAGGCGCGTCGACTTCACTACGAAGGTAAGATCTTCTTTGTCCAATTAATTATTTTAAGTATTTTCTAAATTTATGAATTTTTAACACAAAAAGATAATTTGTTTTGTTAATGTATACATCCGTTCTTAGTTTAATTTGATTAAAGAGAACAAACTAAAATGGGTTTAGAATCAAGCACAACATTTTGCTAATATGAACAAATATTAAACAAATCTTTTGATTCTTAAGAGATCTAGACTTTCGCAATTTTATGTAAGACTATGTAGGTTACCTCCAAATCTTGATGAAATTTGTGTGACAATAATGTCGTTTAGTTTACTTAGATCAGCCGAAGGCACACTTGGTAAAAACATCACATAATTGGTGGGAAGCTTTTGCCAGACTTTACGATTCTGTTTTAGAGAGATTTATTTCAATATTGATGAAAATATGGAAAGTGAAGGTATGTCAAATATACTTGTTACTAAAACAGTTCGTTAATTGTTGTACCTTTGTACTTACTTGCTCAATATCAAATCATAATACGCACTTTGAATAAAGTAATGTATATTCATTCCATTCGTATGTTTTATTTGTATGCTTTTATTTGTTGTCCTTACCATGTCTTTATTTTGAATAATATTAAATTAAATTTTAATAAATACCAATTTTTCTTTAAAGGCCTGATCTACCGCTTCAAATTCTTGATGCTGGCCACCCTTGTTTGTGCTGCTCTGACTGTGGCCGGATTCGTCATGGGCCAAATGGCCGAGGGTCAATGGGATTGGAACGAAAACGTACAGATTCAGCCAACCTCCGCCTTTCTGACCGGCGTGTACGGCATGTGGAACATCTACATCTTCGCCCTGCTCATCCTGTACGCCCCCAGTCACAAGCAATGGCCCACCATGCACCACAGTGACGAGACCACGCAGTCCAACGAGAATATCGTGGCCTCGGCCGCCAGCGAGGAGATCGAGTTCAGCCACCTGCCATCCGACTCCAATCCCAGCGAGATCTCTTCCCTCACCTCGTTCACCCGGAAGGTGGCTTTTGATTAGGCGATGACACTCGGAATAACGATTTCCATTAGGTTGTGTGCCAAACTGCGATCACGATTTGGCCTGCAGCCGGAACGCTCCAAGTGTGTGCTTATTTTATTACCATAGTCAGTAGCATTTCTTGCCTAGTTTTGCATTCTGTGCATTTGTCAACGCGATCAGCATTATTACTTATCATTAACGTATAGATTGTCTAGTTTCTTTTAGCATGCTCAAAGTGTACGATTTTACTAACTATATTTTGTATGTATGCCTCGGCAGTATTATCTATTGAAGTCCATTTTTTTAGCTCGTAAGTTTTAACATATTTATCAAAAAACATTTTATACACATACACATTTTAGTGTGATCCGATTTTATTTGACAAAAGAAATTGTATCAACTTTGTCTTGCCAACTTCCATGTCCAATATCAGAAAGGCCAAATTGTCCAGAGAATACATATAACTGATACATCTTTAAATTTACTATACATTGAGCCCACTCTGGCCAGAATTTTTCAACTAAAACGTAGAGCAATTTCTTATTCAAGTAGCAATGCATCAAATAAAAAGCAATATTGAAAATGCCGAGCGGTTTATTATTTTGCAAATGCTGAAAACGTAAATAAAAACGTAAGGAATGCAGTGTTAAGGAACTACCAAATGATCCTTTGAGGAGTGTGGTAGTTTTGCCAGTAGAACTCCTTGGTGAAGTACACGTAGAAGGTGGCGACATTGAGGAGCAGATGGGCGCCCAGTTCCAGCCACTCGGCGAAGCCCTTGCGTGTGTGCCGCGTGTTCAGCCGGAAGAGAATGTAGGGCACCAGGAAGTAGCGAAGCTCCAGGAGTCGCTGGAAGCACAGCACCAGGAAGAGACTGAGCGGGAACATCAGCTTGAAGCTGTCCGGCATGTGGCGCAGTCCGCAGAAGAGCACGCAAATGGAGAGCAGGTACACTGGGACCATGGCGTACTTGAACCACCAAAACCGTCCGTACAGTCGGCTCCAAATGTAGAAGGTGTAGTGTCTGTTGTCGGCCAGCAGGTAAGGATGCACCTCGGTGTTCAAGTGAACCACCACGAGTATTAGCAGCATTGCCATCAGGAATAACAAGCGATTCCTGCGGATTAGCTCCATTGCCGGACGAAACTGGCGCATGGTGTTCGATATCCCAAAGCCAGCCGCAAAGACGGCGAAGTAGAAGAGCTGCGGCACATGGAGACTGGCCTCATGGGCACTCTTGTCGCCCACCACAATGGAGCCGTTGATGCACAGGAATCCCACGAAGGGCAGAATGATCGAGGCGTAGAAGCAGCATTTGGCCAGGATGCTCAAAATGCAATTACACACCAACTGGGGGCTGCTGAAGAGTTGTATCCACAACTGAAAAATTGGAAACGTAAACAATTTGAGAGGGTACACAATAATATTTGTATCACTTAGTACAAAATATCAAAACGTGCATAAACAATTTTTTATGATTGGTAATAAAAACTGCAATTCTTCGGGAATTCAATAGATTCTGGGAAATTTAAGCTTGAGTAAACTTTTGAATTTAAGGCATTGACTTATTTTCCATAAACTAATGTAAGCTTTTATTGCCTAGCTGATAAGAGTGAAAATGGCTTAAGCTATAAAATACATAAGATATTTAGGACCGGCATATGTATCTTGATACATATATTTTAAAAATTAAACAATTTAAGAGTAAACAGTAAAATTAGCTAGTTTAAATTTTTAAAAATTCCGAAAGGTTTTGGCAAGTTTTAGCATTCTTTGCAATTAAACTTTTGAAATTACTGAATTCACTTACTAAGCTGATTTATAGGTGAAAGTGGTTTACTTATATTGGGACTGTATTTTTAAAACTAATGAATGTCTTATTTATATAAAATCGCGAGACGAGGATTAGTCCAGCAGTTGTTGAAAATCTCTGTTTTAGAGGTAAATGCTTTTCGTGTACTTTGAATGAATGAGTGAATTGAGAGAATCGACCCACCTCTTTGCCCTATCAGCCGGATTTTGTCCCTGGAAAGGGAACGTGTGCGGGCGCACTGTTGGACCAGTGTGTCCAGAACGGTCATTCCGGTGGCCATGCAGACCCACACGATGTTCGTCTGGCGCATGAGCACACTGGCCGCTCCGAAGACCGCCGCCGGCAGGTGCGCCTCCTGCTGCCAATAGTTGTAGAACAGGAGCACCATGGTCAGCGACAGGGTGTCCGTGTAGTACAGGTGGCTGAAGAAGTAGAGTGGCGGCAGCACGGACATGGTGATGGCCTCATGGGCGGCATACGAGTTGCCCCCCGAGCCGGCCAAAATGCGCCGCCTGATCTTGTAGAGCAGCAGAATGTTGATTCCGGCGCCGGCCAAGCTCAGCATTCTCAAGCCCGTGACCGTGCACAGGTTCAAAGGATTCAGGACGAGGGCGATCAGGTACAAGCCCGGAAATGTCGTTATCTTCTGATCCCACTGCAAGAGGAGGGGAATTGGTCGAACTGGTCATAGACTTCTCCACTTCATCCCTTTACCACATCGAATTCCTTGCGGCAAAAGGCCAATCCCTGCGGGATATGGAACTCCTCATCAATTACGTAGTCCGCGGTGCCGTTCACCCGCAGAAACAGGGGCAGCGAGTAGAGCACAAAGCCCACGGGCAGGACCAGTTTCCAGGACCCGTTCATGATCCACCTCCTCCTTAAAAAAAATAGAGCTCAAATTGTTTGTTTATTTTTGGATCGAACCAGCCGGCAACACGTGGGAATGCACTAACGCCTCGCCGCAGCCAGAAATGACCGTAAAAATGACATCCAAAAATACCAAATGCGTCATTAGGGGCGTTCCCAAAACTGACATACGGTCTGTTCAACGGCTAACTCTTTGTTTGAAAAACATTATAAAATTAATCAAGAAATGACTGCATCGCTATTAGATTTAAACGATGATTGCCTCAATTGTATTTTGAGCTATCTGCCCATCAAGGATCACATAAATTTCATCCATGCTAGCACCCGCTTCCGCCGTGTCGTATTGGATTACGGCAAGAGTCACTATAGAAAATTGGAAATTGCTCCTAACTGAAGTTGTTGGCTATGCGGTAAAAAATCTGTACTTCGAATATAATAAATTTAGTACCCAATTTAAGCCGCGTATTCTACGCAAAGCTACAAAATGTATGAACAATCTGGAACACGCTATTTGGACACTTTCCTGCCCGCCAACAAAAATCACTTTTGAAGCCATATCCCAGACTTTGGAAAAAATGCCATTTCTTAAGAATATCACGGTTATTCAAAACAACCGATTCATTAACATCTAAGGCAGACCGCGAGATCTGATTAGGGTACCATGCGTGTTTACTCCATTGGAAATCCTGTGTATTCTTTGGATAAACAACACCAGTCTCCCAACTGGAGACTGGAGGGTCATCCTTCTAAAACCCAGTAAGCAAGTGATCCTTATTTTCAATAGGGAATCCCTGGCTTTAATTGAAGAAGCGGGAGGAAAGCTACAGTTTGGCCACAAAGCGGTACACGTTAGGAACGTTAAGAATAATCAACCAACGATCAAGGATAAAGCGGATCTTAAGCAGCTTTAAGTTTGTTCTGCCCAAGTTCCTTAAATCAAAACCTTTTTAAATTTGAATATAAATTGTTAATGACATCTCCACTTAATCTAAACGATATAACAGATCTCGCTTAAGATGCAACCGCAGTCTTTCAACACACGACTGGAGAGCTATTAACCTAACACGTATCGAAGGCGCCAGAAACCGTGTGATCCTTATTCTAAATAAGGAATCCATAGCTATAATCAACATTGGCTTCACTGAAAGCTGATAACTCCAGCTGAAGAAATAGTTTGGACCTTAATGAAGTCGTTGATGTCGTTTTCGTGGACACTGACAATTTGAAATTATAACACTTGCAGCTTCCATTAAAAGTCCATATAATGTAGGTCTTTATTAACATTTTGGATTAAATAAGTTAATTATATTACTTACAGATCAATTGTCACTCCCCCTTTTAGGCGAACATCCCAATTAGATTCCGTTACAATTGTGAACTTTATAAGGTTTATTAATCATTATGGTATTTGAATATACATTTCGAACTTTAACATAGAAGTACATACAAACAGAATGTTTAACAAACAGTACGACTTAATGACTACCAAATTATCCAGGCCCATTGGCAACTGGAGGATCTAACTGATAATGTCTTTTCTACTTTATACTTTATACTTGTATATGCTTTATATAAAAACGTGTGATTTGTATCGATTGCGTTGTTGTGTGTTTGCTGTGAATAAGAGTGGTGTGGCTGGAGCTTTCGGTCCGTCCGGCTAACCAATTGGTCACAGGGAAAACTCCACCTTCCGCTGTCGTTGCTACTTGTTCACACTCTTATAAATCATTGGGGCCGATCGATCGTTCGTCTTGGTGTGTCGCAACTTGACCGTGGCGAACTGAGAGGCTCTGCAAAAGATCAAGGACGTGTCCGGATGAGGAAGGCGATCCCCAAGCGATGGCGAGGGGAAAATAACCTCTACTTACGGCTGGAAAAAGGGCAAACTAATACGGGGAATGGTGGGGCTAGCTGGGATACACGTACACGGACTCGTTACTGGTCAGTAATCTATGGAATAGTTGCGGTAAATACCGCGCCTGCTGCAAAAAGCAATTTACGTTTGCATTATTCCGACTAACAAATCGTGAAATGAGGTCTTAAGCGAATTAAATTTAATGATATGCATGCAGGCACCAAAACTCTAGGGTAGAATGTTTACATGGAGAGGTCCTTGTTCTTTGAAGTTTCCTCTGCCATTGCTGGCAACACACACGAGTATTTAAATAGATTTTAAAATTATTATAAGATATGTACATAGAACAAACAAAACAGAACTTGCCTAGGACTAAAACTATCAAATTATACAGGGTAAATAATGCTTAACTCAAACGAAGGACACAAGGCTAACTGGAAAAGCTGCACTTTCCTTCCACCCACTCTCTGCCCATTTTCTTAGCCCGTAAGAAGACGGCGAAACTCTGGTATATCAACTATTCCTTGCTCGCAACCCTTTCCCTTCTTCCCTTCTTCCCTTCTACTTCAGCTTGGCACTCGCCGACTTCTGGCCATGCTGCTCCTGATCCCAGAAGTCGTACCATGGTCCATAGCTCTTGTTCCCGGCCAGACTCTTTGAGTTGCGCTCCAAGGTGGCACTGCTGCTGCTCATGTTATTGCTGGCGGAGACGGAGGCGGAGGCTGAGGACTTGAGGAGGCGTGTTCGCGGCAGGATGGTGGCCGTTGGAGCACCCGAACTGGCCGTGGAGTTGCGGGTCAGAGTGCTGTCCTGCTCCTGCTTCTTCTTCAGCGTATTGGTCGCCGTGGTGGATGTGGAGGAGCGGAACGTATGGAACTCCATCTGCTGGTGCTGCTGCTGCTGCTGCTGCTGCTGGTGATGTCGGCGCATCTTGTCGTCCTTTCGCACCAGGTGATCGTTGATCACAATACAGTCGTAGGGATCGGAGCTGGTCGACTTTAGCTCCGCTATCGGACTCCTCCTCGTCCTCGCTGGTATAGTACTGCTTGAGGATGTCCTGTCGCTTCACCGTCTTCATGACCAGTCCATGACCATGGCTGTTGTTCTTGCCCTCGTCGAAGAAGTTGTTCACATCGCTGAGCTTCAGTGTGCCATGTTCATCGCTGTCACCCTCGTCCGTGGACTGCGGGAATTGCTGCTGGTGCTGCTGGTGCTGCTGGTGCTGCTGCTGGGATGGCTTGGAGCGACTCAAAGTCTGCGATTTGTGCTGTGATCCTGTGCCGGACACCTGTTTGTCCAGCTTGCGATGCGACTGATGCTGATGCTGCTGCTGCTGCTGCTTGATCCTGCGACTGACCACGTCGCATGGTGCTCATTCGCTCCGCATCCGTGGGCTCCTCAATGTCTATCTCTATGGTCTTCATGATCTTCATGCGCGACTTGGGCGTATAGCTGCTCCTCTGTTGCTGCTGCTGCTGCTGCTGTTGCTGCTGTGGCGGCTGCTGTGGACTCACCCCGTAGATATTCTCATCCTCATCTGCGTAGAGCTCGGTGCTGGTCAGGCTGTCCTTGCGTTCCCGCTTCTCCTGCGACGAACTGGAGTTATGCGACTTGGTCAGCGTGCCATTACGCTCCTCGTCGGAGCGCCGCTCCAAATCATCCCGATCGCGCAGCTCCTCTAGATTCGGGGCGGCCACCAGGTCGCGGTGCTGCCACAATGACATGCCGGCCAGGATGTCCTCGCCACTGCGTCCGCCTCCGAATTTCCAAAAGGATTTGGTGCGCTTCAGCCCGGCACTGGATGCCTGCAGGATCTCGTCATCGGAGGCGATCAGATCGTACCGCATCTTGCCCACTCCACCGCTCTGCCGGCTCAACCGATGCAGACTCTTGTCGTCGATCTGGCTGTCAACGCTGTTCCGGAAGTTCCGGTTCAGCGTCCACGAGGCCACATCCCTGGGCACCGTGTTGGTGTGCGAATTGGTGTCCGCCCGACGTCTACTTTGTTGCGTATTTCGCAGTATTTCGTGGTGGTGGTGGTGGTGGTGGTGTGTGATTGGATTGATTGTTGTTTTGGGTGTGCGTGTGTTTTTGGGTGCATTTTTTGGGTGGTTAACACAAAGGATGACAACAGGGCATAATGGCGATACATGAAATCAAACAAGAACGAAATAGAAGCAAATGAAAATAAATAAATTCAATCAAATTAAGCACTTCAAATCAGGCAGTAAATGAAAAATAGCGACTTAAGTTATATGGCCTATATGCTAATTAGGATTAGTGACAAGGCAGAGAGAAAAAGCGGTGATGCAGTGGCTTGTCTTGGAGAGCAAAAATCAAGACAGTTAAAACTTTAATTCAAAATATATAAAAAAAATCGTATTTATTTAAAAATATTTAATACTTTGGAATATTTATATTATTTCTTTTATACACCTTAGTTTGTGTTTAAAATATCTTAAGTCTGCAAAATTGCCTAAGTGCTATTTAAAACAGAACTCTACTCTAATATATTATCTTTTTAAATCATATTAATTCCAATGATAATGTATTTAAGGATCGTTTAATATTTAAAAAAAATTTTTTTTATATTTATAAACCTTTTTTTCTGCTCTCCAAGCCTTTACTTACAATTACTTTAGATTAAACTCTAAAAGACGGCACTTTATAAAGTTTTCAATTAAATTAAGGTCCACTCTAGATATATATATATTTTTTTTAAAGTAACATAGCCGTCTTCTAGAGTTCTAAGTATATTTGTTCCACCTACCGAATGGGCACTCGCTGTGTGGCTGGCTCCTCATCGGAATAGTCCACTTCCGGTTGCGGTGGTGGCTCATTGGCGAATCCACTGTCATTGCTGCTGTGCAGCGAGGTTTTGGCAGCCACTCCGGATTTACCAGACGGATGACTCTTGGAGCTCTGGGGGGTAAACATCGTTATCCAGGTTTTCCTTAATACCATCGAAATGAACTTTACCTGCACACCATTTAGCAGCTTTTGCTTGCGTCTCTCCACCGCCGCCGTGACTCCTCCGTTGGAGGCGCAAAAGCTCTGCGAGCTGTTCAACATCCTGGAGGACTGGCTCTGCTGGCCATTGGGCACCGGAGCTGGCAGTGTGGGCGGCGGCCCTGGGCGCGGATTGACTCCGGATCCGGGGCGGTACTTCTTCTGCTGCTTGATCGTATCCCCGAACATTCGCGTGGGTGAGGACTCCTCGGCACTGTGGTTCCTTCGCCGCCGATACGTGGCCTCGTGGCTCTCCATCAGCTCCAGCTGGGCCTCGTAGTCCTGCTGCTGCTGCTGCTGCTGCTGATAGCTACGCAGCCCTGCACCGCCGGAACCGGATCCCGATCCGCCGCCATTCCGGTCGTAGCTCATCAGCATGTTCTCGTACCGCCGACCGCCCGATGTGGCCGCCTCCGAGGATTCCGCATTGGTGTAGGCCACCGGGAACCAGCCAAAGTGCTGCGTCCGCAGGTTCTCGCCGAACTGCCAGCCCTTGGCCTTGCCGCCCACCAGGGCGATGCGGTCGCCCTCCTCGAAGCACAGCTGGTTCTCCCCGGAGGGCATGTACGCGTACAGGGCCTTCACCAATGGACGCTGATCGCCTCGCTGATCGTCGCCCAACGGCGACAGCTGCTCCTCAATGATCTTGTGTTTGTTGCCTGTTAATTGAAGGGAAACAATTATAAATATTTATAATTTAATGAGGCCTAAATTCCAGTAAAAGTTTAAATGGAATTTAAATTGAAAACCCACCTGAGCTATGACCAGTGCCCACCAAAGCCAAATTGAAATCGGATTTGGCACGTGGCAACGAGTTTTGGGCGTAGTGCGAGGCCCCAGTGACTCCCATTCCGGAAATGTTCTCCCGCTCGTGCAAGGTCCGCATATCACCATATGGGGCATCGATGCTACGCGACTTCTTCAGCTGGGCGCCGTGGCTCTGGAGGTGCTCATCGTCTCCGTCCTTAATACGTTCCTGTTCAAAGAAACACAATTTCGGTAAGTTAAGGTCCTTCTCATTGACATAGATTAATATTATTTATATAATAAATTATTATAAAATTAGTTTTAGTTGAAATCTAAGCCGAAGCTTGGTTAAACTGTTTACTTAAGGAAAGGTCGCAAAAACAAAATAACTTTTAGTTTATTTGGAACTAAAAAATGGTTTTAATATCATTTAAATATATACATATGTTGGATATTATGTTGTTGTTTTCCATGTTATTTTAGCAAGATATTCTCTAAAAAAAAGTCGTTTCTTTTATTCCTTCAACATTTTTGGAGATTTTGTTAAAAATTAAACTAAAATGAAATTTATTTTGAATTGAAAATGTGTGTGTTTACTGTTGAATTTAATTTTATTCAACCATTTTCTAGGTAATACAACGATTTGTATTTTCTGTTTTATTTTGATTGTATGGAAAGTGGAAGAGCCGCGTGGTTAACAGAGTGGTTATCACCCAATCGGATGGGATGGGATCGGATGAACATAATGGGCATGGACGGAGATGACTCACCAGGCGTCGCATGTTGCCGCTGTTGTTGTTGATGGCGATGTTGATGTTGTTGTGGCCATTGCTGCTGCTGTAGCCACTTTCGTACGCGGCCGGGGGAATGATCTCACGAGAAGCGGCAATCTCTTGCCAATTTTCGAAATTATTATCAATTACCGTCTTGCCGGTGGTGTGGTAGGCCATCCAGTGCTTGGCGATCGAGCACTGGCGCTCCAAGACGAATCCGTACCGTCGTCGCTCCTGTGTCATGGCCTTCTCGTCCAGAACGGAAGTGGGAAGGAGTGAAAGAAGCGTACATGGTAATAAATTTGTAATGTTTTTTTTTGGATCATTTAAATATTCTCTTGAAATTATTTATTATTTATTTTATTATTTACAACAAATCACAAGTAAAATTGGTATATAAATGAAATTGTTTAGGTCTCAAATATATGTGGACTTGGTGGCATTATTAATCATTTTTGCAATAATGAATTCAAAAAAACAAAATAACCTTACAAATGTTTAAAATTACCAAAAGATGAGTACTACAAAAATGTAGTTTAGGAGAAATTTATGGAGTAGGTTAATTTTTTAGATCATATTTACAAATTTAGTGACAGCTATATAATTATAATTATTTAGCTAAATTAAGTACAAAAAAAATCGAAATTTTATATATAATGGCTAAAATGGCTTTAAATTAGGAACGTGCAAATAACAAAATGATCTAAAAATGTTCAAAACGGAATAATTGTCATTTGGCATCATGTAGCTTCTACTTTAAAATTAACTTTAAACTGGATTAGCTTTTAATATGATTTTTTAAAGGATATGATTTTGGTTTCTGTGTAATGGGTGGATCAAGATTCGGCTTGCAGCCAACGAACTCACATTCTTGTAGCTCTGATCGCAGAATACATCAAGCTTCTTCTTCTGGTCCTCGAGCAATTGGAGGCTCTGTGGGAAAATGATGTTTTTTGGAGGATCCTCACATCGTTTGAAGGTATCCACTTACCCGCAGCTCCTTTTCGGTGTTCTCGGGCGTGGCCTTTTTCTTGCGCTGCTTCTTCATCGTGGAGACGGCCTTCTGGTAGCTCTCCATGCGCACCTTGTGCTGCTGCAGGAACTTCTTCTGCTCGTGCTGCACCACCTTCGTGTCCTTCTCCAGATTTGTCTCCAATGGCACCAATAGATCCACGTAAAAAGCTTTTAGCTGAAACACAAAAAATATGTTTATTTAAATGATGATATGATTTATATCGGATCGATACTTTATATATTTGATTCATATCATAGCACATATTTTTATTAATAATGATAATAATAACCATTCAATTGGTTGCCTAACGTTTAAAAAATATATATATATTATCTCAAAAATCGTTGCATTTGTATAATTTTAAAATATTCGGTTTACAATTATTTTCGAAAACTTTTCTTTTTTAATGATGTAGTGGAAGAGAATAGGCATTGTATTGATTCATTTAAATTTTAATATTATCCAAAATATCTTTAAATAATTATGAACTTGAAAAGACAATATATTCCAGCAAAACTTATTATTACTCACAATATTCATATGCTGCTCCTGTATCTCCTTGTTGACATTTACAACGCTCATCAAAGCCGAACCTGAACAGAATAATAGTTGGGATCACATTAGGATTTATGACCATCCTCCGCACTGTCTTAAGGTCTTTTGCGGTCTCCATTTGAAGTCTTACCAATATCGCCCGTTCCGCTTTGCTGGGCGTTCATCGCAATCTTGGCCAATGCTTCATTGAATAGACGCGAGGCGGTTGCGGCACCTGTTGCATGAAATGGCACGGAATGCATTGCAAATTAGTTAACTGTACCCACTTGCAGCAGTCGATTATGGTGTTACTATACTATGTACATATACTACATATACATATCATATATGATACATACCGTGCAACGCCTTGAGGTAGCTTTTGCCCGCCGCGATCAATTGCCTGGCACCCGGATTGAATCTGTCGAGTATGTTCTGCAATTGAGAGGAGATCGGTGATCGGAGATCGATGGCATCGTTAGTTCGGATATCCATAGGCGAGCTTATCGCACGGTTAATTAAATGTAATTTACTGGCCAGCATGCACCAACATTTCAATTTCATTTGTTATAAACATTTCCCCGCTCCCCTCCCCGCTTAAAAGTTGGTAATGGTTTTGCCCGTTTCGCCGCTGGCAGTAAAAGTCTGGTTGTATAAGTTAATTCGAGACAATGTTGTGGTCAGGCAGCGACATCATTAGTTCCGTGTAACC
Source organism: Drosophila gunungcola (assembly GCF_025200985.1). NCBI lineage: Eukaryota > Metazoa > Arthropoda > Insecta > Diptera > Drosophilidae > Drosophila > Drosophila gunungcola. The sequence goes on from NW_026453179.1 coordinate 315,663, forward strand.
AACTGAACACACTCGTAATGCTAATTGTTCGTTTAGCAATCTCCCATCTATGATTTAGCGGTGAATGTAAATGAAAGTTATCTGATGTATTGGAAAACAAGACTGCGGAATGCATTTTTAGTACTATGCATTTTCTGCAGCAAAATTGGATACTGATATCGCAGTCAAACAAATCATACAAATTTACTAGATTAGCTGCGAATTTTATAACCATTTTTTACGATATGAACATTCTAAAACGTAATCCCAATTAACCAGTTCACTTATCATTAGTATACTATCATAGCATTGTGAAACCTGTTCGGCAAATTAGGTCTGCGAAAATAAAGTTTGAATTTACTGGTTGCAGTTTTTTACTGTCGGTAGTAAAATTTTTGCTAAGCAAAGAATGAGGAAGACGTCCATTTAGTTTTTGACTTCATAGCCTAACTCGTTTTCAAGTAGTTGATATTATTGAATAATATTAAGTGCTACCTAACTAAAGCTAAATAGTTCGCTTCAACTAGTTTAGTTTAAAAAACTAAACCAATGTACTTTTATTACTTGCTAACCAATCATAACTCAACTTTTGACCGTAGCTTTAGGAAATATTTGAATTAAAACAACATTATCTGTACTTAAATATTCTTATTCAGCAAGCTCAATAGATCATCAATCATCATTTAACTTTGATCCCTTGAGTTTTGTGGCCTTAACACCTTTAGTGATTTATCATCCGCAGAACTCCCCCATAAACAAATCTATTTAAATATGAATTACACCATCTTCATAAATCTATTACTGAATATGAGTCATATTAACAATCAATTGATCTTAGATAGGGCCTCGGAAAATGCAAAACGATGAACAGGCAAACGACAATTAATTAACAACTTGGCACATGATTTGCATACAATTCGAGAGATGAAGGTGCATTACTGCGGGATGACGTGAATCGATGAATGTATGAATGGATTGTCATGTGGAAGGGAAGCTGACATCATCGGAGTGTTGACACCATAAAACACCACAAAACATGACAAAGACACACTTTGGTCCTGGGCTTGGCCTAAAGTTGAGTTGTCGACCAGACAATGGCGAACATTTAACACGCAAACCCAAAAATTTGAATTCTCTTTGGCCACAAAGCGTTTGCATTGTTCCAAAGGCACACACTTTTTAATTTTGCGCTAGGAACTATCCAAGATTTCGGGCTAAGTATAATTGATTGTTGTTCTAGCCAAGAAATACTTTGACACTCAATCACTTCCGGCCATGAGCTGATCAACAGCTTGGCACTCACGTCTGGCTACCGAATTCCTTGGCCCGAAAGTAATTAGCAACAAAATGTGAAATACCCATATGTAAACAAGGCATTCCGTGTGGAACAGTTCGGTTCGCTTGTGACTCGGGTTATTGCCAAATATTTACGCCTCGACATATTTGCTTCTCTAAATTTATTGGCCGCAAATGTGGCAGCAAGGCGTGGGAATGATTCGAGCCAGCACTCGAGATCATATACTTACTTATACTCAAATACTCAGATACTTAGATACTCAACCCCAAGGTCGTTGTCTACGTTTAACGATTCAACTTGCTCGAGTGTTTGCTTTTATGATCTACCAGCTGGCTGATTTAGTTCGAAACTCCACTCTCAGATACAGATATCCACTGCAAGTAAATCTGCATTTCGGTGTATCTTCTTATGTTTATTTTACCTAAGTGCACTTGACTTTGCTGACCTAAGTGTAGTTGTTTTTAATTTTGATACAGATACCCAAGTAACTTCGTGAATTCAAGTGCGTTTTCAGAGGCCTTTGGGGCTCAACGTTTATGGGTTTATCAATGTTAATTGTTTCGTTTTTCTGCGCTTTGCGGTAAACACATTTTGTGGTTAAATGCAATCAATGTTTTGGGTTTGATCTGTGCGAATTGACTTGGGACTTACCCTACAATTTGTTAAATGATTATACCCTTGAAAGTAATTATGACAACAGATTATAAAAACAATGAGAAGAAGGCTAAGTATTTTTAGATGAATTGTTAAAGAAGTTTTTTAAAAAATTTAAAAACAATAAACAATTTTGGTCATTTTTGTTTTTTAAATAAATTTTATAAAATTTTTAAAATTTGTTTAGTTGAATTTATAGACTTTTAAATGCTCTTTTAAAATGCATTATCATTTATTTAACTTGCTTTAAGCCTTGTATTTCTCCTAATTTAATAACCATAATAGGAGTCTGGTTTCCTTTAAATGTGATGGCTATCAGCTCGTGTAATTGGTCTAACGGCTTAACAAATTCCTACTCGTTCGAACCAGCAATTAACATTTCTCCTTGCTCACCCACTCTTGGCCAAATGCTGACGTAATCGCTTATCACGCCCGCGAATCTGCGACCCACCGACAACACTTAACCCGAAATTAATTGAGGTAGTCTTGCCCAGTGAGGTACATTACCCAGATCCCAATCCCAATTCCCATTTGAAAACCCAGGCCCAAACCCAAACCCAAACTTGGTCTCTAATCGTACGCTTAACATAAATCGCCACCAGTGGAGCGCCACACACATGTAATTTTTTTTAATTAAAACAGAGACTAAATGCAAAGCATAACACGAAAGCCCCATTTGCTTAAAACAGCCAACGAGGCGGAATGTTGAGCGGTACACTGAGCAAAGCGGTCCTAACATTTTAATTACTAGTTTTGAAATTATAAATGACACTTGAAAAAGTCCAAAGTCTTGGCTAAAAATATAAATAAACCCAAAAACTTTTTTAGAAATCACATAAACAAAAATATTTTCTGATATATTAACAAAAAATAAGTCAGCCCAAAAATTAAAAAAAAAATAATTTCATATTTCAAAGCCCGCTTTTTAGTTTTTTAAGCTAAAAATAGTTTTCAAGCTGTATATTTCCATGATATTTCTCAGTACTAATGTTTTCAACCAACTTTTTTGTAGCAAAAGCATTACATATGAAATTTTTCATTAAAAAACCTACTTTTAGTTCACCATAAAGTCGAAAAACGGGCCCAATTTTATTTACAAACACTATAGTGCTGTTCTAGTAACTTTAAATATTAAGTACTTTTCAAGCTATTCCTGAAAGGTACTACATTGCAACAATCATTAGTTCATAAAACCACTAACATAAGGTAATAAAAAAAATATACATATTTGGATAAGTGCTTTTGTTACATTACTTTTTAGTGCCACAAGTGCTAGCAAGTGAAATAATAGTATACCGCAAAATTACGTTTTTTTAAGTCCTTAGAGGCGATTGAATAGTACATAAAAATCATATTTTAATGGTAGTTTAAGCTTACGTTTTTTTTCGGTGTCTTATGGGTAGTGAGGATAGGGACAACGGGGGGCATTTGGAGAGCCTCTTTCGGGTTAGGCCATAATTTAACGACGCCAGCGAGCGACACACCCACCTCAGAGCATGCGAGAATGCACACTACACCTCTACACCACTAGCCGAAACAACAACAGTAAACCGCAATTATGCCAATTAGAAACCAACAAATGCAAAAAGCAACACGCAACAGGTTTACCGGCAACAATTCAACATTCAACATTGGCGATGGCGATGGCGATGGCAACCCAAGTCAACTGTTGACAAAACCTCAACGAAGGCGTCAAGGCGCAACCAGTCACGCCTTCTTTTCGGGGGAAGGGGGTTTGGGGTTCGAGGTTCCAGGTTCCAGGGAGTGCTAAAGTGCCCCCCTCCACCTCCCCACTCTGCGAAAAGATGAACGCAAAGTGCGTGAAAAATGCTAAACGTAAATAATTCTCGCTTGCGTGACTTCTTCCCACGTAGTTGGAAAACCAGCTCAAATGAAATTGTTGTAATTTTGTCTAAGCGAAGACTAGATGTCCTTGGCGATAGGGAAATATATATATGAAGGTGGGACATGCCAAGTGGACTTTAAGGATGAACAGCCTAAGTTTAAGTTTATCTATACCATCAGCAATCAAAACCAATGCTTTGACTCACAAAATGTTTAAAAAACTCATTGAAATTAAAGGAATATTGTTTTTTTTACAACCCTGAATATTTTTGTATTTGTTTTTTGAATAGTTCTAATAAAATGTTCAACAATTCTTAACAAAAAATATGTTTAGATGTCAACTACCCAAGCTATTGAGATCAATTTTGCTTAGGCGTTTGGCATAATCCACACAATCTTATCATCGGTTAGGGTACATGAGAAATGGACCCACTGGGATTGGTATGGCTTCTCGCCGGCGAGTCGGACGTTAACCCAGTTCCATTTGCCATGGTCATACCCATGCCCATGCCCAAGCCCAAGTAACCCCCCCGGATCGCCTCCATCCAGACGATGTGACATCGTTCCGAGTGGCGTCGGCCCCTCTAATGCAGCAGCCTTAGAAATGCCTTTCAAACATGGCAATCAGCTGCAAGTTCTCAGTTCCCAGTTGCCAGTGTGCAGTCCATGGTCCGAGGTGCACACTTGCCGCCTCTTTTCACAGCTCCAATCCTCCAATCCACCAATCCTCCGTCTGTGGGCATTAGGTGGCTGCAATTTTAATTTATTTCCACGTTTCTTGCTGGGAGCTTCAGCACATCGGACACCTTCGTCGTTCCATGTGTGTGCACCATGCTGGGTGCCAAACTCTTGAGGGGCTTCACCTCCTGCTCCGACTGCCCCGTTTTTTAGTTTGCCCCAGCAGGTTGGCTTTTGTGTGGTCAGCTGGATGTCATTCTGATCCAATCACTGGCGGCAGGCTCTCACAGTGGCTTCGGTTTCGATTTATGTTGCCGGGAATGTGCCATAAATCTAAGCGAATGACAAACAATCCGAAGGCATTCATCGCCAACGCCAGTTTGCAGGCAGCTGTTTGAATGAAATGCGTTTTAAACATCGACTTGACGGCCCAACATGCGGTTTTATTCACATGGAAACAAATATGTGGATTCACGTGAGAGGAAAACTGGTTGTTGGGGGTTCTTTATGTTATACTTTAATGGGCAATAAAGCAAAAACAATAAAATTACCATGTTGACACACAAAGAAAATATATTATGAACTTTTTAAGGCTTGAGAATTGCCAATAACAACCAATTATGAACATTTCTGAGGCTAAAGAGTTGATTCTTTTAAATTTAATAAATTAACTGATTATATTTTTAAAAGAGATTTAACAAAAAGTTAAGCTTTTTTAGATAAATATATTTAAAAGGGAAAGTGAAAGCGGCTATTGCAATTATCTCTTGAGTACATCTCTCAACCAACTTTACTCGTTTGCCATTCAAGATTTATGGTTGAACAGAGTACAAGATTTATTACGGGTGCGAGCAAAAAAATTAAGCAAGTTTCATAAATTACAACGAAGCTGGTGAATTATATAAGCATTTGAGTACATAAGAGATCTAAATTAATCATTTTTAACATAAAACTGCAACGAGAATAACAATAACTTATAAATACAGCGGAAACGTATAATTTACACTTTTTGTACAAAATAAATAATGCAAAATGACAATACAAAAAGTAATTTGCAATATTTTATTAGTTGTAAGCACACGACTCTTATTTTTTCTGGGAATTTAAATATACTAGAGAATTTTCATTGATAGATCAATCAATTAGCTAATGGGCAGTAGAATCCAGATTTCTGCTCCATTTGCATACCCGTACATGCAGAATCCCTCCCAAAAAAGTTAAGTGTGTCAATTTTAGAAAGGCCAAATCGCGACTCTGAATAAAGATAAGCAAAAGCGGTGTGCTAATGAGTTGAGAATAGCCAGCCGAAAAACGAATGCTATCGAATTAATTAAAACCCGTTTAAGAACTTGCACAGACCAACCCAGAAGTGAGTTCACACAGTTCCAGACCACAAAAAAAAAACAGACAGGCGATCTATTAAGCCAAACGAAGCAAAAAAATGCAGTTAAAGAGAAAAAATGCGAAAATGAAATGTTGATATAATAAATCGATTGATAGACCAGTTCAGCGCGAGCATTCAAGACAATTGCGCATAAATCATAGCGAATTAACTCATAATATGGTGTGTGTTGAGGAAGTGACTTCAGTTGATTGATGCACGGCCATTGAGATTCCCATTCCAATTCCAATTCCGATTTCTTCCTGCCATTGACAGAGCGAGTTCGTTTCCTCAGTCTTTCGTTTGCACTCGGGCTTGTCAAGTGGGCCCCAACCCACTAATTAAAACAGCCAGCAGCACCCATTTATTCGATTTACATTACACGGTTGCGACGCTGTCACATATTTATACAATAATAGTGCGAAAAAAAAAAACATAAGTAAAAACACCAGCGGGAAAAATGCAAATGCTGGTCGCGAAAATGCAGCCATGTGCAACAAGCTGCCAAGGAAGCAGCCCAAAAACAAAATTTCCGCAATTTCAAGCGGCAGAAACCGCAGAAACAGCAATAGCAACAGCAAGTTTTCAAAGGAAAAAAAAAAAACAAAACTAAAAGTTACATAATGAAATAGATGCGCGAAATGTGCAATACGCCTCAACTTGGGGCAGATGCAACCGAACCGCTGCAAAATGAAAAAGAGAAGCCGAAACTTGCCAAACTCTCGAGGCGGAGTCGTCGCGTCTGTCGTCGACTTGGGATGATTTCGGGGGATTCGCAAACAAACAAATCAAATCCCCAATTGAACTCGTTTGCTCGACTGGATATATACGGGCCTATGCCAGACGAATGTAGGTATATATGGCCAGAAATGTATGCCGAAAAATACCACTCAGCCACCGTATGTCGTGACCAAATTTGGCTACGAATTTGCAGCAACAGCAGCCCAACCAACAAGACAAAACTCACTTTCAAATGTATCTTTGCCATTTTTATCGACAAATATTTGTGGCTCTCTGTTTCTGGCTATGATTTAATCACCCTTTTTAGGTGGTAGTTGAAACTTAAGCTCAACTATGTTAGCGGCACATCAATAAATTATGGTTAATATCTATGAGTATAATAAAGTAAACACTGTTTTTTTTTACATTAAACGAACGCCTCGAAGCTGAAACAATTAAATTGTTTATTCCAACCATCAAAACGCTACTATTAAATTAAAGGTTTCTTTGGTGTTGAATTTTTGATTTTGCAAAGATTGTACTTAATTTATCTAATATGGTCTCTAGACTCCTTTCATAAATAAACCAATAATTTATACCTCAATACCCTGCACACCCTCAGTTTGTTAAGATAAATTTAAATTTTAAAACTTTATCATCAAACTGTCTGGTAAATATATAATATTTTTAATATTTTGTTATTCATGTGAAATTTCAAGGGTATTCAGGGTAAACTTCCAAGTCACGGTTTTTTTGTTTTCATTTTGTAGTTTAATTTTGGTTGCTTTCATTTGAAGCCATTTATGGAGATCGCGTGTGGCGATAAATTTAGTTTACAAAAAGAAAACGTTTAAGGTTATAAATTGTTTTCCAAAAGACTAAACATCGTTATGAGCCTAACAGTGAATTAGTCGTAAGTGGCTAATAGAAATGGCCTTCATGCAATAGCTACGTTAATATTTAGGTGTCAGTGGGGTTACATAAGTTTCGATTTGACCCTCAGCTAAGTGGAGTACACGATAATGTAATGGAGAAAAAATTACAAATTCTTATCACATGTTTGAGTGTTTATAAACCGAGATTTTTGAAAATTGTCAAATCAACTGAAATATTATTTTTGTATGAACAAGTTTAGCTCAAGATAATTTATCATCATCCACAGAAAACTCATATAAAATTCAATTATTTATTTCGTAACTAAAAGTATTATAAGGATTTTTTACGACTTTGGTAAAAGATATAAAATTTTAAATTTGTGAAAATCGTTTTAATCTTATTATTTAGTAAGTCAAGTTTTTTTTTTAATTTGAAATTTGAAACCCTAAACCCTAAGAAATGTAATAATTATTTTACAAATAAAATTAACACCTCAGAATGGGTACACATAAATTGTCTAGCACCCATTTTTCATGGCAATTAACAACACGTAGAGTGGTTTAATTAATAAAACAAATACAATATGTTGTAATAGTGAAGAGAACGAGTCACTTACCCTGTACACGCCATCGACGAGTTTTGTAACTTCCTCGGCCTCCATTGTGGCTGGACTTATTTGCGGGCCCTCCTGCCGATGGATGTGGAGTGGATTCAAGTAGCCGAAAACCGCGGGCTACTGATCGATAATGATGAATTGAGCGCCCCGAAAGCCGAAACACGAAAATCACTTGCAGCCCCGCCGAAATTCACTTTCAACTGCAGCGCCCAAAGAAGTCAATATGCACTCGATTTTCACTTTCTAAAGTGGCACACACACATATACACACACGGGGAGACACCGTCGCCGAAAATTGACTGAAGGAGACCGAGACCCAAAAGTGGCAAGAGACGTTGAACCGGGCCGTAACGAAAGACTCGAATTTGGAGTAAACTTGTAACTTTGACTTTCGTTGCACAGAATCTTGGAAATCTCGTTTCATGTCGTGACTTTCTTTTTGGCGGGCAGCAGACGAAGCTCAAAGCACCAACCGCACCACGTAAAGCGATCCAGGCAAATGAAATACCAACCGAGTTCAGACTTTTGCTTTGAGTTGAGTTGGATTGTGTTGAGTTGGCTTGTTTCTATTTCTCGACGGGTTTGCTGGGGTCTTCGGGTCGTGTTTGTTGTTTGTTATCAACAACTTGTGGCTTCGGCACGTGATTGAGTTGTTCGTGAATCTGCAAAGAGAGAATCGGAAGTTTGCTCAGTCAGCTGATATATAGAAAAGGCCTAAAATTGAACTAGCAGAAATGCTTGGCAACCAGCAATATTTAATCGATACTCGCGAAGGAATTTTAACAGGCCAAGAGGTAAGATTTTGGCAGAATATATAGTAAATTACAAAAATATACACAATTTATTAAAAGATATTTATAGGAAGGTAAGTCAATTTCATAAATGACTTAATTGTTAGGCAATATAAAGATAATGAAAAAAGAAATTAAAAAAATTGCTCGCATTTTTGTTTTTGCTTATTAAAAAGTTATTAAACACACAAAAAAAACTGAAAGTTTGGTTTAAAGAATGGTATCTTGAGAATAAACTACAGACAATATTAAGGTATAAGTGTTAATTCAATACTAAACAATATTATCCTTATACTTTTTAGATTCATTTTTATACCGAAGAGTCTTAAACTCACATAAGTTTTGTTTCGGTACATTCATGGTTAAAATTTAATACTCATCTTAATGAAACATTTTTTCAAATTTAAAATTCGTGTAACATATGTGTTTAAAACATAAACTTATATATTTTTTAAACAAACACTCAAATAGCCTTTGAAAATATTTTTTTTAAATCCAAACAGTGTTAACACGTGAAAATGAGTAAACTAGACGACTTGCTGGGCAAAAAGAAAACAGTGGTTCCCGTTTTGGACCTCAGTCGCAGCAATATCCAGACCGTGGAGGAGTTCAAACGGCTGCTGGAGAAGGTGCCCGACTACAAGATGCGGCCGGTGAAGGTGCGCGCCGAGGAAATAAAGATCCGGGAGAAGGACTACGCCTTCAAGATGCCCAAGAAGGAGATGCGAAAGTTGTTGAGGGCAAATGGCGAGCGGGAAGCGATGTACATCTATGCGGATCCGGTGCCCAGCGAAATGAAGGACGTGGTGCTGATGGAACTCTGTGCCGTGCCCATCGACTGGAAGATGCTGACCACTTTGAGGCCGAAAAACAAGCAGGAAGAGGAGTACTTCAGCCGAATGGTTGAGATGGGAAAGTTGGAACTGAAAACCGAGGCCCGCGATCGCCGAGAATTTGCCCTGAACAACTGTGTCAAGAAAATCAAGAATAAATCGGGCATTGTGGAAACTCGACTGATGACCTGCGAGTCCTGCGGCGAGGAAATGTGTTGTGGTAATTAAAATCAAATATACCTATATCTAGATATTTGTAGACCTAACCAAACCAATATATATTTTATTTAGGCAAGTCTTGCGGTGATTTCAACTATGATCTGTACATTCGTGTCGAGGCCCGGGTGGTTAAGCCCAAACCGGCCGTTTTGGCCTCCAACAAGGCCAAGTTAAATGGTCGCAAAAAGTCAACGGTGGGCGGCACCAAGATCAAGGTCAAAAAGTCGTCAAACAAAAGCAGTTAGAAAAACTGAATGAAAAAATATTATTGTATGAATAACAAATATTCAAAAAATGTCCTTAACAACCATAATTATTCGCTACTATACTTGTAACATTTTTTTTATAAATAACACTCATATACAACTCAAATGGAAGTTATTAATTTATGAGAATTAAAAACTTATGGAATTTTTAAGTTGTAAACACATTAAGCCATGTGTAGCATTTAATAAAGTTGCTAATTAATCAATATTTTTCATTCCTTTTAAAACCAAGGTGTTAAATAAAAGAACCTAAATTTAATTATAGAGCAAAACACATACAAGCTACCACACTATCAACAAATTTGGCCATTTATATTGAGCGTTTTACACGTTATTTACTACCAATAAAGTTTTAGCCAGTTCTATAAATGATGGTAACAAAATCCAATAGTATATGTACATTTTCTTTAAAAAACTGAAGTAAACATTTGTATAAAAGTATTCCATTTAAGATTTTTAGGTTTTTGTTTTTTTTTTGGTTCGACACGAATACTTATGCTTCTGTCTAACGAAATCCACTTAACATCAACACTGTGAGCGAACAGCTTCAAAAAATGTTGTAAACTGCTGAGATAATGAACACAACTCAAATGCAAAATAGTAGAAATTTTCGACGATTGTTTCCCGCTCAACAGGCGATACTCAAGTGTTTCTTTTTTGCCGGTCAGCAAATGCGGCACTAGCCGCATAAAGCTCAAAATGAAATGGCTAAAATATTTAAATTGCCACAGAGCAACACGGCAACGCAGCCGAATGGCCATTAAGACAAAGTCAACAAGGTAACAGGGGTTCTGTGCTCGGTGGTCTGGAGAGACTTACAAAATACACTCAGCAAAAAAGGAATTTATTTAAATTGGGTTTTGAAACGACTTTGTATTGATTTTTGTCTCTTAAACTAAGTTTTTGATTTCTTTTGATTATTTCTGTACTTTAAATTAGAAAATTTGTTTGAAAATGGAAGAAAAAAATGTATAATATTCATAAGAGAACAAATCTTAGATAAATTTTCAAATGGTTAGCAATGAGCACCTGGGATAGGAAGGTAAATAAAGCCAAACATTGTTTCAGATTTTTGAATTTTGGTCATTAAATTGTCCAATTGGGATCTATTTTTGAAATGAAACAATACCCATGTGATGATAAATTCTTTAAATATTTTTTCTTAAGGTGATGGATGTACGAAATGGCGCCGGAGGCGACTTCGATGCGTTGGCGACATCGCTCCAGTGGCAAGCAGCCACTTACAGCCCACGAATCGCTACTCGGAGGCTTGTGCAACAATTTGTGCAAGTCTCGGCTCTCGGCCAGAATTCAATGGCCGTGCTTTAGAGCCTGTCTCCGATTCTCCACTTCTCTAGACCCCCGAACACCGTTCCCCACTAATTCTTCTCAGTCTGCGGAGTTGCACAGCTTTTGATTACTAATGAGCCGAGTTCGCTGTTGAGCTCTGTCAGCCCCGATCGCAGCTCTGATTTATGCGGTTTATTTATGGAAATATCTATTCGCGTAGAAATTGAAAATTTACTTTGAATATCAAATTTATAGCCTGACGGCACAGCCGGGGGCCGAGGCGAAGCTTTGCATGGAATCTTAATTTGATTTTGATTTTCTTGCAACGCAGCTTGCAATTAGTTGAAGAATGTGTACAAAAATGGAGTAGGCCTAGTCTGATTAGAAATTACAAAGTTTGATCAACTTTATCTGAATAAATAAACTTTAAAAACGAATAGAATTCTATTTCACCCTTAAAATCAAGAAAAAGTTAACAGGATATTGACCTATTTTAAAGGATTTTCGAATTTTGGAATATGGCAATGTTTTTATAAAATAAATGATGTTCTTTTTTTGAGTGAATTAGATCCAGCTATTTAAACATAATCCTACTTGGATAAGCCTTTCCAATCATTTTTTTAATAACCTTTTTCTTTAGAAAATTAAAAGTCTTTGACTTTTTCACTGCATTACTTTGTATTGTCACGTGGGCTTAGATTACAACTTCCAAAATGAAATTATTATAATTTCCAACTAAATCGCTCTTCCACCAACTCAACTGCAGATTTCGCTTCCCTCGATGTTTCTATTCATAGTGACACTCGTAAATCAACTCAGACTGTTGACTTTTACCAACTTAATTGTGGAATCGAGTGTGGCACACCATTCAAGCCGAATTCTGTCATTGTGAGCTACCATTGAACTGCCGTGGAATAGGCAGCATCAATATGTCAGCACTTCGCCCCGGGTGACTTTCGTATCTTGGGGTCTTTCACCTGGTTAAAAGACGTGCCAAGTCGATTACGTAGGCACACGCGTCTTTAACTGCGATCTGTGTAACCGATCGGAAGATTTCCAACATAAACACGACCGAATGAAAATGAAAACAAAAACATGGCTCAAATGAAACGCATTTAAATCTTACGAAATGCTTGATGTCGCATCTCTATATTTATGCAGATGCAAGATAAACACATTCCAGATAAGCTGGCAAAGTGAGAGTGCCGTGAAGAAAGAAAGTTAGGCTCTTGTTTTCATTAGGCTTTCGTCTACGTGATGTCTGGCTGGGCCACGCCTCACAGCCTTGATTAGAATTCCAAGCTGAGCCCGCCTACGAAAGACTTAAGCAACGAACTTCGCAGCTGCATTCTTTTGATGCAAGGTTAGCATTACATCGTCACTGTGGTCAGCTGTGCAACCCGATATCACAGCACTCTAGCCGACGGCTTAATTATGCATCTGCCATGAAAATATATGCAAAAACAGCGCTTGTCTATTAAGAACAAGGACAGAATCGCCAGCCAGCTAACTTAACCCGAGAAACTCGAATAGAACATTGCTCAGCTAAGACTCTGCTGTGTGATTATTGCCTTTTAATTGCTGCCTTAGCTTTGGTTATTTGTGGAGTTTAATAATTGACTCAAAAAATACAATACCGAAAAAAAAAGTTAGAAGCATTGTTAAGTTAGAAAATGGTATGAATTATATTGAGTAAAAAATATGAATTTATTTATAACATTTTTTTAGCCTAAATGTATTAAACAAGATGCAACAAATATTAACAAGTAAACAAAAAGAGTTAAATAGGTTTTATAATATATTTAAAATATTTTAAATTAATTAAATATATATTTTTTCGTTTTAGATTTATTAAAAATTTAGTTTTAGTTTTATTATATTATGTTTTTTTTTTGGTTTTTATGTTGACTTGGTGTAATATATATTTATAATTATTTTTAACTATTATTTATAATTAAATAATTACAGAGTCTCTTTAAATTTATATTATCTTAGAAAGTATTTCATAAAACTTTATCTTGTGTAATAAATTAGTTGTTAGTAATACTTGCAGTCTATCAATAAACATGCAATTTTTCGAGTAAAAATTGATAGAAACTTTATTTGTTCGTGTAGACATCCTCTCAGCAAACCCAAGTGCATCCTCCCTTCCTTTGAATGGCCACAAATCACTTGGCAAACTTTCGCCGAATCGAAGAGCTGATGAGCAGTCAACGATCATTTTCCAGACAGTCAAAATACATGCGAATAATCGGGTAAACAACTTTAAGCAGCATGTCCAAAATCAATTAACTTAGGCCGGAGAAGAAGATTGGTGCGCAAAGTCGATGTCGGCGTCGGAGCCACTATTATCAAATGCTCATCATTAAAATTTGCTGCCTGCTGTGGCTGAAATCTCGACGTTACGATCAAATTGCAGCACATGTGAATACACGTGTGCCGCCGAGCCCAGAGATCTTGGACAAAGGTGAGCCGAAGATGTTGTGAAAATAAAATTAAACTAAAGGCCGAAGACAATGCACTGGGCCAAGGGGCTTTTGCAGATGCACACTCGTATCTGTGCGCTAAATTGCCGCCAGATACATTTGCAAATGAGTCTTAGAGAGACACAGCACACAGCACACAGCACACAGCACACAATAACATTGTTCAGCCATACCAAAGGAAACCTCATTTTCCACCCTACCCCCCCGTCCAGCTGCCATGCAAATCGAGAGACGCTGCCTGCTCGTTCAGTCAAATTGGCAGTGAAAGTAAAAGTTTAAGCTATTTTTTGCTCTCTGGGCTGTCGAACCAAAACGTAACAAATCCCAGCTCAAACCGTGGCCAATCGCTACAAACCGAACGCACAATGGAAGCTGACGACTGCCAGACATCTCGACTGACACTTGCTGCCATAAGGAGATGTAGTCCATGTTTCACTTTGCCCTGAACAAAACCGAACTGAACTGAGCCACCCAAAGACCATTGACCATCACCCGCTGACCCGAACCCACAAAAACCCATTTCCTTTCAGCAATTAATTTTTTAACAGCAATTATTTCAACATATTTTTCTTAATTAGAAAAACATGGCCTGCATTGAAAAAAATTTCAAAAAACTACTTGGAATGTAAAACTTCACACATATACATTTAATTTAAGCTATTAGGACAATTAGCGTATGTATCATTATAAAATATTTATCTGAAAATTTCTTATGTTCACAACGATTTTAATCAAAATGTTATTCAGTTTAAAAATAAAAATTATAATCAGAAATTTGTTTTTAAAGGCAAAAAAACTAACAATTCTACAATTTATACTATCTTAGCATGGATCGGTAATAAAAAGGTATTGTCAAAGCTTATTCTGAACCCATGTTAGTACGTAGATTATTACATTTTTGAAAGTCTTATAAAAGTTTTGTAGCAGAAAACAAGAGTTAATAAGTTTATCTACTCGTATTTGAATTAATTACCAGCTTTCTGGCCTTAGAAGATCCTCGTTTAGCGGAAACTATTTCTCTTCGGCCTCGCGTTGCTGTTCCATTAACCCACTGAGCAACGCTTCTCTGCAAGATTCCCCCGGCTGGAGGCTGATCACCGGACACACCCAACATGGGCTGCTCCAACCGCCCCCCACAAATATCTTCTTGGCGGAACGGTCGTGACTTCATTTAGCAGTACTGCTCACGTACCGGCATCTCCTGTTTATTGCCATTGCTGGCGGGAAAAAAAGAAGCTCTCCCCATCATAAATTAGGTGCAGATGGAATCTCAAAGTGCCGACTCTAGTTTGTCTGCAGTTTTTCTCTGGGAGCGTTAATGGCCATGCCCATAACGCTGAACAGGAACTGGCTGTAAGATCTACACCCACATCAAAGTAAATGAAGGAAAATTCCAAAGAAAATCTTAAAATGTTGTGATAATGATCAAATTAGTTATCTTAAATATGTGAGTAACTGGCTTTGCACAAAGGGGAAAAAAGGTATAGTATATTGAATATGTATAAGTAAATGCATTTCAAACACAACAACCATCAAATAAATGTTCAAAAATCGTCCAAGAAATAAAATATGCCTAAAATTGAAAACTAATTTTCTTATACTCAATAAAAATCAATCTTAATAAGAAGAAAAAACCGAATACAACATTTGTCAGTATTTTCTAGAAGGACTTATTTATTATAATATGAAGAGTGATATCATCCAAGAAGATCCTAAATTTGTTTATCTTAATTTAAGGACGCAATTAAAGAAAAATAAGTTATATTATAGATATTACATAGAACTTTAGCTTCTTTGTTATTTAATTTTTTTCAGGTATCGTGGAGCATTAAATTGTCTAAAAAAATAACCAAATATTATTTAAAGTCGGAACTCAACGGAACTAAGTACTTCCACGTGCTGCGAAAATAAATGCAGCCCGAGTTGATTGATTTGAAGGCACTTGTTATGGGATTTTCTTGTGTTGAGCAGCGGATCGGTAGCCGAAACCAAAACTCATTTGTCCGCCCACTCACCAATCATCAAAGTAGAGATACTCGAGCCCAAGACTTGTCTCTAAGACCCAGTGCTACGGACATGGAGTGCCGAAGTGAAACAAATCGCCAAACGATTGGCAACTGACGGTTGAGAACTGAGGACTGCGTCACCTGCAAGGAATGCGACCTTGAGCTGTCGTCGTCGGCTATATGGGGCTGCTTGTTCAGATGTCGTGACTGCCCAGGTTCAGAGCCAGAGCCAGACCCCTACCCATACCCATACATCGGTATCGGCCCAGGTAATTCCAAGCAGCAGCAACCACAATGCGAAATATCAGCCTGGCACAGACCACAAATACGCGAGAGTCTAAGTCGAAGTACTATAGTTGGCTGGGGACTGCGGGGATCAGAACCCACTTGAAATGAGATGTGATGAGAGGACAAGACACAGAAAATAGCGCAAGTATCTCATACAATAAAACACGTTTGACGAACGATTTGATGGTGAAGATGAAGATTGAATATCTGTCAGATAAGGCGTAGATGGCAACCGCAGCCAAAGTCTCTGAGAAGACGGCGCTCACTTTTATTTTCAGCATTGCAACCGCACTAGCCACAAAAACAACAACAAAAGCAAAACAAAAATCCCATAATAAGCCGAAAAAAACAAAGATCAAACTCCACTTGAATGAGAACAAAGCCCCAGCAGTAACGCGAATAATATCTCAGCTAAGGAATTGCTATACAAAAAAAAGTATCCGCCATATACCATTCGTTGGCTAAATTTATTTATTCCATTAGAAGCATTCAGCCAAACCCCATGAATTTGTCAAGCCACAAACGTTTCGCTCATTACTTAAATAAATATAAACAAATTTCTGATTTTGGGAGAATTATACTCTAGTATATAATAAACTCAAGTAATCCCAAATAAATATTTGTCTAAATACACAGCAGCAAGTACAAGTACAAGGCCTAATGAATATATTTTTTTATGATTGTACAGCCACTTTAATATTTATTCATTTAATGGGATTTATTTGCTCTCTGAAATAATTAACAGGGAGCTCAAGGTTAAAATATGTGGTATATACTTAGCTTTTTAGTTAAAAATCTACATTTATTTTATGAAATAAAATATAAATGAGTATCATACCCGCCCTTTCACCTGTAACTTTCCCACTGTGAATTGTTGATAGTTTTCTGAAATCTGCGTCTCTAACGTTTGCCCTGCTCGTTAATCGACTTCAGAAAGGTGGCACAGTTATAAACCTCGAACCATGAAATCGCATTAGAATCCAAGTCAATGAACTTCTACGACCGCTCGGCGTTTATTTATGCAGTCGGAGGCCCAATTAGTTTCGAGAATGTCTAAAAAAAATCGAAAAAACCACTAAAGTATTCGATTTGCCATTCGTGACAAATGCCCAACTGATTAAAACAAATATATTTTTTGCAATTTGAAATATCTGAGTAATTCTCCAGCGCATTCTTGAAGATTTGACACAGTTCTGATGAGGAAAAACCTGTTCTCGATCTGTGCTAGATTTGGTTTTTATTTTGCAGGTTTGCCTTTGTTTGTGTTTGCATTCCTACGATTCTAAAAAACCAGTTACAGAATCGATAATTTTCACTAAAATTACATTATGCAAATTAAAATTTGCATTTGGTATTCATTGAATTTCTCCCTTTACTCAGCGTCAAGTTCATTATCCGAGAATTTGGATTTCTTTTCAGCTTGTTCGTTTCATTGGAGTTCAACGGTTAAAAACTAAGTTCAAGAGATTTGCATAAATTACGAAACGAATTCGCTAGATCATTTTGTAAGAGACAAGAAACTTATTGTGAAATCTTGTGCTAAAACGATTATTGCATAAAAAGAACAGTTTAAATATTATGTGGATACAATTCCTTACCTTTCTTACTAATCTTTTGTATTTTTTGCTTTTTTTTTTTTGCCTTTTTTTCTCCATTACAAAAGTATCTAGGTCTGTGTACCAAATGAACAGGGCATTAAATTAAAACCATATTCAGCAGACTAACCCCAATTATGGTCGACCAGTTTTATGATAAACATTTCTGGCTTAAATTAGTCGTAAAACAAAAGACTCAAGCAACAAACTTGAAGCGTAATTACAACTACGTGCTGAGCGTTATTAAACTTTACGTTGATCTACCAGCAGAACAACAAAAGTGAAACAGAAGTAAACAAATGGCGCTTTCAGGTTTTCGGGGATCGGCACTCGTAAAAATCACTCAATAAACCAACGGAAATGACTTGCTCATCGAAATACGAAGGCGGCAAAACAAAAGTATTGCTTGACCAATAGAAATTTCATAATTAGCCGCCAGCGAAACCCCGCAATGTGAGCTAGCCAAATCACATTAAACCAAACCCCAAGAAGAAGCTGATGTACTACGGTTGCTGCTGTGGGGCATTCGTGCATTTAATTAGCCATTTTCACACATTTCACTTTCAACAAGCTGCCAAATTGTGAAAAGCCAAGATGCTGGACAACTTCATGAGGCAGTTTTTTTTTTTTTGTTTTTTGTTCCTCAATGAAACGCAAAAAAGCCATTAGCCGGTCAAGTGCACAAAGCGTAGGTTGGTTGACAAGACCGTTGGTTGTATCTGTGTATCTGTGTATCTTTGTATCTGTGTATCTTTGTATCTGGTCATCTGTCGCTTCCTCTGTTTTGTCTGTCCACCAACAAAAAAAAAACTCAGTAGCGGTGAATCGCTTTCAAGTGGCCAATTTCTATTTTTCCCTCCGCCGTTTTCATTTTTTTGGAAATCTTTTTTCGTTAATTGAAATTTCCCATCGCATTGAACTTGAAAGCTCGCAGACATTTGGCATAAATCTCAATCCGCCTGCGATGGCCAAAAATTCGATTTCCATTAGGCAAAGAGTCACATTGATTGGCAGTCGATGGCCCGAAGACTTGGCCAATTTTTGGCTTTCCTTTTTTCGCATTTTTTCTCATTTGCCCGCCGAACTTTGATTTCTAACTGCGTAATTAGCATTTTGATTTGTTTGCTTGTGGTGGCTGCTCAATTTGCATTTGATTCCCTACCCACATAC
This sequence comes from Drosophila gunungcola, assembly GCF_025200985.1. Taxonomy (NCBI): domain Eukaryota; kingdom Metazoa; phylum Arthropoda; class Insecta; order Diptera; family Drosophilidae; genus Drosophila; species Drosophila gunungcola. Next base: position 334,653 of record NW_026453179.1, read on the forward strand.
TTGAGCCTCGATTAAAAATAGATATTGCGCCGACAGCTTAGCTCATCCAAGACAAAAAGTGATTTACAAACCTGTAATAGAACAGAAAAAAACGGAAATTAATGACCAAATAAAAGTCAAAGAGAATCGGGAAGAAAAAATATATAAGAGCACCCAAAAATATAATAGTTTAATTAAATTATGGGAGCTTCCAATTTAAATTTATTTTATTTTTCCGTGAAAGTTTTTTGTATACCTTTTTCTCTTCCTAAATTGTCAGATTAAAGTAGCATAAACTTAAACAAAAGCATTTTTTAGCAAACGCATAGACTTTAAAAACTTAAACAGCCTAACTTTTACTTTGAGATGATCTCAAAACGATTGCAATTTATTCGTCCAGGGATTTTTGAGTGCCAAAATGGAGATTGTAAGTAGTATGCAAAATGAAAACCCCATAAAGCCAACGAACGCAGATGGTCGAAACTTCATCAGTAATCGTCTACCACGGCAATTGCAGCTTAGCAACGCAAATTGACCGTAATAAGCATTAGCAGCTTCACGGAGCTATCCGTGCAGCCAATATAGACTCTCTGATTAGCCACTTAATAAAACCGAAAGGCAATTAAATCTACCTAGCTAAATAGCTGACTTTGTCTGATACATGGTATTGACGTAAAACTGCAGGCAAATGAAATACATGCCACACTAATCAGGTAATAATGGTGTGGTATATCAACCATATTCATAATGACAGGCTAAACTATCAAACGCCAACATTTTTCAAATTTTGTAATTTTAATTTACTTCACAAATATCCATAACTCGAAGATTCGTGGTAGTATCAAAAGAAAAAGTAAAAGACTGTTTGCAGACTTCTTAAAAAAGCAGAGTGTCGGCTAATAATTCAAAAAGTGAAATGAAAAAAACGTTAAAATAAAGAAATCTCAATAAAGTTTTTAATAAATTAAAAGAAATGAGATTTTTCTCCAATTACAACAAGCGTATTTCAAGTCAACCACATCGAAAATAATAAAAATTATAATAAAAAAAAATATTACAATACTTTTCAGTAAGTACTTTCATTTAATTTAAAGAAAATTTCCAATTAATCCATTTTGAGTTTTATTATGATTAGACTATAATATTCATAAAAATAATTTAAGCCTGTTTGAAAATAACAAATTACATTTCCACAGGAATTTCGCCTCTAGTTTTTCTCTGTCAATAATTACTCATTTTAAAAACCAACTTTTATATGCTTTATGCTTTTATGTTGTTTTAACAGTGTATGTTCACTGTTTGGCTTTGCATGTACATTTCTTTGACTTGGCTATCAATAACATTTAATATCATTTCATTTTTCCTATTTTCGACTCTGGTTTGCCCGCATTGCTGTTCGTTGCTTTGGTCATTAAGAAATCGCTACAAATTACCTGTGGCGTGTGTGCAAAAGCTGGCTGCCGTTTGCAACATTTGCCTTAATGCGATTTGCATTGAAAACGGGCACAAAAGTCGATTTGCTGGGCTGGGCAAGGTAAAATCGAACACAAAACTAAAAACTGAAACTGAAAACTGAAACTGAGGTAAAGTGGAGTGAATAACTGTACAGAGACTGCAAAATAAAACAGAGCTCAAGCTTATTCGCGGGCTATTCACCTGCATTTTGGAATGCTCGCTGTTTGGCTGGCCCAAATAAACCGTGGCGTTTTCTGTGTTTGGGTTTGGGTGTTTTTACAGCAAAGCCTTTTAGGTGTGAACTTTTTTACTTAGCCACACTTTTCCACTGGTCCGCTCAATTTGAATTCGGTTTGAGGTCATTGGATCAAGCCAAAACTTGTTCCACTTGCCTTTGCAATGCAGAGCAAATCGAATAAAAAAGATAATATTAAAATTGGGTCGACATGCGTGTTATTATTTGGCGTGTTGAAAAAATTGGGTGGGGATACAAAAATTACATACAATATTCGATGGGGAAACGTTGAAAATTGCATTTCCATAATCAAATTGTGGCCAACCGGGCGTATTCGCAATGTCCAATTGTCCCAGACGCTTAGGCATTTTTTAATGAAAGTTTCGGCCGTTTGCGCGTTCAATTGATTTTCTACAAAATAAATTATGGCAAGGAAATTCACAGCAAAAAAAAAAACTACAGACACGCCCACGAAATGATTGGCAAAACCGTCGAGCAATTATGTTTATTGGCTGCTGGCGATTATTGCCGCATTCTTTTCCCTTAACCACGAATACACAAAAGGCTTTCGATTTCACAATGGAAATGGTTAAAATTGTTCTTCGAAGGCAAAGAGCTGGCACAGCACTGAAGTGGCCCGAAATGAGGTAATAAATAAATATAGAAAATTATAACTAAATTACTGCGATCGGAGATAAAACCTGGTTACATGATGTATCGAACTTTATAGTTTTTAAGGTAGTCAAGCTTGAGGAGAAAACTACCATTTAAAGAAATATAAAAAAATAAAAAAATAGAAAACCCAATCAAAAAATAATATTATGCTTTTACTTTAAAATTGGTAATATCTTTAAAATAAATTAAAATAAGTCATTATGCTTATGATGGGCATTTTATAGTCTCAAATTAATTATTATGTTTTTTAAAAAGACATATTTTTATATTATTTAATAGAATCCACTTTCGAACCTAAGTTGTAGCAACTGGTTAACTATACTTACAGAAATACATTATTATAACCTTTGACATTTTACCAACATCTTCAATGTCAACACGTTCGCTAGACGATTGAAAAATTTCAATAGCAAATCAGTATTTTTCCCTGCAATCCATTGCCATTAGCCAGTTGAAAGAAACGCGATTCCCTGGTGGAATTTTCAATTTCAATTGGAACCGAACCAAAACAACTTTCAATGCAAATGCAATGCTGCACGTTAAAGGCAAACCTGCAACTTCGTGGGTGAAGGAAAAAGGCGGCTAGTCAAGTAGTGACATATCGTTTGGCTCACCTGGCTGCCTGATGGAAATATGCGGTTAATGTGGCTAATGCCAATTGCCGTTGCAGTCTTGAGGTTCAGCTCATGCACTTGTACAATTTCCTAATTAAGTCAAACGCTCTGGCATGTTTTTGTTTATTATTTGTATGGTCTTGTCAGCTCCCATGCGAATGATATGTTCAAACAGCTTTTTATGTGTAAGGGTCCACTTTGAGATTTTTTCGAGCGCAAGTAAGAGGTGCAACCTTCAGACTTAATTCAATAGGAAACGAGAATACAAGATATGAATTTGAGTTAGAACTGAAACATAAAAAAACTTTCTTATCAAGCACTAGGTACTTTCAATTCTCCCCCACTTTCTCTACCGCCATTCAAATGCTTTTATCTGGCCATCAGTTAAGTTAATATGAAGGCAAGAGCAAGTGCCAAATATCCAAATAAGACATCTTATTTTATTGTTCGCCAAAAGAAAGCCAATCAATTAGCTTTTGCCATTGTTTTATGTCTTTATATAACATATAACATTGCAAAAAACAGATCAGAAGTGAATATCTAAAAAGGAAATTTATTTATTTATTTATTTTACTATAGCAAATTGGAAAAGAAGTTATTTAAATTAAATTAACAGCTTTACAATTTCTGTAATAATTTAGTTGACTTAAGTTTGTAAAGTAAAACCAATTATAATTATAAGTTAGAAATTATCAAAACCTTAAAGTTTTAAATATTTTTCAGGAATAATAATTCAAAGTTTTAATTTAAAATCTGTCTCCTGGTAAGACACTTACTTAATTGTTAATTGCTCAGTTGTTAAATTATTACGATTTAAAGCAAGAAAAATTTAAAAATTAGCCTGTTGGCTTAGAGTCATATATTAATAAATAACAACCAAAATATTTCCCGTCATTACGTACGAATTTTTCGATGCATTAGCGCAGCTGACCATTTCCGTTACATAAGAGTGGATTGATTTTCATGCATTTCCCAATCGCGTTTTTCACTAAAGGAAGTGATCGCTTAATAGATTTTACATTTTGACAGTTATACGCAAAATGAAAATTAATTTGCGATTCTCGGGCGGCGGCACGAATGCAAATAATCCGAGTGGCACTGAATGATTCGAGGAAAATGCTTGCCACTTCAAGGAAAACGACGAGTATGAATTCCCCGCTGTGCCCGAGCCGTGGTTAAAGCCATTACCATTACCACTGCATTTGAGCCAACTCCGGCCAATGTGGCAGTTTGTTATGGTCCGAGGCTGGCCAAAGTTGATGGACTCGTTTGGAGCGCCTACAGCAGCACTAAAAGTGAATGCAGCGGGCATTTCGGGGAGCGCGGAGGGGCAAATCGACGCTTTAACAATTTGGTTAAAGTTTAATAAACTTTATGAAATGTTGTCTTGAGTGGGAAATGCAGTTGGGCCGCATGGAGTCGACGACTTCAATGACAATGGTGCAAAAAGGGGCGGTTGGAGGGGCGGCGTCTGGCTGTCAAGTGAGTTTTCGGGGCGATAATGTCCGTGACAAAACTAAAAAAATGAGAAAAACGGAAATCCTAGGAAAACCATGGGACATCAGGAAACAGCCAGGCTGCGTTAGAAAGTGCCCATTATTTGGGTGTATTTTGTATTTACTTTTTTTTTTCTAAGTTTTCAATTCAGTGTTCGCCTTGTTTTTCAGCATTTCTCTCCACCTCTTGAGTTTGGCGATTTTTAGTGGCTTCTTCGGGATATTACGCAAGCGGGAAATATGCATTTGGTTTCCCCTTTGGGTGACACTTTTATTGCTTTTTTTGTTGTTGCAGGTGAAGTTGTTATGCAATTCAATATTGCTATCTTAAGACAGAATTTACATGGTCAAACTTTCCCTTACAACAAATATGTAAAGCTTAAACTAGAACTATGTATAATATTTGTTGTTCATTTTTAAATAGATATCAGGATACCAGTGCCATTTTAGAAAAGTTATTAGCTTGTTCTTTAACGGTTTTTTTTTTAATCAACAGTAAAAGTTTAATTGCAAAAGTGTTAAGCATCTGGCCAAATATAAAGAATTTACCAAAGGAACGATAATTTTTGAATAAATTCATTAAATTTATAACATAAATGCTAAAAGTAATCTTTATTATTAAAATAATAATAACAATAATATTATTATATTCATAATAATATTTGTGGTTATTTTATTTTTCTTCTTTTTTTTTTGATTAAAATAATATACACCAAAAATTGAAACTGCACCTTCAGAATTGATGAATACAAAAAAAATCTCAGTTTAGCATTTTTAAAAGTAGTGTTGTTTTCATAAAAAATTATTGTTTAATATTGAAGAATATATTAAAAAGAAAAAACAAGTCCTTGTTGAAGATTTATGTGACCGATATTATTAATGGTTATTTTAATTACAGTCGATCCGCACCCAAAGTAGTCGACTCTAGACCGATCTCTACCTGCATTTCTCACAATTGCCATTGGCTTTCAGACACACTGAATGTTATCATCAATATTTATTATAGATTGTCAAATTGACTCGGTGGACGGTGTTCGGTGGGCGGGGGGCGTGGCCACTCCCGCCAATTGGTGCCACAGCCGCCAAAAAGGAGGAGAAAGTGAGCCAGCCAGATGGCATGGAGCGCGAATGGATCGCTTCGAGGGTTATCATTATGTACTCATATGCAAAGGCAGTCCAGCAGAATCCAGTAATTACAATACACGTACATACGTTACATATCGTACATGCTGATGAATTGTGGAAGCCGGGCATCCGATAGATACCATTTTGATTAATCGCAGCGAAAAGAGAGCGAAGAAATTAGAACGCCAGTGGAATTCGACTTGGTCTTGAGCGGTTAGTTAGTGTCCAGTGTAATTACGGGTTGTATTGGACTACCAAAGGCTAGAGTGAAACCCCAGCGTTTGTAACGAACTGATAAGCGCGTAATTAACATGGTCAATAGGGAGGTAAAGAGTGGGGCGGTGCGGTTTCAGCCATGCCATCCACCTGGCCAAAACGAAAACTCCCATGTGCAGCAGAAATATTTATGTTTGCCCCCTTTGCCCCTACGACAGGAAAGTATTTTTAAGGCGTGTTGTTTGCCGTTTTCAATAGATTTTTGTCTTTAATGACTTTTGGCTGGGCACCGCCAGTCGAAACTCGAAACTCGAAACTCTTGGCCAGGCTTAATGGCTTTGATCGTTTGGCTTTTGTTCTGCACAGAATTGACTATGTGGCTTTCGCGAGTGGGTTTGGTTTTTGGTTCTCCAATGGGTTCGCAATGGGTCTCAAATGGGTTTTCTATCTATCTGCAGGTGTCGGCATCGGCTTGTTTGAGGGAAATACCGCTAGCCGGGCCACATAATGAGCCCGGTCAACTGTCCGGGAGATCGAACAGGTGTTTGATGGACCGTCCGGCGGTTTTTCTAGCCAAAAAAAAAATGGGTCGCACACGCTGAGCGCAGATTTTTGACATCGATCTATGATTGGCTGGAGTTGAACAGGTTATTAACTTGCTAAAGAGTTAATTATGTTGGGAACCCAGCAAGGAACTTGAACGGAAGAACGTGCTACTCATTAGGTATGGGAGTATAGTTTTAAATTTATATTTTTAAATTTGAGAAATTTAATTTAATATAACCTTAAAAATTTATTATACAAAATTATTTGTTTTTAAAATTAGAAAATATTTATAAAAAGTTTACTCTCATGAAAGCAACTATATTGTTAATAAATGATAAATAACAATCAAACAACAAGAATGTTTAAATACCCTTTCAACTAAAACCAAAAGTTTTATACTTAACATTACAATATCTCAGAAAATCATTCCCTATTTACATGTTATTCATATTTTATTTTGACCAAAAACTTTAAATTAAAAGAGTAACATTAAAAAATGTCGCTTTAAGGTTTGGAATTCGTCTGCCAAAGTCGTCAATAGCTTTTTTATATCTCGTACTTATTCTGTTAAGTATATATACTCATTTAATTTTAAAATGGAAATAAATCCTAATAAAACCCAAAGTAAAGTCATTTGTTCAGCCAGACATTTCATTGATTAAAGCTTTAAGCGATATCAGAAAGTCCCATTAAAGTCAAATCCACTTGCTAATAATTTTGTTTTGGCTTAAATTGCTAAAACGTTTTAAACCTATTGAACAAACAAGTTTCGAACAATGCAAAACAAAGGCTGAAATACCGGGTAACTCATTAAATAAAATGAGAACAAGCCGTTTGCCAGACTGAGATGGTGGTGAACAAAAAAACAATCAACAGTCGCAACAGAAACAACAACAACAAGAATAAACCACAAGAAGTTGGTGCAAAATAAAGTCCATAACAAAAAAAAAAAAAAACAATAACAACGACTACAACATCAACAGCAGAAAATACCCAAAGATGAAAAGTTCAATGCACGCCAATCGGATTAAGCAAAGAAATTAAGTAATACTTGTACTTGTGGAAATCCATTGAAATGGAAGTGGGCCTAGAAAGGTGGCAAATAGAAATAGAAGGGAAGTTCGGAGATTGGGCGGAAGTATACCGCCCAGGAAAACAAAATAACTAAAAGATAACTCTATAATTTTCAGTCATAAGATAAATCTCTCACCTTTAAGTGGTCAGAAACATGTACAAAACAGTTCAAACCCAAATGCGTAAATCCAAAAATGATTAAGAGGAAGTTTTTAGTTTCTCACAATTATAGTATGTTTTTGGAAAAAAAACCCAAAATGTTAGCACTCCGAACGAGGTGTTTTGGGGTCGTAAAATGCGCAGGCGTTACGAGTTTAAATTGCACAAAACCGGGTTTTACAATTACACGGAATCGGGAAAAGTGAACCGAACGCTTCGAAGCTCAAAACTCAACTAACCCAAAGTTGGGTCTCCCGTCGGTTCCAATTCCGTTAAGAGCCCCGCGCTCAAAAGCTTTTTTAAATAAGCTTTAAGAGAGCTTTCTTGGGGCTTCTTGGCCATTTGAACTCAGCCCAAAAGTTGGCTAACAAGTGGTTGCTACCAAACACACTCTAGGGATATTCCCATTATTAATTTTTATGAGCATTATTTTACAGGTTCTTAAGGAAAAAAAATCGAACCTCAAGCCAAAAGAATGACATTTGGCAAGCATAACTTAAAAAATCAGTTCGTTGCAATACTTAAACAAAACCAGAAGAAACGCGTCTGTTTTAAAGTATAGATATTAACTATATACATATATAATTATATAAAATTTAATCATTAATGGACCAACAATGAAAACCATCCTCGCGAATAAAACGATTTTTGGGTGTCATAACTTTGTATTTATTTTTCGTATATCTACATAGTGAAATACTATACGAACTGGCTCTCAATGGAATGTAAATTTAAAACGGACTGGAGAGCCTCATAAGTTAAGTTTTGTAATAATTTGTAACCGAACTTCAAACCAATCTTACCGTGTCAAAAGGAATCTCAAAGAGAAATTTCAAACTTTATAGTTCAAAATACAACACAAATAAAACACAAGTGTTAGATATCGAAAATAAAAAGCATCGAATTAAAATTGGTCTTGACCATTTCTTATAAACATTTACTGTTGTACATAGTTTGTATTTTATTCAAGTGTTTTGCTCTGCTCTATTGAGTGGTGTAAAATAGTATGAGTGGGTTCGGATTAGGTCTACAAAAGAATTTCAAATGTATTTTAAAATAGTTGCAATTCGGATATAAACATAAATTGAAATGTATAAATATTGAATCAAATCGCGACATGCTTGGCGTACACATATTAAACAATATTAATATCAGTTAGACTCAGAGACGTTCTATGAGCTAAATACAATGCTTTAGTTAGGCGAGTAATTTAGTTAAGATTTTCTTCTCTTTTTTTCTTGAGTTACCATTTGCGTGTTTAATATTAAGTTTTGTGTTTTCCAACTTGTACAATTACGAAACGTTATTTGGGTTTTGCAATTACAATTAATAATTGAATGGCATCCTGTGTGCTTCCCCTTTCTAGGCCTAGGCCCCGCCCATTTCGTCCACGGCAATGGCGCAGAGCACGTACATCATTCCGGCGCTAAGAAGAGCCGTAACCGGCACAGTCACAATCCAGGCGTAGGCAATGTTCCTAAACAGGTGCCAATCGACACTGCCATCTGCCGTGGGCGCATCATTGTTCTGGCCATCCTTATCGATTCCCGCCAGATCATGATCCTGATCCTGATCCCGATCCTTCGTCTCACCCTTCTTGCGACCGCCTGCACTCACATGCCCCACGAAAACCACCGAACCGACCTTGCAGTGAGTAGTCGAAATGGGTAATCCAATTTTGCTGGCCAGCAGTACGGTGATGGCGGCTCCGACTTCAATGGTAAAGCCTCTGCAAAGAAAAAACAACAGCAATTAGTTAATGTATATATATAAAAATAAATTATGGGTGAAAAAAACAATGTCTGGTACAAAAAGGCCTGTAGGTGTTTCTAAAAGCTTATGTAACACATATTTTTTAAAATAAAATTTGTTCTGATAAAAAAATGACAAGCTTAAGACAGTTTTTTAAATATTTAGGAACTAAGGATATAAAAACGGAAATCTTCTTAAAAATGAAATATTATTATTCTTTTTAAATCCACTTGTTTCTGATCAAACATAAAATCAATCATTTTGTTTAATCAACTACTTTTGTAAATTGTTTAAAGAAACAATTTCCATAAAGTCGGCTAAACGTAGTTAAACTTTTGGAAATGAAATAAAGGCATTATTGCCTTAAGGCTTTGTTGTTATTTCTAAAGGAACAATCAGGATATCATTAATAGAAGTTTTGGAAGTTGTTGCAATAAAATGTAAGTTAAGTAACATGTAAAATCTTCATAATCATAATTAAACTCAAATTTAAACTTAATATTATAATTACTTAATTTTGAATCATGGTTCTAAAAAGGTTCCAAAAACTTACGTCGATGAGGTGATTTTGGTGAGGTCATTGCCAATGGTCTCGATGACGCGCCGTCCCCACAGCCAGAGACCCACGGAGATTCCAACGCCGCCGTAGATCAGAATATAGATGGGACTCTCCGCCTGCTGCATAACCGATCCCTCGCGGTAGATCATATAGAGGGCGATCAGTGGGCCGATGGCGTTGCTTACATCATTGCCGCCGTGCGCGAAACTGCCGAAGGTGGCTGTCAGGATCTGCAGGAACGAGAAGAGCATGGATATTTCCTGGGTCTCCTCGGCACCGCTGGCCCTTCGACCGCCCGCCGTCGTCCGCTTCAGCTCCTCCTCCTGCTCGTTCAACGCCTCCTTGCTCTCGATCAACGGCACCTTGCTGGAATTGGGCGACAGGGTGGAGCTGATCATCAGGTCAAGACTGCCGCCGCTCTCCACCACCTGGAGGTTGTTATTGGTGGCCTTGGTAGCTCCGGCTCCCGAATCCGTTCCGTTGGCACTCGCCTTGTGCTGGAAATGGATAAGTATTTATTAATAAAATGTGATAAAATCTTGATTACTATAAGTATTTTAATGGCTTGTCGTAAAAATCATTTCCCTAAAAGTCTTATTAAATGGTAACTTAAAATATATAAAATGATGTAGCAATCCAATAAGTATTTGGTTGGCCTGCCATTAAAATAATTTAGCAAAAAATTAAATTTTAAACTGTTATTCGTATTATTAATTTATAATTTTCTCTTGTATTTCATTAGTTAGGATTTGAAGCGCTTATATGCATTATTAAACTATGAAGAAATCTAGCGACATAGTTGTGTCTTCTAATATTATCTGTTCTTATGTAGAATTTAAGAAGCTATTATGTATTCTTAAAATCATTTCGATTTAATAGCAATTTCGGTGGTTTGTCAGTGGAATAACTTCAAGAAAATGCAATTTTAAATGGAAATGTTAAGCAAGTATACATCTCCCCTGCCTACTTGTTTATTAGTTAGGACTTGACCATACTTTTTGCTCCTCCTTGGGCGACTGCATCCGCTTGAAGCACTCCTGCAACTGGCGTCCGTTTTGCTGCTGCTGCTGTTGCTGCTGCTGCTGCTGCTCGTCGATGAAGTTCAGACTGGTGATGGTCAGATCGGTGTTGTCCAGGCTAGCCTTGCCCAGCAGGTCCTCGGCCTTCTTGATCAGCTGCGGATCGATCTTGTACTCCTCGCCGGGCGCATTGTTGTTCTTGGCCGCCAGTCCGAAAGGGGCCAGCTTGAAGGTCCTGGGCGAGTTGTCGCTCAGCGAGACCAGCTCGGTGATTTCGGCGATGGCGGGCAATGGTTTTCCTTCGCTGACCAGCGACAATGGGCGGCGCTGCTTCTTGGGACTTCCCGACGGTGAGGACTCTGGAAGTGGATTTGTGGAAATTTTTATTCAGCAAGATCAATAGATTTATTTGTACAATAATAGGCTCTTAATTTGGACCTGTTCAAAGTCACATACTGCTTATTTGGGTTTCATTAAATATTTATCTTGAACGAATGCTATTGTACTATTATAGGCCTACTAAAAAGGTGGCGACAATCTCTGTATTAACAACCTAGTTCTAAATTATACTCGATGGCATATGGCATAATTTTGTTTTATGCCTAAACAAACAAGTCTGAAACATCTTCCAACGATTTGGCTATAAATACTCGGGCTTTAGGCAGAAAAGGCACAACGATTCCAGAATCAGAAGACATAATCCAAGATGCGATCCCAAGTAGCTATTTTCTTTGGTTTAGTGGTCCTTTTGGCGACTGTCTTGGCAGATGATCCGGCCACGCCCACTGATCCTAGCACGCCCACTGATCCTAGCACGCCCACGGATCCTTCCACGCCCACGGATCCTTCCACGCCCACCGATCCTACCACCCCTTCGGATCCAGCGACGCCCACCGATCCTACCACCCCTTCGGATCCAGCGACGCCCACCACACCCAGTAACACCACTGCAACCCCCACCGTAGCTCCCAGCACCGTGGCACCAGGTGGCAAAAAGAAGGCTACCGTCACGCACTACAAGCGCAAGATCAACCGACCAGCCAGGGTCCGTAAGATCCACCGCAAACGCGGAGGTGCCGACAAGGACCGCACACGCCGGAACCGATCCCGCCGGAATTAAGGCAATACATACGAATTTGAAACCCGCAGAACCGAACGATTTGGCTAAACGACCCATGAGCACTTTTTGAACCCTATTGTTATGTTATTTGTACTTAAGTTTTTAATATATTCGCAATATTAAATGAAGAAATTAAATGGTCTTACAATTAATCAGCTATCTGACTTTAATCTAATTAAAAATGATTGACAAGGGCAAATTCAGCCATATTTGAAACATTAAGATAGAGAACAACTATAAAAAGCCGTGCTCCAGTTAACCTATTTGTAAGCTTTTTAAGATGAAGCAATTTTTCACATTGCAATAAATGGTTATTAGCATAATAAAAGCAAGGCTTACTTTTCTAATCCCTGTCTTTTATTTTAAGCCAACTTCTTGGGGTGAAAACTATTTTAGGGAACATTTTTTTTTGTATTTACCATTAATAATAGAGTAGAACATGTCTAAAAAAACACACACACTTAATATATAATATCGACAGCAATGGAAATCTTAAAAATGGCATCTAATCTATCTTATGTCAGCCTGCCAATAAAATAGAGCAATCAAGAATAATTAAAATCAAACGATTAAATCTTGTGAACTTTTTTAGAGCGTGACATTGCAAATCCTATACATTAAAAACAAAAACTAAGTATGCAGTATTATCATTGACTGCACCAAAACACTGCTCTTCAGTGTCAAAGGTCAGAGCTTCTGAATCGAAATTGACAAAGCACATTTGTTTTGCCGAACAAAAGCTGTGTTTATTTTACTAAATTGCCAAGAGAAATACTTCTCTAAATCAATAAAAACATGGAAATCTGATAATCAGTTTATCATTTAATATTGCAGTTACTGATAAAAATATCTAAAATTATAGAAAACTAAAAGTGCGAGGAACAAATGGGTCAAATAGAATCTGCAGGGTACGATAAGGTGAGTCTTCTTTAATTCCGGCTGGATCGGTTCCTGCGCCTACGAGCGCCTCCAGTTCGGCGGATCTTGCGAACCTTGGCTGGTCTCTTGATCTTCCTTTTGTAGTGGGTGACGGTGGTCGTCTTCTTACTGGGTGTCGCACCACCAGCTGTAGTGGGTGCGGTGGTGGATGCCGCGGTGCTCGGAGTAGTGGCCTCGGTGGGAGTGGTGGCTTCAGTGGGAGTGGTGGGATCAGTGGGCGTGCTAGGATCAGTGGGCGTGCTAGGATCAGTAGGAGTGCTGGGATCAGTGGGAGTGCTGGGATCAGTCGGCGTGGCGGGGTCAGTAGTCGGATCTGCTGCCAGGGCAATCGCAACAAGGGCCACTAGGCCAAAGAAAAATGCTAGCTGGGATCGCATCTTGGCTAATGTCTCTAATGTGCTTGTTCTGACTAAAGCCAACGTATATATAGCCAAATGGTTGGAGGATGTTTCTGACATGCTTCCCTCAAGCAAACAACAATATATATATGTTTGCATATAGACAATGATCTAATTATTTGGGTTATTTAAACAAAAATTTAATCTATCATATATCTACTGTTATTTTATTTGTACTTAAGCATCTACTACATTCGCAATATTAAATGAAGAAATTAAATGGTCTTTCAATTAATCAGCTATCTGACTTTAATCTAACCAAAAATGATTAACAAGTGCAAATTCAGCCAAACAATTATAAAAAGGCGCTCTTCGGTTAACCTATTCGTAACCTTTTTCGATGAAACAATTTTCCATATTGCAATAAGTGGTTATTCGCATAATAAAAGCAAGGCTTACTTTTCTAGTCTCCGTCTTTATATTTTAAGCCGACTTCTTGGGATCATTATACAAAAAAGTGGCCCCAAAATACTTTTTAAGCCCTTACACAAAAATTCTTTAACGGTGGAATAAAGGTTCCTCTACTTGGGTGAAAAATATTTTAGGGAAAATTTTTTTGTATTTTACCATTGAGAACAAAGTAGGACACGACTAAAAAAACACACACATGTTATATATAATATCAACAGCAATGGAAATCTATCTAAATAAAATATCTATATTATGTTATGCCTCCCAATAAAATTGAGTAATCAAGAATAATTAAATTCAAACGATTAAATCTTGTTAACTTTTTTAAAGCGTGGTATTGCAAATACTATACATTAAAAACAAAAACTTATGCAGTTGTGCTTGAAGTTCTCTATATTATCATGGCCTGCAATAAAACACTGCTGTTCAGTGTCAAAGGTCAGAGCTTCTGAATCGACATTGACAAAGCACATTTGTTTTGCCGAACAATTTATGTTCAGAATAGGCTTCTCAAGCGAGAATCAAGCTTATAAAGTGTACCAAAGCTGTATAAAATTTTCTTGTTTATTTAACTAAATTACCAAGAGAAATACTTTTCTAAGTCAGTAAAAACATGAATATCTGATAATCAGTTTATCATTTAATATTGCAGTTATTGATAAAAATATCTAAAATTATAGAAAACTAAAAGTGCGAGGAACAAATGGGTCAAATAGAATCTGCAGGGTACGATAAGGTGTGTCTTCTTTAATTCCGGCTGGATCGGTTCCTGCGCCTACGAGCGCCTCCAGTTCGGCGGATCTTGCGAACCTTGGCTGGTCTCTTGATCTTCCTTTTGTAGTGGGTGACGGTCTTCGTCTTCTTACTGGGTGTCGCACCACCAGCTGTAGTGGGTGCGGTGGTGGATGCCGCGGTGCTCGGAGTAGTGGCCTCGGTGGGAGTGGTGGCTTCAGTGGGAGTGGTGGGATCAGTGGGCGTGCTAGGATCAGTGGGCGTGCTAGGATCAGTAGGAGTGCTGGGATCAGTGGGAGTGCTGGGATCAGTCGGCGTGGCGGGATCAGTAGTCGGATCTGCTGCCAGGGCAATCGCAAGAAGGGCCACTAGGCCAAAGAAAAATGCTAGCTGGGATCGCATCTTGGCTAATGTCTCTAATGTGCTTGTTCTGACTGAAGCCAGCGTATATATAGCCAAATGGTTGGAAGATGTTTCTGACATGCTTTCCTCAAGCAAACAACAATATGTTTATGTTTGCATATTGACAATGATCTAACTATTTGGGTTATTTAAACAAAATTTTAAGCTATCAACTATTAAAGTTACTGTTTGATCAGTGGCAGCTTAAGTATAAGTTTCTAAGTCTATAAATGGTACTATAAAAAAAAAATACTAAACCCTTAGTATGAAGGATTACTTATTTATTTTATTACACATTAAATCTATTCAGCTCACCCACAGAGTCCTCGAAGTTGAATTTGACCGGATTCTCGGCCCGCAGCCGTTTGGCAATCTTCCGGCGCTGCAGAGGCACCACCACCAGCTGCGTGAGTAAGGCCACCAGCAGGGAAAGACCAAAACTGGCGCTCAGGGCTATCCACGTGGGTATGTTGTCCATGTAGAGCAGCTTGGGTCCATCCAGCACCACGCTGATCACATTGATGAAGAACGTCACGCCGTAGAAGATGGGCAGCGAACGGAATCCCGCCTTGAGTGGCTCCTGGGCACGCAGGATGAAGCGGCGAATGGCCAGGAAGAGCAGGATGCTCACAACTCCGCTCAGCACCGGCGAGATGAACCATGAACCCACAATCGTGCCCAGGGTGGTCCATTTCAGGCCCTGGGCGCCGCGTGCCACCAGCGAGAATCCGATGGTCGAGCCCACAATGCTGTGCGTTCCCGAGATGGGCAGCTTCAAAAAGGTGGCCACCAGCAGCCACACGGCACTACTGGCCAAAGCCGACACGCAGCCCAGCATCAGCACGTCCTCGGAGCCCTCGTACAGACCCACTTCCAGGATTCCCTTACGCATGGTGTCCGACACCTTGTAGCCTGTATGAAATAAAAACACAATATTAGTACGTATTACTCAAAAACAGCTACATTTTGCAAATTACTTAAATAAGTTCAATTCAGATTACGTGTTCTTAATAAACAAGTGATTTTACAACTACTTAAATAAGTTGTATTTTATATTTTTCGTTTTCGACAAAATTCCTTTTTTTCTTGCTAATTGCAATCTTTGATTTTTTTTTTCCTGTTCGTTTGCAACATTATTTTAATTAGATGATGCAAAAATATTATATTTTATATGTTTTTAAAAATTAAGAGTTTTAACACTAAAAACGTTAAAAAAGTTGTATTTACAAAAGTTTAAATTTGTTTCAAACTACTTTATTAACCTCTTGATTTATAAAAGATTTAATTTTATATTTTTATTAAAAAACGCTAATTAATATTTCCTTTGTATTGTTTATCAATATTTTGTTCCTATAATTTTTTTAATCCAGTCATAAGAATATAAAAGTTTTTTTTTATTGTTTATTAACATTTTGTTTTTTCCAATTTTGTTCTCAAAAGATCAATTATCAACGTGTCTCCTTACTAATTTGGTAAGTTTTATGATTTCGTATTATGACTTAATATTTCAGCAACAATTTAGTGGTTATAAATATTATTTAATAACTTACCAATCAAAACGGCTCCCGATATTTCGCAGATGGTGGCCAGAATGCAGGCTTGCCGGATGGTGAGTACTCCAGAACCCACACTGGTGCCAAAGGAGTTGGCCACGTCGTTGGCGCCGATTCCAAAGGCCAGGATAAAGGCGATCAGGAATCCGAGGACTACCATCCATAGTAAGTCCGGCGAAAAACTCTCCATGTTGCCGACAATGTTGTTCGGTGTTCAATGTAGCTCAAAACTCTTCGGTGCAAACCACTAAACTTACTCAACTCTGACTAAATACTGATTACTCTTCTCGCTCCTCGAAAACCTAACTCAAAAACTGTATGCAGTAATGCGGTGCGGATTTAACTGGGTGGTGGATGACTTGAATTGTGCAAAACAATCTTTGGGAACTTATAAAATACAAGACTACGTAACAAATGAGGGTCGAAACAAAAATCCAAATTGGTTAATAAGTGAGAAATTCTTTTCAAATATTCTCTAAACAGCCATATTTGCGCTTAAACTTCATTGTCGTTATTTTCATAATGAAAATAGGGGAACAACTCGCCGCTTGGAACTGCGAAGGTGCGATACTTAGGTGACTAATTACCCTGAAATGTTTACCCTTCTGTTTAAAACCCTTTGGTTTGGAGCCTCTCTTCAAAGCTGATGACCAGCTCTGCCTTAAAATAAGCAATAAATAAATAAAATCCTACAAATAACCCTGGGTTGGACAAACAACACCGAAACGAAATGAACAATATTCCAAATTAAAATCCTTCTCCTTGACTGACAAATTCCTGCTGTCGACGGAATTTGATGCTCAATGTTGGGAAGTTTTCACAGGTATTCTCTCAACATTAATTCCACTTGTATTCGTTTAACTCCTGGATGACTCCTTTAGCAATTGTTGTGTTTACGTTTTGAGATTAAACGATAGTTGTTGATGTTGTTGATTAAGTGGATATATAGTGTTGTTGTGTTGGTTGTTATTAATTAATTATAATAAGTTTCTTGTTATGTTGAAAAGGAGTTAAGAAGTGTCGAGTTGGTAAACTAAAATGTGAGAGAAAGTCCTATCAGTAAGTTATTATTTAAATGCAAAGGACTCTTACCTGACGTTTGGGGTAGCAAAGTTGTTTCAACCATAGAGAATTATTCACCATGTCTGAAAGTAAATTACAAATATTTTAAAAACTTATGTGATGTGACTTTTTTCCTACTCAAACTGTATTAATCCACAACTAAACCTATTCGTTTAAGCACTTTAAGCCTTCTGAGCCAAAAAACTATTTAAAGCCTATTTTAATAGCACACCTACAATCTAGGTTAAAACTAGTTAGATCGGCATCAAATCGGTTGTCTAAAATACATTGTAGAACGTATGTAAAAATTACACACTTTTGAAAAAGGGAATATAAATAATTTGGTATATATTAAAATAACTACATATTCGGATTTTCAGAGTAAATATTTTTAATAAATCAAACAAAACTAAATAAGAATAGACTTTGATTTTATTAAAAGGGAAAGGGAAACGCATATTTGTTTCCACCCATTTTCCGTTTGATTTGCATGTGCCCATCACGTTTTAGCTACTTTTAACCGGTAACGAGCGGAACTCAACAATTCAATGAGTTTTCCAATTGAAATTTAATTGTTTGATTTGTGGACTTGTTTCTAATTTTCTTTCATTTGTTCATTTTCAGATACAGTCAGACCTACACGTTCAAATCTTTTGGGAGTGCGCGGTGTTGCGACAATTCAAATGAAAATTCGCAATTGAAATTGTAATTGCCGCCCGATTTTATTGTTATTGTTATTGTTATTGTTATTTTTGTCCAGACTGTTGTCGTCAGTGTAAATGCAGCAAACAATAGATTTTCATTGTTTCCAATGAAGATCAATGACTGCGTAATTTACTGATGTAATTTATTTCTAATTTCTATTTGACCCACACACCTTAAGAACTTTTTTTATCATTTTTAAACTATAATATTCCGATTTTTAGAGATCAATATGATTTTTATTTCGAGTGTAAAATTTGTTTTATTAACCCCTAAAGTCACTTCAATATGATTTTTATTTCGAGTGTAAAATTTGTTTATTAACCCCTAAAGTCACTTCAATATGTTAAATAAATGGGAAAACAACCATATGTTAATATTTTAGCCACGTGAATTCCTCAATGTACAAAATACATCATAAAACGTTCAAATACCTAAGGGATCCCCAAAGAACTAGAAAACAAAACAAAACAAACCAAAATAACAATTCCATTTCGCACATTTCGTAAACGCGCAGACATATTTGAACAACGCAAATAGAAAAA
Source organism: Drosophila gunungcola (assembly GCF_025200985.1). Taxonomy (NCBI): domain Eukaryota; kingdom Metazoa; phylum Arthropoda; class Insecta; order Diptera; family Drosophilidae; genus Drosophila; species Drosophila gunungcola. The sequence goes on from NW_026453179.1 coordinate 353,421, forward strand.
CCCCAAGAAAACCCCACCCACAAACAAGTGGAAGGCAAATGACGCCAAGAGGTCTGTGGGTGGTGGGTGGCAGTGGGGTTAGAGGTCAGGGGGTTGAGAAAAGTAACCAGGACAAATGGCTGACACCGTGGCATAGCAAGGTCGCGGTGTCGCATCGTTTTGTGCCGACGCTTGGTCGCGAAATTTCCATATTTGCGTGCTTTGTCATCGGTGGGTGGTGTTCGCTTTTACGCTCTTCAACCTTTCCACCCATGACCCACCAGCCAACGGGTGCACGTTTCCTATCCTCACAATGGAAATGGGAAGGAAACAATCATAGGTTTGTGGTAATCGCCTCCAATTTGGTAGGGTATTTTGAACTTTTGAACTATAAATACGCAAACACGCAAGTGTGCTGCATAGTTTTTGAGCCACTGCATACGAAAATAAATGTTTAATTATTATGAAATCATTTCGATCGATTGAAATGAGTAATGGAGGATACCAATAAAGATTTAAGGTAATTCTACTAGAAATATTCTACAGGAAATATTTAAACCATTACTGAATGGTTTTATTTTAAAGAACCACCAGTAAATAGTCCTTTTCTATTTAAAGTCCGACGACAATAAATCAATTTCTGCACATTGTAGATTGAGAAATTACTGTTATTGCCTGGCAAATAGGCAGTTTGTAATTGAAATGAACCGTTAAGGCCGGGCATAGCGAAGGTTGGAGGGCAGTGGGTGGTTGGGAGGCGGGCAATCTATGTACACGGAGAGGCTTCAGGTATTGCTATTCCCATTGCATGACAAGTAAATGGAATTAAAATGGATTGAATGGCAAGTGCAATATAACAACAGATGACATAGGCCCACTATACACTGTAAAACATTTTAAAACCTTAAAAAGGTAATCATTTTCTTGATATTTTGTATGCCAACAAAAGTTTTAGAGGTTGGAAATCATTCAAAAATGTTTCTAAATGTATACTTAACAGTTTTAATGAAACGGTGTATTTTTATTTCAGACGGTACAGAAGTCGTGCCTGATCGGACGACTATATCATATAGCTCCTATAGGAACAATCGAAAAAATAAATATAAACTAAGCAGTCCTTTTTCTAATTTATGTAAATATATTTCGATACAACGTAAGGGTTTATTTTTTCAGAACTAGGGTTTTAATTTTATCATATAGCCTGCCATTGGAACGATCGAAAAATTAAGCGGATAATCATTACTACTTTCTCTGTTTTTAAACATTCCCGCATAAAAATCGAAATATAGTCGTTTTAAGGAATATTTAATTTTTGCAATATCTGCAAGGATATATTTTTTGTTGGGTGTACAATGCACCTGCCGCGTCACTGAAAACCTTGACATTGCCGCCTACCAGCTGCAAATGCGATTGCAACAATTGCTGCAAACAGTAAACTGCATTTAATATTGATTTAATTTGCCGCACTGTCCCAAGGACGCCTTAGGTTAAAAAAAAAATGAAAAGAGCGGCGTAATATGGAGGCCTGCAAGCGATTTTTCCTGCACGCTCGTCCAGCTAACACAATTTCCACTTGTTGTTTTGCCGAGGCGGTGGGCTCACTTTTGGGGTGGTTGCTACCACAAGTTCAAGGTCGTTCCGCCGCCACGAAATCCAGGGTAACTTTTTTCAAATTAACACCGCCTCATCCAATGGCTATCAAACTGTACATGCAGCGAAGCTCATTCCCCGTTCCAATCCGAAATCTCTGGCTCAGCACAATCCAATTGGAAACGCACTCAGGTGTGAAAGGGATGCTCACAAATAATTAACAAATACCTGCAACAAGCAGCAGCAACAACAACGAATGAGCGAAGGTCGTTCAGCAATAAAGTGAACAAAAATTAAAGGCTGCAAAAAACAGACAAGAATCTACAATTCCTAAAACGAAGTATTATACAATAAATTATAGAACGCATCAAAGAATATTTGTGTTTATTCCATACATGTAATTAAATATACTTTAAACAGTCTTGATCGTTATAGTGGCTCGGCTAGATTTTTTCCTATAGGAATTAACTAAATATTATACTATCTTAAATTATTATTATTTTAAATTATTCCGTTAATAAATAACTAACTTATTTAAAGTCTAAACCCTAAGTAATTTATAACGAACAATAGAAAAATGGGCAGAAGAATTCGAGTTCGTTCTAAGAGACAAATAAACTTTGTAACTTTCGTATAAGCTTACAGACACAAAACTATATATGTATATTCCATCTTTCGAGTTACCACTGTTTACGCAAACGTTTTTGGCACGTGGGACTGTACGAACTTGAGGAAGTAAACAAAATAATGCGGGCCTCGTTTGGCGAATTTTACCTATTGCTGATTATGCTCTCTTTGTTTTTCCTTCTTTTCTACCTTCTTGGCATTCATTAAAAGAGTTTAAACTTCAAAGCTGTTTGGCATTTGTGTGGTTTTTTTCCATCACACGCGATCCGAAAATGGAATCACGATTTTGTCGGGTGATATTTAAAACGTGTGCATAAAAACAGAACAAAAGGCAAGCTATGCTGCCTCATTGGATTTCTTATATGTATGTACATATGTGTTTACATTTGTTCAGATGAACATAAATGTGTATTGAAATACCATTCCCATTCAATAAATTTTGGGCACTTGGAAACAGGCAAATGTGGGATAGAATTCGTAAGAACTAAAAATCAGATACGATCAAATTTTGGACAATATTCTTCACAATTTTTAAATACATTTTGATTTCTTTTTGCACATTAAAAATGGTAAAGTTTAAGATTTTTTTATATTTTTATTTAAAAATCTTTTTGGAGAAGTTCAATTGATAAGAAGTTCAAATAAAGATATTTCTAACAGCTTTTTGAGGAAAAATGGAAATTGTCTTGATTATTTATTTAACTCTTGCATAGTTACATTTTAAATGGGTTTATAGACCAAAGTACCGGAAACACATAACAATAAGCTATTAGGGTATTTGAGTTATTAAACATTTTTAGAGGGGTTATATCGAATTTAATCCCTGGAGAGGAATCTTTAACTCTAACTGTACTTGTCAGTTTGAGAGGCACTTGTGCAATAACCACCGAACCACAAGTTGCAATTGGGAGAGCACTGTATCGCTATAATTCGCACACACACTTCCCATCCGGCAGCGAGTGTGTACACGCTTTGACCTTGCGGGGTGGCTGCCACCCACCAGCCACGTACTCTCAAACCGACTCATTCATGGCCCGGTCCAATTGGTTTACCCATTGATTTCATTATGTTGCAAAAAGTATTGAATATTACTTTGCTTGACGTAAGCACAAGGAATTAATATTCAGAAGAGGCAAATATATAATTTGGAAGTTTTACAGCAAGCGTATAACAGATTTGGGGATTGTGCTGTCTGTCGTTGCACTATTTTAAACTTTAAACGCATTTCGGAGAGCTGCTCTATTCAGTTCTTTTTCTGCCTGTTAAATTTAGTTCCCAGACGCAAAAACTGTACACAAAAAGATGCCGAAGTTTCGCTTATCCCCTCATACTTTTCGGATTCACAGTGGAACCACATATGTGCAACAAGCGTAATTCATTTGTATCTGCTAGATTACACAAGGTTTTAACCAGAAAGGGTTTTATAATTTCACATTTACAATGCCATGGAAATTGAGGTTTTGACATGACGGCTCAATTAACTTTTTTGAGGCAGACGGATTTCTAAACCGAATTTCACTGTTTTGATTAAAACTAACCTTATTTAAACATTTAAGATATATTTTTAAAATTACAAAAATCTAAAAGACCGGATGAAAAAGCACAAAACTATTTTTACCTCAAGTGGAATTAAGTAAAAGGTAAAAGGAACCAATAAATTTTGGTTCTTCTTAATACCAAAAGATAAGCCTCTATAACGAAATAGAAATTTTAAAAATTTTAATTAAACATTCAGCCTTTCCTTTTGCCTATGTATGTACATAGATGTAGTTTGGCAATAAAGTAAGGTTTAATTATTGGGAAGCAGTTTTAGGGCGGATGAAGTCTTAAAACTTAGTGATACGATAGTATGATACCATATTTGCTTGGTTCTAATATAAATTACGCCTTTAAGTAGGCTACAAAGTATTTCATAGTCGGGGCCAACGATTTTCTATAGAATTTTACTGGGAATTTTAAGAAAAGCAGATGTAACAAAAGATTTTTAAATTTCACAATAGACAGCAGCATTTTGCAAAAGGATGAAACAAAAAGAGAGGTGGGGGGCGTTCGATAATGAATCATTCTAGCGGTGTTGTTGTGGGGAAATGAGAGAGACCGAGAGAAAGCAGGGGGAGATGGACTGTCTGGAGGCTGCCAGAAGAGAGGAGAGAGCGAGAGAATGCGCAGGGAAGTAGCTTTTGTCGCACCTTGTTGCAGTTGTTGTTGGCTTTTGGTGTTGCTGCAGCTGCGAAGCAACAATAACAACCACAACAGAGACTTGAAAACAGCTGCACACCATTTCAATGGCTCTCAAACTGTTTTTGCAAAATATCGGCAAGTAACTGTACTCTGGACGGCAGTAAAAACAATACTTTTTTTGAAGACCATGTACTTTCGAATTGAGAGCCACAAAGTACTTTTTTTTCGTATTACCGCCCCACTTTTCTCCTCACTAAATCGATGGCTCAGTTTATTGATTTTTCTACTCAAACATTTTGTGTTTGTTGCTTGTTTGGTTTTAGCTTATGTTTGTGTGGGAAAAAATATTGACGAAAATCTATCACATACACACACACACACACGAGACGAGCACACCCACGCGAAAAAACACGCGGCGCCAGTCAGACTACAAGGATACAAAGGGATATATCCTGCCAACACACACACAATCACGCGCACTGAAAAGTTCGCCAGGAGCGGTTCCAATGGAAAACTTTTAGATGACAGCCATTTTAGAAAATGTGGAGTCGTTTGGTTTCCTCCTTTAAAGATACTCACTTGATCAGCAGCACTTTTTCAAATCAATAACTCGATTATTAAATAGGGACGAAGTCGCGCGCAACCACCGGCTTGCTTTGAGAAAGTGTGACCGTTGGTATGGCCGTTCAAATAAACCAAGATTTTTGGAAAAATATACTTCATCTGGGAAAATATACCAAAGAGACCAAACACTGTTTACGATAGTGTGGACTCAAACCATGATATAAGTCTTTGATATAAATTTAGCGAGATGTCGAACCTTTACAAATACTGTGATCAAATGTATTCTTTTTCCCGCCAACAATTTTAAAACGTTTCAAAGTATTGATGGCCCGGCAGCACTGTTTTAAAACTCACCAAATATGGCCTGCTAGACGGTTCAAATGGCGTTTGCTACTATGACCAAAAATGTATTTAAACAAAATGTAACGCTGCGAGCTGACTTACACAAGAGGTTAGCTCCGCAAAAGGGAAAAACTTACCGGAGAATTTTAATTTAGGCGCGTCGAATGTTGCCAGCTGGCGGCAAATCCAAAGTGTGACCGTTGACAGTTTGCTTTTGCGATTCGGTATTTTGGTCACACTGCTGCAGCCGTGACATTACAGAAACAAAAAAAAAAACAACAAAAAAATAGAGCCCTTGTAAAGGGGGATAGAAAATAGTGCAAAATTCATAGGGACAGCCAGTTAGGGCAAGGAACGCACAGAATGTTCCATTTCAGCGGCTTCAACATGATGTTTCCCGAGGGACGCAGTTTCCATGCCACCTACAAGTGCTTCTCTGTGTCCATGTTGCCCGGAAACGAGCGATCGGACGTGGAAAAGGGAGGAAAAAGTGAGTACTCCTTGGATATTCTCTACTAAAACCTAGTAATAATTAGTAAACTATTTGTATGCCCTGGTAAACCCTAGTTATAATGCCTCCTTCCGCGTTGGACTCACTCACCCGTCTGAATGTGGAGTACCCAATGCTCTTCAAGCTCACCAACGGCAAGAAATCCCGATCCTCCCACGCCGGCGTCCTTGAATTTGTGGCCGACGAGGGCAAATGCTATCTGCCCTACTGGATGATGGACAACCTACTGCTGGAGGAGGGCGACATCCTCAATATCGAAAGTGTCTCGCTGCCGGTGGCCACGTTCTCCAAGTTCCAGCCGCACAGCACCGACTTCCTGGACATCACCAATCCCAAGGCGGTGCTGGAGAATGCCCTGCGCAACTTTGCCTGCCTCACGAAGGGCGATGTCATAGCCATCAAGTACAACAAGAAGGTCTACGAACTGTGCGTTCTGGAGACGAAGCCCGGCAATGCCGTCAGCATCATTGAGTGTGACATGAATGTGGAGTTCGAGGCACCGGTGGGCTACAAGGATCACTCGGAAACGCAGGCTTCCGGCTCGGGACAGCAGGGCGCGGCGGGAACGGCGGGCGGTGAAGCCTCCGGAGGGGCCAACGCCATTCTCGAGGAGGTGGTTGAGACCTTTAAGGGTTCCGGCGTCCGTTTGGATGGCAAAAAGAAGAAGGAAAGCCAGATGGAGACGCCGGTCCTCAAGAAGGTGCTGCCGCGCGGTGTGCCCGACTACGATTTCCAGTTCGGCCTTATCCGTTTCGATCCGCAACATTCGCCCCATCAGTGACAGGGTCAACGATGACGGGGCCGCAGCTGGCAATGCGGATGGCTCCGATGCGGAGAGCTTCCACGGCACCGGATTCTCCATGAAGAAAACCCGCAAATAGCCCTAGCTGTAGTTCTAGTTCTAGTTGTATATTGTGTGACACATAGAAATTAAAGCAAGATCCTTAGAGGGGCAGCGTCAACTTGATGGCCTTCTGTTTGGGTGGCGCCGGTGGCGATATCGTGGTCATGGGCGGCAGGCGGCGTATCTTACGGCCATGCTTGCCCTCCTTGCGCTTCCACAGACCGGAACGCGGACGATTGCCCATCTCCCGCATCCGCTGGGCACTGCCCACGTGCTCCTTGTTGTGCTCCGGGTTGGAGAGACGACCCACGGTGGCCATACAGGTGCGCTGGAAGGCGAACTCCCGCTTGGAGGGCAGCTGCACCACCACCTTGTCGTCGAATTTGCGCAGGATTGTGCCGAAGGTGCCGGCGGCGTGGATCAAATGGCACATCTGGCCGGGATTCTTCTCCAGACAGTGGATACGGGTGCCCACGGGCAAGGCGCCCAGCGGATAGGCATCACCTTCGTTTGGACGCACTAGTGGAAAAAGAGAAAAAGGTCGAATGTTTACAAAATTTAGATGATTAGGAAGAAATCGACCGTAACAGAACATGTGATTTTTTTTTAATTTCAATTGGATCAGTTTTAACAGATGATATTATCTAATCTTTCTATTTTAATTTTGAAAATATATAGGAGAGTTGTATTCCCGCGATCGACAAGGTCTTTGAACGTGGTCACTTTTCACTGCGCAAGTACATATAGTGTTTAGGCGCAGTTAATTTCGCAAAAATAACAAAATTAAGAACATGTTTTAAACCAAATATCCTTCAATACGATACGAACTTCCTTATAAATTTATAACACCTTTTGCCAGAGTATATAAATTTTAGCGCTATTAAATATGTTATTTTTTTAACAGTAAAGAAAAGGGCGTTAAAAACAAAGTTTAAAAAATTCACTTATTAAATTCTTAGTTATAAATTAAAACAAGGCTTTTACAATTTACATTATTTAAAGAAATTTTTTTTGAGAGGTACAAGGAAATCAAGATTTTACTACCAATTAGAGTATCATGTATAAGTGAACTCACCCGGAATCCTAGGGATCAGTCGAGAGGTCTTGAGGATATCGCCAGCCTTCATGTTCTCGGTGGCCAGGATGTACTTGAGTTCATCGCCGACGGCCACCAGGGCGACTTTCGCAGTGCGGCAGCCATCACGGAGCACCTCGAGCACCAGCTCCTCCTGGGCTCCCTCCGTGGGACCATCTCGCAACCATTTGACCCAGCGATACTGCTGCTTTATGCCCCCGCCGATGCCCTTGGCCACCAGGCGACCGGAGACGGGATCTCTGCCCGCCAAATGGGTGATCTTCAGCGGCTCCACCGTGTACTCCTCCGGAAAGTGCACAATCCGCCGGAATTGCTGGCCAGCACCGGGTGCTGGTTTCTCCACCACTTTGGTTTTGCCGCGCAGCTGCTGCAGGTTGATCCCTGCTACCGCCATCCTTGGCGGCATTTGCAGGTTCAAGGTCGTGTTCAACAAACGCGTCAGACTTTGCATTTTGCCTGGTTTAATTAAGAAATCACACAAAACGAATTTTCCAAACTGTTACAAAATCGAAATGCGGCTGAAAACAGCTGTTCCGTCGAGTTGCCAGACCTTTGACTGGCCATACCTGGCTTCGGATGACGGCGTTGCCACCACTTCGCTCGAATTGCGCTCTTCTTCTTTCTTCTTCACCGCGCTGAAGCAATAAGAATCGGGAAAACCGCATTAAAATCGCTGAAAAAGTGCACAAATCGGCTTTTAATTATTGCCCAACTACTAGTGTTACGTTTATAGCGAGGGATTTAACAAATTGCATCAGCCAAAGGTTTTTTCCAAGAAGGTACGCAAAAAAATAAAAATAAACAAGGCGAACAAAAAATAATATACACACACAAACAAGCGAAAAACGTGTTGTATGCAAAAAAAAACTGAAAAGAAAAAACAACAAAAACAGTTCGGGTTTGATAACCAACGGCGAAAATATAAACAGCGAAAGAGAGGCGAGAATTAGTAGTAATAGAAAATCAATAGCAGAGTGAGCTGAAAATCAACCAGCTAAAAGGCATATAAATAAATACTAAGTTTTTATTTTGGAACACGCTCGCAAAACGCACACATACACATACGGTGGCCTTAAGTGTATGTACATATTTTGATGTTAGGTGGGAAAAAAGCGGGCGGCAAGTTTACGCAATCGCCGAGCGAAAACCAAAGAGCAGAAAAGCAGAGCTATACGTTGTGAAAAGTGTGCTTTTTGTGTGTTTACAAAGAGACAAACAAGACATCCGTCGTCTGTATGTATGCGCAGGTGGAGTCGGTTGTCGGTTGCTAGCTGAAAAATCAACGAGCGGCATTTTTTACGCATTTCCAATACGCCAGTTTGTATGTATTTTGGTGTTTTTATTTATTTATTGTGCTTCTCTTTCGCTGCCTTCCATCGTTTTGCCGTTACGAGTGACCCAACACACATGCACACACGCATATCTCTACTCGCCAATTCTATATGTAGCCGTGTGTTTATTTATATGGTCGTATGTATGGGCGTTTGTTTGCCTTTTGTTGTTCTCGTTAATTTTATTTTGGTTTCGTTTTGCATGTTTATGCATGCAAGCTCGATCGATTGATGGGGAGCCATGTGGGGCCATCCAGTGCGAGAGTTCTCAACCCGTTCGTGAGTGTGTGTGTTCCAGTGTGGCTTTGTGTTGGTGCCAAGTGGAGCCAAAGAAGTAGGAGAGTGGACCAGTGTTGCCAACGTTCGTTTATAACCGCATACAAAAAGTCGCATTATTTGCCCTCTTCCCCCGTTTCTCTACAAAATAACTCAAGATACAGATCGTTCTGCAAAAAGTTTCGGTTGCCATGGGAGTACCACTTTTCCCCCAAATCCCTGCAAGTAAGTTAAGCCTATGGCTAATTTCATTCCTGGCCATTTGTTGCACAGGTGCATAATAAAGGGTTTTGCAAGAATACAAATAGTAATTGAGTGGGTCACACTGAAAATAGTTTGTCCTTTTTTTTTTTTTTTAAATCAACAATAACTAAAACGTTACGAATCGTATAGTGTTTACCTATTTTAATTTAAAAAAAAATCATTTTTACGTAAACAAGCCGATCTGAGCTACAAGTTAAATAGTCTCATCACCTTTTAGTGTCACATGGACATAACCCCTTTTCAATGCAGCTTTTTTCCGCCTGAAATGATTTGTTTGCTATTTGTGGGTATGTCATCGCCTGTTGGCAACACTGGCCGCAAGCTTAGTTTGGAGAGATGGGGATACCGATACCGATGTGTGTGTGATGGAGTTGGAGAGAGAATATTTTTCCATTCCACTCTGCCCGGGAAAGCGAAAAGAGAGCGCAAGCGTGAGCCTTTGCAGTTGCCGCTCTCTCGCTTGTTCCCCTATACATATATGTGTGTTTACTCACGTAGTGTTCGCCGCGTAGAAGTAGTAGTTGTGTTATTATTATTATTATTGTTGTTGCTTCAATCGGCGCTTGTTTTTGTTGTCGACCAAGGTATGTACATAGGTACGATTGTGTATGTGCGGCTGCGGTAGCAAAACAGAGTAAAGCAAAAACCGAAACAGCAACGATGCGAGTGAGTGAGTGTGTATATTTGGAAAATAATTTGTGGCTGACGAAAAGAAGAAACCTTGGGGCCAAAACGAAAAGAGAGCAAAAAGCGCGTGAAAAGCTATGAAAAAAAGGGAAAAATTAATGTACCCAATGTAAAAACAGTGTGCGAATAAAATTAATAAGTTCTTAATGTGCAAAGTCAATAGGTAACATATATAATTCTGAAAAACTAATGTAGATACCCAAAAAAAAAGGTGGTTATTCAGGCAACTTAATTAATCAAGCGTAATGGTTACTGTTTAACTATTGAAGTGTCAATAAAAAGTGCATCGTTTATTAAAACAAAAAGCTTATCTATAAAAGACTTGATTAATTTAATCGATGTAACCAAAAAAGAAAGAATGAAGGTTCGAGTAGACATATTATTGAATACAATTTAAATTCATAAATTTTTGCTGTTTAAACAAGTTAAACATATATGTATATACATATATGTAAGTGCATTTTATGTATTAATGTAAGTACATATTTTCCGAAAACTACAAAAATTGTGAATAGTTTTTCTTAATTAATACGAAGTACTGATTTACTTCGTTTACATAATTCAACATACAAATGTGCAAAAGCAAAGACTTTTGTAAAACCTTTTCAATGACTATAAATAAAGGCACTACTTTATCCATTTCGCAGGCCAACAACAACAGTAAGCGAGCATAGGACAAGTGGGATTTACCTTTCAATGGCCGCCACTACAACAACAACAACCACAACACTAGCAACAACCACCGGCAATAGCACCACCACCAACAACAATAACAGCAGCAACAACAACGGCCACAACAATAGCAACAACATTGTAACCGTACACGCCGTACTGAACAACCCACCCACCAACATTGCAGGTGGTGCAGCCGACGCCGCCACCGTTGCGATTGCCAAGGACATGTTGCAGCTGCATCATGGCGCAGCAGCGGCAGCAGCAGCAACAGCGGCGCTGAATAACAACAATAATAGTAACAGCAACAACAACAACAGCAGCAGCGGCGGCAACAGCGCGGGAAGCAACAATAACAACAGCGGCGCCGATCAGCTGACCAACAGCAGCAACAATTCAGCAAACCACCCACCTGCCACTAACAGCACCACCACCTCCTCCTCCTCCTCCGCCAGCAGCGGCAGCACCACCACCCCCTCCGCCAATGCCTCAGCATCGTCTTCGCCGCCATATGGAGAGCTACGCTTCAACCAGGAGGTACTGCACATCACGGACGCCGTGACGGTCATCGGACGCAACTCCTCCACATCGCTGGTCCACTTCAATGTGGCCGAGAACAACCTGGTGTCGCGCAAACATTTCCAGGTGCTCTACGACGTGGAGCTGCGCGCCTTCTTTGTCCAGTGCCTCAGCAAGAATGGCATCTTTGTGGATGATTTCCTGCAGCGCCGCAATGTGGATCCACTTCGTCTGCCGCAACGGTAAGTGGAGCTTGTAAATCGTAGAGGGACCAAATGTGCAAATTCTTTGGTAGGTTTTCCGTAGACTCTAAAAGAGTAATTATAAAACACTAAATTTAGTTTATCATCGCTTAAATGGGTATGGTTAAGTAAACTGATCTCTGTTTAATAAGTTTTAAACCTAAAAATGCTGAATGCTTAAAAATAAATTTGCAATCTTATACTTAAAAGTGCAGTTGAGTAAAAAAAAAAAAAAAGAGCAGCGTGGCCAACACGTTTTCCGGGCCTTAAACCATAAAATTATATTTGAGGAGTTAAAAAGAGGCGTGAAAAGCAAATATAAATCGTCGTATAGCTATAGTCAAGTACATGGGATGGTACATTTAAATATGTGACAATGATATATGTTTTTAGTCACTTAAAATATTAATCTTTACAAGTCAAAAAAGTATTTTAATATTGTTATTTTGACGTCTATGAACAATTTAACTAAATTGTACTGGGTACTAACAAGATTATCTCTAATCAATTTTCCCCTTTTCATTTGCAGCTGCTACTTCCGCTTTCCCAGTACGGAGATTCGCATCGAGTTCGAGAGTTATGTGCCCGACACTCAATCGGATGCCGCCGCCGGCCACTCACCATCGTTGGTCGTAAGCGCTGGTGGAGTGGGTGGTAGTGGAGCCCACGTTATTATTACTCCGCCGCCGAGGGACGAGCTTCACCAGCAGCAGATGCATCATCACCAGCAGCAGCAGCAGCTGCAGCAGCACCCGCACCACCAGCCACCGCACCACCAGCCGCTGCAACAGCAGCAGCCAGCGGCGCACCACCCACACCCGCACACACCACACCACCCGCTCCACCACACAACTCTGCACCAGCAGCAACAGCGCAGTGGCAACATCGTTGTGGCGCCTCCAGCCGGGACAGCTGCCCACCTGATCGCCGCCGGAGACGGAACCGGCATCTACTCTCCGCTCAAGATATCCATACCCAAGAAGGAGCAGAAGAGCCCCTACCTGTCACCAACTGGCAAGTGGAATTTTATCATATTTAAAAATTTAAAGAGTATAGGGCACATTATGTCAAATTAAACTTGAGCAGCTTGTGACATAATTGTGATGGCTAATTTGGTTGATCAATCCAAGACACATTTTTTTCCTAAAACCAAAAGCCATTATTGTCAAAAGTTGCACCGTTTAATTCAATTGAGGATAGTGAGCATATGTTTATTAATTTGTTAGCTCTCCAATTTTAATAAAGTTTATTTGATTGCAATCGCAGGTACAATAAGCGCTGCCAACAGTTGTCCGGCTAGTCCACGTCAGGGTTTCATTCAGAACCAGCCCAACAATTACAACAACTACAGTAACAACAATACAGTAAGTTAATAACATTAGACCTTGCTATACGAAGGCATACCAATGAGCCATTACCTCTTGCAGCAGGATCTGTTCCAGACGCCCTCCACAGCCAGCTACAATCACAACGAGAAGCCGCCGTACAGCTACGCCCAGCTTATCGTCCAGGCCATATCTGCCGCACCGGACAAGCAGCTAACCCTTTCGGGCATTTATTCGTTTATAGTCAAGCACTACCCGTACTACCGCAAGGAGACAAACAAGGGCTGGCAGAATTCCATACGTCATAATCTCAGTTTAAATAGGTAGCATATCGCCTAAAGCTCACAAAAAAAAAGTGTTTAGTCAGTGCTTGCACTTTGATCCCAATGTCTGCCAGAATCGTTGCTAATTTTTCCGCTTGTTTTTGAAGGTATTTCATCAAGGTGGCCCGCTCTCAGGACGAGCCCGGCAAGGGCTCATTCTGGCGCATTGATCCGGACAGCGGCGCCAAGCTGATCGACCACAGCTACAAGAAGCGTCGCCAGCGGAGCAGCCAGGGCTTCCGTCCGCCATACGGGATGCCCCGCTCGGCGCCCGTCTCGCCCAGTCACATGGGTAAGTGGGATTCTAAAATCTTCTCTTGGTTTTATATTTAATACGTTTTGATTCGCTTTAGATAACTCGCGCGAGAGCTCACCGCTGCAGGACATTGTGCTGCAATCTGCTCCCGGATCGCCGGGAATGTCGCTGGAACAACGCGCCGCTGATGCCGGTAAGAAGCATTATATGGTTTATTTAAATCAATACCAATCTTGGAGTAGCCAAGGCTTACACTATTAGGATTAAAATTTTACAAAACAATCACTTCGATAAGAATTTTAGAACACATATTTAGGCCATAAATTGCATTTATGGAATTACAATTATAGTTTTATTTCAAATTTAAATAAGTTGAATTAGTAATATGTTTTTGATTCCAATTTTGTGTAGATTAAAGAAACTTAGTAAAGTGTAACATATAGTAAAGTCCCAGCACAATTTGTAATCTTTCTTGTTGCCTTTTATTTGCAGAAATCATCTACAACTCTCAAAATGCACACCAGCAACAGCAGCACCAACAGCAACAGCAGCAGCAGACGCTGTCAAGCAATTCCAATCAGTACAGGTGAGCAAAAAATATACTTTTCTATACTGTGGCACACTCCTAATCATTCATTTGGTCCTTCAGCAGCGGCAGTCCGTACTACGTAACCAATCAAAACTCCGGGGTGGCCGTACCACAGGCGCTCGTTGAGGGAAGCGGAGCGAGCGGAGGCGGCGGGGTCGGAGCTCTGATTGCGCTAAAAAGGAATCATGTGATGGGCGGTGGAGCATCGCATTCGCTGCATCAGCAGCAGGCAGTGGCACAACAACAACCACAGCAACAGCAGCAGCAGCATTCAGAGATTATCTATGAGGAAATGCCGACCGACTACAGTGGCCACATCGAGGCCAGCGAGGAGGAGTGCGTAACCACTGCCACCGATGCCACCGTAGCCAAGCGACCCAAGTACGTGTCCGAGGTGCTCTGATGCGTGCGGATCCAGAAGCACCGGCAGAACAAGGGCAAATAGTGGGCCCACGGGTGGAAACGATTAGAAAGCAAAACATAAAGTATCTCCATCTTGTATATTGAATTTGCCAATCATAAACCTATCTATACCCCAAAAACAAATCAAAACAAAACACGAACTCAAACACAACATATGGATAAACAGCGCACGCGAAGCAAAGCAAAGCAAACGAACGCAAAGTGTATAAATTGATATGGAACATTTTACAAATAGCAACTGTGAGATTGTGTTTGCCATGTTGGCCATACAACCGTTCAACGGCGGCAACTACATACACACTTTTCGAAATTCGAAAACCAAACCGATTCGAAGTTACGACTTAATCCCTTAGATCTGACGAATTCAATATGCTCGATGACGCTACTCTCTAAGTAATATAATAAATTTTAAGTTTAAAGCAAGGTAAAGCAGCAAACAAAGCAAAATTATATAGATATATGCGATTGATTATTGTAATGATTGATGATTATGATGTTTAAGATGTTATAGCTATGTGACCGAAGTGTGCGAGAAGCGTGAGAAAATTGGGGGAAAATCAAGTAACAAGCAACCAACCACACAAGTAACAAACAAACAAACAAACAGGCGAATGAATAATATTACCTATCTACATACCTTTACCTATATCGATTTAAATATAAAATATATATATATATATATCTATATATATAAATATATATACAAAACATTAAAATACAAACAAAAACAAAAATGATGAAAATTAATAAGTAATATCTACAAATTTACGGATACAATAACAATATATAAAGATTGAAATGATAGCACATTATTTCTTATTAATGAAGAAAATCCCATTTAAGTGTTTGGACAAATTGTGTATTAAAAAACAAAAATCAAATGTATATATTGCTGTTTCTATTTATCTATGTTTGAACTATATATTCTTGGGGGAACTTTATAAAGGCCTAAATAGAAATCGATTTGTTGATTAAAGTTGAGTTTTATTTTGTGAAAATACATACATAGTTTAAGCAAGTTTATTTACAAACGATTACAGTCTAGTATAGAAGTTTTAAACAAAAATGGATTAGCTTGCACAGCTTTCGAATCAATGGCAACACATTTAAAGCTCAGTTTTGCCTGTTTTTGTCATATTTAGAGCAGTTAAATACTACTCCTAGTTGCTATCTTATACATAAAGTTGAACTTGTCCTCAAATGTCATCATTTTGGATTTTCCAGGCCCCTCGAAGAACTCGTTGGCTGTCATTTTTGTGTACTCGATAAGACCCAAAATGTTCTTCACATATTCGCTGTTGATTTTCTTTGCCCTGGGATCAAAGGGTATAGAGTTACGTTCGGTGGAGTTCAATTTCTCGACCTTGAAGGGATTTGGGTTGGCATAGTCATCCGCTGTTTTCTCACTAGGATTAGAAGGTCCAAACTTAAATACTGGCGCGATTTTGACGGCGGGTTTTGTCTCGCTTTGATTGGAGAGTCCGTGGAACTCCCACTTGTTGAGATCGCTCAGGTTGAGCACAAACCCATAAACCCCGACATACTTCTGCACCATGTCATAACGCACTCTCTCAGTCACAGATCCCTTGATGACCATCAAAAACTCTCTGAACACATCTGAGCCAAGTTCATAAATTTCTTCGGGAATCGATAACATTGAGATTTTTTTTTTCAAAAACAGCACAATCACATCGATGAGATTCTGGTCATGTACGTGATGCGCATGCTCAAAGTATAGAAGCAAATCCGGGTACGACATCTGGGGAAACCTTATCCTGAAGATCTCGTCACAGGCCATTTTAAGTGGTTCTACCATCCACATGTTGGCGCACTCCTTCAGCTTGATGATATCCGAGTTGCTGTAACTATTGAGCGTTTTCTTGTCGTAGGCGTATACATAGAGCCGAAACTTTTCGAAAATATCCGGCGTGACATCAGTTAGGTTTAACTCCCTTTTTTTCGCCTCTGCAAAACCAGGCTGGAATGCGCGCTTAAAGAACTCCGAAGCCACGCCCAATATCACCTTAATAATGTTAATATTTAAACACATATAATATACATATGTACATATCAACCAGTATGAATAACCTACCCTATGGCATCCGAATTTCCGCGCACCAACAATTATCCAGCAGTCGGCGAAATCATCCTCCTCCGTAAGTTTCTTATAAGAACAGGCCAGCCTTTGTAGATAAATGAATCTATGAGTAAGTATTGTTTTTGGCTAATAAATGTATGCTTACCAATTCTCCATAGTTGTAGTTTTAGTCTCTTATCGTCTCTGATTAAGGAATATGCGCAGCTTTTTGTGGCTTAGATCTCCAGCAGGATTGAATTGGTGTTTGATTGCAGTTTTTCTTTTTCTAAGTCAAGCCAACTGACTGAATGTAAGCTTTACACAAATGAAACATAAATTTTTTGTGGGGCCTTTCCCTTTATTTAAACAAAGCCAGCAAGAAGAGTCGGCATTTACTTGAATTTGTTAGAAGCTTTAAAAATGATCCAGTGGTTCGCCAAACAGCTGACAGAGTTGAATCTTATAAGGGGTATCTACCCCAGACAATTTGTTGGTCCTATTTTGATGTAGCCCTAATATTTATATGTTTTGTGTTTTAATTAAGTGCTAAGTGGTATAACGAAAACAACTACAATTTATTAATCAGCAAATTTGTAACTTATTAAAACAAGGATAAAGCTATAGTGAAGTAAATAAGTTTAGGCACCATAATTTATGACTATATTATACAAAATTAATTAATTATATTACCCTTATAGAATTGGACTAAAAGTTTTTTGTACCTGAAGAAGTACATTTTTTTTTTTATTTGGTAAAGCTGATAAATATAAAACGAATAGATAACCGTTATTGCGCTAACCAATTTTAAAATTGGTTAATTAAATAATGTAATGTAGTAAATATGCACCCTGACAGTAATCGGGCTATATGTATGTGGCGTCATCTGCTGGAAAATTTAAAATAATGTTCGTTACTTTAAAAAAACTGGTCCTAGTTAGAAAACTGTTGTATGAGTCAATACATATTGATTATAACTGACCTCTATTATTGTAGTCGTTATTTATGAATTCCTGGATAAAAAACGTAAAGTTAACTATCATGTTGTCATTTGTATTGGATAGTAAACAGTCATGCCTGATCTATATAATGGAGTTGTGTGTTATGCTTACACCTTCTCCACTAATTCCAGATTTTAACCTCGTATAAACACAGGTAACAGCGAATGATTAGAATTCTATTGAGCTGGTTGAGAACTGAAATTTGACTTAGCAATGACTCAAACCGGAACAGACCAGCTGGTATTTTCAACCTGCCCTGCCACGGTCACTCTATTCGAGATACCTGGAAAGTTCGCAAGTTTTTTCGTTTTGATAAACTATCAATTGTTAAAATGGTGGTCAAAGCTGTCTGCGTAATTAATGGCGATGCCAAGGGCACTGTTTTCTTTGAACAACAGGTGAGAGTTTACGATTTTATAATGTTCTTCGCTAGCAAATGACAGAAACATCAGCGAACAAAAGTAGTTCTAAAGGTCAAATTGCCGGCTTACCCCGCGCACTCTTCTATTTTCGATTTGCTGCTTGAAACACTTTCGAGCATTTCAATTGGGTCCGCCTGCGAAATATTGCCTAGTCACCTAACAAATGCACAATTATATAAGCTCAACAACGATGCGCACATGTGTGCGCTTAAGTACTTACAGCTTGGGTCAAGATTATAGCACTGAAGAACATAGTTTTCCACACAAAACTTTAAACATTACCAATACTATTACCATTATAATAATTTCACATGTTTATTGATTTCTTTCTTAAAATACCAAAGATACCAAAGTTACAAATATCTACATTTGTTTTATCAAAAATGAGATCAAAATAATAACAGTGCATATTCAAGGGCTTTAAGATAATGAACACAATTAAAATAAAAGCTGATTACAGGTTATGTGCTAGAGTTCCAGGCGCAAAAACTTTGTATAGAAAAGATAACACAATAAGTATTTTGCTGTACAATATTTTTTGAGCTACCTTAACCTACCAACATATATTGTAATGCCTCTTACTATAACAATTTTTTAAATTCCTAAAATTTGTATATTCTTTGTGAACTGAAAAGGACATTTATAGATACTAGCAACGTAAATTACTATTAAAAGTGCCTTTTTCGATGGCATGTAAAACTAGTTTTATAATGATCTAAAAGAACATTCCAGAAAAAAAAACATTAGTATTAAAATAACTGCTGAAATGGTTATTAAGCATAATTAGCAGTAAATTAAAATCAAATGTCATGATTAAAAACAACTTCTGCGTTATCAAAACGCTTACTTTATCTTACTATTCCTTTTTTTTCCCTCCCACAGAGCAGCGACACGCCCGTGAAGGTCACCGGCGAGGTGTGCGGCCTGGCCAAGGGTCTGCACGGATTCCATGTGCACGAGTTCGGGGACAACACCAACGGCTGCATGTCATCGGGGCCGCATTTCAATCCCTACGGCAAGGAGCACGGCGCCCCCGCCGACGAGGACCGCCACCTGGGCGATCTGGGCAACATTGAGGCCACTGGCGACTGCCCCACGAAGGTCAACATCTCCGACTCGAGGATCACGCTGTTCGGCGCCGACAGCATCATCGGACGCACCGTGGTGGTCCACGCCGATGCCGATGATCTCGGCAAGGGTGGCCACGAGCTGAGCAAGTCCACGGGCAACGCCGGTGCTCGCATTGGATGCGGCGTCATTGGCATTGCCAAGATCTAACTGATAATCTATTCCGAAGTCGGCCCTTGTGCTGAACTACTCTATTTAGCACTACCTACTGGAGATATGCAAACGATACGATATACTTCTACATATACATAGCCTGTGGTCTGTTAGTTTAATACGCAACCTTTAAGGTTCAATAAATTGGTGTTTTTAAATTGACCTATACCCGAAAAGAAACGTGTTTTGTATTACGAATTTCAGGTTATTCGTTTTCTTAAACCCAAAGTTTGACCTTGTGGGCAAGCGTAATTGAATTGGAAAACAAATTTCTCGATTTATAGGAAAATTTATAAACCATTTAAATCGGCAAAATCCAAAGCTTAAGCTTTGTCGTGAAAAAACAAAAAAATCACGATGAGGTACTCATTTTTTAAATGTCTTGGATGACATACATATCTATTTTAGATTATCTTTAGTTTATTTTGGTTACTTCCAGGGGCAGCCTAGTTAAAAATCGTTATTACACACTTTATAAACAATGAGAAAAGTTGTATTATTTACAAAACATGATGAAGGCCAATCAACTCGCCAGATGAGTAGAAAACAATATTAATTGAATAAGCTACAATACAAATGGACTACAAGGAACAGATTCGTACTACTATATGGATTCCAGGTGTGCAATTAAATGGCCTTAGGTCTTGTTGAAATATGACTGGTAGACAATGCCCAACGAAGAAGTGGCGAAAAGCGTGAAGTAACTCCACCAGGTGGCAAAACCCAGAAAGCCCTTGTACACCTCCGTGGAGAAGACCTGAAAACATCTAGGTTAATGGCGATTTCGAAATGCAGAAGATAAGTTCTTACATTCTTAAGGCTGCTGAATGAAGCCTGCAGCGATTGCGCCGACTCCAGGATGTTGAATTCGCCATCTCCTTGGGAAACGGCACTGCTGCCACCAATAGGCTCCACTTCGCTGGCCGCGCACTCGTGCTGCAGGACGACGCTGTCCTGGAAAATGCCCGACCAACTGAAGCCGCCCAAGCTCTTGTACATTAGCGTGAGATAAAGGCATAGAATCAGCGGGGCAGCAAACTGCAGGGTCACAACACACAGATAATAGAAAATCGACGAGATCTGTCCATAAGAAAATACAATGAGTTTACTCCATTTTGAGTTTCATACATGAGTGCTGTTTTACCTTCTGTTTAAACTCCACATTGGTGATGCGGCCGGCCTCCTTGCGCAGATCTAGGATCTTGTCGTGGGCCAGATTCAGGTACGATTGCAGATATATGGGCATCAGGGCAAAGCGCACCACCACCACAAGGATCACCAGCAGCAGGCGAAGGGTTTCGAAGACGTGTGGCTTCAGTCTGCAGCAAATGAAAAGAAAACTCGGAGATATAAGCATTTAAATAAGAGATCAAGAGAGGGAGACTATTGCTTACAGTGGCTGTTGCATTCCCTGGAAGACGCGCACCGTCAGGTAGTCCCGGCTAATGGGTCGTATCCACAGAATGACTAGGATGAAGGGCAGAACAAAGCTCAGGTTGAGCAGCACTTGCAGGAGCCGATTGCCACGGCAATACTTCAGTGAGTCCCAGTGCATCTTGGCCATTCGTAACCCGGGAAAGGTGAACAGCGAGCCGAGCAGGCCACAGCCCATGGCCAGAAAGAACTTGACCACTATCTTAGAGGCGGGACCGCTACAAAAACAGAGGAAAAATGTAGTGATAATCAGTGATTGCTAACTAGTTTCAAAACTCACGACGATGGCAGGCCCTGCTCGGTGAGGAACTTTGACGCACTGGCATTGAAGCTGGCATAGGCATCCTCCAGACCGGTCTCCAGGATGCGCTCGTCCACGATCAGCACGACCATGGCCACCAGCAGGTAGACTAGGCAGGCCACAATTCACCATCGATCGCTCGCCGATGGACTCCTCACTCTGGAAGTAGAGCACCGTCAGCGAGGAGAGTAGCTTCAGGGCAAAGAAGATGACCAGCAGGCACCACACCATGCTCAGGTTGATCTCCTGGCGCAGCGGATAGAAGAAATGGAAAAGCTGTGAGGGATAAAAAACAAAATTAGAAGCATTATTAAATAGTTTCGTTTCTGGAAATATCAACCATGTTAAGTTTAGAGCTAATGAAAACTGAGGAGAAAATCATGTGCACATTCTATATTCTAATTGATCAACAAATAGGTAAACCATTTGAAGAAATTTCAGTCAAACAATGTCAAGGAACACCAGTAATTTGAAGAGGAAGGTTAATAGTTTTGCGGAATCCCTATTTTGCCCACCTCTGAGACCACGTAGACGATGCCCGTGTAGACGCTAAAGTCCAGCAACCATTGGTACTCCGTAAAGTAGCGCAGGTGCACCACATCCCGCTCCAGGACCGGTGACGTGAGTAGCTCCACCTCGATGCTGCGCGGTATGTGAAACTGTGCGCCCGCGCACTTGCTCCGGCTCCCGATCCCGATCCATTTGCATGCTTATTCCGGCCACCTTTGGGCGGCTTCTCCTTGGGCACTCCGCCGCGGGAGCGCAGCTCGTCGTCCGTGGGATGCAGGTATCGATGCAGGCCAGTGCGGCACAAGATCCACTTGGCGAAGGAGTAGTGCGGACTCAGCTTCTGGATGACACTGACCATCACCAGGGTGATGACCAATTGGGCGCCCAGCACAGCCTGCAATTGGTTAAGGTAGAACTGTTAGTTGGGCAGCACATGTCGTTGTGGCTATTTTTGGGTCACTGCGCTCCAATCTATTTTTGGTCCATTATTACGACGGACTCCTCATTTTTCCGGGCAAGCCGGTTCGATTGACCAGTATTACCCCGTCAAAAACCACTTCACAGTCATCTCCACTCATCTTACCATCGCTTCCTATTGCTTTGGACCCTTGAAAGTTTCTGAAGTTGTAGCTTGTGCTAATTCCAGCGCTAATTAATTCATCATTGTTAATTAAAAGCGGAAATCTCTAACAATGTTCGTCAAAAATTTTCTTTTGTGCGGGCAGTGTGACCGTTTGCTTTGTTCCCAAAAGACGGCAAAGAAAAGTATCGAGTACTTTTGCATAAAGAATTGGCGCCAATTGGAATTTCAAAATAGTTTGAACTTTTTTTTTTTAATAAATCTAATTTATTTATTAACAAATATTAAATACCACAACGCTAAAAGCTAAATGTTTGTCTTAATATCTTGGTAAAATTGCCATATAAGTGTGAATTTTATGATTTTAAATTGAAATTAGTAAATAAAAACATATAAAGCTTAAAGCCTTACCAACCTCCCTTTGTTTCTAATTTCTTATTATAAATTGTAAAGTCAGTTCTAAATTCCTGTAAAAACAAGGTCAATACAAAAATCGGAAACATGTCAAAAGTTAATAAACCGTACTTTACCAAAGTCTGGGATCTTGGCAAGTGGGATTCGCGGGACATAAAGCACTATGGCTCAATAAAGCGCATCCAAAAACAGCTTCGAATTGGAAACTGGGAATATCTCTGTCAACATCCTGAGGTAATTTTATTTAATAAAATAGTTTAATGTTATTTACATTCGGATCTATATCTTTCAGATACGTGCCATAATTCGGGTTATTCTGCACCAGGCACTCAATGCGAAACCAAAACCAGAAAATCTGCGAAAGTTTGTGGCGGAACTATTCAACTGCAATCGAAACCCTTTGCTAGTGCCTATGGTAAGGTTTTCGCTATTATTATTATCCCTATCCTATATTATATATTATTTAACTTTATTTGATAAAAGAAAATCAAATAGTTTATGTAGATATCTGCTTTATGAAAAAACAAGCTTCTTGTAATGTTTTATATATTTTATATATATATCGTTTTTTTTGGAAATAAGTGGGCAAAACAAGTTTACAAACATTTTGCATGAAATTTTAGTGCTAATAGTACTTAAACATCTTTTGCCCACTGTATATGTTTTATTAAGCATTCAATCAATACCACCAATATCCCCAGATAAACACCCAGCTCAAGTACGTTAAGGATCAGCTGAGTCGAGGTCGATGGAGCCAGTTCGATGCTGAGATGCTGTTCATGGATAGTCCTTCGACGCACTCGCTCCTTTCAACAACCTCCGAGGACATCAATGTGCATTCCCGTGCTCACCTATGCCCTTGTCTTCAAAAAACCCGACGAGTGTGGCATCGACAAGCCGCCATTCTAGAACCGAAACAAGCTAGTGAAAGTGAACATATTTCTAACTCAGAAAATTATTTTTGAAGTGATTTCGTTTTAAAAAAGAGAAGGTATAAAATTAAATTGAGAAAGATTTGTGGGGAATATTTTCAAAAAAAAAAAGCTAGGACCAGCATGTCATTAGCTGAATTCAATAAAGCATATTTTATAAGAAAATTTGAGCATTTTGAGAAACAGTTTAAGAACTCTTCATCATAAAAATTGACATATAAAGTTCTTCCAATAAAATAATTAATTTTAAAATGTTTGGTATTAATTTCAAGTGTATTGTTTGTTTTGTAACTTTATTTTTTGCCTAATTCCGGGCTTTTTATTAGAGAGTAAAAATAATGATAAACTCATGTTCCATTAAATGCCGTTCAAAACAGACCTAGAAAACCATATCTTGAACTTGGACACTAGCTGAGAATCAGTCATAAATTATAAAAATTATTTAGTTGACAAACACACACATTTTTAATTTCGCTGTTTTGGTATGAACTAATTTTGTAAGAGTGTTCTGAAAAATGTCTATAATAAATGCTTTTTAAATTTGAACCAGACAACAAAATCTAGACTTTAAACTTCAGTTAAAATGCAGCCATTAACGGCTAAGTGAAAATCTTATAGGTAAAACCCAGACCTTCCCCAACGTTTATGCTCCAGCGACATCTAATTTAATTTGGGTGGAAAAATATCAACGCATGAGCGGAGCGATCATGGCCAAAATCGTATATAAAAACTGAATGTGGTGAGGCTTGGTGGGTCAGTCTAACCTAGGAATTCTAAGATCACACATTCCGATGACGGCTCTTGGTACAAATGATACAAAGCCTGCAAGCTATTCGTACCCATTTGCTGATCTGGCGGATGAGCGGACGCGGGATTGGCCGCTGGTGGAGTCCCCATGGAATGTGCCCCTACTGCTCGCTCTCTATTTGCTGATGGTGCGGTACGGACCAAAGTGGTCAACCAGGTGAGGTCAAGGGGTTATCCATCCATCCAGACAGAGATTATAAAGACCCACGGGTTACAGGTACAAGCCGTTGCAGCTTCGAGTGCCAATGTTCTTACACAGTTTAGCCATGGTCTTCCTGAATGCCCACATCTGCATAGAGCTCTTAACGGCTTCAAGGGCCCTCAACTATAGCTTTAAGTGTCAGCCGTGTCGGGTGAGCTATAATCCAAATGAAATCCGGGTAAGTTTGAGCACTAAATCATCATATCATAAAGATTGCAATAAACACGACGTCTTTATTAATCAGATAGCTGCGGCCTTTTGGTGGTTCTATATTTCAAAAATACTGGAATTCGCAGACACTGCCTTCTTTATCCTGCGCCATAAGTGGACGCAGCTGAGCTTCCTGCATGTGTACCATCATAGTACCATGTTCGTATTCTGCTGGATATTGATCAAGTGGATACCAACGGGTTCAAGTGAGTCCCTGTTTTTCAATACGCGTATTTTCTAGAAAAAATCTTTTGTTTTCCGTGCAGTTTATGTGCCAACCATCATAAACTCCTTTGTGCACGTCATAATGTATAGCTATTATGCGTTGAGTGTCCTGGGTCCTCGCGTCCAGAAGTTCCTGTGGTGGAAGCGCTACCTAACTGGCCTACAGTTGCTGCAGTTCACCATCCTTCTGCTCTGGGCCTCACAGATGGTTATACAGAGCTGCGAATTCGGAACCTGGATAAGCTTAATTGGTGCCGCCTACATGGTGCCATTCCTCTTTATGTTCGGAAAATTCTATGTCCAAAAATACAAAGTGTCAACAGTGGCCAAAAAAGCCACGTAAACGAAATAATTATTCCTAGCACCAGATGTCTTTCTTCGTCGATTGTCATGTGTGAATTGTTACATTTTTATGTTATTACAAAGATAACACTGTATTTAAAGTATTTCAGTTCATAACATTAAAAGACGAAGAAAGACTTTAGTGTGAAAAAATTAACAAATGTTTAAGATTTTATAAAATACGATTTGTTTATAGCTTCAACGTGACACTTTCAGTGGTTATAGCATTGTATATAAAAGTATTATCGATTGGCTTGTATTGTTTGGTTACAATCTTGATCACCTCTTGGGCAGCACAACCACCTGGAAAGCGATGACAAAAGAATATATATCTCGGTATCCTGAAGACGGGAAATTTACTGACCTATGAAAGCGGACACTGCATGCAGCTCGGCTCCGCCGTAGCGACAGATCTCGTGCAGCACATCGTCGCTGATGCTGGCATGCATACCCAGATCGCTGAGCATCTTGGCGGCAATGCTCTTCAGGCGTCCGATGTCCTGCTCCACGGTGCACTCGCCGGGAATGTGGCCACATTCGCTAAGGAAACGCTCGTAGGCGCGCAGCGCAAAGTTGTAGGCCGTGAGGTTGCCCTGCAGCTCGTTGTCCTCAACTGGGAGTGAAATTAAGTTTTCATAATGATATTATACGAATTGCAAAGGATTCCCACCTAGTGGCAGCAGGCGACTGCTCTTCTCGTATTCCTCAGCAATGCGAGTGCCCCTTAGGACCGCCAATCCGGCTGCTTCCCGGCAAATCAGACGCACACTCCTCTCATCGATGCTATCGGCAGGGCAGGGTCAATTGCTTGAGGTACTCCTGGCACTTGTGGTACACCTGGTCGGCGTCCTGCAGCGCCTGTTGGCGGTAGATGTGCTGCAGGGCGATGTAGGAGTCCGTGTTGGCAGTCATATCCGGCAGAACGCCCGGCAGCGGCAAATGACCATCGTTTTCGTGTATTACAAAGTGCTTTAGGGCCTTGGCCATGATCCAGAAGACATTGCTCTGTGAATACAAAAGAGAACTTTATGGTATTTATAGGCACGCAGAGCGAAACTGACAACCACCTTCTTGTTAAGCTGGTCACAGGCATCGTCCTCGAATATGTCTTTAAGACCCTTAGGAACCTGTCCCGCTCCAAATGCTGTATTGACCGCCTTGATGGCCTCCTCGTGGTTCTCCTCATCCGGCTTCATCTCCTCCCTGATGGCCTCTCTCAACTGATTCTTCTCCTTATAATTTCGGGGAGTTCGAGCACCATCCGTCTGCTGTTTCTGCCAGACATTGAGGTATTTGTGGAGCACCAGCAGCCAGGGCACCTTGCTGGTCACCTCCGTGCCTTCGAGATGCTCCCGCAGAGCATCAAATGGGTGCTCCAGGCGCAGATCAAACTGTCTGTTATCTGGATGCGCCTCCACAATGCAGTGCTCTCGAATTTGCAGGCGTATGGTGCCTAGCATGCCCAGCGATCGGCAGTAGATCAGTGGCACATTGACCTCCCACAGTCGTTCGGCCAAAAGAAGCAGAGTTTGCTCGTTCAGGTTGGAGGCAATGACCAAATCGAAGCTATCGAAGAAGTTTGGCCTATTGGCCAATATATAGTCGGCACTTTCCTCCACATAATCGCCATTAACATCAGGATTGAGCTCTTGGAGTAGTTGCATACAAGCCAAAGCTTTGGATTTTCCCAGATAGCTTTGATCCAGGAAGAAACTATTGAAGAAGATTGTATTAAATTGGGTTCGAGAGTAGTGGGGCTTTTACCGACTTGTTGCCCAGGTCCTCCTCCTTGACGGTGCTCCCATCGGCCACAGTGAAGCCTCCAATACCGGGCAGAACCAATCCTTTGGCTGTTTCACAGCCCACAGCCGTAACATTTACCAAACAAATAGTGGCTGCCTCCAAAAGCGTCTGTCCATGTTCGCCCCACAGCCTAGGCAGTATAAATATATGTAAAATAACTTTCTTAGTCTATTATACAGATCATACCTGATTTGTCTGTCATATTTCTTGCTTTTATCCGAAAGTTCCGGGGATTTGGGCGCTGGCGAGGACATTTTCCCGAGATTTGCATGCAAAAATGAGCCGGTTGCAAATAAATCACAATGACAGTGTTGTAAAGCGCTGGCAGTGAACTTTTATGATGCCCAGATTGTTTGTTGGGTGTAATGTTGAGAACACTTAAGGAAATTTGAACTCTTGCTTATTCAAAACATTTATTGACTATTACGTATTACATTTCATTTAATTTTATTGCATTAGACTACATCTACATACAGGAAATCAGTCTTTACAAATAAATTGTATAAACAGTTGATAAATAATAAAATTAACGTCTGAGCAAATGAAAGTGTCGGGCTTATGACATTTTTGAATAACATTCCAGGGCTATTGTTCGGTGAATTTAAATTTAGATTTTGAATTAACTTAATAATACCGCAAACTATTTGTTTGCTGGGCAGTGTGAGCTGCGCGCCCTTTCCAACACTTGTCCGATAATGAGCAGCTGTTTTTCGTGTAATTTCACAACAACATTTTCGTCGCTGCGTTTCTTGCTGCATTTTTGCTAGTTTTAAATCGAATTTGAACTAAATACAGATCAATATTATCACGGAGAGAATGCCAGCCAAAAGAAGAACTGCAAATGCGGCGTCAACCAGCAAAAACGGCGATTCCCCATTAAGTCCGCGGGCAGACGATCCAGCGTACCAAGAAAAAAGAAAGAAAAACAATGAGGTAAGTGTTTCGCTTGTAAACAGAGAGCATATACACTTATAGATATTGGGAAACATGTTGCTCTGGGCCCCCAGAAGATACCCAAAAATAGCTGCAACTATATTGATTTATTATTATTCTCGGAATAGGCTGTACAGCGCACTCGTGAGAAGACCAAGAAATCGGCTGAGGAACGGAAAAAAACGCATCGACGATTTACGAAAGGAGAACGCCGCTTTAAAAGTGAAGATAGAGCAGGGCGAAAAACATATATCCACTCTGAGGGATCTGATAATCTCGGGCGAGAAAACTGAGGACGGACACCGCATTATCCAAGAGATTCTCGCTGGCCCGGATCCAGATGACAATGACTAACGAGGAGCTGCTCTTGATTTATTTTATAATATTTACCTACTTTTAAGCTGGATTAACTAAATCTAACCATGTTAGTTTTAACTATTCAAACAAATCGGTGCAATCGCTCGAATTCTATCACCTACTTATGATCAGAATTTCCATTCTTTTCCACTTTGTCACAAAGTGTAAGTTATCAAAATGACAAATGCAAGATTAAAATTAATTCGAACAAGAACAAAAACATGTTAAAATCTAATCTAATTACATTAAATAAAGAACTTACCTATTTTTATAAATGTAATTTAATATCTATATTAATTTTTAATTGAGCAGTATGCACCAGAACAAAAAATATTTTACTTTACTTTTCTTCATGTATTAATTTTCCTATGATTTTGTCAGTGTCTTATTGAATCACTAAATTTAGTAAACATTTTCTTATTTTTGAAATGAATCATGTGGTTTCACTTATGCAGGGCGGAAGTAATTCTCAAAAACAAAATCTAAAATACTTTTGCTGTAGGCTAAATTTTTTATTTTAGTCCCCAATGTTACAAATGATTAAATTGGTATTCTAGTACAAGTAAAATTTTCTTCAACTTCTAACTACCTTTTAAGTAGAATTTCCCGGAAGCCACTTACCGTCGTAAACGTCCAGCCTATCCATGTGTAGGCTGAAAACCTCGTCCATTTTTTGGGCTATTAAACTAGAACTAGAACTAGCGTGAAAATCTCGTAGTGCCAATAAGTTTTAGGTGTCCCGTTAAGTCTTGCTCTCCTTGCTTCTGTTGTTGGCGCTGCTTCCGTCTCTCTGCCTCTGGCGCCTCTCCCACTTCATTGATTTATAGCACATTCATTTGGTGCAGTACACAACTCGACAGAACGGCGATTTAACTTGGGTTTCGTGTCGAAATATGAGTTTTTATTGTGGGGCTTTTTTCGCGTTTAATAAATTGCCTTCTTCCGCTAATTAGCACACCCACACCGCACAAACTGATTTCCGATCCGATTTAAATTTGAAGTTGCTCACATGGCACGAGGCGAAAACTGAAATGTGCTGCTAGTTTTTGGAGCGCTGACTTTGTTGTATTTGGCTGATCCACCACTGAACGTTTATTTCCTTATTTTTTATTTATAATTTCACGTAACTTATTTTGGTTGTTTTGGTCTCTCGCTTGCTCTTTCGGTGTAAGGCCAAGGCTCGCTCAAATTCACTCTCCGCGTCGGTGTTGTAAAGTGGTTGCAGAGAAAAACAGCTGTTGACGTTGCCCATTAAAAACCGTTAAAAGCTACAATTTTTGTAAGCTTTTTATTAGGAAAAATCTTTTGAAATCTATTCACACCGATTTTTCACATTTTGTTATTCAGAGAACCATTTAAAAATTTAAATTTAAATATTTTGAAGCACTGTTATTTAATTTAAGGCTTAATGTTTTAAAATTAAGTTTGAAAAAAAATTATTTTCCAGCACTTAACCCTGATTCAAGTTTTAAATTATTGACTTGTTTCTCTATTTTAAAACTCGACTTTATTTCATTTCAAATCAAAATTTCCCAAAATGTAACATTCAAATGGATAACCCGTTACTTTGACAACACAACATACTTTTAAATCCAAAAAAACCAAAAAAAAAAAAAACATTTTGAATCACAGAAGTTTTATTACCATATCATGTTATAAAATTTAGTTAGATAATAATGCTGTTGCCCTTAATGAACTTTCAGTCTGCTGAAGACGACGCCAATCCGAATGTTACGATTCTAAAACGCCAGATCGCTGAAGATGGAACTAAAACACAGGCACTGCTGCTCCAAGCGTTCCGTTTCGAGTTGTTCGATGACACCAATGCGTACCCACTCCTCCAGGATCAGCTCCATCGACAGCCAGGAGGCAGGAGTCACTGAAGCAAGCCCAGGATCAGTCATGTCCCCTGGAAAACCTGATCCCCCCATGAAACACAAACAACAAAAGGGTTCCTTTCATTTTTGTTTGGAAAACGATTCCGAAAGGCCAAGAATCAGGATCAGGTAAAAAGCAACCACTTATATTTAGGGAAACAGGATATCAGGAAGCTAATCCGCTTGTACTGCAAGTGTGAGAACTTGTACAACCCAAAAAACCAACACTACGGCAACAAAGAGATCGATGAGGATTGCTATTGCTATATGGTGGGGTCGTTTCCAGGAAAGACCAGCTCGGAACTGAGATCCTGTCTTGAGGTGCTGAGAAATCTCTTCGAGAAGGAGTATACCATTATCGAAAGGAGACGTCGGCAATCCGGAGAAGTTGTGACGCCTTCGATTCGCTACTACAAGGAGTTCCTTTTCTTGGTCCCTCATCTCCGCACCGACACCGATTTTCTTGGCAGTGGAACCCAGCTTGCTGTCGGCCGGAAAACTTTCTTCTACGGATCTGAAAAGCCAAACGGTCGCCACCGAGATATTGTCTCATAAACTGAACAATTTTACAGGTTTTCCTTTAGCTGCG
This sequence comes from Drosophila gunungcola, assembly GCF_025200985.1. Lineage (NCBI taxonomy): Eukaryota > Metazoa > Arthropoda > Insecta > Diptera > Drosophilidae > Drosophila > Drosophila gunungcola. The sequence continues at coordinate 384,356 of NW_026453179.1, forward strand.
TTTCCCGGCCACCTGTCCATCTTCCACAAGAGCGTCAAACAGAAGAAAGCGGAGGCTACTGAGCAGAAAGGTCAGGAGGTCAAACTTAAATGGGAAAAAGATGAACTGGAGAAAGAAATAGAAAGTGGGCAAGAGGATCAGAAGAATGAAAAATCTAGTGATCAGGAGCATAGAGACGAACAAAGAACCAGTGAGCAAGAGGAAAAGGACAAAATCAACGAACTAGAGGATCAGCAGCAGCAGCAGGTGACCTTTTCACCTTCGTTGGAACAGGAGTCCATATATTCAAGCCATAACAGATCCCTCTCCAAGGTGTCCACCCAATCTTCTTTCTATGCCAATGAGCGGGATCTGAAAACCACAGAGTTCAATTGCTTTTGCCAAACAGAAAGATCGACCGAGGGTCAGGAACCTAGACCAGAGTCCTTCCAAAAGCACGTAGCCTGTCCCTGGCAATCGGAAACTGCGCCTTGTGTGCCAAAATTGTAAGGAAACAGGATTACCCCATATAGCCAAATGTCGGGAAATAGGACCTGAATCTAATCAAAAACCCGTTTCCTGCCCTTGGCAATCGGAAAACTCGGGTTGTGTGTCCCCCAAAATCCACTCCTCAACCCCCTATCTCCGTTGAAAATAAACAATTTGATCAATCTGGAAAGGACCAACAATTGCAGATGCTTTGTGATATGATACGTACCGAACTAGCCACTGCTCCAGAATTCATATACCAAGACGTCAAGTGGCGGATAGTAGAGATTTTGAGGGAGGTTCACAAAAAACAGTTGGCTACCCAGAAAACCAAGCTTCAGAAAAGACCACGTCGACCAATGCCGCCCCAGAAACGCCCCTCTCGGGATTCGGAGAGATCGGATAAAAAGTCCCAGGACAAAGGCATCTCGAGGATCTGCGACCATCTCAAGTGCAGTCACTGTCCCTACTGCTGCCGGCACAACAGCTGAACTGGAACCCAAACCAACACATTGTTATCAGCAATAACCCTGACCCACTTAATCTAGAGATAAGTCAGCTCGAGCTACAATACCACTTTCTCTCAGACGCAAACACAGTAACACATTGGAGCGCCATGGAGGTGGACGAACTGATCAGCAACTCTAAGCTGCTCAAACACTGGCCAAGTTTTCTGATTGCCCTGGGTCTGATTTGGATCCTCAAAGATGCGTTCTACAAATGGAGTCGAGGACCCCAAAAATATACCCTGGAGAACCGAGAGGAAGACAAGGGTAAGCTTCTTTTTATACATTTATAAAAGTAGTTTTATTATACCGTAAAATATATTCTTAATATAACGCCTTAATTGCTTTTATAGTTTCTTTTGCTTTAAATAACAAGCAGTTTTTCGGAAAAATGATTAATTATACAATTTGATTAAAAATAACTACATTTTGCAGATGAAGATTTGGAAGATCTGGAAGATGAGCTGCAGAAACCCCAGAGATATACCCTAGAGAACCGAGAGGAAGACGAGGGTAAGATTGTTTTTATACATTTTCAAAATTAATTTAGTCATACCGTAAAAAACTTTCGAGTTTTAAAGATGTTTTTTGTTGAAAAACTGGTCGAAACCCAAAAAAAATTACAATCTTATTGGGTAAAGCTAATGTTATTATCTACACTTAAATTCCGGAGATTTCGAAAACATATATTGACTTTTATAATATTCTTATTATAACGCCTTAATTGATTATATAGTTTCTTCTGCTTAAAATAACAAGGAATTTTTTTTTGGAAAAATGATTAATTATACACTTCTGTTTTTTAAATTTTATTAAAAATTACTATATTTTGCAGATGAAGATTTGGAAGATTTGGAGGATGAGCTGCAGCCTGCATTGGAGGAAAAGCCCCATGTGCCGTACGTGCCTGGCAAGAATCTCAATTCAAATGGTGCGGATATCTTCTATGAACTTATGAGAGGGCGACGTAGCATTCGCTCCTTTAAAAGCCATCCAAAACCAGATATCAGCATTATAGAGGACTGCATTCGGGCAGCGGGAACTGCTCCAAGTGGTGCTCATACAGAACCTTGGACATTCTGCGTCGTGGAAAACCCAAGAATAAAACAATCCATCAAAGAAATTGTGGAGCAGGAGGAGCTTATCAACTATAGTCAGCGAATGCATCCACAGTGGGTCACAGATCTGCGACCCCTGCAAACCAATCATGTTAAGGATTACCTCACAGATGCCCCATACCTCATTCTGATCTTCAAGCAGATCTATGGGTTATCGGAGGACGGAACGCGGAAGCGACACTATTACAACGAGATATCTACTTCGATTTCGGCTGGTATCCTTTTGGGAGCTCTTCAAGCTGCAGGACTTTCGTCCCTGGTCACAACACCTTTAAACTGCGGCCCTGCATTGAGATCCCTGCTCAAGCGTCCCATAAATGAAAAACTTCTTATCCTTCTGCCGGTGGGTTATCCAAAAGACGGCTGCAAAGTGCCAGATTTGAAAAGAAAGAATTTGTCGGACATTATGGTTACATTTTAGGTATTATTAAGTTTTTGAAAACCTTAAATTAACAATAAAAACAAATAAATTGGTATTTTTATTCTGAAAAGTTGTCCTTTTCAAGTTCTAAAATTCCAAGTCGCAGATTTTCCGGAAAAAAATAAAAAGGGTTTTTGAATTTGTTGTGAGTCATGAAAAATAGTAAAATCAAATTTTACAAGAAAGTTTCTTACTAAAGATGATGGTTGTTTTTTCTCGTCGCTTACAAAGACTTTTAAGAATTTAAAATTGTTGACTAGCATCTAAAAACAGTGTTTTATTTATTGCCTTATTTTCTTCTGAATACTAGTTTAAAATCTGAAAATACAAAATCCTTTCAACGGTTGTTTTTACCAACCCTGAATACTAATGGCCGACTACCAACACTACTGCCTAGTCATTTTAGGGAAAAACATCCTTGTTTCATCGATGTTTAAAATATTAACGAAATGTTATCATCGACGTCTACTTTATTGCAAGCGTTCAATAAATTTATTAATTTGTTGTATATTTTAACAATACCAAAAATTGATCAAAGTGAATTAAAAAAAAAATCAAATACAATTAATGTAAATAAACATGATATTATGTAAACATCATGATCAGCAAAAAAGAAGCGTAAAAATAGTTTGCTACCTTTTCTTGACACATGATACATGTTAGCCTATATCGATGGTGTAAATATCGATAAGAATAAACAGAAAAATTAGAATGAAATTAGCGGTGAATTTACGTGCCTGTGGTGGGTTTGTGTTTTGTTGTGAAATGTTACCGAAACGTCGAACTAACAGAAAGAGAGAGATGGATGGATAAACACCGATAGTCCCAGCCAAACATCGATATTTTTAAAAATCGATGTCATTGATGCTGGCATCGAAGTTTCCCCACCACTATACAAAAGCAAAGGAAAAATTTCTGCGTGCGGTCGTGTTTTGTGTTCGAATCGAGAAATCCCAAAAAGCCAGCCATCCGGTCTTAAACAACTAATTAAAAAGCTACCGTTGAATTGGCCGGATTCGGTTTAGGAACTTATAGCCCTGATCGAAAGGAAATTACAATCAAGGTGGCCGTTGCTAATAAGTGTTCACGAATGAGAGCGCAAAGCAGATGGCGGAGAGCGTCCCGCGCTTCAGTGTGTGTGTGTGTGAACGAGTAGAAAGCGGCGGTAAAAACCTTCGCGTGTAACCCATAAAAAACGGCGGATTTTAATCTAAAAAGATATGTCTTATTGAAAAATGCGTAATAATAGAGTTACGCAGGGAAATTGAAAAATCCCTGAACAACAAGAGCAACAGTCGCCAAGGAGCAGAATCGGCGGACGAAAACAAAAACGCTTTAAAACGCAGTCGCCGATACAGAAAGTGCCAGCGTGTGCGTGTGCATATGTGTACGTAGTAGTGGGCAAAGAGAACGGTGGAAAAAATAAAAACTGTGGAGGTGCAAAACGCGCGGCTGATAAAGATTGTGCTATTCACACAGAATATAAAAGAAAAAAAACAACCAAATTGGTTGAATAATATTTAAGCCAACGCCAGTGCTGCAAAAATCGGTCCGCATTATCATCAGTGTTGCACATCGCTGCCGCCCCACGCATAATCCAACACTTTCCCCTCCACCCACACATACACGGATTTGGATTCCTACGTCTGCATTATTATATTGCGCTTATTTTCAGTCGCTAGGTGAGCCGAAGTCATATGTATTTATTTTGTTCCAAAACAAATTTCCCGATCCAATTGCCCGCTGGCAGCGGGAAAAGTGCTCCCGCCTGCGCTGAAACTGTACCATATTGTGGAAGAAGAAATGGGAATGGAAATGAACATGGGATGGGAATAGGTATGGGCAATGGCATGCGGAGGGTACTGTGAACATCGCCTAAGAGGAATGCAATAAGATAAACAACAGGGTTCAAAACAATAACAGCAAAACATCTATATGTTTATATGTTTTATACTTTAAAACCTTAATCATGGTTCATAATAAATCTGTAAAAGATTTGTTCTGGTTAAAGGGTTGTGAAAACTATTGAAATTTTATTTGTTATTTTGTTTATTAGAATATGAAAATAAACATTTTTTTTTAATTTTGCCTTTTAAGTATAATTTGGTCAGAAAACATTGCCTGAAAGCAGCTCAGTTAAATTTAAGTTTTTTTTTTGTTTTTTAAAAGCTAAACTAGAATAATCAAACAGATAACACATACATTCCTGAGTCATTAGTTCATTTATTTTGGATTTTGGATGCCAAATGCTAAAAAAAAACTAGTTATAGGTATTTATACGAAAAAAAGTTTATAGTCATTAGAACAACTAACAACTACATAAGCAAACTAATGTAGTACCTTTTTTATGTACCTAAATAGCAAGGTGTCCTTTACTTTAATGTCAATAATATTCTAAAACTATTAAATGTTTATTTTACGCAGATAAACGCTTTATGTTTAACTAAACCAAATGTCTTTTTACTTTCCAGATTAACGATGCGACACGATCAGTCACTTAACCTTTTAAGTTGTTTTTGTTAGTTGTTGGATTATATTTTGACTACGTAAATTGTACGTAGAGTAGTAATAAACCACTTGGGATCTAGAAGAGAAAAGTGGAAAACGCAAAGGAATTAACCATGAGTCGCCTGCAAAAGCAACAGTACGGGAGCTTGAGCGGCCCAAGTAAGTCGCGTCGCAAAAATCAGCAGAACGCCCACGAATTGGGGTCACCATCAGACGGGGATCATGATCAGGTGGTGCGAAATCATCTAAATGGCCATCTCGTGGTCAATGGCAATGGCAAAAAGCGGAAGAATAGTAAATCTGATATGTTGACCAATGGCAAAAAGTCCAAACCGAATCCAGAGGGTTCTGGTTCTGGGTCTGGAAAGTCCTTGGCCTATAACAATAATAACAATAACAACAACAGCATAAGTGCCACAAATGGGCAGTACAACAATAGCAGCAGTAAGACGACATCATCTTCTGCCAGGGATTACAATTATCGTGATACCATATCACCGCCCACACCTCCTTCACCCCCATCCACAAATGTGGCTGAGATAGTTTGCATTTCGGATGCGGAGAGCGACGAAGAAAGGGATCCGGATCGAGACTACTATGACCAGGATACGGAAGAAGAGGAACCAAACGGGACAGAAATCGAAAACTCGCACCCTAGCAAGTCGAAGATCAAGTCCAATAATGCTGCTGCGGCGGCGGCGGCTGCAGCTGCGGCAGCAGCAGCATCCATGGCCTCATCAGCGGCCACGCCCTCCTACGCCATGCCCACCAGCAACAGTACGCCCCTGGATCTGGACAACGAGGCGCATCAACGGGACTTGGAGGCGGTCACCGATCTGCGATCCTATGGTGAGTCACTCAACCAGGGGGTTTCCCTTGATGACAGCAAGATAATAGAAAATGCGCTGCAAACACCAGTTAGATAACAAATGAAATGCCAAGAGACACGTCCATTTCGGTACTCATATATATCTCATTTTTGTACTCCCTAATTATCAAATTGTTTCAAAATAATAGTGTGTTTTTTCATAAAATGTCTTCAGTTTACCCTAACTTTAGTCTTTATATTTGTTTTGTAACCATAATTTTTTTTTTAAACCGACAAAAAAAAAACTAAAAATCTTACAAAAGTTGTATCTCTAGTTTAAAGATCATATAGTAACAAATAGTGGAAGTTTCTTATCTTTTGATAATGTTGTTTTAAACTTTTGCAATTGATTTGGTTAAAATTTTCGATAATATGGTCATTTAATGTATTTTATTTTCTGAGCTCAGCACATGCGTTTTACTTGGTTATTTACAAAACCAACTATCAGCCCAACAGATAAATTTTTCAAATAAATTTCTGTGAATATTGTATGATTTCGTATGGTACAAGAAACTATGGTTATCAGACAAGTAATTGATGACTTTAACCAGGGAAGTCTCAAGGTTTGATAGAAAAGGAGGCGGAGAGGTTGGCAGTTGGTCAATGCCGAATGGAGTGCCGTCTCTGGCGTCCTTTGAAAAGTGGAGCACATGCATTCAACCTTGACACAATTACCCAGAAAACTCAACCCGGCTTTGTTCGTTCTTCGGGCCAAATCCAAAACTACTGACCTCCCCTAAAATCGCCCAACACACCCGCCTGCGTACTCACTTCTCACCACACTATATACATCAAGTAGACACAATACCCACCACCCAAACGGCTCAATTGATAACAGTGGAATAAAAACTAAATGTTGTGGCTGTATTTATCTGTTCGCTACGTGTTAAGTTTAGCAGCATTCAAATATGTTTGTAATGAAATGGGAATTTTAACACAATCATATCGCAGTAGTTCTTGTAAAAAGTAACACAAAGTAACAGAAAGCAGTCAAACTTTGATAAGTAGTAATAATAATGAATAATACAACTCTTAACAAATATTGTAAACATTTAGGCTAAAAAGAGATGGTTATTTTAAATTGGGGGTTTTTCAAAGTATGGCTTTGTTTCAAACCACTGTACGACTTTATACATCGCCAGGCAGTCGTGACCATGTCCGTACTTACATATGTATGTATGTATGAATGCATCGCTTTATGTGCGCGTTTGCTGTGTTCACAAATATGCTTGTTTGCATAAACGGTTGGTTGTTGTTTGTAGGCAATTTATTTACTTGAACTTGACAATGCAACTCGCCGAACATCTAGCATAGATATGTGTTAAGGTGGCGGAACGAGTTAGCCTCAGGGATAATTGCCTGCAAATTGATAGGTATGTTGTGTTTAATTATCACAAGAACACTGTCACGGCAACGGGCGGGTCCAGCCGTGTAATAATAAAAATACTAGAGATATTTAAATAATGATAATAAATTTGAAAATAACATTAAATGATATTTCATGTATTGCTACAGATATAGTAATACAAATACGTTCAAAACTAATATATATACATTATAATTTTGTATCCCTTTAAGCCTTAAGCCAATTGTCGGTATTATAACATTAAAGTAGCAGAAATACATGAAGTTAGTTAACAATTTCTTGTGGGACAATTTTCATTTGTGACTGATAGGCAGAAAAAAAAACGAAAATATTGGTATCCATTCTCCACTTGTTGCGGTTTGTGATATTCATATTCTTTGCGTTCATTAAACTTTGCCTAGTCACAGCATATATATATTTTTCGTGCGGTTATTCGGTTTAAGAACCTGGCAAGAGTATATAATGCATATCAAGGCCAATTTGCTCAACGTCACATGATTCCAAACAGGTCGGTGTTTAAATACATAAGAAAAAGTAACACTTGTTTTAAGTAAATGTTTCATTAATTAACTTATAAGAAATGTGAAATTTAAAAAATGTTTGTATAGCCTTAAAAACTATATGCAAAACGATAACTTAAAGCGAGTTATATCCATAATATGTTTTATTTTAAATTAGAAGTAGACTTTACTGCAGCCTTTGACCAATGAAAAGCAAAATTTGTATGTCATTTTTTTAAATTTTCGGTTAATTTTTCATTTCATTTTAATTATATTTTAAAAAGCATATATGTATAAATTTTAAAAACCATCTTATAAGGAAGTGATACATTCGATATTTTTTCTTTTGGCCACTTTTGGGCCAAGTTAAAAGATTCCCAACGCCCGTTCAAGTAAGTGTTTCCCCTCGACAGGTAACAAATTTGTACACCATCTCCAGCTTTTTCTTGTTGAATCAATAATTTCGGCGAAAAGTTGCCTTCCCTAATTTGCCACCCACTCAAAGGTTTTGGGTTCGTTGCACCCCTTCAAGAATTTCGACACGCGTCATATTGTGCGTTGCTGGTGTTTCGCGCAAATTACATTTACTTGCTGTTACCAAGTTGTATTTTCAAATAAAACAACAGGTTCGACCGAGCAACTCGATTCCATTAACCCCTAACGAAGTTTGTGTCAATGTTTCTTGATTTCACAACAACTTGATATTTTGATGGCTCCGTTGCACGGGGGGTTGACTGCACGAGAAGATAGATTGTAATGTTGAAATAATGTTGAACTAAATGTTACAGACATTTTTATTTGCTGCACTGAATTTAGAAGAATGTCCTTTGGAGTTCAAGGACAATTTCACAAGCTGCTGCTGTGGCTAGGATTAATTTGTCAAAGTAACAGCCAAATTTCACATTTATAAACGTCACACTTTCAGACTTTTGGAATGGGATGAAGTTGGGTTAAAATGGGGCCGTCTGACTCACTACACAAAGCGTTGGATGAGTTTGACCACCCAAATTAGTCACTTGGGGACGTTTTATATTATGGCAACCCAAATTGAATTACAGTGGTCACTGCGGATATGGCCTATATATCAATATTTCAATTTGGTTAAGTTTTTGATATAATTAAATTAAAGTGCCTATCAGGTAAAGGCTCAAGGCTAGAAAATAAAACTATTCCCATTTTTGCGGATTAGAAAGGTAAAGCTTTCAATCACGTCTCCTGACTGGCTGAACTTAAGTTTACATAATAGCTTTCTATCCATTAAAATGATTAATTTACTTTTACTTATCAACATAAAAGGATATATTTTAAAGTAAGTTACTTTTTTGTTTGTGTTAAAATAATGTATAGCAGGCAAATACAAAGTTCAAGTACCTGACTGAGAGTTTGTAACTATTTTTTTTTTTCAAAAAAATATTAATTTATATAATTAAATACTTTCTAGTAACTTATAACTTAGTTTTTCTGTAGCTCCTGTAAATCCCTTTTATTTTGTCTGAGCCCTGTAATAATCGTAAACTGTGCAATCTCGTGGCGAGACATTCGGGCCAATGAACCGTTATGCCCTTTGGCATATGGCTTCTAAGAAGCCTGAAATATTTGTCTGTATAGAGAAAATCTCTATTTTCCCTTAAGTGAGAAAAGTTCTTTGCCGTGTCCTTGAGCGTGTTTCTATATGAGCGGACTGTGGTCAACAAAGTTTCTGTTAATCCAGCCACCCGATGGAATTTCCCATTAAAATGCCCATATAATCACCGATTGCTATTTCCACTTGCTTGCTTATGTCTCTAAAAGCGAAATCAAGTGTCTGACACGTGCTGCGCTGGCGATAAAAATAAAATGTGATAATTCGTCTCACATGTGTTAAGTAAAACAATGCAAACAACTATTTTTATCGCCCCCAACAATATTTTACACATACATACATATGTGTATCACTTATTCTCGCATTCTCTTTTTTTTATCGTCTTTTCTCCCAGAGAGAAATAACTTGGTTTGCAGTGGTAAATTGATTTGTTTCAGTTGCAAATTTGTAAATATATTTTATGAATGTATTGATTACAGTGCTAATATGTATGTGTTTTCTTTTCCTCCCTCGCAGTCAAATTGTACAGTGACGAGGCCGTCAGTCTGAACGATTTCAAAATAATACGGGTTCTTGGAACAGGGGGTAAGTAAAAGTTGTATGTGGTGTTTGTAATCAACAAATATTGACTTTTTTTTTTCATTTTTTCCAACAGCCTACGGAAGGGTTTTTCTCGTTCGCAAGCTGACAAGACACGATGCCGGAAAATTGTATGCAATGAAAGTTCTCAATAAGATAACGGTAGTCCAGAAGCGTAAAACCGCCGAACACACTAAAACGGAGCGCGTGGTAAGTGGTGGAATAATAAATAGGGTACTAACAATTTTACTATGAAAAGTAAAGGTAATTCATCACAATGTATTGGAATAGACGGTATTTACAATTAAGATTCTCTAGCTCAAATATCCTTATCGTGAACTATACATTATACAAAGCCATTATCTTTATAACTTAACCTTTCTATTGTGCAGATTAGAATACAGTCAAAAAATAAAGTAAAAATTCACTAGAAAAAAAGTTTAAAAGTTTAAAATAAGTCAAAAAAATTGGCTTATGAAAAAAAAGGAAAACGTATGTACATACATATGTACATATATTCACTTATACAATACCGACCTGTACTGTAAAACGATAAAGCCCTTTCAATCATTTTTCAGCCAGAACGACTGCAAAGTAAACGTGTTTAAAAGACCTTTTTTTTTGGGTAGCTCTTTTGTTTTTTTTTTCCCCGTTACCTTTTACCGCTGCGTGATGTTTTTGCAATCACACCGCTTTCAAACCTCTTTTACTTTGGATTCCTCTTCACTTTAATGACGACAATAAAGTGCAGCTTATTGAAATTAAACCCGTCGAGCGATTTGACAACCTTCAAAGTCGCACGTACAGTTTCCAGTAGCGAATCGGAAAAAAGCAGAAGACAGTAAATGGGAAAGCATAAAGGGCAGAGTGGGAGAAGAGAGGAAGAGAAATGTTCTTGTGACCCACATAGGGACTTGTTCTTGGTGCACCGGCAAAAAGCGAAGTCAAAAGAGAGGATATTTACATGTCTACACCGAAAAAAAAAACAAATCGAGTTAGGGTCCACTCCATTTCATTTTGATATGTGGTTAATGGAAAATCAGGAGAAAGTATACATGTAAGCATAAGATACTGGCAACAAACGCCCAGATTTATTTTTTCACTTTAATAAATAATATTTTGATATTAAACTTAATGTTTAAATGATCGATAAAGATTCAAAATTTTGTACCTTTCAATTTGAACTTTCAAATAATATGTCTGAAATCATACAATTTTTTTTTCTGTGTAGAGAGTCGCTAGAACTGACGAGAGCTTCCTGCTCAGATCAATAGTGGATGTTGTTGGAGCTGCCTATTGCAACCGGTTTTTCGTCTTTTTTTTCTCTCTCCGTCAACGAGAGTTGTAGTAAATCAATGAAAACAGAAAAGAAAATGGGAGAAACAAACAAAATGCGTTAAATAACTGCAAACAGGTGTAGGCGCAATAGCGGCAGATAACTTAAACAAATTTACAATTGGGCGCCCTGCTTTTAAGTTGTTTTCATGCGCTATTTTCGTGTCACTCTGTTACCATTTCCTCCCCCTCCCCCTTCCACTTGACTTTTGAAGGTACAATATCTGTGCCACTAACCCAGTTATCAAACATCGCCGGCTATCTGCGATTCGACAAGTCTATAATTCGCTTCGCGGTGGCTAAAATAGAAAGGAATAAACAGTGGCGGTTAAACAAATGGAACTTCGCAGAGTGAAATATACATAGTTAAATCTCGAGAGAAAGGACTCACTCGCTTGGTGAATAAAACATATTCAAACAATTAATTTATATATATAAATTTGAAGAAAATTTTGAATGTTTGTTTCAAGTTTTTCCATTCTTATATATGTAAATACATTTTTTATTGGTCTTCAAATAAATAATTTAAAGAAAGAAACTTAAGCCTTAAACTTACGTTTGATTAACGTAAAAAAATAACAAAAAAATTTCCATACAAAATTAATGATTGTATGTTAGAAGTCAGTATAAAAACTTTCAGGCTTTTCAAACATTTTAAGTACTGTTCCTCTGCCCGCAGCTGTTAAAGCAAACCAACGAAATATGTGAAAGTTTTTATCTGAAAGAAAAGAGCGAAAGACAAATTCATTTTATTCATTTATTTTCAAAGTACTTGATTTCGCTTTTTCTATGTATTGTTTCCTTACAACAATAACAACTAATATAAGCGCACTAAATTCAAAGGTAAAACAAGACAACTCATATTTGTGCATTCAAGCCGTAATTGCGTAAAAAACAAAAAATTAAAATAAAAAAAAGCGAACTTTTGTGATAAGCGATGAAGCGAAAGCCCCGGCAAGTGATATAGGTTCCTATTTTTGATAAGAGCCGATTATATTGGGTAGCACGAACTATCAATAATATGTTTAAGACACCAAAAGATATCGTTATAAATACGGAATCAATGCAACTTCTACAACTTAATTAAACAAATATTAAATATAGTTATTTAATTTAATTTCAGGTACTGGAGGCCGTTCAGCGCAGTCCCTTCCTCGTGAGTCTCCACTACGCGTTTCAATCCTCGTCGAAGCTATATCTGGTGCTAGGTAAGGTGCTGCCTACCATTTAAAACAAATCTAATTAAAACCCTTCTACTTTTAGACTTTGCTAATGGCGGAGAGCTGTTTACGCATCTTTACCATGCGGAGCACTTTGAGGAGTCTCGAGTTCGGGTGTACATAGCAGAGGTGGTGCTGGCCCTGGAGCAGCTGCATCAGCTGGGGATCATCTATCGGGACATTAAGCTGGAGAACATTCTGCTCGATGGCGAAGGGCACATTGTACTCTCCGATTTTGGACTGTCAAAAATACTTTCGGCGGAGAATGAGTATAGAGCGCACAGTTTCTGCGGCACTCTGGAGTACATGGCACCGGAGATCATCCGGACGGGACCGCCGGGGCACGATAGTGCTGTGGATTGGTGGTCGGTGGGTGTGCTCACCTTTGAGCTGCTTACCGGCGCCTCGCCATTCGCCACGTCCGATGGGCAAAGCCAGCAGTCGGAAATCTCTCGACGGATCCAGAAGGAGCAGCCGGTGATTCCATCCTCATTCAGCGCCAATGCCCGAGACTTTGTGCTGAAGATGCTGGAGAAGAACCCTAAACGGCGGCTTGGTGGCAACCATCGGGACGCCAGTGAGATCAAGGAGCATCCCTTCTTCCACGGCATCAACTGGCAGGAGTTGCGCAACAAGCGCCGCAAGGCTCCCTACAAGCCCCCCCTCACCGGCGAAGACGACGTACAGAACTTTAGCAACGAGTTCACCGACCAAGTTCCCGAGGATCCCGAGTGCGATGCCCCGCCAAGCCGGATTCGTCTCTTTCGGGGCTACACCTACGTAGCTCCGGAGCATTTAGAGCAGATGCGAAGGGATAACCACTGTCAGATCCAATACTGCAATCCAGGACTTTTGGTGGGATAAGATTGCAATACCAATTGATAACCATGACTAATAACTTGACCCTGTCATTGCAGAACATACCCTCACGACCGGATGACCTTGAATTGGGCACCCGCACCGTCAGCGGCGCCTATGGTACTTGCCACTTTGTGGTGGACAGCTCATCGGAGATGGTCTTTATGGCCAAGGTCGTACCGCTGTCCAAGTTTCGTCCCTCCGAGGTGGACGCACTAATTTCGTGTGCTCTTGACACAAACAGTCACAAGAATATCGTTAGTTACCACGGAACGTTCAGGGACAAATGCGAGACTTGGATCATCATGGAGTACCTGTGTGGCGAGGAGTTGACCGCATCCGTCCGTATGGATGAGCAGTCGTGTCGGGAGATCTTTCTGCAACTGGTTATGGCCGTCCGCCACATCCACTCCAAGCACTTTATACACGGTGACCTGAAGCCGGAGAACGTCATGTTCGAAAGCCGGGAGGATAAGAACGTCAAACTGGTCGACTTTGGCAATGCCTGGTAAGACAATAGACTATTAGGGGTTATTTTCTCATACTGATCTTATCTGTTTTCTCCACCGACAGTTACAATAATCGTTTCCAGAGCTGGAAGGACAAGCCACGCTACACGCTGGACTATGCTGCTCCCGAAATGCTCGCGGACGCGAATCTCGTTACTTATTCGCCAGCGGTGGATATCTACGGTCTTGGGGCCACTCTGTACACCATGCTGGTGGGTCATCAGCCGTACAGGCAGAACTTGGACGATGTGGACCACTCCGCCAGTGCCCACCACGAGCTGCGTAAGCGAATGCGCCGGGAGACATTCAATCAGCGCTCCAAGCGCTGGGAGAATGCAAGTCCATCGTTCCGGCATTTGGTGGGCTGGTGCCTGCAGCGAAATCCGGCCGATCGACCTACATTGGCAGACATTCTAGAGAGCGAGTGGCTGCAGTACGGCGGCAACGATCCGGATGTGGACATCATTGTGCCGCCAGAGCAGCAGGTGGTGGTAGACCTAAGCGAGGACACAATGGAGCAGCCGTCGTCAGGTATGTTAGCTGAGCAGGAGCAGCCCGAATCCACGCTCGACAAGTCGGCGGAGGATGAGGGCATCACTCTGCTAATGGAAGAGACTGTGCCGGCCAGCGAATCTAGGACCAATGCAGCCACTTTAACTGCGGCAGTTGCTCCTCCGTTCGACGACGAAGACTTGGTAGTCCACGAACGATTTGACCCGGTCTTTGAGTGCCCGACAGACTTCTACGGCTTCGACGAGGATGCGCCGCCTCTGCCTCTTCCCGCGGAGTACTACGCCGAATTGCCTCTGCCCCACGAGGATCAGGAACAAATGCCACCGCCTCCAGCTCCGGCTCCAGTTGAACCGATACAGGCCATTCGACGGCCCAGAACGCGCCAGCAGCGTCGCACCGAGAGCCAGCTGCTACATCCCATCACCACCGCCCCTCCGGAGGACAGCAAGGCGTCCTTGCGGCTGCTGATGCAGCAGCTGCCGCCTCCCGCGGACGTCGAGGTGACTCGCATCCCGAAGAGAACCCAACGCGTCGTACGCACATTGCCCCCGTCCTTTGGAAGCACTAAGCAGAGAGAGGAGAATTTCAATGGTTTTAGCAAGACTGCGAATTCGTGGCGTAAGTCGAGGGCCAGCTGGCGACACTTCTGTCTGCTCATCAACGGAGTGCAGCAGGTGCTCAAAAATAGGTTCAAGAAGAAACGCCGCGTCTACTGCCTGCCCAACATTAAGTTGGAAAAGCTCGACTTTGCTTACGAGAAGCCGCTGACTTTCCCGCGGCCCAAGCAGTCGCAACTGAAGCGCGCCAAGCGGGAGCCCAAGGTGCCGCGACCGCCGACGCGAGTGCAACCGGAGAGGGCGCGGGCGCTGCGGCAGCGGTATGTGTTCCAATGACATGAGGATGACGACGACGACGACGACGTGCTGGAGGTGGTGGAAATCAAGAACGAGCCGCTGGACGAGAAGGAGGAGCAACTGCAAGCGGTGCTGCAGTGGGAGGGCGACTTCAGGCGGCCACGGATGTACAGCTGACGACAGACATTGACCCAATGGCCCTACCAGGACAACGACGACCACACCCCGGGCAAAACTGTGGGCAAAGACCCTTGGGGGTTCTGCACCCAACAACAAACCCACTAACAACAACCCTCTTTAACAATCGAGAGCATGAGTGGAAGGATCCGCAAGATGCACCAAAGATCCTGTCAATAATTATTTTCAAGTTTGTTATGCACTAGTCTAAGTTGAGATAACTCATTTTGCTTACCCCTTTTTCAACCACATGAAAAACGGAAACCAACTTAACACATAAGTATAAAAGGAGGGGAGACCGCAACGTCCTTATAAGTGTTTTATATATGCGATTTGTTGTGCTAGTTAATTATTTCAATAGCCTAAATGTAAAAAGTCAGACACAAAAAACGGAAACTATACAAAGGCAACATTTTGCATGGATCTTAGAGCGGTAAAGACATTGAAACGAAACGATTACAGATACCGACAACAGAACACAATCACTAATATCATTATTACGATTTGCAATTAGTTTAGTGCAAAATTATGTTTAAGCCAGACAGTGAAGAAGAAATACAAGCCCCAATATACACAAACATTTGCTTTAAGTTGTGCTCTACACTAAGTTATATTTTTTATTCCTAACGCTGCATTCTCAGCACTACCCAACAACTAACTCAAAATCCCGCCCAGTATATATTGCCGTCTGCAATCGGGATAGGCTAACCCATTTGATCCCGATTGCACTTGGCAATGTTTCCTAACTACGTTAAAATCATTTCAGTAAAACCTAAAGGGAAAAAGAAGCAACGCCCGAAGAGCCATTTTCACATGAAACTGCGAAGTTATTCTTCGAGGCTGAGCCAAAAAAAATGTGTTTTTTGCACACGAAAATTATCAAGAAACAAAAATAGTCGTAGAGTTGTTAGGGGAAAACCAATATATTTGTTTTGTTAAGTATTTTTGATTGTTTAAATTTGCCGCATAACCTGTAACTAAGTTAGTTAAAGCAATGGAAACCGATGAAATCTAAATAAACTTAAAAAAATTACATTATTGTAAACTCTCTTGATTTGTATATTTTTTTGTGTATTATTTTAATGCTTTTAATGCAGCCACATAAACCCCTCCGCTGACAAAAACTTAAACCAAAACCAATTCACATATCGAACTGTGTAAACTTGCCATAGCGTCGATTGAAAAGGATGTTAAAAATCATGGTGTAAATTTTAGTATAAAACAAATAACATTTATATTAAAGTTGCCTTTTAACAAGTTGCCTTAGAACACACAAATGTAAAACCCAAAAAAAAAAGAAAACTCCAAGAAGTCGCAATACGAAAAGTTAAACAAACCCTACATTTTATAAGCAAATCGTAACCCGATTAAGGAACAGTTTGGCATGCATTTTTATAGGCGCGCTAATTGGCAATTCGTCGTAGTTTAAGATCACTAGAGCTATTCTAGATCATAGGCTCTACCCAATCTACCTACAGAGGAGGCAACAACCAATAAGCAACAACCAACGGGGACAACTAGTTAAATGTAAGAATAAAGCAATCAAATCGTATTGAACTCGATTTTTATAGTTCGGCCAAAGCGTTATACGGATTACGAATAGTTATGTTAACCAAGCGAAATGCGTTTGTTTAGCTTCGAAGATCAATTGAGGTATACAAATGAATTTGATGAAAAGTTGCTAGCGATTAAGTCACCAAAGTTTGTACATAAAACCAATATCAAAATGCAGTTAAAATAAAGCATTTCAAATGATAATCAAAGAGGTCTTTTAAACTTATTGAAAAATGTAAATATTTAATCTTGCGTTCTGTGTATTTACACATCTAAACAATTAGGGTTTTACGATCGTAACAAGTTTAGTGTTTCCGCTTTTTGCCCGCTTTCTGTGGCTTGCCACCTTTGGCCGCTGGTTTGCCGGCAAACTTCTTGCCCTTGTAGGTTTTCGTATTCGATCGCCGGTTCTCCTCCCACTTCAGTTGTTTGTCGGAGGATTTGTCCTTGTTGAAGACGGCATTGCTGGTGCCCTGACCCTTAACCTTGGCCGTTTCCTCCAACAGCGAAGAGAAGTCATCGGCGGCAGCAAACAATGAGGACATATCTACGAGGGATTGAAGGAAAGCATTAGAATAAGTTGTTCAACTACAGAATTGGTAATGTCTATCTTACCATGACTCTGTTTGAGTGTCTTGGCAAAGGTACGTCCTCCCACCATGTCGGTGGGTTCCTTGCGTGATTTCTTTGACCTGGGCGGCGCATCTTCGTCATCGTCGTCCTCATCTGGACTCTCCGGAGCATCGCTGGAATCACTGTCGTCCTGGCCGCCCTCGGATATCGAACCCTCATCGTCATCATCGTCGTCATCCAGTGGCTCCAAATCAATGGAGCCCGTCTCATCATCAGACTGATCTTCGCCAGCACCTTCCATTTCATCGTCTTCGTCTCCTAAATCATCATCGCCCCAATCATCATCTATGTCATCCATGTCCTCTTCCGCCTTGTCTGTCTGCTTCTTCTTTTTCTTATCCTTAGACTTTTCCTTCTGCATCTCACCGCCCAGCTCCTGCAGGAAGTTTAGTTCCTCTTCGTCCTGCTTTTCGTCGACGCCTTCCTTGAACTTCTTGCCGAAATACCCATCCAGATAGGCCTCAAACTCATCGTCATCCACCTCGCCTTCCTTGAGATATTCCTCTCCAGCCTCGCCATCCTCACCATCACCATCCGCCTCATCCTTCTTCACCTCCTTTTGCTTCTTGTTTTGGGCCACAATCTCCGCCTGCCGGCGCTTGTGCTCCAGGAAGTTGAAGATGAACATCTCGTCCTCGGTGCAGTTGGCCTTGGTCAGAGACTTCACTGGCCTGCCACGTGCCCCGTGAGCCATGTAGCGTTTGTGGGCCACACTGGCACTTTCCGCCGCCTGAGGAGCTTCCAACTTCTTGGGATTCTTGAAGGCGAAGCGCTCAAGGAAGTGCGGTAGACCGAAATCTCTTAGCGGATCACCATAGTAATCGATGCGTGATTCTGTGGAAAGCGAAAGCTAAATAATGTTGTCCTGGGTGAGAGCCAAATGGTGTACTCACGCTGTAGGATCTGCTCGGCGAAAACCTGCACGGTGGGATGGTAGTGCTGGCGCAGCAGCAGCAATTCTTTGCGGAGCGCATAGCCGGCTCCTGCAAAGGCGGGCACGCGATGGTACGGATCGTACTTGCAGGAATCAATCTCCCGCACCTTGGACTCAGTGGCTGGTACACTGGCATGATGCCAGGAGGAGGCACTTGATTTGACACCATCTTCCGCTTTTACCTCCGATGGATTTGAGTCAGTCACGTCCGCTGTCTCCTTGACATCCTTGTAAACCTCCTCCTCATCGCTTCCAAACTTGTCCAGATCGGTATCGACTGCTCTAATGACTTTGGAACTGGCCTCCACTTCCTCCGAAGCTCCAGTGCCGCCGATGAGCTCACGCCGCATGCGCAGCAGCTTGTGAATGACAATCAAACAGCCAGCTGCAATATGCGGAGGGGCGTAGAGAGTGAGCTGCAGGAGGCGTTTGACGAACGCCTGAGCCCTGGCCACATGGTTGTCGATGTGGATGGCGCGGTGGACTATATGCAGTAGGTGGGCCGCCGTTTTACTGCCCACATTGATGAGGTTTAAGTCCATCAGTTTCACATAAAGAGCATTGTAAAACCGATCCGACTTCTCCGTTTTAACCGTAACAAGTTGGAGCAGCAATCCCAGAGTTTGAACAGCGACCCGAATGTCGGCCAAGTGGACCAACCGGTAGATGGTGTCCTGCATTTCCTTGGTCAGCAGCTCCCCGTTGCTGTCCTTTGCCGGTTGCGCTTCCACGATGGCCTTTTGCAGGCACCTCAGGATTGCCTGCATAGTCCTGTTGTTGACGGCTCCCTTTTGAACGAGAACCTTGAAGAGGGCAAAGCAGATGTTTACCAACTTCGTGCAGACTTCGGGCCGGCCGGAGGGTGCGATGCTGGAGAGGAAACACAGGGCAAAGTGCTGCGCCCGCTCGGAAATGTTGTTACGGAAAAGCAGCTTCTCCGCCTCCGAAACGATGACGCCGCACATGTTGGGATGCTTTTGGGCCACCTCACTGAGATGATGCAGCGCCTTGGAGGCAATCTTGGCGATGGGATCGCCCAGCTTGTTTACCAGCATGGTCAGCAGTAGCTGTTCTTTTTCGGGAGCGTAGGCTAGCAACCTGGCAGCGGCCACAATAGATGAGTTCTTATTGTGCTCCTGCCCGGTCTGCAAGCCCTGCATCACGTTCTTGAGAAACTCGTGGTACTGGTCCTTCAATTCGCTCTCAAAATGCCAGTACGCGTAAATGCGACGCTTCTGCTCGTTGCGAAGTTTCTCATCCTTCTTCAGCTTCTTCCAATCGGCTCCACGAGTGTGCACCGCAAGGAGTTTTCTGTTGGGCGGCAGGAGCACTTCCTGCCACAGATCCGTGAGCACTGCAACCACATCGTTGCTGGCCTTGTTGGAGATCTTGCAGAACCCAATCAGTGTGGTTAGGGCTTCTAGGTTGCCCAAAGGATTACTGGTGACCAGCAGGGCGCCAGCATTGGCCCGATCCTTGGCCGTACCCTTGTGCAGAGCGGTTTGCAACCAGCGGGCATCCGTGGGGTTGCCTAACGATCAGATAAAGGCATTAATATAAGTTCAAACCATTTAGGGAGATCCCTAAATTCAGCGTAACCTACGTTTGTTGAATGTTGTTTTCTCCGTCTCGAAGGAATTCTTGCAGAGATTGTAGAGCTCCAGCTGATCGTTTTCCTTCATGTCCAGCACCTCATCGGTAGATGGATAATCGGTATGCTGAAATGCAAGAGTTAAAGCCATAAGTAACCATTCCTTTACTAATGTTTTAGTAGAAACATACCACATTGTACCATTTCTTTTGGGACTCCTCATCTTCATCGAGTTTTGACTGATATTTGTTGTGTTTTTTGGAAAAAGATTGTCCCAGTTCCTCATCACTATCTCCATCGCTATCGGAAACATTCTTTCCAGCTCCATCCTCATCAAACTTGATGCGTTGGGGTTTTTTAGAGTTTTCCGATGACTCTCCATCATCACCAAACTTAATTTTCTGTGGTTTCTTTACCTCATCAGGTTTTTTGTTAAAGGACTTCTGAGATACTTCTTCGTCGTCATCAGCAAACTTAACTCTTTGTGGTTTATTGGCAAAATCCGACTTTTGACCATTATGTTTCTGGTAGTTTTTGTTAAATGGTTTTTGGGATACAGCTTCTCCATCTTCGCCAAACTTGATTTTCTGTGGTTTTTGACCGTTTTGATGATGTTTGTTAAAGTGTTTGGAAGCAACCTGTTGCCCATCTTCAGCAAACTCTGCCTTTTGAGGTTTATTGGCATAATTTTGCTTGTGACCATTATGTTTTTGCTGATTTTTATTAAAGGGCTTACCACCCTGCGGCTTTTTCACCTGTTCCCTGCCATCATTTTTTGTCCTCTGGGGGTGCTCCTTTTTGTTTTGTTTAACTACAACCTCGCCAGAATCATCGAACACGATTTTCTTGTTCCTGGGCGGTCCTCCGAATTGCACACCCGTGGCCACTGCTGCCGGCATGGTTTTATTTATCAATTTATCAAATTAAGAGCATTAAGTAAATTAAAATCGGCTAGAAACAACTGCACGTGTATTCAAATTTGTCATTCACCGTTAAGCGTCGGCAACATATGGTTTCCTATCGCCTATCGATTAAAATTTGACAATCACCGCGAAACGTCATCGGCAACGGTTCAGGAAAATCGATTGTATCGAATAGAATTAGACTTTTTGTTCCAGCTCTATCGCCCTCGTGTTCGCCGACTTATTTTGAAAGAAAATCGCAGATTTTCGCAATTTTGGAGCGAGTATCCAGATCTAGTTTTCGAAGGAGTCCTTTTGGGAAGCGAGCGACGCGATGAGTACCGAATCGGCGAAGGCGGCGCCCAGCCAGGAGGCCATTGTGGCCCAGTTCCAACAGCTGCGCAATGATCAGCGCAACCTGGCCAACAGTTTAAATACTTTGGAGATGGATTTGAGGGAACACAAGTGAGTCACCGGGGCCCGAAGATGGTTGGCCATCTGCTCAGACTTTGGAGATAAGAGTTTACGTCTGTACAAACCCAACTATAACGCCATAATCTCCCCCACCCCCAGGACTGTGATAGAAACTCTGCAGGCGGCGGATCCGGAGCGCAAGTGCTTCCGCCAAATTGGCGGTGTCTTGTGCGAACGAACCGTGAAGGAGGTGCTGCCGCAGCTGGTGGAGAACAAGGACTTCATCGCCAAAACCATCATCATGGTCACCGACGACCTGAGCAAAAAGGGCAGCGAGCTGAACAAGTTCAAGGAGGAGCACAACATCAAGATCCGGGGCGAGCACCTAGGTGCCAATGGTGCCAAGGGCGCGGACGCCGAGAACACGGTGGAAAACCGCAACGTCCTGGTGTCCAACTAGGAGCGATTGATTACCTCACCACACCGTATTTATTGTGTCTATGTTGAGAGGGAACTCTGCCAGGATTTGCGAGCAATAATCCGCGTTTACTGAACAGTTCTAATGTTGTATGTACTTTTAGCTGTAAGGCGCAGTTCGCGACACGCCCTTAATCGCACCTTCACACCAACACTATCCATCAATTCCCTCATTTAAACTTAACCCACTCTGGCCACGAATTAAAGAGAACCGAAACCTAAAACTTCAGTAAGAATTTAATCCTTCGACTTGTGATTCATTGGAGATCAGCTCAACTTACTGACTGAATGGAGGAATTTATCAGAAAACTTCTGAACTTTTAAAACACAATAGTAAAGTAATGGTAGATCCAGCTATTTTAAAGATTTTTGTCTTTTTATTATTACATTAGTCAACTCATTTCAAACATTAACTAAAACTTAAAATCATAATTGACTTGCATAATCTTTCTATTTTTATACAAATTTATACATCATACAAGTTAGAAAAGAAGTCTAGGATATCAGAAATGCATTAAACAATGGTTAATGGTTGTAGTTAATATTTGTCCTTCAGACTTTGAAATTATTATGTGAAATTAACAAGCAGTATTTGATTTTCCATTCCCCTATATATGGCTTAGCCATAACATTAAATCTAATCCAGTCAGTCAGTACATCCCCTCACTCGACCTCTGCCACTGCACCTCCTTTCGGCTCCTCCCGCTGGAAGTCCCTTTTTCCGCCGGATTTGCTTAACAGGCGGACGTTGGTGATGCAGATGTCGTGGGACACGGCCTTGCACATGTCGTAGACAGTTAAGGCGGCCACCGAAACAGCGGTTAGGGCTTCCATTTCGACGCCAGTTTGCCCGGAGCAGCGAACCGATGCCTCCAGCCGCACTGAGTGCTCAGTTTTGAGAAGAGTGGCCTGCACTTTCACGGAGGACAAGCTGATATTGTGACACAGGGGTATCAATTCGGATGTGCGCTTGGCTCCCATGATGCCAGCCAGTTGGGCCACCGTTAAGACATCTCCCTTGGCCAGCTCATTGGCCGCTATAAGTTGGGTGAGCTGCTCACCCACCTGGACAGTGGCCTCGGCACGAGCTAATCTTGTGGTCGACGGCTTGGCGCCCACATCCACCATTTGGGCCTTGCCCTGGGCATTGACATGGGTGAGGTGGCTGCAATTGCGCACCTGGAGCTGCAGCTTCGAGGGGTGATATGCCTGGTGATGCAAGAAATGATAATGATGATGGACTCGTGGCGCAGCATCTGCAACGGGAGAGAGGGGAGAGTGTGTGGAGTGTCTACTAGCCGCCAATGAGTATCATGGGCCGGTTCTCCATCTGCGACAGGTTGAGCATGCCTGCAAAAGGAGGACCAAGGTCTGAAGACTATCTACGTTTTGATTTGGTATCGTAGCTCACCTGCATGCTGTTTCTTTTTGCGCTGCACCGCCGCTCCAATGAGATCCACCAGCTGCTCTTCCGATACATCCTCGTTTCGCATGGCATCTCTCAGGGAGAACTCCTTGTTGCCAAACAAACACACCTTGATGTTTCCATCCGCAGTGAGCCGCAATCTATTGCAGGTCCCACAAAAATGTTCCGTCATGGAGGTGATGAAGCCCACTTGGCCCTTGAATCCGGGCACAGCATAAGCTTTGGATGTGTCATTGGGACCATTGGGTAGAGCCTCGAAATCCGGCCACCTTTGACGGATGATTTGCAGGGTGTCCTTGTACGAAATAAGCCTCTCTGTATGCCACTTGTTACCGGAAAATGGCATGTACTCTATAAAACGCACATCCACTGGGCGATCCTTGGTGAATTCTACAAAATCACAGATCTCATCTTCGTTGAAATCGCGCATAAGGACACAGTTAACCTTGGGACGATAGCCCAACTGAATGGCTAGATCGATGCCAGCTATCACCCGCTCCCAGCCTTTTCTCCGGGTGATCTTCTCAAAGCGATCCTTTTGCAGCGTATCCAAACTGATGTTTAGTGAATCTAATCCTGCTCTCTGGAGCGGCAGAAGCAGGCGGGTGAGCACCAGGCCATTGGTTGTTATTCCCACTTGCTCCAGTTCCGGCAGGGCCTTCATTTGTGCCACTATTTCAACTATATCCCTTCGGACGGTGGGTTCTCCTCCTGTCAATCGGATCTTTCGCACTCCCTGGTCCACGAAAATACGCGCTAGACGAAGGATTTCCTCGGTGGTCAGCAGATTCGTCTTGGGTTGCAGAGGAACTCCCTCAGCGGGCATGCAGTAGTCACCTGAACAAATTGATTTCGTTAGTTAAAATTAACATATAATCATAATACACGTACACAGTGGAACTTGTTGAAATAAAAAAAAATAAAACATAGAAATAAAACCATTGTTACAAACCATTCTATCTATTGTAAATTTCCATATAAAACTTGTATGTTGGATACAGTTTTCAAAAGAGGTAATTAAGATTTTTTAATTACTATTAACGAATACTCATGAAATGGGTTTTTGTGATTTTAAGTTTAGGTTAAGGTTTCTCTATAATGTAGTTTTAATAAATGAAAGTGTGGAACTTTCTGGAAACCGATTGATGATCATTAAGATATCATTTTTGAAGTGTCAGTGATTGAAATCAAAAGCTGTTGCCCAAATAATCAAGTTCAATAGAACCCCAAAATCAAATTAGATCATCGGTACTAATTTGGTATAAAAAAAGGTCAAATATGGGGCTACATAAGTACTATGTCGACCGCTAGCTGGGCATGTGTAAGACCCGAATTTCGCCACATTATTCAATCAAGGTTGGGATCCACTTCATGGCGAGTATTATCAAATGGGTGGGAACAACAACTGATAAGGATGAAAGCATGGGTGATTGGGGGTAGACTTACATCGCAGATTGCACCGTTCGGTAAGAGAAATCCTCAAATAGGTGTGGTGTCGGCCAAATGAATCCGTCAGTGGAGAATTCTGGGTAAGATCAGATAAGCGAAATTGAATCATTTGGAGTTACAATGGGTGTGAGTACTCACCTTTCTCTGCACCTGTTTCGCCGGCTCCAATGGCTGAACCTGAACACTTGCCGTGGCCAGCTTCAGGTAACCGGTTGTGGCCTTCAGCCGGATTCCTCCTTTCCAAAGTGAAGCCACCTCACCACCACCTCCGCCTCCTCCTCGATTCTCCTGACTCAACAGTCGAATCGCGTGTCTGGCCAGTAGCCGCATTTTAAGTTTTGATTGATGTGACTGTGCTGTTCTCTGCTAAAACGCTTGTGTTTTATTAGAAACACAATTGAATTGGCGCTTACGTAAGCCGGCAATTTGCGGGGGGTACGAGATAGTAAGGGATCCGTTGTCGCTGGAACACGGTCCGGTTTGATAAGCAATTACATATGCTTACGGGCACGCTGCTTCATGCTCTTGTGGCTCTCTACATATATATCGCCGATTCCGAGGGTTCCGACTGCACCCGGCGAGCGTTGTTTATAAACTAAGTGGCGATCATATGGAGCAAGCTTCTAATGCAGCTTTTCGCCATTCGCCAAAGCTTTCTAATGCCAGTGTTAGGCAGCATTAATACTCACTTTGGGGGTTGAATGGGGAGCTGATAGGGGGTGGGGGGGCTCACGCTCCGGAGCTTTGACCTCCGAAAGCTTTTCAAACTGCTTCGCTTGGCAAAAATGAAGCAGTGCTTTAACAGCATTTTACTTCATGCCTTGTTGTACCTTATTGAATGTATTTAAATAATGCTGTTTTCTTTTAATTTTTGGATTTTTTTATTGGTTTTATTTAAAATACATATAACCTCTTTTAGGAATACCTTGTAAATATTTTGTTACAAAAATAGTTTCCTTTTTAAGAAAGTTTATTATTTAATTTTCACCCCATGTAAAGATAACTTTACCAATTTTCTTGATCAGATTGGAAAATAGTTCCTCCTTTTAAAAACTTCTGTATAAAATGCCTTAAGGTGAGACAAATGTTCTTTAAACTGTTCAAAATATTTAAACATTTTTTAATATTTAATGTTATATAATATTTTATTTTATATATTTTGAGTGCTGCCAATTCATTTATTGATTCTGCCAATGAATTGATTTCTTCCTAAAATCTTAATTCTAAACCTAAACATTTCAGGAAAAAAAGATGTATAGGTAATTAAATAAAAAGAGTAATTTAGTGAGCTATTAGGAACCGCTCTTTCGGTCAGTAAAACCTCCTTTATCAACAAATACATGCATCAGAGACCATGTACTAGGCAAACTCTCTTTTTTATGACTCTCCATAAGAAACTACTGCTTTCCGTACGCATTAGTTTCTTAAAGATCCCTTTTGTTTATCTTTCTCTTTTCTCTATGGAACTCATGCTCTTTCCCCTTTGATGCTGTATCCCGAATCTTTGTGGTGAATTCTCCGGCACATGTTTGTTTAAAATTCGAAAGATCCGACATACATATACACACAGTCAGTCGAAGTTGTAAGTCCGTGAAGAACAGAACACAGAATGCAAAGTCCCCGTCTATGGAATATAAAGCGGGCTTCCGTCCTC
This sequence comes from Drosophila gunungcola, assembly GCF_025200985.1. NCBI lineage: Eukaryota > Metazoa > Arthropoda > Insecta > Diptera > Drosophilidae > Drosophila > Drosophila gunungcola. The sequence goes on from NW_026453179.1 coordinate 410,772, forward strand.
CTCAGCGTCGCCCTACTGCTCTATGTGTTCGTTTTCTCCAGCGGCTATCAGAAATACCAGATCGAGGGCATTATCCGGAGCCAACCGGAAAAGGTCTGGGAATATGTGGCGGATTTCAACAAGATGCGGCTGCTAAACCCCACGATGTGAGTAACAATCTGATATGACCCGATTATTAATGGGTCAAATATATTTTCTGAAGAATTTATCTTCTTATATGAAGTTAAAATCATTCTTGCATAGCTAAAAGTCAAAATAGGTATAACAAATATGTAATTTTAATTGAGAAAACATCGTTTCAAGATTTTGAACTATGTCTAACCATATGGATGTTTAAGAAACATACATGTTTATGGAACCATAAATGAGATTATTTTGGAACCCAAAATAAAAAGTGATGACGTTTTTTGCTTGTCAGCTTTGTAGAAAATATATTGTACCTAAAGAGTTTTGTTTGATTTTCTTTTTTTATTTTAGTTAACGAAGAGCAAAGTAATTACAACTAAATAATTTGTTGCTCTTTTTATAGCTTAAATTTCAAGATCCTAGCCGATCACGGACATGCCCACGACTGGCGCTATACGGTGCAGTACACTGAAAAACTCTCCCACTGGCCGTATTGGCAAAATACGGCTACGGCCAAGTACGTGGTTACCAAGACAATGCCCGGAGTGACTCCGGTGGCCTATGCCATTAGATCCACCCATGAGACCTGCTTCTTTAAGGGATTCTACTGCTGTAAGACACATAACATATTTCATTAAAGCCTCTCTAATCTTAGGCCACTCTTTTTTTCAGTACAATCCCTTAGCGAGTTTATTTTCAGAAACTCAAATGGTGAAACCCTCGCCCAAGAGAATATTCAGTACCAGTGTCCACCACTTTTGGGCAGCATGTGCAGGCGTGAAATAGAGTTCCAGCGCCAGGCGGTGATGCATAACTTAACTATCATATTTGGCAAGCAACGAGTATAAAATGTTGGCCAATTATCTGCCAAACTAAATTCATTTTATACCAAAATAATTTCTTAATGAAACACAAATATTTGATTGAATTTAAACCCTTAAATATACAATAGTTTATTTCTTATAAAAATGTCTTGAAGATAACAAAATAATGTATTTATCCAAAAAAAATATAAAAAAATAATGGCGGGCACATACTAAACAATAATAAACGAGTAACTAAAATAATATCCATTTTTAAAATTTGCCCAGTTCAACTTGAATTTAGCAATTTATTCAGGCGCTTTTTTGTCTATTTTCATTTAAAAATCTACTTTTACACTTTCATATTGATAAAAAAGCTTTAAAAAAAAAACAATAGTTAGTAATGTTCAATGTCTTTTTAATTTAATGGTAAAGTGACCTTCGAAATGTGTACATATAATAGAAATGTAACTAAATTGGCTAGTTAATTGCTTAGATGGGCGTAATGTTCTACTGTTAACATTGTACCACCTTGCTATTACAACCTACAAAAAAGTCTTTTGCCCAAGTTTGGGTGCTGTTAACTGTTTCTTGGCTTTTGATTAAATAATTTTAGCTATATTTTCACGATTCGGTTAGTTAGCTTTCTTCTTATTTTAATTTTGTATAAGGTACATCATTACCAAAAAGAATAAATTTAAAACTCAGCTAGGAAATCGTTTTGTGAAAACATGGCTTTGATACATAATCCAGGACTTTACCTGGATTTAGTTAACTTATTTTAAACGTTTCCTTTCAATGTTGTATTTATCCTGCTCTTCACTTGAACAGTTCCAATCGCTTTCTTTTTGTGGGTCCTGCAGCTCCACCACTCCTCGCTGATCGCGTTTGACAGGCTGCTGCACTCGTGGAGGGATTCACCGGTGTACTTGGTGCACTAACCGATTCCACGGAGCTGGTCTGTGAAGTTCCTCCCCCGAAAACGGAACCAAACCAGCGGGTGAGCTTGGTGGCCTGAGTGGGTTTGCCCGCCTGTTTCGGTGACTTGGGGGACTTCCTCAGCGCTGCAACGATGGCGCTGCGACTTCCACTTGTGGGCTGCTGCGTCTTTTCCTGGGTGATTCCGGAACCTATCAAGTAGTTGGTGATTTTATTGGCCTGCGTGGGCCTGGCGGACTGTTGATCTTGTTGCACGGGTGACACATCTCCAGCGGAATTCAACCTCATTCGACTGCCAAACTGGCCATTGTTCGTGATTTCAAAGAAGTCATCTTCCAGCAGGGTTCTTCTCCTCTGGGTTATGGCTTGTGCCATATCATCTCTCTGCGGCAGCGGCAACGTGGGCAACACTTTAGGACTGCTTTTCTCCGACCGCTTCTCTCGCGGCTCAAACATTTGCTCCAGAATATCCAAACAAGAGCGATCGCGCTTCTTTTTTGGCACCGAAACATTTGTCTTGGCATGCTGCTGCTGGAACTGCTTTACTTCGGAGCCAAAGATTTTGAAACCTTCGAACGGAGAGGAGGGTTGCGGCTGTGCCAGAGGAATCTGCGAGAGATCCGAGGATATGCTGAACAGATCCGGTGATTTGTTGGCACTTCTCTTGGGCGGTGGCAAGCCCAAGCCGCCGCCAAAACTAGAACTTACAGGCGCCTCCGGTTTGCGCTTCCTTTTCAAAGCCTTGGTGCGACGACTCTGCGATGGATCCTGCGGCGAACTCTCATCGTGGGAGCTATTGATCACCACAGTTTCCGCTTGTTCCCTGGACATCGGAATGGCCACTATCTCCGAGTCGTTGAGCAAATTAAAAGCAGACGGCAAGGTTAGCAGCAAAGGTGTTTGCTGGGGGGTGAAGGGCACCCGAAAGGCAGGAGACTCTATGGCATCCAAATTGTCTGGGATTCGCTGAGCACATTGCATGTACTCTGACGACAAGGAACTACCGCTGAGCACTTGCGGAGTGGGAGGCAAGGGTTTGGGCAAGGGCTTTGGCTTTGGCTTGGATTTCTTTAAAGCTTCAGGTTCCGATTTGCATTTCCTTGGACGACCTACCCCTCTTTTGGGAGTTTCTTGCGCAGGAGGCTTGGCCGCGGTTACCTTCTCCTTCTCTTGCTGCTCTACAATCTTTTCCTTGGCCTCCTGCTTCACCCTGGGTTTGCTTGTCTTGGGCGTTTGATTTCCCTCAGCCTTGTTTCTTTTTGGAGTGCTCCGCTTGACATCGTCCAGTGTGTGGTGCTTTAAGTATTTGCTGTTTATTTTGGACTCAGCGGATCGTGTTAAGCGTTGCATTCCGCGAGTGACCGGACGACCTGTATCAATTGGACTGACCTGTTGCAGTTTCTTTTTTTTCCTTCTAACTGAGGGCTCTGTCTTGGGCGTGGCAAACGCAGGAGCAGTTTGTGCCGGGGGTGGTGTACTCAAGGTATCCATGGAAACCCTTAGCAGTCGCACATTGAGCTTTCTCGTCTTTGGGGTAAAGGTAAGTGTTGCGGCGCGAGTTATCTTTTTGGGAGCCACCTCGACCTCTTCATCATCATCCTCCGAATCGGTGAAGTCTGCTTTTTTCTGTGGCGTCTGCCGCTTGCTGAATTTCCTCTTGGATTTCATCCTTGGTGATTCGTTTGACGTGGGCAATCGATTTGGTGGTGTGTTTGGAGGCGTTACAATCTCGCAATCATCGCTGGAAACTATCAGGACTTGATTTTGATCGTCTGCCGGATCCACAGTAATAGGTTCAACGTCAGAATCGGAGGATTCAAAGACCAGCGGTGACATGGCCACCACATCGTCTAAACTGTGATCGTCTTCAGACGGCAACGTTTCATTTTGCTGAGCCGGATTGTTTTCTATGGAAGCGATTGTCGAGCAAACTTCCGAGGAGCCGCTAAGCGTGCTCTGGCTATTTTTTGAGGCCAACCAGAGGCTCAGATTGTGCTTGTATTGCTCCGGTGCAACGAGCGGCAGGCTCTTGTCGAACTGATGACGGAAACGACGCAGACGAAAGTCCCTAAAATATATTATATAAATGTGTTAATCACTGAACTGCACTGAAAATTAGTTCTTTGGAGAATTCTAATAAAGAATTCTACAGAATAATCTACAGATAAGATTGTAGCGGGCAACTGGGCCACCTACTTAATATACTCGCTGAGGAATCCCCGCTGTTTGTAGTACTCCTCGAGATCTATGCGCTTGCTGAACACCTCCTTGGGGTCTGGCAGGTGGAACTTGCGGTCAAAGCTCTGGAAGCTTCGGTACTGGTGCTCCAGACGACCACCTAACCGCAACACATTGTATAGCAACTTCACATCGGACTGTGGATGGGAGAACCAAAAGATTTAAAGCTCCATGAGAGCCAGTTATGAATGCATTGCCTCACCGTAATGTCAACACTGGAGATAACCATGTTTACCCGTCCCTCGAAATGCTTGAGCAGCATAGAGGTGCAGAAGCTGTTGTTCAACGAGTGCCCCCGATTGTCCACCAAAACGTAGTCGAACTTGAGGCGGCTTAGATCTCCAATGCTGCGTAGTTGGCTCCATTTCGCCAGGTAAACATTGTGTGGGGAGTCAGTGGTGTCTGTAACAAATTAACTTCATTTAGTAAAGGGTACTTTAAGAAAAACACGATTACTTTACTTCTTCAATTCTATAACATTATATTAGCAAAGAAAACACATTTCATTTCACTACGAAATATAAAAAAAAGGAATTGATATACATAACAAAAAAAGTTTTTTTTCAAGATATAATCAATATTCATAAATATGAATGTTTTGTGATTTTTTTATAGGTTGACGAATCTTAACATTCTTTTAAAATACGTTTTTAATAAAAAGATACAAAATTAACGAGCAAACTATTAATACTATAATTTTTTTCAAGACATAACTTTTTTAGAACATATGATTAATTTATAAGCAAGCCAATCTTAACTTTCCGTGGAAACATATCATTAAAAATAGAACATGAATCATTAATAAAATATTTTGAACAGAAATCCTTACCTTGCAATCCCTGAATAGTGCAAACCTGCAGGTCAGTAAGTGTGTCTAGATGGAACCGCCAACCGGCGAGCAGTTGCTCATCGTTCTGCAGCACTATGAGTGTTTTCTTGGCGGGATCGAGGGCACTGAGAAGTGCCGCCACCGTGGCCAGTTTTCCAAGACCACTCTCATCGTTGAGGATGCAGAATTCTCCCTTGGCCAGGCGATCGTAAAGGAAACGCACTGCCTCCAACTGGAAACCCTTGAGGTACTGCGTCACGTGGCTAGTGACCAGTGCATCCGCCGAGAGCCTCAGCTCCGGAGTTTGTTCGGAAACAAAGTGATACATGATCCTTTAGAGATTTCGAACTAATGGTGCGCGTGATGCAATGCCAAGTAGATGGCCACCAGAATGTAGAGCAACTGCAGGTACGAGAAGATCACAAACATCGAAAACGACCCAATTATCATCTTCCGCGCCGCTGGCGGCCCATCGAATTCGATATTTTCCGGATGCAGTATGTCCACCACGTTGTTGTTGTTGTTTATGACAGGATGTTGGACGAAATGCATGTGTTGTTTCCTTTGTGATGGGGAAAAGATCTGGGTTTCTGGTGGAAATTATGCTATTGGCGGGGAGCGGGAAATGATTAAACAATTGAGTAAGAAGAAATAATTATTTTTGGCTCCAATTTTTATTTCACCATTCACACAGAACCGGCTGCGTCTTGTTGGCGCGATCAGCTGTTGGACGTCGGCAGTGTTGCCAAATTATTTTAAGTAACCAAATTTTTAAAAAAGCTAAAATCTTATAAGCATTATTGAAAGAAAAAATTATGAGAATTTAAACTAAATTGTTTTTTGACTTGGGCCAATCAAATCTTATGTTTTAAAATAATTTGAAATATATTTAAGGCTCTGTTTAATAAATTAAAGCTTTGGTAGCCAGATTTCTTAGGGGTGAAGACAACACCAGCAGCACTAAGAGCAACTAGTTTGTGGCGTTATCCAACACTATCACAATTGTTGCGGTTTGTTTTGCTTGGAATTTGTTTTAAAAAATATAGACTGATATGGCTGTTGCAAAAAAAGAAAAGCAAGCGGCTAAAAAGAAAAGTCCAGAAAAGGGCAAACCACAGAAAGCAAAAACTGCCCCTGCCATACCGCCTGCAACAGCAAAACAACGAACTGTGGTCACCCCTTGGCGAGACACGTGCGCAGACACAAACCAATAAAAACTTGCATTTATTAATTAAAATAAATTTTTAGGCTGGAATTCAAAGAGACTTATGACTGGTTATTTGGCAAAGCATCAACACCCGCCAAACGGCGCCAGGCACTCAGTAAAATCCGCATTTGGAACCTGCGAAGGGGAAACCTCTGCCCGGCGGCTGTTCTGGCCACTTCAGTGCTCGTCCAGGCTCAACTGGAGGACAAGCAAGGCAACTCCAAGACACAGACCACCTATGCCAGTGCCTTCACTCGCTTCTACAACTTCATGTCCTCCATTATCCAGGGACACAATATGAGCAGCATGTACGAAACGGCCAGGGAACTGGGGCTCCAGTCGTTCATCGTTGATCTGCGGCACTTGTGCGCCCACGGACAGGAGCTGCCGCCTTTGGAAGTTTTAAGGAACACCTCGGAGCATTGCCTGGAATGGCTGCGCACCTACTACTGGCTGCCCCACAAGGAGAACATGTCCAACTTGGATTCCGGGAAGCTGCAGCGCAAGGACAAGATCAAGTTCGAAAAAACTGTTAGTAGTCTTCTGGAAATCTACGACCTGACTCTGGAGTGTCATCTCAAGGGTGCTGAAAAACTGAAGGCCATCAGCAAACTTAAATCCAGCGGCGATTTCAACAAGATTCGGGTTTACTCCTCTAGCAAGAAGGCAAAGTCATCCAAGGAGATACTCGATGCGGTAGTCAATGATCTGAGTGCACTCGTCAAAAAGGAGTCCACTTCCATGAAGGCTCTTTTGGATATTTATACCAGCTGCCTGCTTAAAATGGAATACTTCCTTGGAGTAGGTTTGCAAATCGAAGACGATGAGGATGCTCTCGTTGCAGCCACGCAAGGACTCTTTAGGCTATTGGCTGTGCAAGGATACATTGAAAACCTATTTGTGGCTCTGGTGCAGTTAACTGAAAACAAAAACGAGACGGAGGATAGACGACTGGGAGCCAATTACTGGGCCTCAAAGATGATTGCAACCTTTGGAATGCTGTCTCGCATGAAACGGATGTACAAAGAGGAGCTAGATTTGGTTTGTACAATTGAGAGATTAACAAAATAAGAATGCTTAATGTTTCACTTTCTTTTTTAGAACAATAAACTAAAACCAGTGGATTTCTCCTCTCTCAACACGGATAAGATATCGAAAACCATGCGCAGTTTACTAGTACATTCAAATGTGGATCCCTCCCTTACCCTTATTTTTGGAGATAGTCCCAAAAAGACTAGAACGTGGGTTTTCGAGCGAGAATTTATTATGCAGCGTGTTGGTCCTTTCGACAAATACTCAGCACCTATACTCAAAGGGTATGCTTGATTGTTTGTAGCCTTAATGCAGTAATAATATATACGGAGTTTTCTTAGGTTGTTACCCCTAGCTGAGCCTCCTTTCAGCAAGTCGCAAATAACGGATTTGACCAAACTCTGCGACATTAGATTGCACGAGTGCAAAGATGATGAACCTATGGAGGATAATAGTTCCTCGGAAGAGAACTATAATCTGGATTACCTGGAAAAGCTTGTGGCGAAAGCAGCTCAAAGTAAAGGCAATAAATTCAGCAATGCTGAATCCTCAGACTTGGGTAATTTGGAAACTAGAAAAAGGTGGGTTTCATTTGCCTGACATTCATATAACTAATTAATAAATGAATTATTTTTTTTCGTATTAACAGATAACGATTGGTCCAAATGTGCATTGGGTGTATTACCTTGGGCTCAATAAATATGAAGATATATGTAAATTAGTCATGATATTCGTTCGTTTTTTTTAGTTAATAAAGACAGTACAAAACCGAGTTCAAATTTGCTTTTGGCGCGCAACTCATCGCCATTTAACCATTCACAATAGAGACATCCAATCAGCTGTGTCCGCGTTTGCAGTGAACGGCAAGTCGGCATCACTGACGTCAACAATTATTCGCCGATTTTGGTTTATTAAATGTAAATAAGCTTTATTCAGCACAGAAATGTTTACTCTTTGGACCCTGATCGAATCCACGCTCCTCTGCCTGAATGCAGTGTGCATTCTGCACGAGGAGCGTTTCCTGGCCAAGTGTGAGTTTTTACTTAGATATTTGGCTCCCAATGCCACGATGTTACAATTTTGGCACACTTTTCAGTTGGCTGGGGACGACAGGCGGGTCAGCAGGATTTTGGAGCACCCACGGCCAAGGATCAGGTACTGAATCTCATCCGTTCTATACGCACAGTGGCAAAAAGTGAGTATTGTGTATTGTAGTCCCCATAAACCTTTTACATCTTTACCCTCTTCCCATTCGCAGTTCCCTTGATATTTCTTAACGTAATTGCGATTATATTTAAACTATTACTTGGTTGACATAAAATCTATTGTAATAAATGTACCATAAAGCCTTTGTAGATGAGTAGTCTTATTGTGCCACTTGGCTGCCACCGGATTTCCTTTGGAGCACCACCTTGACCCGATTTTCCAGGGCTATGCTGTAGGCATCTAGTTTATAGGCCGCCGCCTCCAGTTTGTCCACCGTATCGGAGATCTCATCGATCTGCTGCATCATTGGAGCCAACTGCTGGAACTTAAGGCTCAGTTCACTTGTTGAAGTGTTCAGATTCTCTGCAATCTGCCGCATATCCTTGTATTTGGCAATCGTGGCCTTGTTCATCTCCTCCAGCAGCTTGTAATCCTCTAGTGGAGCGTTTAGCTCGTGGGTGATGTACTCCTCCGTTTTGTTGAACATTTTGGTGGCCAGGCGACTGAGATTGGGGTCGTGTCCGGTCAGAGCCTCGAAACTGGATGCGCTCGACAAAGTTGGTCCATGTTGTGGGGAGTCCAGGAGGAGATTGTGATCCTGTGCCGCGGCAGCAGCAGCGCTGGTGGTCGGTTTTTCCATGTTAACTCAAAGAGAGTTGCAATTTTCCGAGTTTTCCAAAACAAAGTAATTGCTGTAATCAGCTGTTGTTGGCGTTTCCCTGGGAACGACAATTCCAACTGGGCTTTTTGGCATTCGCAGCGAAACGCGTTTAAATAAATTAAATAGAAAACACTCGATTCTCATATACCCTCTATTTAGCTTCGAATTGACAGATTTTTATGGTTTAAGGCCAAATTTTAATATACTCCGTTATTATATACCATTTTTTTTTGGTTTGAATAAGACGAAGGCGTTTTTATAGTTTAAAGTAACTATAACTAATTCTATTCCTGCCAGTTATTTAATCAACAAGTTAGTTTTAAATAAATTAAATCATTTATGTCAGTTTACTTGTAAAAAAATAATTAATTAATCTTGTTTATGTATGAAATTATTTATTTATACAATTTAGTTAGAACTAAGAGCTAACAAAATGATTTGAGCCGGGACCCTCCAGTGGTAATCACTTTTTCTTTTTTTGGGATATCTTTATAAAATTTCAATAGTTTAGTTTAGTTTAGAAGTTTAAGTTGTGTAATAATTTATTGTTTACGAATAGACATATTTTAAATATAATACATTGAGCTTTCGTTACTAGTCTGAACGGCGTTTCTTTTGTCTTGAAAAGCTCATACCCCTAGCTTTTTACTAGTAATAGGTATAACACGAAAATGTTAGAAGTTTTCCCATTGTTTTTTATAAATGCAAGTACCCTGCGCACAGATAAGGCATTAGTTTGCCTGGAACTCAACGCTAAACATGTCGAAGACCAATCAAGATCGAAAACTTAAGCACCTCTTCGATGGAGGCGACTGGAATGTTTACCAACCCGACATCCTCAATCTCGGCGTGGGTGCTCCGGGAACTGATCTCCTGAGTTCCAACTGTGACAACTTCAGAAAGGCCACAGATCATTGTCTGGTTAGTAAATCTCTTACGCAATCCGCGATTTCTCACGTTATCAATGACCTTTCTTGGGACGCTCTTTTAGGAACGTGAAAAGCGGGAAAATCAGTCACTAATTTTTCAATATGGTCCTACAAGTGGTACTTTTGAGGTGCGCCGTGAAATAGCCACCTACTTCACCGAAATGTTTGAAAGCCCCATGAACTGGTAATCGTATGTGGTTCTTGTGGTTTTTACATTTATCAAATTTACTTTGTGGTTTTGGTTTTAGTGAGGATCTAATGATTACGACGGGTGCTACACAGGGCCTCCACCTACTTCTCTCCACGATGATAGACTTGCAGGGTTTTGTATTCGTCGACGAGTACTCCTACATGATTGCTTTGGACAGTATAAAGCACTTACTAGCTTGACCATAGTGCCTGTAAAGCTAAACGATGATGGAGTGGATCTAAAAGATCTTGAGGAACAGGTTTCCAACAGACGTTTCCATTCTGAAAAGAAGAGTTTTGGGGAATGTACTATACCATCCCTACTTATCATAACCCAACGGGGATTGTGTTTTCGCCAGGTGGGTTGTTTTTTTATTATAAGCTATCTGATTAGTACAATTATGTATTTATTTATATTTATTTCAGAGGTTTGTCGTGGAATTGTGCAACTGGCCCGCAAGTTTGACTTTCTGGTGGTCTGCGATGATGTCTATAACATCCTTCACTATGGCGAAAAACCGACCCACTCCCGCCTGATTTCCTATGATGATCGAAAGGACGCCGACTTTGCAGGTCATGTCATTTCCAATGGCAGTTTTTCGAAGATTCTGGGTCCTGGAGTTCGCGTGGGTTGGCTGGACATGCCGCCACGTCTTAAACCCATCCTGGATGGCAGTGGATTTGCAAACAGCGGTGGATGTTTCAACAATTATACGTCTGAGATTGTGGGAAGTCTCTTCGAACTGAAGCTAGCCCAAAGCCAGATAGCTGTATTCTATGAGGCCTACAAGGAGCGAATGCTGGCTACCACGCAAGTTCTGCGGAATGAACTGCCAGAGTGCTGTAACTAGTAAGTCCCACTGGAGGATACTTCATCTGGGTGCGAATCCCCGATTGCCTGGATTCCCGAGAGTTCCTCAAGTACTGCCTGGAGCATCAGAAGATTTACTTTATAGCTGGACCGCGTTTCTCTGTGGACGGACAGTCTGGTAAGCAGTTTTTCCGATTGTCCATCGCCTTCTATCCCAAGGAAAAGCTGGTGGACGGAGCCAAGAGGCTCTGCGAAGCTCTAAGGGATTATATAGCCACCCAGAAGATCCCCCAGAGCGTATCTTAATATGGCAAAATATTTTTATTAAAATGGTTGCTATCGTTCTTTAAATATGACTTATAAAAATGTGACTTGGCACTAAACTACTTATCAAGACGTTATCTACTACATAAAGAGATATATGATATACACACACTTGTTGTACAGATTCTTGGGCACGATGCTTAAAAATATCACAAATCTGATAAATTCTATACAAATACACAACAAATAGGTCTGAGTAAGAAGTTTACACACACGTACAGCAGTTCTCAGCTCAACTGTGTCTCTATCTTGAGTTGTATCCTGTATCTTGTCATTTGTGCTGCGCTGCGAATGTCTACAGATTTCAACATCTTTCGATTGCTCATAATACTTTCGCTTGAATTGGAATGCCCGCTGGCGTATTTAGGTTCACGACTATGATGACTACTCGGAAAAGGTCAGCACGATCTCTTTGAGGGAGGTGTACGTGCCGATTACCAGACCCAGGATGCCCACAATGATGAGCACAAAGTTGCCTGTAAGAATAAGGGGTTAGTCTTTTGGATTTTGATGAGCATTTAATATGATTACTCACTCAACACTAGCCATGCCTTTCCGATGCCCTTCGTCTGGTACCAATGCGTGCAGATCTGGATGAGTGCCGGGAAAGCCAGACCCAAAGCAGAAAGGCAAAGGGCTCCAAACAGGGAGATGAACAGCTCCAGGTTGGGAATGGCCACGGCCAGGAGGACTGTGAATAGAAATAATAATTATGGGGTGTCAAATGAAAGGCTTATTTATAAAACCAAAGGGCCACTTACAGGTCATTAGAACCAGAATAGTTCGCACGGCGTACTCCCAAAACAGGACATTACGTTGGGCTCCCAAACGCTTGGCCACATAATCGTTCCAAGTGATATCTATAGCCACATAACAAGCCAAACCATGGGTAATGTAGATGGCGAAGGCCAGCATTCCCTTGACGCACATGGAAAGGCTAAAATATAATTCTTTTCATTATTAAATAAAACGCAAATAACTATAAGTTAAACCTACACTTCGTGCTCCGGCATATTTAGAGTAATGGAACCCAAAACTGCAGATCCGTAGTTGAGGTAACCAAACAGACCCATGCCCACATAGAGGAACACAATGAGCACCATAGGATACGTTGAGGACTCCACAGCTGCCGCCGAATTTCTGCGGGGTCTTCATCTCGTTCTCCAGTGGCAGGATCACGCCAATTGCCTCTAGGGCAAACAAAACTGTGCCGAAGAAGAGCGGGAAATTCGAGGGCTTTCCGAAGGCATCTTTGCCCTCTGTGGTGACGGGCTCCCTGAAGATATAGTAGCAGATGATGCCGAACGAGACCATGGTGATGGCATTGGCCAAAGTGGAGAACGGAGCCAGGTATTTGAGATTGCGCACCCAGTTGATCAGGATCAGCGGCAGCAGGATGATGATCATGCAGAGTCGCACATCGATATTGGTGTCAGCCACTGCGTCCACAATGGCCTTGATGTTGGAGGCCACAAACACCACGTATACGCAGCATGTGCCCAGTTGGTAGATCAGCAGGAAAGTGTTAACCACCTGTGCCAATATATGGAGCGAAGAAGCGGAAGAATTTTGGACCTTCGCCCATGGCTGTCTCCGCCACCATTGGATAGTTCATGCTGGGCATCTGCGCAAAAGAAAGCTCTATGAATCTGAAATATATATATGCCAAGGGTCATCTCTTGACTAACCTTTTTCCTGCGACACAGTTCGTACTGCGCTTTGATCAACTGATGGATGCAGAAAGTGCAAATAAAGCCAATGACAATGGTTCCAATGGCACCTGTAACGTAGCCGGAATTACGAAAGGCATTCGGCATGGCCAGAATACCAGTTCCCAGCGAACCCTTTAACAAATGAAACAGAGTCTCAGAGTTTCTAAAAATAAATAGATTTTAATTGATATATAATATTCTCGAGGGAAATCATAGCTCCACTTACGTGGTGGGATGCTCCACATCGCGATGATGATAGGGATTGTAGTCCGGATCCTTGGCCACTATGGCCTTGTTCTTCTGACCCTTCTCGGCCAGCTCCAATTTGTCTGCATGATCGCCGACGTAAGCCGCATTGCTGTGGCCATTCTTAGTCATGGCTATAAGAGAAGATTGGTATATGAATTTAATTGATGGGCTATAAGAACGCAGAAACTAGAACTATTAAATATGAAATTTTCTTTTTGAAGTGTGGAAACCTAAGTTTCACAAAATAGTTGAAAATGTAAATATTTAAAAATACTATTCCAGAATATTTAAAAACAAAAGATTTTAAAATAATGTATGTTACGTTCAAAAGTTCTATCTATATTTGTCTTTGGATCGTTTGCAACTTTTGCTACAAATTATTAATTCTTTCTAGATTGAAAAATAAATTAAATTAAAAAAATGAATTTGTAGTAGATATAATGTTAATCGTTTATAACAAAAAAGCAAACGATGATAACAAAATAAATTAAGAATAAATACTTTTGTATTTGTATTTTATGAATGTGTATTTTAAAAGTGCTTAATCGTTTGAAAAAATGGATCTATTTGTTCTTAAACTACTGGCACTCAAAAACATTAATTTGAACCAAAATAAAATAGCCACTGAGTAGATAACTTTAAAGTCATTCCCTTTAAAGATTTATCTTTATCAGATACTCGCCAATTGCCGCAGCTGCATCTGCATCTGCATCCGCATCTGCGTTTGTGGCGCAACAAGTGCGTGATGTGCATAGTGTGCGCTACTCTGAAAATAGAAATAGTCTGTGCCGCTGACATATTTCTAAATTGAAAGCAAACCTCGGCAATGTCAAGTTCAGTGCCAGCGAAGCGTTGCCCCGATTCAAATGCGGTTGCGTTCCGTCCCGTCTCACCTCTCTATTCCCCCTCCCAAATTTAAGGGTATTACGAGCAGTACCTGACAATTCGTGCAGTGTTTTGAGACGTGCTAGAATAGAAAAACCCGAACAACAAAGGCCAATTTTAGTCTCACTTGTCTGTACAATCGGACTTTGTTATCCGCCCTAATCGCTCCGCCTCCTTTTTTTGTCGCGATATATCTCTCAGCCCATGATGCTTAATTAGAAAATATGTATCTGTGTGTGACAGGGGGCAATTCGAGACTTTACGGCTTCCAGTTAAGATAATCTCATCTGCCGGAGAGATATGGAAATTTTGGCAAATTACGGCAATTTTTCCGGTTCTCGGCTTACGTGTTACGAGCGTGCCTTTTGGCAATTGTCTTCGTGATGATATCTGCAGATCAGATATTTTACGATATGATATGCAAGTCGGGCTTTGGTTATTCTTTCTCACAAATCTCCCAGACCTGATCTACAACCTGAATAACTCTCTGCATAATCTCAAGTACGGCGGCTTTTCTGTACCACTTACAAAGTCTGAGATATGCGGAAGTCATTAGCCGATCTCCGGGGAGCTCTTGACAGTGATTATACTAAATTGACTTTTGGGAACAAGTGAGTAATGTCTTTACATGGGAAAACCTATGCAAAATAATTTATTTATGAGTGGAATAATTGCTCTCTTGCTTTCATTTCTCATTTTATGGGAAAATCTGAGACTTAAAGAAATATTATGAGACTTTATGGAAACCTTTGGGTTCAATAAGACAGATAGTCATTTAAACAGGGCGTATGAGTTATATGATTCTGGTGGAGAATTTTCTTTGATAATTAACCTACCATAATGCTAACTTTCTAATAGTCTAATTCCGGCTTACTCATCGGATCATCACCTTAAATAGACAAAGGCCGAATTCTACGCAAAACAGAATTCGCAGAAATAATTTCCATAATTTATTTCAACTATGCCCAAACAAAACAAACCCCTTTGGTTTGTTTTACTAATGAAGTGCAGGCGGTTTTAACTGGATTGGCATACCCCGTTCGCATCACACAAATAAATTAATTTTATTTGACTCTGCCGATTTGCAATTTGCCAATTTGTTTTGACTCGGATGCTGATGATTTAGAGGGCCTTTTCCTTTCTATTTGCCTTCATCATTTTTTTTGCTTTTTTTTTGCTTGTTTTCTCATGCAGCTGTCTATAAATATTTTTGAAAATTAAGCTGAGCCAAGAATCGCTTGTATTTTGTTCACGTGAACGCCAGCGGAATATCAATTGAAAGCAGCACGCGACTCTCCCGGTTTTTTGTTTTGGTTTCTTCGCTTTTTAACACATGTTACTATTTACTCACTCGGTGTTGTGGGTTTCGGACGTCTAGACTCTCGAGAGTTAGCCAAGTTCAATGAGCCAGGCCAAAACCGCTTGGCCTTAGCTGTTTGCAGCACTTGACTCGCCGCCGTGGAATACGAATTTCAATTGTCAGCAGCGGTTGGCAGTGGAATCTTGGCCTGGCCCAAACGACTTCTAACTGGCTGGCTTAAACAAAAAAGCCGTCGGCCTTGCTCCGCTTAATCATTTCGTTTTCGAAACTGGAGCTTTCGACACCGTCTGGCTTAGACGCTCTGGCAGTGAATTTTGGAGTGGAAAAGTTCTTGGCACTCGCCACATTCCGAGCTGGTGGAAAAGCTAAGTTGTCCAACTGTTTTCAGACTCACAATGTGATAGTGCAACGGCCACTTCAGCTGCCAGTTTTTAATGACATTTTCCACGCAAAGCGATAATCAATTATATGTTTTGGGCGAGGGGAAAACAAGTGAGGTTGAAATAATGTGATTTTTACAGAGAAAATAAAGAAAAATAAACAACAGCATCTTATGTGGTTGTATTAGCAAGGCAAATTTTTCTTTTTAAAGTGCGTTAGGAAAATAAAATGAACAATTAGTCTTATAGATTGTTGGCTAAATACGAATTTTTAATCTGAAATGTACTTAAATATTTTGAGGTAACAACAGAATCAGAAATTGCTCTAAGCTTAAACGGTTGAAAGTGATTTTGCCAAACCCAAGTATTTCAAGATATTTTAAGAAAATAATTGTTCATTTAGACAACGATAAAGAGACATATTAGACAAATATCTTAATGATTTCATGTGAATTTTTAGATATATTTTAAAATAATTCTTAATATTCCACTAAAAATTACTAGATAAATATCAAAAAATAAATTCACATGTTCTTATAAAGCAATATCAGTAACCTTCGGCATTTATAGACCCATTAAATAATTCACAAACTTTAACACACCAACTAATCACACCTTTAATGCTATTAAATTGGCAATCTCAGGAGTGTAATCATCTTTAAGAATACTCCGCTGAATAACTTTTTTTGTTCAACCATCACTCTGTGGTGTGCAAATGTCAGAGAAGTCAGTGATCTTTGTTTGGCAACACATCAGCATGACCAACTTGACGTATGAGTGATGTGGGTTAAGCCATGTTCTTTATCACTTTTCTATGCTGCTTATCATCCAAGACTTTTGCAATTCAAATAATAGTCAATGAATTTATAATACTGCATTGTTTATAACATTGTGATTATTTCACTGGTGATTTATATCTTTTAGATTAAACAGTTGTTATCAGTGGTTTCTTCGTCACTGTGTTTCATATCTTGAGATAAAAAATAACTTCTTCAACGCTCAGAGCTCAATCGGTTTACAGCTAAATAAATATTGTGTAAAGGCTTGAAATTCTAAAAAAAATCGGCTTATATCTTTATTTACTGGTGATCATATAGAGATATGTTAGTAAATCATGTCTTTGACTCCTTTGCAAATACTTAAAGTTAGCTGAGGTTCATATCTTGCAATACCCAGTGCTCTTTGAACTATTCACGAGCTATTTTTGGTTTGGTTTTTTGATCGATAATTTGCGTCAGAGGTTTGATGCGCGTCGCTGGCTAAATTTAACTGCAATTAATTGGGGGTTAGTCCACTTAACTTAGCTAAAATGAACTCAACGATCTGTGCACTCATGCCCGACTTACTAATTCGCAAAATTTGCGCGTCGCGACTTCCGCTGGCTCACTAGCCCAAAAATAAAAACACAAAACAGAAATATGGATCATTCACTTACCTATTGTTTTAGGTTTATGATACACTTTTTTTAACTGGAATTAACTATTTTTATGTAATATCCAAACTCCCAGAAACGTCGGTAAATAATCGTAATTATGTGGTGCAATAAAATCTTTAAACAACTGGCAATTAACCGAAACACTCGTTGACAGAAACGACGAAAAATCAAAACATAAATCTAAATCAACGCAGATCAACGCTAAACAGAATCCGTACCGCCGCGCACTTGATAGACCGTACTATACTATACTATACCTATACAATACTGTGCGATGTTGTATAGTTGGTCGGATCTGCGATGTGATCGTGTTGGCCGCGCGTTAACGACTAAATCAGACCCACCGTGGGTCACCAGTTTTAAGCATCGCGCCAATGGTTGCGCGATACCCACACAGCGGATTTCACACAGACACTACCGGCACACAGGGAAACATCTCGCACATTTGTCGAGTGTCGCAGAATCCCACCGTGATCCGTGGAAAGGGGGGCTTGAAGTGGCTGGGGGGCAGTGGACGTGGACCTTACCTTTGTATGCCAATCTCAGCGTTTTGAACTAATTGTGTAACTCACTTGGGACTCATCGTAAGCAATCCTTAGCTCTTTAGATCCTTGGGCCAAGTTTTCTGTCAGTAATAACTTGTTGGGGTACTTAATCATTATTGTTATTATTACCATTACTTTTACAAGTTTTCTGATCATTTAATAGTGTTTTTATGAGGCTTAGATCCTTAATCTGGCATCTTTGTTATCCTCGATTCTCTAACTATAGACATACCTGTTTTGTAAAATCGTTAAAACATTTTTTTCTGTCATCCAAAAAATAGAAGTACAGAACACAGAAAAGATTTTTCAAATTCCAAATGCTTTTTACTTTCTAAAGTTACTTGACAAATATATTAAATGGTTTATCCTTGACATACCTATTTTGTATAATCATTAGAAGTAAATATTTAATAAATATTCTATAGTCAATTTTTCCTGGAATTCTAGACTGTTTGTCTTTCTCAAAGTCCCCACTAATTAGTTGGCCAACATGGTTCAATAATATTTGTGCTAATAATTTGACTCAGTGGCGAGTTGCCTTGTTTATTTCCTGTGTCGTTAATTCTAGGATCCAGTAGTTTCTAGACTTTAAAAGGAATTTAGTGATTTTATTTTATTAATTTTATAATGCTTATAAATATAGTAGTTTAAGTTTTAATAATTTGTATATATCTTTCTGCTTGTTTAACAACTTTAAGCCCTAAAAACAAACCAGATTCCTTTGATGGAAATCGGAATTTGTTCCTTAACCAGCTTTCCCTGCTTCCCAAACATCATCATCGGTTAACCGTAACTGATCGTTTAATGACTGTCACTCAACGTGTTTTCATGTAACCATCATCAAGGCCTGCGCTTCTGCTGCAGCCTCCCTCCTTTTGTTTCCGCCCAACTCCACAATCAGTGGGCCACTTTTTCTGTCTTGGCACAGAGACGTTGCCAAATATTTGGCCGGGGCATTGTCTGGCTTATGGCAAGACGGCCAAAGAACCAGTAACCAGTAACGACTACTGTGTCCATTGCAGGCAGTGCAAGACACTTCGATCGACTTGCAATTAACATGTTTTTTTTTCTTGTGCGAATCGATGGCTTAATGCACTTTCTCACCGACAGTTAACTGGTTTCCAGATTGCAGGGGGAGGGCGAAGCGAAGAGGGGATCGTTCTGCGACAGGCTGATTACTTGGCCAAATGAAATTTCGATCGGTGGCCGCGTGCCTTCCTGCGTTTTATTAATTCGCCTGCATTGCGCATACGCCGCATGTGCCTGGGGAATTACCCAGTTATCCCTCAGTAAAGCGTAGATTGGTTACCCGACATATGGGGTATCAACAAAACCGGTTGCATTTGGCCAGACTCTGACGTAGTCTTTTGCCTGGCCACTCTTGACTTTGGCTATGATGCTGGGCAAGCTGGATATAATCTGGTTCCAAATTGTCAGCTTTATTTGCGCATATCTTCAGTTTGGTGACATTTGTAGAATTCACTCTAACTGGTGAACAGCTCATTGGCTATGAGTGGCGAAAGTTATATAAGAATTAGCACTTTAGTGCTAGTCATATATGACTAGTCGATCAAGAAAAACTCTCATAACGTTATGCTTTAGTTAGAGCTAAAACCAATAATTTAACTAAGTACCCTAAAAAAGCTTTCAGCTTGTAGCATTTGTATTTAGATATCATTATGGAAATGACACATTTCCAATCTGATCAACAAGGCAAACGCATTTGTGCTAAATTTAGTGATTGCCGTGTGATAATTGCATGCAAATTCATCTGATTAGGTGTAAAAATAAACAAAAGCACTCTGTTTGACTTAAATTGTATTTTGAATATGTGTATTGACGAGTACAGTGAGATACGACGTATGCACACACTTTATTGGAAATATAAAAAATAATTATTTTTAACAAATTAATTTGTTGTTATTATTTGAACAAAATTATCACAGGAGAATAAATTATAAATTTACTTAGTAAAATAGTTCTTGTTTATGTTTGCATTTTTCAAAGAAATCTGAAATATTCTTAATATAAATTTTCAATTCCAGAAATAAAGAACGGATTGAAAAATATACATTTTGGACAAGCTTGTTAATATTTGTTAATTTATTTATATTAATCTTTATTTAAATTCAGGAAAAACTATGTTTAAATTCAATTATTGTTTCAGCTATTCTTGAATATTTTTCCCAGTGTATCTCCGATCGTTAATAGCTGTTGAGCGAGCATAATAATATGGGCAAGGGAAAATTGGTTTCGCCCTGAACTTGCGATGCCCTGTTTGCTGTCACCCAACAAAGAACACGTGCCGCTGGACCAGAAATCTCTTCTCCGTTTACACTCGCTCTCCGCTCGCACTCACAATGCCATTTCCCAGTTGATCCGATGTCACCCTCGAATGGGTCAGGTGGTCGACTGCCCTTTGGCCTCGCCAATTTCCCCAACTTTTACTTTCAGATTGAAATACGGCATTCGGCATATGGCATATGGCATATGGCATATAGTTGTCGAGCGGGTTCTGCCCACCCATATATCATGGCAGCGTGTAAATTTGTGGCAGCTCAATTGAAAAATTGCTTTGTTATTCTCAATTTGAGGCTCTAAACTGTTTTAGGCACTATGCGTTGGTTTAATCACGAAGAACTGCGCACCAAAGAGCGAATCCCATTTGGGACACCTCTGCGCCGCTGATGAGCGCTGATTTATTATTATTATATTGGGGTTGGCTCGGCTCGTTTGCCCCGTTGAAGGAAGTTCGAATTGAGGGTGACACAGTTTCCAGTTTCAAGTGCTGCGCGAAAAGAGCTTACCATCGGATAACCCGTGGGTCCGATCGGTTCAGTTGGTCCCGGCTTGGTCAGGGTGAAAGGTTCGTGCTGCAAGGTCTGCGGTTCTGCTCGACTTCTCGGTTTCAGCCATGTCGACGCCAGAGAACGTAAGTGGCTATAAGATCCATATAGCTTTAGGCCATTAAATGTCTTCGATTGCATTTAAAAAATATTTCGAAAATTATTTATTTCGTTTTGGTTACCAAAACTCAAAGTTTTTCTTCTTCAAGACATTAGTTTCCGTTCTCAAATTGTTGCACAAAACAATATACAAAATTTTAAAGGTTGCTTGTTGTTGCTTAAAATTTCCATAGTTTATAGCAAAAATCAAATAGCAAATTACCATAATTATATTGTATACAGCATATACAATAAATTCTTTTTAGGATATAATAAAATTCTCAAAGTGGTTCAAAGTCATAACTGCTGTCATTTAGGCTTTGTTTTTATTATTAAAAATATAAAAATTAATGTAAGTTTGCAATACTTTTTAAAGGCGGTTTAAATACATTTATAGTTTCGGTTTCGCTGCATTAATAGACAGCTAAAAGCTTTCAAGGGATAAGTACGAGTGCTATAATTTTGGTCAGAAAATTGAAGGAGTCATTTCCGGCTGTTAAGTAAAATATACATTCCTGATCAAGAACACCAGCATTTTCTTAAACAGCTAAATTGTTCGATAGTCAATTTATAACATTAATATATTTTAGTTATAACTGCAAGAGTATGTGATCTTCGGCCCGCTAAAGTTAGCTTTATTTCTTGTTTTTGGTAATCTCTCGTAGAAGCGTTTGTGGAACCGACAGAGAAGTCTCCCCTTATGTTGGGTTTATCTTGGCGATAAGCGCTCTAAGTACTGTGTGTACTGGCCTACCAGATCGCTGACATCTTTATCGGCCGACAAATGTCGTCTGTCTTCGGTTTTGAGTTATTTCTCACGTTCTGCTGTCTGGGCCGCGACTGTGGAATTGCAATAAAATAGTCTAAACACTGGGTATTAAGCCAACCAATTCTTCAACCCATGAGCACCGGATTCACCCCGGGCCCAGGCAAATATCTCACTCAATGTTAATGCTCATGCTTAACCAGTGCCATTGCCAAGTGCGAATGTTTCACGGCGAGATCGAAGATCACGGGGGCTTATGCGGTACTCGAGCGGGTTCCGAGAGCTTTGGGATCGAGATAGAGGCTCACTTACTGCCAACTTCCAACTGCCAACTTTTGTTTTAAATTGAGCGTCTGGCCAGATTCGCGCTTTTATTCTGTGTCCGCCAATCGCTCTACAAACAACTCCGTCGCCGAACGCGGCGTATACTTGATTTAATTGTTTTCGGTTTAATTTTTATTGGAATAATGACGCTAGCCGTGATTAGCGGATCGGGCACAACCTGCGATACTGTAAGTGCCTCGTAAACGTAATATTTGTATATCCGAGAGTGTTTGCCCGACTGATTACCCGATTGCAGCAATCTATCGAGACTAACGCGGAATTCGGTTATGGTCATCAAAAAATTAGCGCAAAATAAAGTGTAATACGCGGATAATCATACATAAGCTATGGCAAATTAAGTGGATAAGTAATCTAAAAAATACAAATTAATTTCAGTTAGTCAATTTGTAAATACCCTTGGTTTAAAAATGATTTAATCCAAAATAACGACCACTTTGGTAAAACAAAGTCTGAAAGCAGAACTTTTAAAAAGTGAACTAAAGTATCTTAAAATTCATTTGTAGTATAATCCATAGTTAACTGTGTTATATAAAGCGTTTCTAATGTTGTTCTATTTATATAAGTGTTTATACTCCTATCAACACTCCAAATTTAATGAGTCTTAAAAAATCACAAGAGGTGTATGGCACTTGTCAAAACTGTTGAAATAAGCCAAGGAAATGTATATATTTTCACTGATATAGTTTTCCGATTAGTGTCAATAATCGATTAAGGCGGAATTCGGTCGTGGCCTTCGAAATGTGATTGTAAATCACAGATAAATCGAAGATAAATCACAAATAAATCATAGGAAATCAGAATAACACGTCAAAGTTCACACCATTCAGTGGGTTGTCGGTGGGAAACAACAAGGTAATTGGTTTTTATGTGCTGCCACTGTATATCACTTGAGACTGCAATTAGGCAGGTGTAAACAAGCCTTATCGGGCTGTCCCCTGTTTGCTTTCGGATTTTGGTAAGCCTCTGGTGGTAGTTTAGGATGGGCAGTCGTTAAGTGCCTGTTACCTAAGAGTGACTGTTCTATGGAGCGGATCAGCGGAGAATGATAGAATCGACATTGCCAGCAAGTATAATTAGCCATAAGTGCTCATTAGTTAAGCGCGTGGAGATAGCTGAATTGGTGGTTAGATTGTTATAGATCCCAGCTTGATTCGCTTTAAAAAAAAACCTTCCTGGTTTCGTGATAAAACGGCGGTAAAGGCGGTATATGTGAATCACTAAAGAGGGTGATTCTACCCCGCCCTGTATTTATAGAAATATCTAAAATTGTTCGAGCTCTGCTTATCGGATTTATCAGTCCAGTGGCTATTTTTGCATGGCCCAATCAGTCAGTAATTAAATTAACATGCTAGCATTTTTAGTCGGAAGCGGGTCCTCAGATCTTTGTTCTTCGTCACCTATCTGAAGACTAAAATTAATAAATAATAGCGTCATTGAGCGGACAGGTGGTTGGAAAATTTGTACCCTGGCCCTAAGGTTTTTCAATCTTTTTTGCGAATACACCTATCCAGATAGGACAGTCTTATCCGTTCCATGCGGCCAAGTGGTTACTTGGCAGCTAAGGTTTGTCAAGACAATTAGTTTGAGTTCTGGAACTTAGTGCGTTGGTTGTCCTAATTAAAGTCTTTCCGTAAAGCAAAGAAATAAATATCCTTAAAAGGTGAGCATTTAATGTGTGAAATCTAAAGTGATGTGTGAATTGTGCCAGCAATGCATCTTCATTAACTATGGCTGAAATTAATGAATCAACGTGAATTTCAAAGTCAACAACCTGAGCGTGATCGCATTATAAACTGACTTGTTTGGGGATTTTTTGCGTCAAGTGTTTTTTATGAATGGCCCAAGGATTTACGCTTTGTGAGTGATAAACAGTGTGTTTCTTATAGTATATTAATGAGTTATATGTGTGCTTTGCATGGCGATTGAAGGAGCGTGTGACTAAGGTAATACCCAAACTTTTCTCTGCGTTCCGCTTTCGGATGAGCTTGCAGTTTGCGAGTGTTTTTTGAGTGTTTTCATTGCAAACAATTACGGTCAATATCTCTTTGTCTTGCCTGAAACCTGTTTGGCAATCAAATTTCAGGGTGCGTTCTGGCTTTTGCATATGCAAATTGCTTAAATAACACGCCCGTCAACGGCTGGAATTAAGATTGCCTTAAATTAGCGCTCAAGTACGACTTGATTCGGATTTCGCTGAGAAACCGGCACTTGTTATTTTTATGTTTATCTATAAGTTAAGTAGCTAAATCCGTGCTGATCGGCAGCAGAGGTCACATAAATTAAGGAGCAGTTTTCTCGCAGTTTTTTTTTTTTTGCTTGTTTAAGGGGTCGTATGAGCAATGTCACCAACAGGAGAACACAAAGGCGCCATCTGCTGGTAGTTTGAGAAACTTACTTTGTGTAGCTAGCCCAGAGGTGGCGCTGATTTCAGAAGCCCCAAAAGTATGCAGTACTTTTTTGAAACCAAATTTCCTGGCAGTTACAATTTGAAAATTCAACGAACCCCCTGTAAATTTTTTCAATGACTTAGCTATTGAAATTTCTTAACTGCCGCATGAATAAATTAATTTTCAATTAAATTTTGATTCAGATCTCACCTTGATCTCAAATTCAATGTGCCTTCAATCTAATCCCTCGCCAGATGCAATTTAGCCCAGAACTCGGTCAATTTTGAGTGAATTTGACAAGCTGGCAATTGCAGAAAAAACGTGAAATTTTCCACAACCATTTTTCGCAAGGAATTCAACCGCTTTGAACTGGTTTCCCTCAAGCTGGAGCAACCGTATACAAAGTATCAGTTGTGCAGTTGGCGCACGTTTCGAGTTACCCATAAATAAATGCGACGCAAAAATCAAATTGATTTTAATTTCAGCAAATGACTGATCCACACTTCTTGGTCTGTTCTTTTTCTGAGCACTTGAGCCCTTGGCGCGTCATTTTTTTGGCCACCAATTTCGAACTCAATTAATTTTGCGACTCTCGTGGGGGTCGCACGTTTCAATTGGCGGCCAATTGAGGCAGTCCAAATGGACGACGTCATGCATCGTCATATGTGCTTTTATCGGCCCGATATCGGTTATTAGTTAGCAGACTATACCAGTTTTCCCAGCCCCATCCGTTATCTGGTCTTATCTGCCTACTTTCAGCTTTTGGAAAACTGATTCATTAGATACATAGATAGGCACGGAAATGAAAACAAAGTCAAAGTTGCATATTTACATTTTTGCTAATATTTACAAAATCTAACTTGTCTTTAAAAAAAAATTGTCTATCGAAAAAGATTTTTTTAAGTCACAAACTTAAGTCGCATTTCCAAAGCTTAAAATTTAAATGGTTGTTATATTTATTTTTAAGACTAATTTAACAGAATTAAAAAAAACATTACGAAGCAAAACGGAATGTCATTTAGGTTTTATATTTACATTATTATAAATAATTTTCTTAAAAAATTGCAGTAGTGCAAAAAATAATAATAATTTGTATTAAACGAGTTGCTATATAAAATTCTTTATGAAGTGGGTCAGTAAATACTATTTACATTTGTTTGTTCTATCTGCAGATTTATACGCAATATAATATATCGTATCTGCTTTAACATGAGCAATATAACTTATATTTTTATAAATAAAATATCTATATATGTAGGCTTGATAAAATTGTAAAATGAGTCAGTAAACTCTATTTACGTATGCGGTTCTCTCTAGAGCTTATGTTATAAGTGATATATTTTGTAACATGTGACGCATGTGCCTTATAAGTAGGCACCCAACTATTTGAAGCGGAACTGATTCAGCAGCCGACCTGTATGCCATAAAAGTTGCAGCCAGGTTCCTTTTATTTTTGTTTTGGTCCCGGCGGAGACGGAAATCAAGGAAAACCGGAGTTCGGAGATAAAGCAGGGAAATCGGGGAAAAATTCGGTTGAAACTGCTAGCGAAATAACGGAAATTGTTAGCGAGCGAGTGCTCTCACTCTCTTTGGGTCTTTCTCGCTTGCTCTCTCTCTCTCCCTGTCGCTCTCTCTCTTTCGCACTTGGTATAACTATTCTCTCCAGGGAAATCGGTCTGGAAATCGGGGGTTTTACTCGCCGTTTTAGTGCTAGGGTTTGGCATTCTTGTTCTGTTTGTCAAACCGTGCGGTTGTTGGCCATCGCAACTCCGAAAACGAAAACTACCCGAATTCGAATTCGAAATCACTGAAATCTCCGATTCGATTCCCAGTTCCCGGTCACGGTCTCTCTCGCAAGCTTGCATTAGTAATATTGCATTTCTTATTCTCAAATACAAATCCAAATCCAACTCAACTCCAATCCCACTTTAAGACGAGCGTCTCTCTGTCCCGACCATTGCTATTAAATCTGCCATTCAATTCTGTTTTGTATCTGTAACAAGTGCTTGGAGGCCAGTCTCGATTTTCGAGTGTCGTTTCGCGCACCAGGATCCGTACCCCAAACGGCCCGATCCTGCATCCGCAAAGATATCGGCTGACCAAGGATTACCATTACCGTTACCGTCGCCATGAGTTTCCATAAGAGCGACTCGCGGACGCCGCTGGCGCCCACAGAGTACACTGTAAGTAATATCATCATTTCCTGGGTTACCTGTCAAAACTTCGGAAATAGGTCGATCCTTAGTTGCTGGTGGTTATTTTCTATATGTTTCCCTCTAGCTAAGAGATAATAATTAGTTCTTTCAAGTCCTGAGTGTTCCTTTATCCTTCCTTTATTGTTACCACTTTCCAAACATTCAGAAATAAAAAAGTCTCTTATTTCATTTCTACAAAAGGCTTTTTAGTTAGCTTGTTTGGAAATCTTGATAAAAACCCCAAGAAAGTTGTAACAAGTTATCTTTTCCAAACATTTTTCACAGTCAACTTTTGAACGTAACCCACCAGAAAGTTCTGGAAACTTCCTTGTTCCTGAACATAAATTATAGAAAAGGTACTTTGTTATCTTTTATTTTTTATTCCGACTTCACAAGAGGTTTTTGCCCGCATACTTATGTTTCTTCAAAAATTCCATTTCTTAATTAACCATTTAACATAAGAAAATTTTAATGACCTCTATAGAAATTTGACATAATGCTTATTGTAGCGATGTAGACATCCTTTCTGAAAATTTTCCATTTCCACCCTTTGAACCTATAAGCCTAATGGTAAAATACCCTATATGATATCACCTTGATTTCCTGCAAATTTAGATTTATGCATATCAACATTTTGCGTTGATTAATTTGGCATAAAGGCTTCTGCCGCGGACATGTGATGTGACACCTCTGCAGTACTTGGCTCAAAAGTCCCAGACTTAACCATTTAATGCCTTGTTTATTTATTGATCGATGGCCGCTTGCCATGGTTTATATTTACTTTCCTTAGAATGACTGTTTATGCAAATCTGTGGGCTAATGTTTGTTTGGATTGATAACAAACTAAAGCCTAATTTCGGGGATGATTTCGGTGGTTCTTTCTTTCTTTCTTCTTTTCCTTTTTGGCCGCCTGCTCATTTCATTTATCGCTTTATTGTTGTTTTTGTTGTTATGAGTAACAGGCCAAACAGTTTTCCACCCGCTTTCCCATTGTTGCGATGCTCCCTTTGTTGCTGCCTATTTTCAGGGCACCCAGTGGAATTTTCCACTCGCCGAGCTGCACTTTTAGGTCTGCCGGGACCTGGGCATAATGGATATGTCTATGGAGTGTAGGGCATTCGGTCGACCGGTTATAGCTGGTACTCATTTTGGTCTACCTAATGTGTCAGCGTTTTTCGGGGTTTCGAGTTCACGGAATGTTTTTTTTATTTTTTTCAGTTTTTGGCTGCTGCGCAAGCGCCAAAGTGGAAAAAACAGTGCGGTGCGGAATTCGCTGAATTGGCATTTGAGTAAAGTTCTGGCACCAATTCGAGCTCTCGGTTTTTGGTTTTGCACTCGGTAACTTTCCACTGAGTGTGTCCAATGGGAGAAGCTCCTCTTGCATATTGCGTCAGCCTGCACTTGAAACCCCAACCTGCACAGTACTCTCCCCATACATTAGCCCCCTTTTTTTTTTTAGTTATTACATTACAGGTAATAACAATAGACGAGCATTGTTCTGGAAATCGGGAATCGATTGAACCGATCTGATCCGATTTCACCATGACGGCTAGCAAAGCTATTTGGATCAGTCGGTACTATGTCCGATCCAACTGGATCGGTTTCGATACTCACGGATTTATGTTGTTGGTATGAATACAAAAGATCATGCACAGCGGCGCAGCAGACTTGTAAATATTTATGCTTTAGAAGTGTAACCTTCGAGAAGGAAAAGAAAATTGTTTTTAACTACAAATTAATGACCATTAATTACGTTTAATGCAATTCTATATGGCAATATCTTACGCAAACACCAAAAGGGAGGTTGACATTACGTCTATAAAAGTCTAGAAGTATACTACAATACGCCTATTTAACAAACAGACTAATGGCATCTTTAAACAATAATTTAAAAAAACTTGTTTCATTTAAAAATAATAGTAAACGTTGTAGGTTCCGAACTTTAATGACTTTTCAAATGATTTGTAATTCTAAATTAAGAGTTACTAAAAAATGCGTTGTATATTTTTACGAATCATTATTTACGAGCAATACTAAAATTTATGTATGAATGTCAAAAAACAATATTTCGTTATTTAATTTTGTTTTGTAACGCGTTTTGCATTTAAGAACCAGTTAAACTAACTCTAAGCCTTTGAAACTTTATACTTTATACTTTTGTAGACATTACAAGAAAAGCAATGCTAAAATTTTAACAAAAACTTAAAATATTTCATTTCATATATTATGGTTTAATTTATGGACTCCATAGACATTTTTTAAAGTGTCTTAAATATTTGTTCACATTTATCGGACAATAAAAAACTTCCAATCAATCTTCTGAATGTATTGCAAATTAGAAATGTCATGAAACGAAAGTCTTTTAATTTAGCAGTTAAAATTGAGTCCCTATCACGATCACGAGACTGATCTACTTACTATGATACTCGTGATTCGCAGTGATCAGTGCAACATGCCCCATATCTAATCTACAATTGTCGGAAATTGCAGGCGCCATGGGTGCAAAATCAGGGGGTGTTACCCAGTGTTAGCCCAGAAAAAAAATGTGGGGGAATAAATATTTAAACAATTGACAGATTGCCGACGATTTTCAGGGGAACTGAACCCTAGGCCACGTGATTTCCCCCTGATGTCAAATTCAGAGCTTAGTTCTCGGTTTGCATACTGCATTTTTTTTTGTGGCTCGCATTTTGCAAACAAATATAAAAATTTTCCACTGCAATTTGTTGTCGTTTGCCGTTTTCATTTTCGTTTTTTTGCTATTTCTGTTTCAGTTTCTGTTCTGTGTTGTTTCCATTTCCATTTCCACTTTTCGCTTACATAAGTTCAATGGCACGCCAGGTGGGGGCAGCTTTGGAGTTCGTTTAGGCTATATTCGCTTCTATACCCCACTATTGACAGTTTTAATTAGAAAAGCACACGAAATAGCCGTGCACTTTAGAATGCCGCATTTTTCTTGGCTCAGCTTACTCATTTTGCCGGGGAAAAAGGGGTTGGCAGTTGAAAACCTAAATACATCATGTCCGGAAGAAGGCGTCACCCGCGTCCAGATTAGTCACACAATCTAGGCGGTCTTGCACTTACAACTGCTGTAAGCTTCTGAGTTTTTTGTCTAGATAAGAGACCCCCTAATTAATAGGTTTCCCTATTGTTATCGCCTGGGAGAAGTGTGGAAATCGGGAAATACCTGCCGTAAATTATATGGTTTTTGCTGAATGACAGTGACTGATGTATTTTGGCTATTGAGATTTTTTTCAGCATTTCAACTCCAAGTGTTTTGCGCAGTTACAGAAAACACTATTATCTATTATTAAATAACCGAAGAATTCGCAAAACATTCACGATTGCATTATTTATCTTTGGCTAACTAAGAGAGATAGGTATTTCGCATTGGGCGGCAATGCAAAGCAGCTAATTGAGGATATGTGTATATTTATTTTGCATTATTATCTAATTGAGGATATGTGTATATTTATTTTGCATTATTATCTATTTGCTTGGTTTTATAACATCCTATTAGATCGAATTTTATAATTAGATTTTTGGTTTTTGCTTTTTTTTTAATGTTTGACACATTTATCTTGTTTTCAAGCGCCAAATATTATTTTAATAAAATGCTACAATACGAGAATATTATTTTAGAAGTGTCACTAATTAGGGTATGTTTTTCCCTGTGCTCTTATCAATCGCTCATTATCAATGCAGCTCCCTCTTTTCTTTCTGTCCACATTCGTCACACTTTGCAATGTTAACTGCACTTGACTCCATTTTGTTGAACTTGAGCCAATGCATCGACACGTGTCGACGCAAAGGGCTTGCTTCAACCGCCCCCTTTTTAGCCACCCCTCTGAACTCTGTTTACGTTCTTTGCCATCGACACGTTTCTGTTTATTTTTTCATCAGTTCAAAAACTCACGACATTAAAATGCAATAAAAAAGTGCAACGCAATAAGTGATTTTGGGATAGCTAGCCATACAGTCAAAGAAATATTTAACAAATAAACAAAAATTTTGTCAAGGAGAAATAATTTTAAGTGAAATATGAAACAATGAACAAAAAACTTGGTCAAAAATAAATTATTTAGGGCATTTTTAACTCCCGATTTTGGTTTATTGACTTTTAAATGTAACCTACACTTATCGTTTTAAAAATGTTTTTTTTTTTTTAATTGTGTACCTTATAAATTGCACAAAATCACGAAATTTATGGCATGTCATTCGAAGATTGAATAATTTAAATTGTTACAAGCTCATAGAGCTTACGTGAGTTTGAAAACAGAATTATGAAAGAGGAAATTGTAACTTAAATTGTTAAAAGTAGTTTGAGGTGGTTTAGTTTTCTAAAAAATAATAGGGTTGCCTTTGCAGTTTATTAATACATTTAATGACAAAACTGGGATTTTCTTTGAAAGTACTCAATTAAATCGAACAGTAACGTTAAACAAATGGCATAACTGAATTGAGTAACTAGCAGAGTTCGAGAGCGATTGTGCGACTGACTATCTGACTGATTGACTGAATGGCGCTTTGTCGCAATTAGTGAGCACTGCAGCTGTCTAATTATTTTGCTATCTATATTTTAGTTCCAACATTCAGTTTTACGTTTAAACACCGCGCTTTTGTTTATCTTTGCATTTGCGCACTCGGAAGAAATGTTTTTGCGCGCAAAATGGGTTGATGTTATCCGAAGCGGAAAGAGGCTGGATGCAAAACTCTTCGCAAATGTGGGCAAATCGTTCTCAAAATTTGGTTTGGGCATATTTAAATCTCGGCGGGGGGCAATGAAGCGTGAAAGAGCGTACCTAAACTTAAAATGCTTTGAATGTTTGAACTTGTGGTTTGGGTTTTATTTGTCTGGCTTTTTTGCTGTTTTGTTGTTTAGCTTTGAATGGAATTTTCACAAAATATTCAATTGTAAAAGGGAATATTCCAATATTTTATTTATAATTTTTTTTGCCCTTATGAGCAACTAAGATCGGCATAGCTGTGTATGCGATTTTCTTTTGCACGAAGTCAGGTTAGGCTTATAAACATTTTGGATACATGCCACCTTCCTCACAGATTTCTTTTAAAGTTTTCAAAGTTTCAACAATTCCTTGTGCTCAGAACAAGAATAAAAACAATTCAAAACATAAATAACGTCGCCTTGAAATTTAAACCGCCTTTTTCCCGCCCAAAATGTAATGTTAGCGATCACTTTACATTTTACATGGTGTTCTTACATTTGACATGACATTCTACAGTACCTATGTTAGTTAACATTAGTAGTGATTTTCTTAGCTTCCTTTAGATGGCGCCACTTTTAATTTTTATATTCAGAATTTGAATCTGAAAGGCTCCTCATTATTATTATTATTGGAGTATAATTTCTAGTTTATCTACTTGCCACAGTAAAGTTAAGACCATCCACCAAATCGTGGCTATCAGTTAGAATCGGAAAACTTTAGTTTTGGGTCGAGAAGGACGTTAAGATCGTCTACAAAAGCAATCCTATCCAAAGAGCAGTCACTTAGCGTATAAAAAGTCATCTGTTTACACTTACAATTAGTGAGTTAAAAAATAAAAAAACCTGAACAAGTAAACTAATCAGCGTTAAGAATAAGCTATCAACTTACTGTTCTATTAAACGGACAATTTGCCCACAAGCGTTTTCTATTTTTTGTGCCTTTTCGCACGTATTTGTTGCACAAATTCGCAGTTTCCTCATTAGTTTTGCCGCTTGCCTTGTTGAAAAACAATTTATATAAAAATCTCAACTCAACCCCCGCCTCCCTGATTTTCCCTGATTTTTCCCACGACGATCACGTGTGGAAGAGAGGGTTTTTTTTTCGCTGTGACGTCATGCGGAGCTGCACCCAAAAAAAAAAGAAATTAGAATAATGATAGAAAATAATGCAAATTGTGAACTTGCTGGGTGTCGAGTACACGAGTATGATCTGATCCCACTCAAGAGCATCGTAGAGAGAATCAACTGAGAGGTGGGTGGAATGGTTAGTGGATAGTTGGTGGGTTGGCATGTTTTTTTGGCGGTGGCGGTGGCGATGGGGCGGTGTTTTGTTTGTCGCCGTCATTACAGCGCTGGCTGGCGGCTGGCCGCCTTGATTCAGTTGCTTGTCGCCGTTTGCAAGAGTCACGCGCTGAGATTCGTCCCGCTTCTCGCACACGCCCATTGCCCAACTGGAAACCGCCCATCGCTCATCGCCCGTCGCCAACCGCCCAGCGTGACCTTGGAAGACCTCAAGCTGAACGCCCCCACTGGAAAGCCGCCGCTGCCGCCGCGCCGCGAGCAGCAGTCGGAAACGGGCCAGGCGTTGAGCCTTTCCAGCTTCGGTGGCTCCAAGGGTTCCATTTCCGGTTCCGGTTCGGGTTCCGGCCGGAAACAGCATCTTTCGGGCGCCGCCTTGGCCAGGCACAAGCTGAAGATGTCCTTGAAGAGGGGCGGACCGCCGCCGGTGGCCACCAGCGGATCCGGCGTGATGACCACCTCTTTGGACCAGCAGGTGCCAAGCAGGGCCCCGGCGCCACGCTCGAAAACAGCCAAAACCTAAAATATCACGCATACGCCGCTTGTTACCTGGACCGCTTTAGTAACAATAGTCAAAACGAATTGTCTATTTAGTTTGTGTCATAAAACTGCATTGAACTTGTTCATTGATCTTGTTTTTGCGTATTTTTTTTGCATTCCGCTTTTTGGCCACAATTTATTGGTTGCTCCTTTTTGCGCACTGCAGCATCTGCGAAGAGCTTTTACATAACCATAGCTATTGCTGCTGCTCGAAATTTTCAGCTCTCCCTCTGTCTCTATAAGTTTTTCCGATTTTCCGATCCGCACTCATTTTGGCTTTTCCTTCTGGCCGCTTTTTCTCTCTTTACAGAAAATCCCGACGGTCGCTGCGGGCTACGGAGAAAACGAGAAACCCAAAGGCGGCAAAGGCGGTCAACCCAAGTGAGTATTTCTCTAGAGGATGGATGAGCGTAACACCCATGCCTCGATGTTCTACGGCCCGGAATCGATTCATTCGTCTTGGTCGATGCCTCAGGCAGCGGCCACGTTTGCTTCGATTCCGATTCCGATTCTCGATTGCACTACGGCCATAGAAACTCGATCGCGATGTACAAGAACATCGACAACGAGTCCTCCACGACAATGTTTGAAATGTACTCCTCCTCGGACAGGTTCATCCGCTCGGACATGGCCGACGTACCCGTCCAACAGGCGGCAGGGTCCACGCTTCCCCTGGTAATCACTCGGAAAAAAGGAGACGACTCCGAGGATGGCAACTATAATCCGTTTGAGCACCGCAAGGTGGAGCATCCCACATCGTAAGTACTTAGTATAAAGTCTCCCATTAGTGATTAGCAACTATTTTATATAGAGATTTAAAGACTCTAAAATGACTAGCTGTCGCTCAAAAATATTGATCCACAGGAAAATCTCTTTAATTGTTGGTATGTCGAGCCGAAATATAAATAAATTGTTTAACAACTGTCAGTTGCCACATAAATTACTTAAAAGTATACAAATACGAGAAAATAAGTTACATTTTCAAGGGTTTTTGTTGCTAGAACTTTTTACAACCGTTGTTATAGAATTGTAGTTTGGTATAATATAATATAAATAAATAAGTTTACAAAAATTTTGAAACTCTAAATTATAGAGACCAGTGAAATTAAAGAAACATAATGAAACTTTTTGAAAGTTTTTTTTTTTTTTAGTTTCCTAAGACCTTTGTTTATAATTAATAAGCAAAATGCGTTGCATTACAAAGTTTTACAACCCCTAACCCTACCCCTTTCCCCAAAGTGTTTTATTCAACCCGGATAAGCAGCTGATCCAAGTCATTAAACGCTCAATGACTAATCCCCTTAATTGTATTCCCCCACCCGCGTCATTGACCTTTAACCGACCAAAAGACTTTGACTTTGCATCGGGCTAAAACGAAAAGAACGGAAATGCAATTGTATTGACATTGGCCTTGGACGTTTTGGCAACTACTTTTTCCAAACTAAAAATAAGTAAAACCGTAAAGGAAAATCTTGCGAACGAGCTAATAAAATGAAAGCACCGACAAATGTTTTGCTCGATTCGTTTAGCAAGTGGAATGGGAATGAGGAACCCACCCGCCTTCCCTTCCACCCCCTAAATTTACATCTGAGAGAGAAAAACGCATCCGCCAGACCTTGCAATTTGCAATGCAATTGCGTGAGAGAAAAATGCTGAGAATTGCGATTCAACAGCTCACCAAAATAATTATTAACCAGCCCCCAAAATCATTTTAAAATACTTAATTGTGATTATTTGGTGATTAATCCCTCATTATTTGGAAAAAACTGACGGGAAAATCCCTTACATCCACAAAGTTCACGAACTATTTCATTGCATATCGCCACTCACTCTAGTTCTTCAACACTTTTTTGGCAGCGCTAAATTTGCATGTATTCATTTACCTATATATCGGTCAGATAGATGCCTTTAGATAATAAAAGTTTATATTTTATTATTTGGGTACATACGATACCGCTTACTATAAATTTAATTGATTATATTTAATGTTATATTTAATTATTTAAAAATTATGTTTACAACAAATTTGGTATATATTGTTTTTAATTTCACTTAATGTATGCATTTTAAAAATTATTATTACCTTTCTAAAAATTCGTTAAGCATCTTAGGACTTTTAAAATGGAAAAAAATGAAAACCTTTATAAAAATAGAATTTTAAACTATTTTTAACTCATGCCTATTTTGCGTTGCAAAATTTAAAAACTAGGTTTGATTTTTCTATAATGAAGTTTTATTTTAAAATAGCTAAAATAAAATAGCTGCAAGATTAAAAATGATTGACTGTTCAAAAAATGGAATACTGTAGTCAAAATTTTATATTTTATATTTGATATTTTAATTAAATATTATATCATAATATTGAATTAAATGCATTTTTAACTGAATGGTTTAATTATAATTTAAAATATTAATAAATAGTTCCTAGATAAAATAAGGTTTAAATCAATTTTCAGGTATTACAATAAATCAATTCCAAAAATAGTCTAATGAAAAATTAAAAAAAATCATTTAAATTTATTAAAAAATATTTGGAATTACCACGTCTTTTTAACACCACAGTAGGTTTTTTTTATATATTTTATTTATATATTACTATTGCAGTAATGAAAACTTAATAGTTCTTTAACAATTTGCCTTGACTTTTCGCAGGGACCTCGAGACATTTGTGCACCTGCTGAAGGGATCGCTGGGCTCTGGCATTTTGGCCATGCCGATGGCCTTCTCCCACGCTGGCTTGTGGTTCGGATTGGTGGCCACGTTCGCGGTGGGCACCCTGTGCACCTACTGCGTCCACATCCTGGTCAAGTGCGCCCACATCCTGTGCCGACGACGCAAGATCCCGATGATGGGATTCGCCGATGTGGCCGAGCAGGCCTTCCTTGACGGACCGCCTGCCCTGAACCGCTGGTCGCGCTTCATCCGGTTCATGGTGAACACGTTTCTGGTGATCGATCTGCTGGGCTGCTGCTGTATCTATCTGGTGTTCGTGGCCACCAATGTGGAGCAGGTGGTGCGGGTGTACATGGAAACGGAGCTGAGCATTAGGGTTTGGATCATGATCGTGACGGCGCCGCTGATCCTCATGTGTCTGGTGCGAAACCTCAAGTTCCTCACGCCCTTCTCGATGATCGCCAACATACTGATGTTCGTGGGCATCGTGATAACCTTCATCTATATGTTCACCGATCTTCCTGCTCCCGTCGAACGTCCTGGCATCGTGGCCGTGCCCGAGTGGCCGCTCTTCTTCGGCACCGTGATCTTCGCCTTGGAGGGCATCGGTGTAGTCATGTCCCTGGAGAACGACATGAAGAACCCCACCCACTTCATTGGCTGCCCCTCGGTTCTGAATCTGGGCATGGGTCTGGTGATCGCGCTGTACACTCTGGTTGGCTTCTTCGGCTTCTTGAAGTACGGCCCGGACACCCAGGCCAGCATAACGCTGAACTTGCCACTGGAGGACAAGTGGGTTTGCCTCTCTCTTAATCCAAAGCTCTCTTTACTTAACACTTATATTTTATTTTATCCAGGTTGGCCCAATCCGTCAAGCTGATGATTGCCATCGCCATCTTCTTCACCTTCACCCTGCAATTCTACGTGCCAGTCACGATCTTGTGGAAGGGACTGGAGCACAAGATCCGGCCGGAGAAACAGAATATCAGCGAGTACGGACTGCGTGTATTTTTAGTGGTAAGTTCAAAAGTCCGTTTCTTGTTAGCAAGAACGATCGATTTCTAATGATAAGTTAAAGGAACTTATACTTTTAATCTAATTTTTGGAAATTAAACTTTAAAACTCTATGTTTAATATAATTCTGTTTAGATTCCAAATCAACAGATAAGTTAATATTATTTAATTGATTAAACCGTTTCCGAAATACAGTTAAAAAAAAGCCATTTTTTTATTTCTATAGAATGTATTTATATTTCCATATTTTATTAAATCCGGAATCAAGTATGTTTTTATTTTTTTTTTGTAAAATATTAAAAAAAAAATTATTTATATTTAACGAAGGAATAATCCTTTAATCTTTACATATTTGAAATGCATTGTATCAATTTAATGGTTAGACTTTCGGAATATGTAGTTTATATAGCAAATAACAAAACAACTATTAAATATATTTATGATGTAACATAAAACTTAAGAAAGTATGTCATTTAATATAATTTTCGATATTGGAAAATGGCCCTAAAACTTATTTAATTATACATTTTCAGAGCTCCTGCTTCCTAAATTATTAAGGTTTAACTAAAAAAGTTTTTAAATCACTTAAGATCAATAAATACCTTTTTGAATCGATTAACGTAACAAATTCCTTGAAAAATCTTAAACTAAGCTGACCACTTTCAATTCTATGACCTTAGAAATTTAACTCACTCTTAAAATCCTGTATAATTTGCTTGACTAACCCTACTTCCCTTCCGTTCCAGCTTCTTTGTGGAGGCATTGCCGTGGCCCTGCCGAATCTGGGGCCCTTCATCTCGCTGATCGGAGCAGTGTGCCTCAGTACGCTGGGCATGATCGTGCCGGCGATAATTGAGTTGGCCGTGTATCACGAGGATCCCGGGTACGGACGCTTCAACTGGCGGCTGTGGAAGAACTCCGGACTGATACTGTTCGGCGTGGTGGGCTTCGTGGCCGGAACTTATGTCAGCATCATCGAATTCCACGCCGAGTTCAGCGGCGGCCACTGAGCTACTGCTAACATTAATTTAAAGTAGTCTTTAATGAAACTCTTCTAAGCACAGGGATGTCTAAGTTAAGTTTTTAACTAATTTTAGGGCTAACCAAAGTTTTCTAGGACTCCGAAACCTCCCGCCTCGTCCCCCTGGTTATCCTTTTTTCCTACCCGTCCCGCCCCTTCCACCGATCCGATCCCAGATATATATATCCATCAACCCTTTAGCGGGATAACAGAAACCAAACAACAAAAGTATTTCGATTTAGTCGGTGCCATGCCCTCGGCTGGGGGCGTGGCATTAAGGTTACTTAGAGAATTCTTGTAGAAGTGATTTTGTATCGTAGTGATTTTGACAACAACTTAGTCATAATTAGTTCCTACTCGAACTAAGCCAAGACAGACGGACGCAGCCGAAGTATGTTTTCGTTCTTCAATTATTTTGTTTTATCATTGACTTACTCTGTAAATTATCGACGCCCTAATTCAAATAATCATGACATATTACCAACTACCAATTACCAATACACAAAGACCCGCTGCCCCCAACTAAAAGGGGCAGCAAAAAAAATCGCATTAAAAAAATAATAAAACCTATTGAAACAACCAAAGTGGATTTGTTTTGAATACTACTAAATTACTGAGTTCTCTTTTGGAATGCAAATAATTAAAATATGGGTGGTGGTTAAGCATAATATTATGCCAAGCTAATGTTATTTTTGTTCATGACAAGAGTTGATTGAAAAATTGGGTATACTTTTAGGCAGTTTTGTAAACTTACTTTTTGCGGAAGTGCTGATATAGAGCTCAAACAGCAGTAATGTTTCTTTTTTACCATAAATTCTTGACATTAAATATTACCAAGATAGTCTCTAAAATAATATACCTTTCAGTAAGATAAAGTCTTTATTGGATATTGGAAATTCTTAATTTACACTCCAGTTTATTTATATAAGTAGCAGTCTTTTTGGGTAGGATACTTTTTGTTCTTTTGATTAAGGTGCTTAAAGGTGCCCCGCTTAATCCATAAGCCTGCAATATTACAATTATCTATAATTTTTTTTGTTTTTTTTTGTAAGTTATTAAAATGTATGCAGTAGTCAATGTGTTGAACTTATAAACAAAATTGTGTACCTACCGATTGATTAATTTTAAATAATTATTGACCCACAAAAAAGTCTACTGGTTAAAGTAATCAGTTTTAGTAACTCTAAAGAGAGCTTTTAAAACCATGGCAAAAAAAGGTCAAGCCAGCACCAAAATTTCAACCCTTAAGCGCTTGTGTTTGCATTGAAAAGCCCTGTTGATATTTTTAAGAACTTCCGAATACTTCGACCTAAATTAAGACTCATACTCGTCGTAACCTTGGTCCCTGTTGACTTTTCCCAGCGAATAGATTTGCGGCGTTGGTGGTTGGTTGGTTTTTTTTATATTTTTGCGGGGGACAAACAATTTAGCACTTGATAGCGATGTTTTGGCGATCGGGCCTGAACAACAAATCGCCTTTGAAACGCCCCGAGCGATGAGCTTTCCCACGCTACTTGAGCGGCGAGAGTTGAAATCAAATTAATATATGATATGAGGCGCTGAAAGCTGAAACGATCCGCGACGCGGTGAGGGAAACTTAAAGCGCGAGCAGATAAGATATTTATCCAGGTGCTGGGCCTCCGAGAACTCTTCCTCCTCTCGAAATCGAAATCGTCATCGTAATCACCCACAAAAAGTGTTGGCGAAAAGGCAGAGCAGCACAGCTCAGCCATAAAAACACGAAAAGGCAAATGTGCAAACGCAATTCAATTCAAGTCGAGGTCCGAGCAACTGAAACAGAAACTGAACCGTGAGAAAATTACACCCACAGATAACCGGACGGTATGGGTATCCACAAGATACTCGTACTCGTATACTTTACTGCAGCGATAAGCGTTTTGCATTGTGACGCAATCGGCTGGGAAGTGCGAAGGAGTATGAGGAGTTTGAGGGCATGGCAGCACACAAATGTGTGCACAATTGAAAAATGACTATTTACCCAGCGAGAGTTTAAAGTTCGTGCCCAGGCCGGAGTATCTCGTATCTGGCGGATAAATACGCACCAGCGGACTCCTCGATAAGGGGCAGCGTGTGAAACCAATCAGAAACCCGTTGATTGGGCCAAGAATGACCCACGACTCTGCGTGTGTGCCGACATGGCCATCGACTCATCTCATTTCTCGAGACTCTACACTCTCGGCTCTTGGATTTCCCACTCACTTTCCCACTATGCAAATCAGGAGCAGGCCAGCAAAGTGCATTTTACAAATGTGTTCAATTTAATAGGAGTGAACACTTTTGCCCCAGGCCTATACTTACAATTTGGTTCTATGTGAAAATATGTTTATTTACATATTACCTTTAATTACATTTTTAAGACACCTAAAAACACAAAAACATTTATGTAATTATGGCCTTTACTCACAGGCTTGTTATAAATACTCTTAACTAGTTGCTCAAATATGACTGTTTTTTCTTTCTTCATTTTATCACAATCAACAAAAATAAGTAAAACTTTAATAAATTAACACACCTGCTTCCTTAACATTTCAAACAAAATTACTCATAAAATAGGCTGTGGTTCATATCGCTTTAAGATTAACAGAATTCGCTTTTTTACTTTCATAACACCCCTGCCAATTTTTGAATTTAAATGATGGTATATGGTTTTTTTCCATTAGCCAGCGTTGTTCTATAGGGGAGTAAGACGGCTTGATGAGCAACTGATTAACCTTTTGTCTCGTCATTTACTCGTCGCATAAATCGCAGGCCCGTTTTCGATTTGAACTTCTGTTGATTTGGAATTTATGCCCGGCCGCTGGCCAAATCGTTTCGCCGCACTTCCATTTCCCTGGACACTGGACAAGTTTACAGGCGGTACTCGGTACTCGGTACTCAACTCTATCTGTATGGAGGCTTCCTAGCCAATCCAATCCACCTGCCCGATCGATGGCCAGATAAATGGCATTTTATTAGTTGGCTACTTACCCGGCTTACTCGGAACGTAAGTCGCCAATGGCCGGCTGGCACTGGCAGCTTAATGTCAGTGGCACAATGTTTGGGCCATGTTTATTGGGATTAGTTGCCTGAAATTATGACCAATTTGTCGGGTTCAATGGGATGCAGCTCCTCCGCTGCCTTTCAAGTCAATTGGATGCAAAAGAGGGACCCAGCCACTGGATGTGGAAGTGCTGGAGGATCCATAATCATCCATATCCATAGAAGGCGCTCCTCGAGCACTTATTTTGCGTACAATTTTGGCAACAGAAATAAAATTAAAGCCTTAAACAGATAATGCCCCATCAACGCACTTTCCGACGCTGCCCGCAGGCATTCAATGCAAATCTGGAATCGGGTTCGGTATCAGTTTGGGTTTAATAGAAAATTTATAATGCCAACGCGCCATAAATTTGCAAAACATCCACCCACATGCAACTATATATCTACATGGCAGCCAAGGAGCCTTTTGAGTGGGAAATAGGCATAAAAACTCTGTAATTTGCAGTTGACAAATACGCAAAAATCCTTACCGAGTACGGGCAGCAAAAATTAACTCATATTGCAGGTTGGTGGCTCTGTAGAGATTGAGGTAGAGGCGGTAAACGGGTACTTGCACACTCAAAAACGAGTTTATGCCTTAAAATGTTAAACAATTGTAAAATAAACAAATAAATAATATTGTGGAAGGAGCTCTTTTTTAAATTTTTACAATCTTCTTACTCCTTCTTGAAAATTCGAAATGTTTCTTTGTATATTTCTTTATATACAATTCCTTAATTTAAAATGACAATTTTTTCTTTATATTTCAGAGCTATTAATGTTAACAGACAATTAATGTTTAAATTAGAAAAATAATATAGATGCACTAAATTAAACAAATATTTAAATTTGGGTTTTTTCCTAACTAAAATTTATAAAGAGCTAAAATATTGTTTCAATAAAAGCGTGTTGGCAGTAAATAATAATTACCTATCTACCGTTTTTACCATATTGTTTAGTAGCATAAATAACAATAACTTTAACGACGACTTTAACACTATTGAACTATTAGTATCTTTATCCTGAATGCCAATGATCTATATCCTTAAGTTATTTGTCTATTAAATATGAATTTATTTATTTATTTTAGATTTATAAAGATATAAATATTTTTATTTGTACCCCAACTTTTTCTGAGTGTAGGGCAGCAGGAGCAGACTCAGCTCGAGAGGCCCGAATGATTTATGCCCGCAGTGCGGCCTACGAAGAGGTGTAGTGGGGAAGGCGGAGAGGAGGCCAGGAGTTGCCACAATAGCAAGGGGTAGTGGGAGGCTCAGTGCGCCTCAGCGAGAGTGTTTTGCCCCTCATCCTACACAGCCCCTTTCCCCGCCCCCTCGAACATCCCACTCTGCAGGTTCTCCTACCTGTTGTGGCTGCGCCCCAGGCTGCAATTGTCTGCTTAAAAGCGCTCATTCTGTCCACAATGAAGCCACATAACTTGGCCGCAGTTACCGTCTGTTATCCATGGCCCACGGAGGAGTACCTCGTCCCCCTCCGATGTGATGATTTATTGTGGATCCCTGGATCCCCTAGTTGCTCGAGTCCTATGTTCCTTTGGCGAACCCAGCACGGTAGCTGCGGCTCCTCTCGCCGAAACCGAATTGAAACTTTATTTAATAAGTTGATGTTATTTGTTAACTGCGCTGCGCGAAGGGCGCTTCAAGGAGCTCAACTGAGTTATGTGGCTGGAACAGGGGATGTGGACAGGGACAGGGGCTTCGTCTAACGCTGGCCGGTGTACACCCAGAAAAACAGGACCTGTGAAAGGTAGAACGGCGATCATAAGCCAATTTTTTATAGCCCTGCTCTTGTTCAACCTTCATAAATTAATACAAATGGTATTTTAGAGAGGAGCAAAGCCAAAATCGAACTGAAATCAAGATTGTGTAGCTACAAGGCTTAACAGTTAAGTATAAATATCTAGAAAAATAGTAAAGTTGGTATTAAATTTTTAAAGATTTATTATTCTTCTAGTATTGCCAGTATATGGAAAGTTTTACCTTGTAATAAAATTGCAAATAATTACAATAATTTTTGTGTAACCTTTTATGCAAAGAGACTGTCAAAACTCAACATTTTTATGCTGTCCATTATTAAAAAAACCTTTCTAAAGCCCTCCCAAAAAATGTAATTTATGAATAAAAA
The DNA here is from genome assembly GCF_025200985.1 of Drosophila gunungcola. NCBI lineage: Eukaryota > Metazoa > Arthropoda > Insecta > Diptera > Drosophilidae > Drosophila > Drosophila gunungcola. The sequence goes on from NW_026453179.1 coordinate 453,688, forward strand.
ACTTATTGCCTGGATTCATTTTTAAAAGTAATGTAATTACAAATATTCGAACTTAAAAATAATACATTTTTTAGCCTGTAAAAGGCAACAGTCGTAGATTGACATCGATTTGACCAATAATGGAATTCATTTGCGGACGCACTTGACCCCATTGGGATCGGATCAGACCTTCTACTTCTCCACCTGCCCAATCCTACGGCGATTTGTGCGTGCGTCAGATGAATTGCATTAGAAAGTCGGGACGGGATCGTCGGACGGACCGGCGGCTGGCACTTTAATCTGAGCCGCGGCACACTTGCTGACAAATTGCTGATAAATAAAGCGAGAGATTTGCAATAATGCCTTTCTAATTTCATGCGTCGCCATCGAGTTGCCATCGAGTTGGCATCGAGTTGGCTCCTGGCCATCGGGCATGCAAAGCGCACAAAAAAAGCTCCAATCCTGGCATGGCGCCTCCATTGAGATCGGCAGTCGGTCCGTGTTTCCATCCACATCCATATCCATGGCCCCTGCTTCTACTCCGGCTCCGGCTGAGGCTCAGTTTTAAACATTTTCCACACGTAACGCGAAAGTTTGAATCATTTGTCCAGCGCACTACGCAGCGATTTTCATTTAAAATTCTTGTCACAGACATGTAATTGCAACGCGCCAACCACATCGTCGATTCCAAGTCCAACTTCGATTCGACTCCATCGCTGTGGGCAACTCGGGAGCACTGAGAAAAATTATGAAGATACTTCTGAAAAGCCAATAAATCAAGTCCGTATAAAATCAAATTTATATTACATCAAATTTAACTACATTTTTAAAACCAGACAAAGGTAAAATTACATTTTAAGTAGACCGAATGTTGATACAGTTTTTTTTCTTGTGCAGACGGATCTATAGGTATTGACCATACTTTTGTCAGGCGCGATGGCCGCTGCTACCTCCCCTCCCCTCCCTGCCCTCCCCTTCTCCACACCCTGCTCCACTCCCCCGCTCCTCCCATCTCCCCCACCCGCTTATGGCCCCCTGCCCCTTGCCATCTTGCTGGCGCTCTGTGTTGACACAGATAAGTGCGTGGCGGCGGCGATAAGTAGCGTTTTATGCATTAATTTCTGCTCAAAAGAGCATTATTTATTACGCATTAATGCGCTGAATTAACGTTTATTTAATTAATATTAATGCGGCCGCTGTTCTTGCGGTTTGCTGCTGCTGCTGCTGCTGCAGTAGATGTCGCTGTCGTTCTGCAGCAGTTGCTGCTTGCATTTTGGCATAGATTTTTGGGTCAGACTTCGCCGGAGCTGTCCTGTTAAAGATTGCCAATAAACGGTTAGTTAACTTTGTAATCTAGTCATGTTTTTGATTTTAGAAAGGAAGCTATATCTGCTTTTTGTATGTTTTAATTATTAATAAAATTTAAAACATACAGGATTGTTTCATTGTGATATAATTTTTTTATTTTCTTTGTTTAAATTAATACTGTTTCAACAAATAATGAGTAAGAAAATCCACAGCAAGGGTTAATTAATTATTTAATGTATAAGTTGAACCAAAATATGACACTATTTTAACGAACCATTTTTGTTTTGGGTTGAAAAAAAAGTATTTGTAAAAAGCTAACGCGGAGAATCACAGATTTTTCAGGACAGGATGAGATTTTGGGATTTATTCTGCAGAATTTGGTAACTTTTAGTTTCAGGAAATATTTTTGATAAATTGCTTAGACATGCGTCATACCACTTGGATACTCTGAACCAGAACTTTATCGCCGCTGGCCTGCGATGATCCCCAGCAGTGACCCTCGAGTTGTGCAAATATTTTACCACAATTCGAAGTGGCCGTCGATCTGGGATCCGAAAATGAAATTGAAATCGAAAGTAAAGTCGTCAGGCAAATATAGGCACATCACTCGCTGGCCCCGAGGAGATATCCGAAAAGGAAACGGGCGTTTCGATGGGCAAATATTTGCGCCATACCGATAAGGGTTCTTAAGGGTCTCCTTATTTTTTCGGGGTAATCGATCAGTGTCATGCGGTGGTGGGGGCGTGGACCTCGCTGCGCAATAAGCCCAGTAATTTATAGACCAATCACGGGCCCAGTGCACGCACCGCGAACAAGTGAAAAAATCATAGTCCAAACACACATAACGCATTAGAGGCGATCTTGGCCGGTGGAGCAACTTGGACTCTGTGGACTGCGTGGACTGCATGGACTCTTGTGGATGGGGGTGCAATTTATAGGATAGACAACGCACAGCGGGTAGTCGCCAAAGTCCCGAGGAGCTGCATCCCAGTACTTGCCTCATTGCCAATTGATTTATACAAACGGCAAAGCAACGGAACACAAATTGGCTGCCTCGAAGATCTTTCTTTTCTTTTTTCGTTTCTTTTCTTTTCCTCTATTTTGTATTTTTTTTTTTATATTTTTTATTTCACGAAACCGAACGGCTATGGGAAATGATTTGTTGCACTTTGGCTGCAATCACAGCCGCAGTTGCGTATACGCAGAACTCTTTGGGCCCGCTGCTTAACCTTTTGACCTTCTCGCTGGGAGGGATCGAATGGGCTGAAAAATATACGATACGATATACAGTATACAGTATACAATATAAGTTGAAGAACCAAACACGTGTGGCTCGCTTTTCGCTGGAAAACATTAGTGATATGATCGCTTTGCATGCCGGCTGCGTAGCTAATTAGAGCCTTAAATGGCAAAACCGAGGCAATCCCCCGGCGGAAAGTGAGATTGCCGCCAGGCGTTGGCAAAAAATGCCACACAAATGACAGCGGACCCGTTGCCCGCCGTTTTTGGCCAACGAAGTCCAGGTGGGAAACGGGATAGACGGCCAGACAAACACCAGTTTATCGGGCCGAAACGACCCAAAACAATAAATTACGCAATCCAAATGCTCAACTGCAGTCCATCAATGGCATAATGAGGCAGTCCCGAGATTCAGAGTCCCAGTCCCAGTCCCAGTCCCAGTCGCCGTCGCAGTCGCAGCGTAGATGCATTACCATATCGGCATAAATTCCGGAGCACATCGTTAAGTGGGCTGACGAGTGGCCGGCATTGGAGAAGAACAGGCTTACAGGTTGCTCTCTGCCTTGCTTCTTGCTGTCTGCCTCATGTTGCATGTTGCAGGTTGCAGGTTGCTCATAGCTGGTTGCTGGTTACTGGTTGCACACTTGCCACATGCCAAGCTGCCAAGCTGCCAGGCGTCTGCCTCCACCAAACTCCCACAGCTAATGAGGGAATTACCCGCAATGCCAATGCCACATCGTCATCGCCATCGCCATCGATAATGGCTTGTGCCCGGCATCGGGTGGGGGTTAAATCAGTGGGTGGCGAACCTGACCTTTGGGGATGGCGCCCGGATGATGGACTTTAAAAGGAACTCAAACATGAAATCAACTCATTGCCTTAATGACTCGGTCATCTGCAGTTCAAAGTCCCAAGTCCTGTACTCGGATTGAGTAAAAATATTTGTTAAAGCCCAGTAATCAAGCTTCCATAACGAAAAAACCCCCTTAAAGTGTTAGAACATGAACAATTTGTATGTGGAATATATTAACAAAATAAGAGTGTTGAACAATCAGCCCACAAAGCAAATATATTCAAAAGTGCAAGACCCTTTGTAAAAAAATATATTGATATACGACATCTGTTATTTCTATTCTTAGTCATTACGTAAACGTATGTTCCTCCGTAGTTAATATAATTTATTTAAATTTAATTTATTAAAATACTACGATTTGCCCATGTTAGTTATTTCAATTCTGAAAATAAAAAATATAAATAGTAATAAAACTGAGATAAGCGTGTAAATTTGCTTGTTGATATAAGGATCTAGCGGTTTGAAGAACTATATTTAAAAAGCGTTTTGAATTTTACTTACTCGCTCATCAAACTGGAGACAGAATAGCTTAAGAAATATTGTATAGTTATAGATATATTTCTTCGAAACAAAGTTGTTACAAATGAATTTTTGTGAAAATAGTTACCAAAATAAAACTTTAAATTTTAATACATAAATGGCCAAAGTAGTTTTAAAAATTTGGTAAACTAAAATTCCTGTAACCACATTTGTTACCTTAGCAAATATATTAAAAATAAGTATTCCAATCGATGTGACTTAGAAATATCTAAAAGCAGGTTCCTCTGCAGGTGCAGCTGTAGCTACAATAATGGCGGTAGTAAGCACGGTGGGGTTGCCTTCGGTGGAGACGAATTCCTCGGTAGTTGTATCCTCGCTGCCACCGCCATACTCCTTAATCATGTCCATTATGGAGAAGACTGTGCCCTGGATTAGGATCAGTAGGCCAATGACTACGATAGTATGTCCTTCACCAGCTTCCACTTCAGCTTGCCATAGCTATAGTCCGGCGGATAGTACAAACAAATCTCGATCAAGGCGGGAAAGACCAGATTCAGTAGTGATATGGTAAAGGCACCGACCAACGACAACAGAGGACCCAAATTGGGGACAACTATCCCATTGGCTGTGGTAACCAAGACGAAAATAACCCGCAGGATCAGCTCCTTCAGCACCGCATGCTTCAGCTCGCCCTTCTTGTTCCAATAATGGGTCATTATAATGTTGATGACCACATAACCCGACAGCGGATAAGTCAGGAATATGGAGGTGGCTATAAAGGCCTTTGACACTTGCGCAACGCTGGGTATTTGGTTTGTTGTTAGTCATCATTTTAAAATTATCTAAACATTTTGTTTACTTTTGCTATTATACATATTTTAATACGATCTTAGATACACATTAAAAATACAAATTCGAACTTCTTATATTAATGCCAGGAACCGTAATAAAGTGGTCTTTAAACCTTTTATTTTAAAAGTCCTACTATAATATTTTAAATCAATTATTAAGGTCCCTGATTATAAATATAATATAAAACTTTCTAAAAAATTTAAATTTAAAATTAAGTTTTCTGACAACCCATCTAATCCCCATAATCGTATTAATTTTTTCTGTATTGTTTAACTTACACTTCATTTGTGGGAATGTTGAGTGACACACTGCCAGCAGTTTGGTCCCCGTATCGCCAATAGCCCATGATTCCGAAGAAAATATACGAGACTAAAACCAGAAGTATGGCCGAATTGAGAACGCCGAACCAACCGATGTAATGTTGTGGCTTGGCCATTTGGGCTTCGATGGCCAACATCTGAGGAATTATTTAAACTTGTTACAGGCATTGCAAAGATTTGGGTATTATTCCAAGGACTAACCACTCCAACCGAAGTGATGGAGAACAGTGCGATGCCAAAAAATAAAGGCAATTTCTCCACTGCGCCAAAGAAGATTGCTCGTTCCGATATGGGCGGAAGATCCACGAACAGATAGTACATCATCATTAGAAATCCGACATAGATAAGGATATTGGCCACTACGTTAAAGGGTATCAGATACTTCAGCTGGCGTATCATAAAGGGGGCCATCAGGAGAAGTCCGATGACGGCAACAAACGCTCGCAGATCCAACACTCCCACATAGTAGTCGAAAAGCTGCTTGTAGTTGACTGCCACAAAGACCATGTAGACCACACAGACGCCGTAGTGCGAACAACACAGCACAATGTCGACTATACAGCCTCCTGCTCTTGCGCAATACCGGAAGCACTTGGGTCCCTGGCCAAAAGAGTAGACCATCGCTTCCGGGAAGGTGGCATAGCCAACCTCCATTCGCCTGGAGCACTCCACCATGCTATAAACCTTCACAAAACAAAATGTGTAAAATGGGAAACACACTTCCAGGTTAACCCACCAGCAACTGAATACCATGGATCAGCATGAAGCAAACCAGGCTGAGCAACACCACGCCATTGACTATGCCAGCGTAGTAAAAAGCCAAGGGCAAGGCCAAAATTCCAGTTCCCACCACGCACTTCAGTAGCAATATAAATGCTCCAAAATCACTGCAGAAAACCATACTGACTAAGAAAAAAACTGTTATGAAACCCAAAAACTTACGATATCGGCTTAGCCACATTTCGATTTTCATATGGATTATAGCCGCTGTGGATTAGAAGCTCAGTAGTAAAAGGTGAGAAATCTCTGCAATTCTCTTTACCCTTTATCGGCCATGTTGAAAAATGATGTTTCTATTTTAAAACATGAGTAAATTGTTTGAATTATACAAATTATTTAGACGTGACGTTATTCACAGCGGGGAGTTTTATTTTAGGGTAAATACTAATAATAGTTCATGACTAGCATAGTTTTCGGGGCAAGTCAATAAAATACAAAACTTTTCTGATGTCTTTTGTTTTATCTATGACCTCCACCTTAAATATATAAATTTTAATAACAAGAAACATTGGAATAAAGGTTTTTAAAAAATATAATTGAAGATTTTTTCCTATTAAGTTATTTATTGTACCATACTTTTAATAAATAAACAATAATTTTTTGTTATTTTTGCTTTGTTTATTATATTATCTATATCAAAAATCCGTCTTAAAATGTAAAAAATTTTAAACTATGATGGGAAAGCGCGCTTGGAGAGTTCGTAGGGTCACTACTGTACCAGCAACTCCGCCAGCCAAGCCCACAAAAATGAAGAGCATCGATCGGAGAAGAAGGATCCTCCCAGGACCGTATCCCAAATCATATTGGACGCAGATGTCCACGATTCCCGGCAGGATCAGACCCAGTTGGGCCAGACAAAAGGATCCCACGAAGGAGAGCAGCAGCCCAAAGTCCGGGTACTGGATTGCCATCAGCACCGATGCGATGACCAAGGCGATTCGCACCAAGAACTCCACTGCCTTGGAAGCTCCGTCCTCCAGTTCCGGCTCCAGATAACTCCTGAAGATTATGTCCACCGTTACATAGCCCTGTAGGGCATAGCTAAAGAAAATTGCCAGGGCAAACATTGCAGTCACCAACTGGGGAAGTCTATGAAATAAAATAAGGAAGTTATTTGGTGCATGTTAAAACGGTGCATTGACACCGATATTCCCGTGGATTAAATAAACTCACATTTTGTTTTGAGGAGGTTTTGCAGAATCGAGTTTTCGGTATCTTGTCCATACCGCCAGTAGCCAAAAAAACCAAAGACCGCATAAAAACAAATTACCACGAACATACCTCGATTTAAAACTCCACAAGGGCCAAGAAAATTCTCCGGTGTTCGCATACTGCGTCCAAGGGCTAAAATCTTTAAAAGATATGACAAATATTATAGTAGTCTATAGAGTTCTTAAAAGAACTAACATTAACCCACCACTCCAACTGATTCGATGGCGAACAGCACAGTGCCAAAAAACAAGGGAAAGTTCCGCAATGGCTGAAATGCTTTAAGTTCGTCAAATCGAGAAAGATCCCGAAACAAGTAGCCTAAAATTATAAAAGATCCTATGGTTTAAGGTAGTAAGTTAGGAATGTAAGATATAAGAGGTATCAAAAACACACCAACAAATATCAAAATGTTGGCTATCAAGGCGAATGGCACAAGACTCTTGAGATCCCGTATTATAAACGTTAAGATCAATGGTAAGACGAGCAAGGCCATATAGAGTCTCTCATCTAAGGGCCACAAATAGATATCCCCTAAATGCTTGAGACTTTTGGCCACAAAGACCACATAGACACAGTCCACGCCAAAGTGATATCCACAGAGCAGGACATCCACTAGGTACCTAAATATGAAAGTTTAATTATTATCATATAGTTATAACTATGGGAAGAAAATTATATTTTAAGTCCGAATTCCAACCAAAGTCCTCACAAGATTTGGTTGGCACTTGGCTATATATGTTTCCATACCCAAAGGGTTTGCTTAAAAACTGAAACTTTGGTGGTCCATTGCTGACAGCCAACTCCACGGATTTCCGATAACTGAGTAATGGGATTTCAAAGCGAGCTCCCAAGAAATTGATATGTCCCAGCTGCAAAAGGGAAAGTGTCCAATGAAAAGTTATCGGGAATTGATAAAATATAGCTACCAGAATGTGCATTGCATAGAGAACAAAGGAGCTGAGAACAACAGTGCTTATAAGTCCCATCAGCCATCCAGAGTACAGGAAAGCCTTTGGCATGGCCAAACAGCCGGTGCCGAATCCACACTTCAGTACATTGATAAAGGTCTCGAGATCTCTAAGATTAAAACAAGTTGGCTATATTTATTATAAAGTACCAAGAAGCTGAGTTACATGCTTACGACATTGTATTATCACCTGCCAAATGCAATCGAGTTTGATGGGCCAGCGGGGATCTGTGGAAGATTCATTAGTAAAAAGGCCTCAGTTACTCCATCTGAACTTGACTCACCCGAAACTCTTTTGGACACCGCCTAGGAGCCTCTGGTGGAAGGGCAGCTCCTGGTTTAGGCGTCGCTGACTAGCCAGACTCCTCTTCCTACGCTCCATTTTTCAGGAAAATTGAATCACTCGAAAGGGAATTATTATTATTTTTCAGAGGGCAAGTCAGCGCCGACTTTGGTCTGCAATTATGCAAATTTGGATCACATGTAGATCCCTCGGGCTATGATCTCTGGCTAAGATCTGGAGCTGAAGTGGCTGGGGCAGGGCCATCTTCCAGGAAGGGTGGAGATGGAGGCATTAGCATGGCCCTAAGCGGCGACTTTTTCCCGGAAAGATCCAACTCTTATCCCCAGATGTGTGGGCGTTGTTGGCCTGGCCAAGGAATTCGCTACCTAAATTATGCAATGGCCCTCGGGCTCTTGGGCAAACTAATTAGTGTGGCTGGTATGGGCAGTTTTTCAAATGCCGAACTCTAAAACCCCCCCCACCCTCAATCGGCACCTGGCCATAAATTCACCGGCCTTGGGACGGACAAACTACAGTTTCTAGTTAAGGATTACCCACTTCCCACTCCCTTTGTCATTGTGTGGGGCCGACTGCCGACTGCCGACTGCCCGCTGTGAGCCACCTCCTCCTCCTCATCCTTTTATTTTGCAGTGCCGAATCGAAAATGCAAATGTCCAGTCGCCCGCGAAAAGTAAGTACTCAAAAGGGGCCAGAAGTCAACTAAGCTGATTTGTTTATTTTACTCTTTCTTCTTGATAATTTTCGTATTTTTTAAGGTTTTGCTGATAGCCAGGCCTTGACCTTGTACTTGTATCTTGTAGCTACGAATTTAAAGATGCTTTATACCTCTAATCGTGGTGTGGTAAACTTGTGATTATATCCTGTAATTAAAAAGATTTGCTGTGAAATCAAGTGACACAATTCCTTCAGACACAACATTATGATAATTTCTGGCGTAATCTACGACTTTCCTCAAATAAATTCTTGCAACACTTGAAAGTATTGAATTATTTATATTATGTAAATGATTTTAAGATACACAAACGATTTGTACAATGATGATGCGCTTTTGAAAATGGTTTTAGGTTTTATTGTTTTATATATTATAGTTTTTTGTATACAAGAAAATTAACTTGCAGGTTTTTCGCAATTTTTTTTTAAATTCTAAATATATTACAGTATATTATTATTTATTGTACACTTTTCCGCTTGATTAACATGAAGCTAAGCAGATAGTAGAAACCTGATATTTTTCTGCGTGCAGGGAGTGAATGGTTGATGTTGCTGCTACTGCTGCTGTTGATGTTGCAGTTGCAGTTAGATGTGGCGCATCATTAAAGTGCAGACAAATGGCAGCGCGGCATGTGCCGCACATGTCAGTCTGCACAAGCTTTAGCAACAGGTGAAAATGCTGGAATTCTGATTATCCACTGCTGCTGCAGTTGCTGTTGTTGCTGCTGTTGTTGCTGCTGTTGTTGCTGCTGTTGCGGTGATTGGCAGCCACTGTTGCTGCTGCGGCAGCAAACTTAAACTGTAACTTTCAGCGATTTGTCGTCGTTGTCGTGGTCGTTGCCGTTTTCGCTGTCGTTCTTCCACTGCCACTTTGATGTTGGCCAAAACAAAACTATCGAGCAGACAACCAGCAGCAGCAACATGCGCATAATTATCTGCCTGCCCGCCGGCAACATGGGGTGCAACATTCCTCCGGCCACGCCCCCAATTCAATTTACAGCCGGAAGTGTGGGTGTATACTTATTTGATATACATTCGCCGTCCGATCGCTATTCTCTGTTCTCTGTTCTCCTTTTGCGAACTCATTTGCTGGTTCATAAATCAAAAATCGCAGCAGCAACTCCCGCACAAACAAAAAAAATATAAAAAAATAAAACCCAAATCAACAGTATGAAAAACGCATTTAATGATTGGCGAACAGCAGCAACGGCAACGGCAGCAGCAACGGCAACAGCAACAGTGCTCGACAAGCAGCAACATCGAGAGCAACAGCAACATAATAGGCCCATCTAGAGGCAACATTCGCGTACCAGCAAAAAGTGGGAGGATGCAGTGAATTTTCCCTCGCCCCGCAGTGATGGTTTTTTTTAATGCCATTTGTTGCTGCCGCTGTAGATGTTGCTGTTGCTGTTGCTGTTGCTGTTGCTGCTGCTGCTGCTTCTCCTGCTGCTGTTGTTGTCGGGCCGTTTGCCTTTTTGGGGCCCGTGAGGCATTCGCCTAAGCGGCAGGTTCCTGTCTGCCCCATCCAAAGCGACGTTGACTGCATTTTTAAGCGCGCTCCGCGCATAAAATAAAGCCAGATTGCAGGTCTTGCCTCGGGGCCATCATCCTCCTGTTTGCTGCTTGAATGGGGCGAGTAAAAGTGCAGGATGCTTTGTTGTCCTGCCCCTGGACCCAGCCCATCCAGAGCCCAAACTCCGCCACTCGGAAGAGCTTCTGCAGATACGGCAGCTAATTTTCGATGGGCAAAAAACAAAAAACAAAAAAAAAAAAGAAACAACAAGCGGGAGAGGAGCATCTGAGATCTTCGAGCGATAATGATGCAGGTTAATCATTAGCCTGGTACGTGTATTATGCGATTATTAGTTGGGTGTTCGGCTCTTACTTCATCTTCATTCCCTTTTGGCGGGGATTACCCGCAAGCCCCTATTTTTGGTGGGCGTTGTGCTCTGCTTTTCGAGAATTTTTCAGTAATTTCCAATTTCCGCTCGATGTTGCATCTACATGCGGCCAATTTGTCAACGCGGCGGCAGCATGTTGCTGCAACATGTAAGTTGTCAACGGTTTTTTAAGAATCAATTGCCGCCCAGCAGTAGTAGTGCTGGAAATCCGATATCGTATGTACCGCCTTCTCGGCTGCCGTCTGTCAGCATATAGGATATACCATATTGCATTTACACATATATATAGTAGATAGAACCGCCGGATGCCACACAAGCGGTTCGAAAAGGCGGCCTTGAACGGCCAAGGCACAAGTAAAGTACTTGGCAAAAATCATTGCTGAATTTAAATGAGCCAAGCACACTCACACACACAAATATTTTGAGGGCAAAAAGCCCGCTCAACTGACGTGCAACATGATTTTGTAGGCGTGCAACATGCGCATGCGCAACAGCCGCAACTTTATCAGATTCAGCGCTCTTTTTAGCATTATTTCTGTAATTTTTTTCGCCTGCCTCGCCGGCATCTTGTTGACTGTCAATTGTTTTGTGGGCGTTGCAGCAGCAGCAGCAGCAGCAGCAGCAAGCCAGCAACCAGCAACTAGCAACAATAGTCGGGGCAACAACAGCAACAGCAGCAACACACAAAATGTCCCACAGTCTGCAGCCAGACTTTTGAAGCTATATCAATGTCAACAGCATTATCACACTGCGCTGTCAATATGCAAATGCCTAGAGCAAACCCAGCGACAACAGCAACAAGTACTTGCCAGGCCAAGTAGCAACAGCAACACTAACAGCAACAACAACTACATTCGCCAGCAAAAAGACAAATAAATGCTTGTTGCAGGCGATTGTTTTTCATGTGTGCGTATGTGACACTCGTTAACACGAAGCGAAAATGCGCGAAATGCGATATTTCACACGATTTATGCACGGACAACGACAAATGTTGCAACTGCAAGGGACAGCAGCAGCAACAGCAGCAGCAACAGCAGCACCAACAACAACAGCGAAAGCCGCAGGAGCAACAGCAGACCACACACATTGCATGTTGCCGGTGGGGCAGCTTAAGTTGCTGCTGCTGCTGCTGCTGCTGGTGGAATATGAAATACGCAGCAACTGCGTCCGAAAGCAACCCTCCATTTGTTCAACTTAATTTGGACTCCCAGGAAAACCGATTGGAAAGTGAGTGATTCTCAAGCACCAGAACTTCATATAGATCGTTTAGAGAGTTGCTGACAGCAATTGTTGCTGCTGTTGTGTCAATATTGCACAACGGCAATGCGATGTTGATAGTTGTCTTGTAGAGACACTTTAACGGTTAATTCATAAGAGAAAAGGTAATAACAGTTTGGATAATACTTAAAATATAAAAGAAAATGTTTTTATCCATTTAGATTCAATCAAATTAAATATTCTTCTCCATTTCCAGAGAAAGATTTAAAAAGAATTATGAATACATTAACTCACTAATAAAAAACTGAATATGTACATAATAAACTTATACTGTTAATATGTACTCCATTACTATATTTAATTCAAACATATTAAAAATAAATTTCATATAAATATAATAATTAAGACCAATTTTCAATAGGTAAATACTATTTGTTTGAAATTACATATATTATCTTGTGAAATATTTTTGAATAAACACCAATCTAAGTTAAATTCACAAAACAATTTAAATATAAGAAGATTAAAGACTTTCTGTGCAAATATGTTTATATTCTAATAAATCAATAGTTGGGGCACTGATAAAATACCAGAAAAATAGCCAATCCATGTAAGATACTGATAAGAACTGATTAGACCCCTTCGAATATATCAGTGCTGTCATATCCCACGATGTTGCAGTTGCAGTTGCAGCAGCAGCAATGCGACGTGTTGCTGGCATGCCAACGGCAACCAGAAAACGGAAAAAGAAGAGGCACTTGAGAGTGTAACCGCTTTAGGAGTAGGAAGCTGATTAGCCAGATCGGAGCTGCCAAACCAAACAGTTGCGATTGCTAATGGCCAGGTTGCTAGTTGCTGGCGTGCTAATTTGACAGCCGGGCCAAGTTGCAGCGAGGGAGAGAGTGACTGTGACTGTGGCTCCGTCGAGATTTATGCGCTGCCAATTGGCTGTGCCAACATTTGCCCATATACATAATTGAAACGTAATAAATTCTGTGATGTTGCTGCTGCTGCTGCTGCTTTTCGTGCACAATTAGCGGCTTCAACATGGTGGCAACTAACGACAATTGCTGACCATTTTCCATGACTCGCTGTCCGATTATTAAATAAATAATTTCATAGCGCTAGTACGAGCATAGTGGCCAGTGGCTAGTAGCTAGTAGATACTGCCTTTGCTGGTTTTACAAGCTGTAAAGTGCGAAATCAACACGCTTCATGCCAACTACAGATCGCTGAAACCAGGGAGTACTCGTACTCGTACTCGTACTCATTCCTTTCCTGATCCACTGTCCAATGTCCAGTATGTTAGTTGTCAACACAAATGGCAATCGGCGTTGATAAATTGTTGCTGCCTTGGGCCAATTATAACCGTCTTTGGGCCTGGCTGAATATAGCCGATAGCCGATAGCCGCCAATCTTACAGCCCCCTTCCGTCGATTTGCCGATTTGCTGATATTGCCAATCTGCCGATTTATACCGATCATGTTGCCGATGTTGCAAGGCTTTGCATGCTGATATCAACGGGTTTCCTTTCCTTCGAAGCCCCGCAAAGGAGGTTCCACTGTGCTTCCGGTGTGGGCGCAACAAAATATCCCCGATTACGAAACCCGATCCAATATCAATCTCCGCTTTCAGCTCAACTCTTTCAAATGAGCAATTTGTCAAGAGGCATATCACAAAAAAAAAGGGCGCCAAAGCCAGTCACGTGCTGTTAAGCAAAAAAAAAAAACTAAAACATAAAAAAAAAACAACAGGAAGGTAAAAGGAACTGAGACGAAATCAGAACACCCCCGCACCTGAGATTCCTGTCAGTCGATCCATCCAAGGTTTCCCTCTGAAACATCAGCTGTTCTTTCAGTTCTCTCCGTGGCGCGCGCTACTCCTCCTCTGCTCATTATTGTTATTATCCACGGCCCGGTGTGTCCTTATACAATAACATCTAATTTCCTACCTTTCTTAGGGCTACCTAAAACTCTACCTATTCTACTTTGTCTGTGATTTCAGTTTTCAGTTTTCTTCAGGACACATCCTTTGCCAGCGGTTCAGTAGTAGAGGGGAGAAAGGACGAAGGCGGGGTATCACCCGCATCACATCCTTGATCGGTGAATGTTGCATATTTGTATTCAGCGCTAATGACATCGGGGCGAGACCCACAAAAGGGAGCGATTTAATCGGCGAAATGCAAGATACACTTTCGGATATGGAACAAAGAATTCATGGCTTTTACGAATGTAAAGAATTTTTAGATTTAATCGCGTGACGACAAAGGACCTAAAATTAAATCTTCGCACTAGCATGAAACGTATTCAATAAAAGTTGTATGACAGTTTCTCCTTTTATAAAGACAAGAGAAAAATAATAATAACAAATAATAAATGAATAAATAAAATAAAAAAAATGTACATATCTAAAAATATTTTGAAATTTGATTGGGTTGACATACCTTATGTATACATTTAAAGAAATCTTACATTTAGGAACAAACATTTTAGAAAGAATTTCTTAAATTGACCATTAAGGTAATACTTTTTAAACATAAATTTCTTCTTTTTAAATAAGTTTTGCTTTCATAATTTTAATAGAAACATGTTAAACTACAAGTTTTTTGGTTATGAAAGCATAACATTGGGCCACAACTTCTATGACTTGCAATTATCCCTACTTTTGTTTCCTGAGTGCCTCCGTCTCTCCACTCAAGATGTAATTCAGTTAAGATTTCTGCACGAATTCCTGCCTTCCTCCCCGAAATCTGCAGCCACCCCATCTGAGATTATTGACCTTTCGTCAGAGAAGCAAAACTAACGACGACCCCGCAGGGTATCCTTTGTTTGGGCAGCAGGAGCGGCAGCAGAATTCCAGGACAGCTGTTGGTGGGATCAGGATCCGACTTAAGAAGTCGTTGGCGCGCAGAGGGCGAATAATGCAGAAGAAGCTGAAGAAGCCGCCGGAACAGAAGTCGAGCCGAGGAAAATCTGAGAAAGAACAGCTGACAGGGAAAACACACGAGCCACAAGGAAGCTGAATTGACGAATGAATAGCATCTGATCCTATTGCGGTTAGAGCGGAAAAGGTGTCGGAATTGTAGCAAACAGCTGTGAAGGTAATTTTGGTTTTAATTGCAAATGCAATTACAGGGAGTTATGAAAGGAACAAGTGTTCCCCTAAAGAGTAACATGTGGGAGACGCCAGAAGAAAAATGAGGAATCGCGTTGGCCTTTACTAATCACCTCAACTTTGTATTTAACGACATTTATTTTCAACTTTTATTATGTATACGTTTCCTTAAAATTGCATTACCACATCATTCCGCATTTTAATGCATTTTATAAATAATGTTGTAAAGGTACTTAAACTTTTATCACCTAAAATTTGTATTTAAAGACATTCATTTAAAATTATTATTAGCAGAAAATGTATTTATTTTCCAAAAACAGCAATTCCACATTGTTACGCCCTTCTATGCATTAAAACCAAAATATAATGAAATACTTAAATTTAAATTACCAAAAATTTGTATTTAAAGACATTCATTTCCCACTATTATTGAGCAGAAAATGTATATATCTTGTTAAATAGATATACCACATCGTTACACCTTTCTATATATTTTATAAAAATTGTTTATAAAAGTACTTAAACTTTCTAAAAAATTTGAATTGTTTTGTGTTCTTGTTTAGCTATTCCGACGTCTTTTCTTTACTCTTTTAAAATAAGTTGTTGCACAGTTTAATCTTTCAAAATGCAGCAAGGAATACACTTAAATTATTTTAAGATATTTATAAAAAGGATAAAACGATTTGTAAATATATTTAACACCAACTTTTCTGAGTGCAATCAAATCAAAGGCGGCTTTCTAACTTATAAATGAATACATATTTATTGCTTTTTGATGGGTAAAATAACTTGGTTAACTAGCCCATAAAAAAATTGAGTAGCAATTAAATACTTAGATGGCAGGCTGGTCCTGCCAATATTAATAGAAAAAACTAAACTGCATAATCGAAGTCCGGCCAGACGCTGAAAAAGTGTTGGGAGAAAGGTAGAAAGATTAGTAGGTGGAGCGAGTTGATTTGGAGAACCGTTAGTCAAATCGGAATCAGAAACAGAATCAGAAACAGAAACAGAGACACCGGTGCAAATAAAAGGCATTTGGAGAAATGAAATTCAAATGAATTCGTTTGCTGTTTTGGCATATTTATATATTCCAGAGTCCGAGGGACCATGCCCTCGGGCACCCCGCCCACTTAAATTGCGTGCCACGTTGAAAGCATTCATTTGCAGCCAGACTCCCCGAGAGATATTTGTGCGTTTATGTGCCACTGGGATGCGGCGAACTACAATTAAATTTGCATTTGTATGATTTTTTCCTGCCGTTGTGAATGCCGCGGGTGAAATACCTCGGCGTAGGAAACATTTATCACTGCTATGGGGCCTCCATCTCCACCTTCGCCACCGCCACCGCCACAAACAAAACTCGACTCGACTCGACTCAACTCAACTCAAATGGCCAGTCCGAGTTGAAAACGCACAATAAAACTAAAACGTTTATAATTTCATATGAATTTCTTGTGGCGGAGCTTGCAACTATTAGCCGGGACATGCAATTGGCCGAAAAGAGCGCTCAGGGAAGGGTAGGAGAATTCAGACAGTGAGCCAAGTCAGGGCCCAACTTAATCACAGGTTGGCCAGCTGAATGGCCTAAACGAAAATGCTTAAATTTAATGACATAAATATATATACGCCGAGCGGATTGGCACAGTGAAAAAAGTCGTTATTGTACTTGCTTAGAATAGTGGCTTATGATAACCTCGATTTAATTCAATTACTATCGAAATACAAGTCCATTTTGTGATTTTTTTTAATGTCTGTTCTTTGCCTGGTCTAAACATTTAATTAAATGGGTCTTAACGTTTTACAATATCTGTGATAATGTTCATAAATGTAAACTGCAAAAATATTTAATAATATTAATATTTTTTTAAAGAATAATTGTTAATTACTCTCTTAACATCAACTACAAAATATATACGAAATTAAACAAATTTTAAACCGAGAAGTCAAGAAATCTTAGAACTTTTCTACTTTATATTATCTGATTTTAAAATCTTCCATAGTTTTCTCTGTGTACAGAGCTCATCAGGTATGGCGGGTGGCTATACCTCTGCCTCCCTCTCCTCGTGATGAAAATGCTGCTCATCTGGAGAAAATCTTGGCTATATTTATCAATCTGTCACGGCTTGAAAGCCCAGCAACGGAGGATCTGCGAAGCAAGCAGCTGTCCATTTAGGGAAAACGAGTTGCGAGTGGGAAAAGGTGTGCCGAGGGCGACCCACCACCACCCTTCGGGGAAATTGCCTATTGCGCACTTAAGGGGCTGCCAGAGATCCCGTTTCAAGGACCTATCCTCAGGACAAGACCATCGCCAACGCCACCCCGTGAGGCGGGACAAGAGCCAAAAGACCACGGAGCGGCTGCTTCTTTCACTGCCAGCGAATAAAGAGGTCCTCCTCCTCCTTCCTGCCACCCCGTGCCAACCCATGCCACCCAACTGAAAACCCAACTCCCTGCCATCTTCCTCCCTCTTTAGACGTTAGAGTCCCTTTTGATATTCGCTGCGCAAAGGACACAGGAAAAAAAACTCGAAGGAGGGAAGACAGACAACGCAGCTGCGCCTGTTGATGAACAATTTAACAATCTTTTGGTTACTTTCCAGTCTTTGTTGCTGCGCAGTTTGGGAATCTGAAAAAAAAAGCAAAATAAAAAGCTTGCAGCTGGCTTGGGCCTTCGCATTTGATGAGCTTTGTGAGTAAGCGGAACTAATTTCCATTGTATCGAAAGACGAGGGAAATAGATCGCACCATTCCCTTCTTTTCTAAATATCTCACAGCACTCCCTTCCATTTGGCCTATCTGAAAAAACTATCTTAATCTCAGCATAAACACTGATACATCATCATCAAGGCATAAACTTCGATTCGAGTTCGCTGCCTAAGTCTTTCGATTGGCAGCTCTCAGCATAAATTATGTTTATTTTGGGAACCCAAAACGAAAAAATAAAAACGGAGGATTACACACGCTTTTAAAGACTCCCACAAGCAGGAGAATACTGTTGGCTACCATTTGCCACTTGGCATAAAATTAACTGTTCATTCAAATAAAAAATTAAACTATTAAATGCGATTGGAGAGCGGAGAAATGAGCTTTGGAGGGCATAAACGATTAACATACACAAGGGGCACACACAACAACAACAAAAAACACACACGACGGCCCCAACAGAAAAAAAAAAACCGAAGCGTTTCAATACATGTATAAAGCTGATCAATAAAATATAACAATCATGCGATCAAAAATCTTTCACAAAATACTCGGGACCGAACCCCCATTCACCTGTAAAAGTGTGGGAAACCATAGAAAATAAGAGAGCGCGCCAAAAGCCAAAGAAAAAAAAAAAAAAGAAAACGTTGAAAATTCAAATTAGCCCGAGCCTCGTAAATAAAAGATATTATAGCCAATCGGGCAATAAAACCAGTTAATCTCTAAATGTGCCGAGCTCTGTCTCTTTTCTCGACTCTATCTCATGGGCAGTTTCGATCTGAGGAAGCCACTCCATCCGAGCTCATCAAAGTGGTTCGGCCTACATCTGGGACTCTTGGGGTCCGAGGTTTAACGATCTGCAACCTGCCTGGCCATGGGCAAAAATCGGTTAGACTTCGAGGCGGGTGTAGGATACCCCCCTTCCCCCCTACAAGATTCTTCTGCTCCTGCTCTTCTGTCTGATCATCTTCTTGGCAATCAAATCAATTTTATGCCGCTGTTGCATTTTTTATGGCATTTCTAACACAAAAACCACACGATAGCCCCATTCACTCATTCATTCACTCGCTCACTCACTCATCCATTGATGACCAGAGGACCGCAGACCGGAAGCGAGTTACTACCCCAAGGGGGAGGGGGTGATGGCCAGAAGGGGCTGGGGGGGCTGAGGGGGAGGGGGCCAGCGATTACCAACAACTTAAAGCTCGGCCACAAAATGTTGCATTCGGATTGGGTTATTAAGCCATTTAAGCGACGTGAGAAAATGCTGACAACGATTGAAAAATCGTATTCGATGTACACTTGGATTTGTAATTTTCACCGCAGTTACATCTCAATTTGTACATTTATAGGTAGTGAAGAAATTTTTTAAATTACTAAGAAATACTTTGGAAATTATAAACTAAATATATATATAAAGGAAAAGCACAACACAATTTTTAAATTAAAATGATTTGCTAAATTGTAGGTAAACGAATTATAAAAAATTCCCTACTTATTTAATTTTCTTAAAAAAACATTTGTATTGTTGTTGCCGTAGAACAATAAGTTCTCAGGCTACTCTAAAAAATGTATAATGAAATGAAAACATGCTCTTTCAAAAAAGGGGTTACAAACCCATTTTAATTTTCAAGAAAAAAATTTGAAAAATTGTTGATGGCCTGCTAGATATTAACCCTTAACAAAATTGATTTTAAATATATGTAAATGCGCTGAATATTAAATACCTATATTTTTAGTGAGAAAACTGAGTTCTTGGCAAAACTAACAAAGAAAAAAAAAGGAATTTTCTTATCACACATTAGTTTTTCCTGTGTGTAACTGTGGGCTTCTAGAAGAGAAATGAAGCAACACTGGTAGAAACACTTTGATTTAATGACTACGCTTAACATTTATCGGTGCCAGCCTAACTAACAACAAAATCAATTAAACAAACGCATACAACGGAGCTCGAGGGCTGCGTATGTTTAAAGAACACCAAATTGGCTTCTGTCTACGCCTTCCAGCCAAGTCGTTAAACTTTGTTTAAACTTTTTTTGTTTTAGGAGGAATCCCAGGCGACCTTCCCACTTCCACAGCAACTCAAGAGATTTTCATTAAGACAAAACTTTTGTGAATGAAATGGAGTCGCACCCGCAAGCCGCCAACTTCCCTCACCTCATCAGAAAAGTAAAGGTTAGCTCATCTCAGAGCTGTAGGTAAATCATTCGAAATTTGTCTTCCAGCGAGATCTTGGCCAAGATTTCGGGGCGTGCGCGTGATTTAAGCTCATGTTGGTAGCTAAAAACCAAAAAAAAAACTTCAGAAAAACATCCAAAACAACTCGTGTGTTGGAGGAAGTGCAAAGTGTCGTGATAAAATCTCCAAGTTGTGCCAAAAAAAAATCTTTAGAAAAATGAGCAGCCAGAAAGGCTTAATTGCTTAAAAAAGCCGAACAGACGGGACAGGTTATGATAGATCTCAAAACATGCTTATACAGAGGGGCAGCTTCTGAGGAAGTTCGAGTAAAATTTATATGCTTTGGAGCATATATTTATATTTAATATATATAAAAAGCAAAGAAGCTTTTTTATTGATTTTTTCGAGGGTTAATGATGCCTCAGTAAATAGTAAATCATCCATTGAATCCATAATCGTTTGATTGTGTTTAATTTGCCATCATCAGTGGCATAATCAATCAAACCATGTGGTGCAAAGCCAACTTTCCCAGAAAGCTTATTATTTCTGGGACAAATAGAAGGGGATTCCCTTCGAGTAAAACAATAACATTAAATGCATATATTTGTCTTAAGCAGATTTGTTCCACTTTAAAGTGGGTAAAGAGTCGTTAATAAATTTCTTTAGTTTACAAAGTTCTGTGAATTTTATGAGGACTGGAACTAATAAGATTCCATAAAAAATCATACAAAAGGTAGTATGCAAATGGAATTAAAATTACCTCAAT
This sequence comes from Drosophila gunungcola, assembly GCF_025200985.1. Lineage (NCBI taxonomy): Eukaryota > Metazoa > Arthropoda > Insecta > Diptera > Drosophilidae > Drosophila > Drosophila gunungcola. Next base: position 474,572 of record NW_026453179.1, read on the forward strand.
TTTTGTTCGAACATATAATTATTTGTATATATAGTGTTGGGATATTTGTTACATTTTATTAATTATTTTTAAGACGAGCTTACATTTTCCGTTTCTCTTAACCGTTTTGTTCCGTTTTTCCGTAAGTTATTATACATTTTCCTGATTAAAATCAAAACAGCTGTTCGGTCTAAATCATGTTGTGCACCAAAACATGATTTTCCTGAAAGCGCTTATCCGTGGGAATCTCAGAGGCGAGAAACCGCGGATTCGCATGCAAATTAGATTTTTTAATTGGCGCATAAGCGGCGACATCTCCGCCTGACCCCCAGAATAACGCCCAGCGAGAATATCTGGCCCGATCTGGGCTTTTTCCTTTTGGATTTGGGATCTCCTCTGATCTCCTGCCGTTGGCGTCACCTCAAGGTGCTGAGATGTCATTCGCTTTTATGGTTATTGCGCCGGCAGTTGCTGCAGTTGTGTTGCTGTTGCTGCTGCTGCTGCTGCTGATGTTGCCACTATGATGTTGCTGCTGTCGCACTGCGAGTGGCTGCTGCAAATGCAAATTGCGACTGGCATTGGTCGCTCTGCTTGGGATGTTGGCGTTTTTGCGTGCTTAATTGAAAATTGTGTTTCGGCGCTTCTAATGAATGGGAAAGCCAACGACGACAACGCACTGGCTGTTGCACAGGGAAAAATAAATCTAAACAAAACTGTCACAGAAATCTCTTTGGCTGATGCTTGGCATAAATTTTTCAATGTACTATAATTTACGAATACACGAATTTAAACCGAAGAGATTTCTATGTTTGCGGAGGAAATTTAAGACATTAGCGACAAAAAAAAATATAGTTTATAAAATATTCATAAAGCATACGTGAATGCCTAAGAAAGCTATGTATTAATATTTATAAGAACACTGAACATGCTTGATTTAATGAGTTCCATTTAAAATTGAATAGAAATAGTGAATGTGAATGCTTATAAATCCCATTTATAAATATGCATAAAGAGCTCAAATAGGTTTCCAAAGAATATATAATAATATTGATCAGCATGTCTGATAAGTGTTTTTTAGTGCAAATGTACTGCCATTTTTGAGAAACCTATTTTTTAGGACTGCATTTACATAAATTTGGATCTCCTGTTTTCGTTCTGTGTGCCCTCCCATCACGATATGCGACTCATTAATGCCGATTAAAAGGCTGAGTCACGGGGGAGGGGCGCGATGGGCGTGGCAGGATCTGCCAAAGAGCAAAAAGGAGCAGCAGGAGTCCAAAGAAAACTTTCGCCCCGAGGGGTGGTTCCAATTCCTTGGATGGATAGGGACTCGAGTCCTGTATTTTCTATGCCGCAGGCCACAAAAAACACAAAATCTCGCCGAGATCTTGACTGGGCTGCCTTTTGTGCGCGAAGACGTTCGTCGGAGATTTCCCGCCAAAAAGTTACGGGGGTTGCACAACGGGATTTGAGATCCCGGATGGTCGGCGGTGGTGGTGGGTTGCGATCGGGTGGGTTGGTGGTGGGTCGGTGGTGGCGGCGGTGCTGCTGGGGTGGCGCAAGGACAACAATAAGGAGTCTGAGAGGGCGAAAATAACGACGATGACTGGGCCAAACCGTGGGAAGATTTCCAGTACAAAAGCGAAGGAATCTTGCTGCGAAATTCCCTTGCAGCTGCACTCAAATCGCATTGAAATCACAACAGATCCGAGGCGACAACTTTTACCTTGATTGTTGATTCGAGGGGTTTTTATTTATTTTATTTCATTTTCAGGCGTAGGCATCGGCGACACTGAAATGTACTTAGCGTACCTATATTTGCTGTACAGCCAAAAACTCTTATTAATGTTTTAGAGACGTGTGTTCGACTTTTGGATACCAGTTAGAGGCATTTTTTAGAAATCAAGTGATACTAAACATCAACAGTCTAGCTAAACATTTAACTAAGTGCTTTTCGTTTTTTTTTAAATTTAAAAAAATTAAAATTTCATGGCTTAACATTTATAATTTAAGTTAACTGAATAATTATTTAAAATCAAATAAATTATTAAGTATTTAGTTTATTAGTTTTAATTATTGTCGTTTATAAAAATATTAATGATAGTATGGATTTAATAATATAAGTATTTACTTTGTGAAGTATTTTGGTTAAGCAATTTTAGAGTATACAACAGCATTTTAGTTTAAAAACAAATTTAAGCCTTACAAACTTACGTATAATTCCATCTATAAGATTTTCAAAATTCAAGATTATTATATGCTTTATTAATTTACTTTACTCTGCAGGATCCCCTTTATTTTTTTTATTGTTCAACTATTTTATTTGAATATAAAAAAGTTGATTCCACAATTAACTGATGTTTAAATTATTCATATATTGACATATATGCGGATTTATATGTTTATAAATAGCTAACTTAAGCACAATAGTTTTATGAGATCAATTTGTTAATATAAGCGTAAAATCTTTCCCCAAGCAAAGGCTTACATCAGCTTGAAAAATAATACGCCCTGTTGGCCCTCTAAATACCGGGTGTATAAAAAAGTCGCCAACTCGACGGACGACTTAATCAACAAATCAGCGGAGACAATCTGCGAATTGTGTTGGCTGCTGACTTCCCATATCCCCCTTCCATTCCCCTCCCCCCTGACAACACCTTTGCCATCGCTATGGATATATCTGTCTGATCGCCGATCTGCGCGATTTCCGATCACTTGGCCTACACCATTTTGGTTTCGTTTCTTTTGTCGCTGCCTCATTTCAATAACTCATTGTTGTTGCTGCTGCCTCACACAGACACATCAGCATATGGCATATGTACATATATATGATATAGCATATGGCATATAACTTATAGCCGAACACCTACGTTCGGTGGCTTTTGGCTCTTTGCAGTGCTTCTCTTTCAAAAGACCCACGAATTTTGTACGAATCGCGTAAACGCGTTTATTTTCCCTGCCCACAATCACACACACAGATACACACAGACGCGGAGTTCCTGGTGTGGGTTGGCTATCTGTGTGTGTGTGTGAGTGCGCCACTATTCGTTCATTCACAAATTGTGTTGTTGCTGCCTTGGCATGCTTTTGCCGTTTTTTTTTCTCAATTCGGATTTGTTTTGTAAACACACACAGACACACGCACACACCTGGACAGCGGGCGCACACATATGCACTTACACCTCGGCAGCTGCGTCGCAATCTCACCCACACACACCCATATATGCTGAGCACAGAGAGAGCGTTCTCTCTCGCGTTGACTGCATCGGCATTTCAAGTTCATATCTGTGAAGTTGTTTTGCCGGCATTTCTCACGAGAGCGAAGAGGGAGTTTCAATAAGAGAAGAAGAAATTGTATCTGTGTGCGTGGTGAGAGAGTTTATCCGTCGATTTTATCCGGAACTTTGCTGCGGCTTAAAATCTGTCGACTGTGATTTTCTTATAATGCAATTTGATTTAAAAGGATCCTAAATTATAAATCTATAAAATACAAAAGGTTCTAAACAAATTTCAAGGTCAGAAACTCATCGATACATTTTCACCCTTTAAATTCTCTTCTAACTGCCTTATATCTTGGCAAAATTATAACGTTACTACATGATTTTGTTTTTGTAATCCATATTGTGCATAGAAGTAAACCCAAAATTGTTTGCTAAGATTGGAAAAAAACTAGGAATTATATAAATTTATTTATAACCAAAATAATACTTTAAAATTTGAATCAAATATTAACCTAAAAATAAAAATGTTTTAACAACTGATTTTGAGGCGTCTTTAAATTTAAATTAAATTTGGCTGGAAACTTAAGGGCCACCATTTGGTGAATGTTTGTATTTCAAGTTTGTGACCTGAAAGGCAGCCAAGAAAACAGGCCAACTCCCCTTATTATTTAACCCGTGACTTTTATTTACTTTTGCCTGCTTCAAACAGGGCAAAAGACACCCGCTTAGATTTCCGCTGGCTTATCTCCGCTCGGCGGCATTATATAACGCCAGTCGGTGGAAGTGGGAGGCGCCTATTCGGAGCTCAACTCGCAACTGGCGACCCAAAAGCGCCAAATGCAGCCGAGTGCCCCCATTGGCATAGAGTTTTGAGCAATTAGAAGCCCACGCAGCCATAAACAACAACTACCAAGGGGGCGGGGGAGTGGGCGGCGGTGGGGGGAGAGGCTTTGGGAGCAGCTCCCACGGAGAGGAAAAAGAAAAACTCGAGAAATCTCCAATGCACGTGCTGCTCTTTCTCGCTCTCCCTCGACTTTATCCGGCGAATGAGAGGCCAACACACTTGGCACGCACACTTATGCGCCCTACCTATGTGTGGGTGTCTCCCCGATGAGTTGGTGTGTGTGTGTGTGTTGGGTCTCGCTGGCGAACGAGTGGCGATACGATTCTACTCAGAAGTCAGTTTCTTGCTGGGCAGTGTCGGTTCAGGTTCATCGACGCTCCGCTCCGCACGCGTTGCCTCGAATTCTTCAGTGCTGAAAAGCAAGACGCGTCTTTTTCGGCCCAAAATCGAATTGAATCCTCGCAGTGCGTTCGCAGACTCCCCCTCCTCGCACGCTCGCACTCTCTCTCTCCTCTCCTCTCCTTGCCCCACTCTCTCTCTCTCTCTCCCCGAAGAGAGTTTCAGTGGTTGGTCTTCGATTTGGTGGCTCGGTTCGCTGCTGCCGAAGCTCTGCCGACGCCGACGACGACGCCACGTCGGGAAAACCAACCTCTTGCAGTGAAAATCTTTTCGTACGTTTTCGTTATTTGTTATTCGCACGTTGACGCGACGAGACCGCGAAACACGACAAACTGCAACAGCAACTGCAACAGCAATTGCAATTGCAACTGTATCGGCAACAGCAACAGCAACAGCAATAATGATCGCGCGTGCAACAGCAACACATTAAGTGGCAAGCTTTTCAAATTCTTCAAGTATATATACAACCCAAAAATCCAAAACTAATCTTGCCAAAATCAGTTTAAGCCCAAGTGAAAAGTGTGTGTCTTACAACCTATTAAGTAATATAAATCAATTAAAGCCGAGCAAAACAACACACAATAAGCCAAACACGCGAACGCAGCATAAGCACAAATAATAGATAGAAAAAAAAGTGTGATATTTTGATATTAGCAATTAGAGTTTACACAACGCAGCCTAAAAAATATTTGTTAAATGTGTGTTTGCCCCCCGCCAGGCAAAAGCTAAAAATTGGATAATGCTTGGATAATTCCCCTCCTACGGAAAACCATAAACAAAAAAAAAAAAGGTGAGTTTGCGAGATCGCTCAATTTGCCGACGGCTTACTCATGCGACCAGCAAAAAACAAAAAAAAAATGTATATATATAGAAGAAAGCTAGCTCAGCTGTTTGACCAAAATGTGTCAAATGTATAGCTCCAGTTACGAATAGATCGGTTTACCATTATCGCCTCAGCGTAATATCAGATCGGGCTATATGTGCATTCGATTGCAGCCATGAATGATGGACTGACTGCCCGATGATTTCATATCAGCAGCACAGGCCCCCTACCAGAGGCATCATCTCATCTCGTTCCCACTGCTATTACCATTCGGAATCCGAATCTGAATCCGATTCCCTATCTATATTGACGTCAATCGCCGCAGCGACTTGACATCGACGATCTGCAGATCGTGTGCCTGTGGCAAATTGACGCACACGAAAGCCAGTGATAGAGCCAGCCAGATAGAATAGACCCTTAGCCCCAGTTCCAGTTCCAGCACCAGCACCAGCACCAGCACCAGCACCAGCTCCAGTTTTAGCCGATCGGGAATTTTAATTGCCCATCCTGACCAAAAGCCCACTCTCTCTCTCTCTCTCTCTATGTGAACTATGCCAATTGTCGTCTACACCTGAGCCGCAGAACTGGCCGGCTAGCTGACAAATTTGTATGCACGCGCTTCAAAAGTGCAATATTAATTAATTCCAGCAACTCGAGACACGGCAGCAACATCAACTGATCTGTATGCAGCAGAAGTTGCTAGTTGCTAGTTGCTGGTTGCTGGTTGCTGGTTGCAACGTAGTTGCTACTTAGTCGAGGCAATTAAATCGTATGTCATTCATTGGTAATTTATACCATTTAAAGGCATGTCAGTGGTGAGGATGGGTGATGAAGGATCGTTTTTAGCCGATACTTGCAAGATGTTTTACACACTTTGGCCATTAGCATAGGCCGGTCATTCTAATAGTCTCACATTATTGAAACCGAAAATACGTTGCTTTGCTTTCGACCTGTCTCCGATAACGAAAACGAAAAACGAAAAACGCCAAACGCACTTGATCGATCGGTCTAAACCGATTCCGATTCCGATCCGATCGGCGATAAATGCAACTTGCCATGAAAAGTGATGCCTTAAATGGGCATTAGGCTATTGCACATTTCTCAATATGTCGAGTGATTTTTTCTCTGCTCCTCCAACGCGGCTGACTTATACGCACCGCACCTTATATGACGAACGGCGACGTCTGCCGCTGTCCCACTGCATTTGGCATATAAAACAGTGGTTCCATCGGTGGTTCAGTGGTGCTCAAGGTGGGTAAAGGTGGGTGAAGGTGGGTGAAGGTGGCGAAGGTGTCTCAGGTGGTTAGCTGGCTCCAGTCTCACCCGCACGACGCCATTTTCAGACCCCGAAGTCAACTGCAATTTGCATTTTCCACACAAAAGCACACTTGGAGCCTTGCTCCCTAGTGAAAAACCTACCCCCACCCCCGCCCCCACTGCTCTTTTCTTTCGATTTTAAGGTCCCTGGTTCAGTGGTTAATTTATTTCTGACACAGCCTTAAATTAACAATTTTAATACAAACAACAAAAGAGCGCGCATTGAAATTGAGACGTTGAGCGAAATACAAAAAAAAAAAAAGAAAAAAAATGCACACAATACAGAAAACAAAAAGCTAAAAAGGAAAAAACATAAAATAAATTTACAGCAAAACAAAAGCGTGTAACAGAACAAAGGAAACGGGCTGAGGAGCAGTGAAAGAGGAATGTGTAAAGTGAAATAAAATTCTGGCGCGTTAATTAACTTTAAACGATTGAAAACGAATTGATTTGGAGAAGCCATTTGATTTGGATTAGTCGTGCCCGGTTCAGAAACAACGACCAAAAAAAAAACAGGGGGGAAAAAAACCTGGAGGTTGTGGAGGTGGACCCACGGCTCAAAGGGTTAAAGCTTTTGGCCCAGAGTTGCCAAGCCGGGCTAAAATTAAAATTCAATCATCACGTGTGCGTTAAAAGAGACACACAATCAGACAGATCATTGGAGATGTTAATTGGAATGCGTTAAACAATAAAACAAAGACTGCGATGTCCGCCGCAGTTGCCAACGGACTTAACACCTTTTGGATCTGCGGTTTAAGCCGAACGCCGAATGCCGAAAGCCAAAAGCCAAGAGCCGACATCTTCGACATCTGATAGGGCCCACAACATCGGCCCTGGACATGCGTCGTTATCATGCATTTGATAAACGTTTTGTTTTTCATTAGAGCTTTGGGGCGGAGGAGGAGAAATACATATACATCAGATATCAAAGCAATCGCAGGCGGATCACGCCCCTTCAATTAGCAGGAAGTTAATCCCAATTCCTTGGAATTTTCAATGGCGATTTTGTTCTATATTGAATTTGTGATGAAAAGAGGTCTCGAACTTTTTTTTTATCGATATGTTAAATGTAAAATTCCATTAACTCTTGAAATTTAATTCCATTCATAAATTTATTTTGAGATGATGCGACTCCATACAATAACGTTGATTAAATAAATGTAGAATTACTTTAAATCACAAAAATATATAATTATAAAAAGCTATTTAGTTTAAACTGAGAGCATTAGTAAATTAAAATTTATTTCCATTTTTTGTTTGTTGTTTAACTATGGTTTCTTAACCCTAACTTATTTTAAAAATATTTAAAAGTCAAATTAAAAATGTAGTTTGTTTTGGCAACAGTCAACGTAAATATGCATGCAACCCAATCATCTTTGCTAAAATAATATTAAAATAAAAGTGAAGCTCGGAAACTGTGAGTACGATAAAAATAAATTCTTGGAATTTCCAAAATATTCAACTTCTCACAATTTAAGTTCATGGAAATTCCCTAAAAGCGAGTCAAACTTAAATTTGAAATCAAATTGTTATCTTCCATGCCTTTAAATACTCCTAGACTAACCCCAAATTTTATCAGTCGATTTTGCAGTCTGGGGTTTGCTTTAGATAGCCGAGTTCCCACCGCGGGCATTGTTTTATTTCATATAAATAATATGGTTTTTTTTGGCATATCAGGCAACCACACGCAGTCCTCAATGAAGTGAATTATTTTTCGGTGGGGCCACCGCCGCAGCACGTACTTGAAAACAACTTTTAATCTCGAGTAGTTTCAATTAACGTCATTGGACTACATAGATCGCTGATTACGGATTGAACGAGCATTAAACGTATATGTGAATAAGTGCGGAGGGTGTTGGGCTTGAGTATTGAAAATAGAAATATAAACGAAAACAAAGTTAAAATCGTGAGCGGAGATTGCTCGATTGCTCGAATGCGATTGCGGCCACCCACCGCTCACACGGTCGGTCGGCTGTTTGTTATCGGCTATATACGCACATATAGCCCCCGATCCGGTGGGCTATCTGTCCTTCGATTTACGTCACAGCTCGAGTCACAATTCATGGATTTCTCGCCTCGAAATAAAAAAACAATAAAAAAAAAACAAAACACAATTCTATTTACCGGACGCCCACTTTTGAGTGGGTGGCTGGTTGGGTTAGGTGATAAGAATGGGTTGATAAGCAAGTGGAGTGGTCAGTGGGTGTGTGGATCGAGTTAGGCAATTTACGGCCGGGCATTGCATAAAGCCACCTGATTATTTGTGACTCAGCCAAAGAAACTCACATCGTGCAGATTATTTGATTGTTGTCGCAGCGTTTTTGATTAGGCCAACTCATAAATGGGGAAAACCTGTTGCTGTTGCCGTTGCTCGCCAAACAGGCCAGTTTTCCACATGAAAATTTGCAACTCGCTTCGCTTGACTGGTGGACAGTCCAATATTTTCGCTGAGTTTATAAGCGCAAATGCCTGTCGCATAAAACTTAATTGTAATGTTTGTTTACGAGCTCCACTTGCCGGATTTGTTTTTATCCAGACCAAAATGGAAACAAAAACAGAAACCGAAACCACCACCCCCAAACTAATGGCGGCCATAAATCCACCGAGTATCTCAAATATGAATTGCACTTTAATTTCGGAACTCGGCGAGTGCCTAATTTATGTAATACCCCCTGCTGTTTGTCATTTCACTTGGCCGGAGAGGAAAGTTCCTTCAAATTGTTTTAAGTAAGCGACAGCGAAAAAACCGAATAATAATAATAAAGAAATATCTTCATGCCAACAAATCCATTACAGTCAAGTGCGCGACAACAGCAACAGCAAATAAATAAAAATATACGAGTGTGGAGTATGGACAGACAGACAGACAGAAAGACAGACAGACGGACGGACATACCGCCGAGTGTGTGTGCGTGTCGAGTTAAAAAAATTAACCGAAATTTTATTAGTATTTGCGCAAGCGCAAGCCAAAGTCAACCTCAAATATTTGACGACCAGAGTTGACCAAAAGAGCCCGACTTTTCAGGGGCAGGGATGGGGGTGGTAGAGATGGTAGAGATGGTAGGGGGTAAGGCATCTGCATTCTCCCAGCTCCGCAGACTCTCTTCTGGCGGGATGAAATGGACCTGGTCCAGAGAACCCAAACGCACAAGCCAAGCAGAAGGCAATTAGAGTTGACACTTTTGGATTTTCGGCTTATTTCTTTTCTTCTTTCTGATACCTGGGGATTAAAGGTATATTTTAATGATAAAAACATATAAAAACTTTATTTAACAATAAAAAAAATTTAAAAATAAATTACTATACAACGTGATAACATTATTATTATAATATACATCTAATATAATATTTGTGAGGCTGATATATAACCAGTTTGCTTTTTATAAATACTTCTTACTCCCCCACAAGCTAAATTTGTTTTGAAATAAAGATTTCGTATTTGGCATTCACACTTATAAACACAAATATTTATCGACTTGTCAGAACTCACAACAATAGAATAATCGTTATTGACTTCTTAAAGAAATGTAGATTTATGGCTGTGTTTTTCATATTGTTAATAGTGACCAGTTAGAATCAATTAAGCGGCATTTTGCTAAGAATAACTTTAGCAAAAACATATCTATATCTTTAAAGGCTGTTCGCTTTACTTGATTAACAATAAATTAAGTAATATGCACTAAAAATTTTTAGGATTCGAGCTACTTTTTAAAAATATACTGCATAAAGATTTACAAATTTTAAGTTTGTTCTCATAATTTACACTAAAGGGTGTCAAATTGTTGATATTTCTTTAAAATTGGTTTTTTCAACCCTTCCCCTTTTCCCCATCTTTGCTTTAGCGGCTTCTCGTGATCCCTGGATCCAAGGGTCCAAAGAAGATGTCCGCTGGTGCAGCTCATCTCTGTCCAAGTCATCGCCGGTCAGTTTTTGGCCGGGGCTTAGTTGGGATGATGGCGTTGACGTGCCCAGGGGACAGTTTAATTTTCACTAGACATTGCCCACTTAAAAACCATTTTCACTTGAGACGTGACCGCTCGGCCAGATCTTCCACTTGTTTTCGGCCGTCTAACGTTCGAGTTCGAGTTGAAGTTGGTTTTAGTTTTGGTTTTGGTTTTTCGGTCTTGCGTACCGCAGTTTAAAGCCTTGGTCCGGGGGATCTGTTATTTATGGATCAATATTGACGCAGCAGCCGGGCGGGGAGGGAAATATCTGTAAAATAGCCAGGCAACATTGTAAACAAAGTGTAAGCCGCTTTGTTGTTGTCTCTGGCAACGACGACACCTCCCAAAACCCCCCTTCCTCCATCAACAATCTCTGGAGGAGAGAAAAAACAAAGTGTCACTAAGGCATTTTTCAAATCCGATTTTTCTCCCTCAGAAACAATGGCCTCCGATCGATGACAATCACAATAGAGCAGGTGGAAAAAATGCAGGGGGAGTGTCATGGGTATAACACTCATTTAATCATAAATTTGTGCCGCGATTATTTTATTTTTACAGTTTTCGCCTTTCTACAAATATTAAGTATCTGGCGAATGATTCCAATAAGTTTAGGTCTCAATGCCTGACTTATGGTTTTAGGCTTCAATCCGATGTTGGATGAATATGTAAATGACTTGTTATTATTATGTTTATGCATATTTCCAGCGGCTTTCGTCTAACAAATGTGTTTCTTGTTTGTTTATTTGTTTTCTATTTGACTATCATTGTTTGTTTTTGTTTTTATTTTTTTTTTTGCTGGCACGTGTGTGCTTAAGTTGAACTAGTATATTCCCCCTTTTTGAATTTTTAAGTGACTTTAGTTGACCACAGGAAAAGGGAAGCCTATGTAGTTCTTTGAGCTGATTTCCGCTTGCAATTTATTCGACAGTCCAGAAAAAAAGAGCCAAACACCGAAGAACGCAAAAGGGCTGAAGTTTCGAAATTCCAAGACGTTTTACCTTCAACTTGTTCGGTTTTTTTTTTTCGTTGAATTCACTTGGAGAATTTGTGGCAGCAGCAACAAGAGAAATGCATTGCCACAGAAACCACAAGGAGTCGCAGGGCAGATTGTTTCTCACGCTCGCCCAAAAGAACGAGAAAGGATCTTGCAGAGAAACGACACCCACGACAGGCGACAGGAGGAGATTCAGATTCAGATGGAGATGGAGTTGGAGATGGTGAATCGCCAGAGACATCCCATACCCATTCCCATTGCCATTGCCATTCCCATTCCACTTGACTGAAAGAAATTCCTGAAAGCCGCTTTTCGACCAATAAAGTCTTATTATATACTCATCAATTCAGCAGCAGATAAAAGTCAAAAACTTTGAGATACGCTCACGCTGGATGTCGTCGATGCCGACTAAGGCACAAGTCAGATAAATTATAATTAAAGCAGACGAAGAAAAGGAGAAGACACACGGATGGTGGTGCTGGGGCTCTGATGTCAGAGCGTATTTAAAATACGAGTAGAACCGCTTGCATTCAAAACGCCGACGCCGACGCCGACGCCGCCACACGACCCGAAAGCCAGCCAAAAGCTAAAGCAAAAAAAACCAAAACGAAAACCAAAACCAAAACGATAACTCCAGGCCGCAGTCAAAACCGAAAGCCAGGCCAAAACCGACGTTTAAACAAAACAAATAAACACAGAGCCAAAGAGGCGCAGACGTCGCATAGAATCGGGCTTCAGTCAGCGGCAAGAAAACACCTGTCAAACTGGTCCAAAAAGAACAAACTGCGAGTGCGAGTTTAGAGGGCGAAGTCAGAAGACAAAAACCAAGGAAGACTTGGGATAATGACTTGGCAAAGGATGGATACTGAGCCCTATATGATGACAATGATGATGATCGTGATCGTGTTCGTGATCGTGATTTCAGCCCAAAACGGATATGCAGCATGAAAAGAGGCACCCGAATCGAAAATGACTGAACTGATTAGCCAGTTATTGAATTAATTGAAGGCAGAACAGCCGAACAGCCAGAACAGCACAAAACACAAAACGGAAGTTATTACGCAAGCTGCAAGCAGTTCCCTTTGATTAGATTAGATGATGCTGCAGATTTTCCCTTTCTTCCAGTCGACTAATTGCACCCGAAGCACTTTTCCCAGGCCCTGGGAAAACTAAGCAGGAAATGAGCGGAGAAGTCAGTTTTGGGGAGCTACTACAGCTAAGTATTTCCCACAAATCCTTTCAATTAGCAGGCACGCAAAGGCAAGCCGAGTGCAAGGACAAAGTTTAACAACTTAACTGGCATTCTAAAGATACAGATACAGATACAGAAACTAATACAGATACACACTGGCGCAATGAAATTACCAAACTAATCGCATGCTAAGCGAACAAGTTAAATGTGTCTATGTGGGGATTACTTTTGTGGGAGTTTCAGTGGCGTTTCAGCGGTGGCAAAGTGAAATGGAAACTGGCGGGGAAAACTTGGCGCAGTTAAAGGCGTTATGCAAAACAGCTGCAATGCGTGCGTGTGGCAAAAAGTTTTTGCAAAAGTGGGGGAGCTAACTGACTGTCAGAGCCCATATGTAGCTGAAAAGGCAAAGGATGTGAAGGGAACTTGGGTCGACAGGCGACAGGAAGTGCGCAAAATGCCACAACTTACGACCGCATTGTGCTGCCAATGTGCTAAGCAGTTCAGTTCAGACCTCTTAAGCTATCTCTCTTACTCTTTCTCTTTTGATTTCGATTTCCTTGGCCAGCCACTATTAAAGTTGTTGCATGTTTGGAGCTTGTAAACAAGCCTGTCGCTTCGGCCTATAAAGTAACAAAATATTATTAAATTAAAACCAAAAGAAGGGGAGTGTGTGTAACTCCACCCACCAGAAATACCATTGCAGCTCTCTATGTTTTCGTATATATATATATATATATATATATATACAAATATGTATATGTACAGGCGTAATTATGGATTGGGCAGAGTATGGCGACTGGTCATTAAGTGCCTGATGAGCCAAGAAAAAAGGGGCTGGGGCGTGCCACAGTAGCCAATGCCAGTCTTCTTCTCTAGGCAACCAGCAAGCTGCCCCCGGGCCGCATAAATAATTATTAGCAATTGTGTGCAGGTGCAACAGCGGCAGCAACTTGCAGTAGCAACCTGCTTCGGCCACTCGAATTGCACACACTGCAATTTGAGCATTTTTCGCATTTCCCCGCTGCGGCCGCCAAAAACAAAAGACTCAAGCAACGAACTCGACAGGATATCCCAGTCTCTCTTTGGATCTCTTTATCTCTCTTTCCCTCTTTCTCTCTCGTTTTTCGTTACTGTGTTAATGTCCCAAATAAGGTCAAGGGGTCGGGGGTGGTGGGCCACCCACGGACACCAACTTCACTCCACCAGGTAGCCAAGAAAAACATCAGAAAACCCTTTCGAATGCTGTAAACCACTCAAAAAAAAAAAAAAAACGTCCAGAGGAACTCGGGGGGTTTTTTGAGGTAGGTAGAAATTATTAACTGACATTTTAATGATGATAATGATGTGGCCCCGTTGACGTTGCCCCTGCAACTGCGTCGGTGGCTAGACATAAAACCCCTCCACTTCCCCCACATCTCCTATCTCCTCAAAAAAAAATGTAAACAGGTAAGGCCGCGGAGAAAATCTTGCCCAGGTTTGTTGATGCTCCATCGGCGTGATTTTTATCAGCTCAACTCGACTGGCGCCAGCTTCATTTTCAGCCAGCTGCTGTCCCTTCTTTTTGGGCAGAAGCAGCTTCGCCCCCCCCCGCCACCAAACAAAATGAAAAAAAAGAATAAATAAATAACAGAATTCGGAATGGACGAGTGCATAAAAGCTATGAATTTTAATTGATTTTTTTTTCGCTCTAAACAAAGCCCGGGAATGCCGTAGAAGTTGTAATTCATTTCAGCTTTCGTTGCGCTTGTAAAGATTCCTTTTTTGCTTTTAACTTATTTTGCCTCTCCCCATCAACTAAAGCAGATGAAGCATGAAAATAAGTTTCGAGATGCAGGGAGAGAAAACATTGGAGGTTTTTCGAGTTTTGCTATTTTGTTTATTTTGTATTAAATAAATGCTATTTTTCATATTTAAACATTTAACGAAAATGAAGTTTTAAAGCGTTTCCTGTTTTTTAAAACCTAATTTAAGGCTTGAATATTATTATGGTTATATTTAAAAACACGCACTAGTTTCTCGTAATCAATACTTTAAATTAATAAAGTTTTAAATCACTAAATCATATAAAATCATAGAAAGTTAAATCTTTTTCTTGTTGAGTTATTAATTGACCCTGACGAGTAACACAAACCAAATTGAATCTTAGTTGGCTTTTATGCTGGAACTTTGAGTACTTTTATTATTTTTTTTCACGTGTATTTTTCCATCTTTGTGGCTAATTTCCGAGGCACCCACAATTCGCTGCAGCAGGACTCATTGTCAGTTTGGCGAGGCAGCGTCTGTTTGCAACATGCTTAATGTCATGCAACAACAGCAGACGCAGCAGCAACATCAGCAGCAACAGCAACAGCCGCAACAGCAACAGCAGCAGCAGCAACAACAACGCACTGTCACTGTCATGCATCATCATCTTGGTGGCGGAGAGTTACTCGGAGTCTGCTGTTTGAAAATTATTGCATGTCTCCGGGGTCCGCAACTGCAGAGCGAACCGCCTGCAACCTGCCAGAGGAGCTGGCTGCAAAGGAGACGACTCCCAGTGAGTGATGCGATTATCTGCAAGATTCGCTTATCTACGGTGATCCATCAGTCGCAGTCTGCCTTCTGCCTTCGGCCTTCTGCGTCTGCAATCCCGTCCAGACTTTTGGCTTTCGTGCAGAAATGCAGATCCACTGACATGCAGTGCCAAAGAAATGCGTAGTCTGCGCGGGCGTCCGTCTTATAAATTAGAATGTGAGCTGCGTATGCTCAGGTATCTCGGTATCCGAGTATCTGAGTATCTGAGTATCGGAGGGATACCACTCAGTATTACTACATGTGTGTGTTTTTAATTTACTCTTTATGGCCAGGCTCCCACGGTTGGGCGGAGAGCAGAACTTGACCACCTGAGATGGCTTTGACCAGCAACAGTACCAGCACCCGCTAGCCAGAAGTTGTTTTTTGCGGTTACTGCCAGGAAGCTGACTTGGGCTTGGTTAAAGTAAACCACAGTGGGTTGCCTTCTCCTTCTCGTCATTTTTGTTTTTTTTTTTTTTTTTTTGTTGACTTTGATTGAAAGTTGACACAGCCAAGCGTTGAAAACCACATCCGTGGAGGGGCCTACGCAGCAGCAGCAGCAGCAACAGCAACTCTTGCATCTCTATGTAAATGCAATTAGTTGTTGATTAAGTTGTAGGCTGCCGAAAAAAATACAAAAAAAAAAAAGAAGCATCAGATTCGCCAGAGACACTGCACCCGAAGTACACTTAAGTGCTGAGCCAAGCGACAGACCGTTAAATTGTTGCAATTACCATTGCTAGTTGCTGCTGTGCCGCCGCCATATTGCTGGTAAAACAATATGCAAACTCGCCGTGTTAGAGTGGGTGTGTGTTGTTGTTGTTGTTGTTGTTGTGTGGCAGCTACTGCTGCTTGGGGCAATTGTTTAGCACGCGCTGCTAATTTTGTGCCGCTGCTGTGTTGCTGTGTTGCCGTGTTGCCTTATTGCTGCTGTAGCTGTAGCTGTAGCTGTAGCTGATGTTGCTGCTAGGCAGCAATTTCTACGTTGCATGCACGCCTCGTTGATTGTAGTAGGTGGTCACCCTCACATCGCAATCATTTTAATAGCAGCTCTTTCGGTGGTCAGTCCGAGGTTCTATGTAATTTATGCCCACAGCTAATTGCATTTGAAAGTTTAACTGCAAAAGTCAAACGGTTTTTCAGATATGTGCATGCCATAACCCAAAAAGCTAGGTAGCAATCGTTTTGGGCTAAAATACGAAACAAATTCCCACCGCAGCTCTTAAGAAAAAAATTTAGAAAAAAACTGAAATAGATTTTCCCTGTTGCTTGGCTCATTTGAAATTCGAATTTCAATAACGCACACAAAACGATGTTTATCTGTGGGGTTCGGTTCGGTTTGGCTCGGTTTGGTATGTTTTGTTTTTTGAGTAGGCGTTGTCGAATAGTTTCGAGTGCCTTGGTCCAGTTCACGCACAAAGATTCTGATTTAAGATTGAAGAGGCCAGGGTTCGTGAGATAAGAGTGGCTTCTGGCTGTTGTTGTGGGTGCGATAAGCCGGAGCCAGAGTTTATCAGCGGCCCCAAGTTGCGCAGCTGTGTGCCACAGATACAAATACAGCTACAGATACAGATACAGCTACAAATACAGATACTCACCAACAAGTTTTGGTTTTGGTTTTGGTTTTTGGGGCGCATATTTGTTAAGGTCGCACAGCTGGTGGAAGCTAGAAACTGGTCACATTGCTGCTGGTCATATGCCACATGTAACCGCAACATGCCATGTTGCATGCCTAATTGCAACAGGTGGCAATCGATTCGTAGCTGCACCCGCCAGCAACATGTCGCAGCTACGCCAGCAACATGCCAATTAGCGGCCAAAACAATGCACCCGCACTATTTTTCAAAAGCCCCCCTCCCCTCCCTTCCCCTTCCCATTCAATGCAAATCATGTTGACAATTCATGTTATAATTGCTTAAATAATTAGCAAATAATAGCCGCAATTGTCAAGTCCAAAAAAGGCAACAGCCGCAATTGCAGTCTGACATTTGTTTGTTTTTATCGCCGTTGTTGCGGCTACTGTATTATAATTTATATAATATAATTTATTGAAGGCAATTCTAAACGCTTCCCCCATCAATCAGCTGCCGTGTGGATATTGCCTTCGATTGCCAATCAGACGGCGGCTTTTACCTTCTTTTTTTGATATCTCCTTTTTTTCGGTGGCCGACACGCCCACTTAATTTAACCAGTTTTGTGGGTGGTAACCGCTCTTTTTCGGGGGTCTAATTTTGTAACTAATATTAAAACACTTCAATCAATCAATGTCTTTTGGGCGGGAAGGCGGGAAGGGGGGAAACCCCCACTAAAAGTTGGCTAAACTTTTCATTAAATCGCCAAGCAGTCTGAGAACCAAGCGATCGGTATTTGCCTAGACCATTAAATATTTATGAGCTCTCGGCCCGAGAGTTTTGTCCAAGCTGCCAACTATTTCCAGCTTGATTAATGATCTGCAAGCTCGACTGTGTTCTGCTTTAATTACCGCAGCAATTAGCAGCTGAAAAATCCGCTCCGCCAGCGAGCTGCCACAATTTGTCATAGCACATCGCACATCGCACATAGCACATAGCGCATGGCAGCATCATCGCCAAAATCTTCAATCTCTAACCACTTTCCTCACCGCTCTTTTCCTCGTTTTTTATTGCAGACTATGCCAGATCTGCAGCGATTGGACTTGGCCACCATCTAAATCAAAGAGGTAAGTTTAGCGCAACAGCTGCTGCTGCTGCCGCTGCCGCTGCTTGAGCCTCATTTTGCTTTTTGGCTCCGATTGACAACCCTGGCCTGGCTGGCGGCTTTATTTCGCGATCGCAGCTCCACCTGGCCAAGGCAACCTTCACAAAAAGCTGAAACGCATTTTGAATTTAATGCGTGCGACGAGGACAACTCATGGGCGGGGGTGTGCAAGGGGGTGACAGAGGGGGAGTGGGGTTTCGGGGGGTTGGATCCCCTTCGGATCGATCATGTGCGTCTGGTGGCTGTCCAACATTGTCACAAGCCAGTGTCGTCTCTTGGCCAACTTGCATTTCGCCAAAATCAGAGGTGCGTTCGGAAAAGGCTAACCGATATTTTCGCTAAAATACTTTTTATTGAAATAACTTTTTAAATATATTTTTCAACCATAAAATGCCGACTTCAGCCAAGAAATCAAAGCAAATAAAATGTAATACAATATACATAGAATATAGTTTAATATGAAAAAATAGCCGTTTATAAAATTATACATTTTATCTGCAAAGCTTCACAACTAAAATTTAAGCGTTGGCTAAAATTTGTAATATTTTTTAACTTGGTATTTTTTGAACTTGCTTTTTTTTTTAAATATTGTATGATTAACGGGGCCTTTTTTTGGCATCAAGTGTCCGCTAAACGATCGACTCCTTCGTGAGTTTGGCAAGTGCACCACTGGCGGGGGCGTCGTCTTAGCGACCTTCCCGCCAAAGGAATCGCCGAGTGCCATTGAAAGCGACTGAAGCTGAGCACTCTAGACAGATTGCCAAGTCTCGACTCGTATGCGAGTTCGACTAAAACAAAAAACCTAAAAATTAAATAAAACGATTCGAGCCAGTGCAGCTGGACCTGACCACTTTTGAAGATTAATTGCTCGCGACAGTCGCAAGTCGCAAGTCGAGAGTTTGCGAGGCTGCCCCCTGAAGCTGCTGCTGCTGCTGCCGATTTTGATGCTGCCTCCAAAAAGCTGGCAGCCTGACCATATAAATCGGCATTTGTTGGCAACACACAGAAAAAATTAACATGACGTCAACGACAAGCGCACAACAACAGCAAACAGCAAACAGCTCAATTGGCCGAACGCGACCTTTGCGATTTGGCCTGGCCAGTGGCGATTAAGGCCAGAAAAGCGTGTCACATGTCCGAATGTTCCGATGTGTTCCGTTCTCTCGATGCTGGCTAAGAAATCCACCGTGCAGCAAGAGATTTCTTTCGACACGCCCTGCGTTTTGCTGGATTTTTGGGTGTCATCACATTCGCTTTTCGCTTCTTTTTTGTTTTTTTTTCGTACATGCGTCCGACTTTTTCCACATTTTTTGCTGGCTTTTCACGATTTTTTTGGCGCGTTTTTGGTTTTGATTTTTAAGTCTCGTCGGTGGTGGCGCTTTATTCATAAATCCGTCAGCTGCATGAAATACAGCTTAATTAACAAAAAGTCGAGAGAAAAGCCGCAGCAGCACGCAGCGGAGGCGCAGTTTCATTCATCCAAGCGCCCATTGAACAACGCCGGAGTCTTTGGTTTTTGGTCTTATTTGTGCGCCCGAAATTTGTCACCACAATATCTCCATAATTGAGTTGAGATTTGGATTCGAATTTAGTGCGGTGCGTTCGAGAAAACGGTACGCAAACGGTAAATACGCGGGGCCATAAACAAACGAGTCAAATTACAAGCGAACGAAATCAATTAACACCTGCCGGTGATGAGTTCCACCATCGATCAATCGATATATCTTTCACACGAGCTGCATAAATTAGCTGTCCCCACAGCATAATTGTGTGTTCTTTCAAGCGATCCAGCGAAATTAACATATCAAACACAGCATAATTGCGCTTTAATCGCGCCAGGTTCCCCTCCCCAAAATAATAAAACCAGTAAGGAAATCAAAGCCTGAAACTGTGATCGGACACACAAAATTAATGGCTTCCAAGGGCTCCCCGTGGAGATGGCTGAAAAGAAAAATACTCAAGGAAGCTTAAGGTCATTGCTTGTCGCTGCCCAGAGTTTTCTTCTGTTTGAAATTTTCTGTGACAACAAAGATTATTTTAAATGGTATTCGTAAGCCTGCACTTTGTAAGGGAACTATTTCTTTGGAGTATAGGAAACATTTTACAGGCGTTTTTGTTCGATTTTTAATATGATAATGATATGACAAATCTTTATCAAAACGTAAAAATTATTTATATTACCTCAATGTCAGTGGTGACATTTGTAATCCAATAGATTTCTTCAATTTTGTTCTAAACCATTTGTTTAATTTGCAATATTTAAATGTGTTTCGCAAGGGTCTTGCGCGCAAAAGGCCTTGCAACCCTCAAGACCCCTCAAACCCCCCTTGAGACCCCCGGAAAACCCCCCGAAACCCTCAATTAAAAACCCCCTTTCTGGACTCTTGGACTCGTATAATGCAAAGTGACAGCAACGGCTTGTAGGCAATCAAAATGCGAACCAAAACACGCGCAAGTTTGCAATTGTGGATGGTTGTTTTTGTTGTTGCTGGTTGTTGTTGCTGCTGGCTGTTATTGTTGCCGTTCCTTGTAGTGTTGTTATTATTATTTAAGTTGTTGTTGCCGACTCCACCTGGCAACGCAAATTGAAAGAACTTGTTGCAGTCAACGGGGCAAAAATTGAATGCTTTGCACTTGGCTTTGCGGTCACAAAACAGCACTCAGAAAAGTCAGAAAACTCAGATATTGGTGGTGGTGCTGCTCGTGGCGGTGTTGGTGGTGGTGGTGGTGGTGCACTTTTGGTGGTTACAACTATTGATTACATGCTAAGGAACGGCTCACATTACCAGAGCAGCGGACCCCAGATGCGGGTGTTGCTGGCGTGCCAGCAACATGGCGATATGTTGCTGCCGTACCCGCCGCCACCGACTGCAATGTCCCAGTGTCTCAGTGTCCCAGCAGCAACATCGAACGGAGTCTGTAATTAATGCGGGAGCCTGCGCTGACATTTTGAGAAATTTATTGCTCCAAGTGGATTTATAGTCTGCGACATTTTATAGTTTTGGCCCCAGAGAGCCTGCGGTTAACCTGGCAGGAGAAAAAAACAGAGGAAACTAAGCTAAAATAAAGATCGGAGATCCCTTCGTGGATCGAGGATCGAGGAGATCGTTGTGGGAACTGGAAATTGGTAACCCTTTAATGCGCATCATGTGCGCGCGCGCATATATAATTTGGCTACCCGATAATGATCGGCCTTTGGCATAATAAATTTAACACAAAACGAAAAAGAAACGGGAAAATTTGTGCCGCAAAACGCTAAGAAACTTTCAACTTGTTGCTGTTGCTGTTGCTGTTGCCGTTGCCGTTGCCGCTGCGTATCCCACTTGCAATCTATATTAATTTTTATACGAAACCAAACCGAACTGAACCGAGTCACGCTGCTGCACTTTCATAAATGCCAAAAATTTCACCTGCTTTCACAAAGATGATTAAAAATAAATATGCAGGCGCTGCAGTTCTCGACGGCCGAAGGTTGATATACGATAAATTCGCTCTGATAATGTGACGGACGGAGGATGAGACAGGCTGGGATCTGTGACCCAGTTGAGGGCTCTTTTGGTTTTTGGTCGATGTTCTTGGGGGCTTTCGTGTTGAGCCAAAAAGCGTTTAAGGCTAATTGCAAAGATCACTTTTGACTGATAAACGAACTGGAGAGGGCCGGACGGATATGGAGAAGGTGGAGTGGGCGGACTCGGAGGTTTGCCCTCTTGGCGCTGACCCAAAACCTTTTGCCCGAAAACCCCTACGTTAAAACGTACAAAGAGGAGAAAAAATAAAACAAATACGCGGCATTCGAAGCTCGTGCTTAATGATGATTGCTGGCCCCCAGAGGTTAAAATTAAATAATTTCCGACTCCAAATGAAGTCGAAGCGCGCTTCTCTAGTCTAGGCTAAAATGGCGGGCGTTCCAGCCATTCATTTCAGCCCGGCCACATATATAATTAGCATGAAATGAGCCAGGGATCTTTAGTTTGGTCAAAGAAACCATTTTTCTGAAGACTTTTTGCTTGTGGCGATTTTTCGGTTTTATTTTTTTTAACTTGCGAGTTCCTACGTTTCATTTCGTTTTTAGCTCTTTTCTGCTATTTATGTTAATGCAGCGATTGAGCAGCAAATCGTGTGCCTAATTATGATAAACATTTGCCAAAGCCAAGAATAGAAAACAGAAAGAGGAAGTGTCATATTACAGAGTGTGACCAAGCTGAGGAACTAAATTTATTTTATTTTGAATTTCCAAAGAACGAGTACTCTTTTAATTAGAGTGACCAATCTGCAATATAAAACAATTAGTTGGGGTAACCAGACTGCTTAGTTATTATATCTTGTTTAAACCCTTTTTATAATTTAATGAAATTATATGCCTAATTAGGATTAACGTGAATTTTAAGGCCATAAGTATTAAGCCCAGGGAGTTTCATTTTAAAGAGTGTGACCAACCTGCTGCAATTTCGTGTGAAAACCTGTTTCGTATTTATTTTTATTTCGCCGCAACCCCATCTCAACATTTGTGGCCCTTTTAGGCGCCTCAGTTGGCCGGCAACGATAAGGCGGCAATGGTTTAATTTAGCTGCACCAGCGGCAGCAGCAGATGACGACAGGATCGTTGGGCCGGCCTACGTGCAACAGAAGTTGCTGCGGCAGCAGCACCAGCAGCAGCAGCAGCAGCAACAGCAAAACAAATGTGTCTGTATATCGCAGCTAAATTGACTTTGATCACGCGATCCCCCTCTTGGCCCGAGTTGTATAGCCAAGTTCAGAGACGATTCCAGGTTGCAGGCTCCAGGTTCTCGGGCGCGGCCTTTTGTGGCTCAAACGGAAGTATGCTAAGCAACTTGTTGCTGCCGCAGCAAAGGCAGCAAAAGGCAGCAAGAGCAGCTGAAGGTGTATATTGCAAAAATAATTACATTTGATTGTAAAAGGCCAGCGTCTCTAGGCTGGGGACTCGAGATCGGACCTCGGCCTGCCACAGAAAAATGTGCAACATGATTGCAGTTTACAGCCCCAACAGCAGCAGCAGCAGCAGCAGCAGCGGCAAACTGCAAAACCAACAGATAAAATGCATTTACAATTGAATTTGAATGTAATTTTATTTAAGCTTGTTGCTCGGTTGCTGATGTTGATGTTGCTGTTGCTGTTGCTGTTTCTGTTGGTGTTGCTCCTTGGCACGGCAGCAACAGCAACAATTGGCCTGGTGGCAGGAAATCGCCATTATCTGGCATTATCCACTTGGCCAACGGTAGCGTAGGCTGCAAACTGCAACCTGCAACCTGCAGCCACGTCAATCCCCAGATCAGAGCCCCTCTTAATTAATGATCGCAGTCCATGACTCGGTAGCAGTGGCAACTAATTAGCATATCGTTAGCTCACATATTGACGTCAAATTTGGTCCGGGCCAATTCGCAGTCGTTTTTAAATTACAGTGATCATTTTAATTGCAGTGCGCCAAGCTCGGATTCAGATTCACATTCAAACTCAGACTGAGGCTGAGACTGAGGCTGAGGCTCCGCCAATTGAAAGCAAACGAGCTACAGTAGCGCCAAGCAGCCAAGCTAGTTATAATAAATGAGTTCGCCTCATAGTCAATGATCACGCGGGGGAGCCAGGCGATAATGAAATAGGGAGAAATATATAATGGAAGATATCGGAGATCAGAGTTCGATGGCAGAGTGGATTTACAGAAATACTATGGAAGTGCATATGGCAAAATAGAGATCTAAGATTTGCTGGCGATTAGAGTGGCTATTCAAATAAAAATCAAACCTTTTCATACTAAATTTAATTATTTGCCATTAATTATTGCAATTTACTGCTGTTTGAATGGCTGTAACAAGTAATTTATACTTTGTTTTTCAAAGACTAGTTTGTAATGAAATAAATAGATAAATAGATTTATTTGTTTATACTTGTGGTTCTCAAAAGTAATCAATTGCTAAGAAAATGTATCAAATATTAATTAACTTACATTCTGGATTTAATTACAGCCATTATATACTGCCCCTTTTCGCCACAAACTCCTTGGCTTTCCCAGTGTGTTTTCCCAAACGAAAACGATTTAAACAGAGCTTTTCCAGCCAGTTGCAAGCTCGTGTTGCTGCGGGGGGCGGTCTCAGCAACATGTTGCTGCTGTCATTGGCTACCAGCAACAGCGGCGATTGTTGTAGGCGTACAAAGAGTTTTCCCCACTTTTTTGCTTATGTTTTTTTTTTTATTATTTCTCGTTTGATGAGCAGTTGAGCCCGTTGTTGTTGCCATTTGCTGTTGTCGTTGTGTCGTGGCTAAGCAAATGGCGTTTTATTTTATTAGCCATATTTCTGCCCCGTCATGCTTTGTTTGCCTTCGGGCAGCGAGTTGTTGCTGTGTTGCTGTATTGCTGGTGTTGTCTTTGCACTTGTGATTGAAGTTGAGGCTCCGCACAAACCACCTTCCCCTTGAGTTTTCCCCAACCAACACTCTGTCCATTATCAATGCATATCACGTTGAATGCTGATGTTTATGATGTCGTTTATTACGACCAAAGACAAGTGAAGTAAACTCCAGTGGAGTGCGGCTTAAATGGCGTCAGAGACATTTGCCAGATTAATGGCCACAGTCCACCGAAGTGCGAGGGGCGGGGGAGCCCGACGGGGGCGTGGCAAACAGCAGCAACACCAACCAAATTGTTTACATTTTAATTTCTGCAATTTTATTTGCTTAGCTCTGCGAACTGTCGCCGCTTTGAAAAGGGGTTTTTTAAGTGGAGGGGTAAAAGGGGACTAAAAAGGAGGCACATGGCACGAGGCTTATCGCAGTGGCGTCTGTGGGTCCCATACAAATGTATTTGACGGGTGCTACTGCAAAACTTCATCAAGTTTCGCTGTGTGTAATAAGCGTGACAAATGCCAGGCAAACACAGTGGTCACTCAGCGGGGAATACCTCTGGCAATTGTTGAAAACATAAATTAATCAAAAGGATTGCTCTGACTTAATCAGACAATCAAATTTGTATGAAATATGGAATTAATTGAATTAATTACAAATGTAAAAGAGACATATATTTCATTGATAAGCATAATTTTTAAGATGGCATTCCCATAATTTAAATAATATCATTACCGTGTTTTATATATTCATTCATTTTGGTTTTTTGTTTGCCATAATTTCAATTAACAATTGGTTTATTTTTGACAATTTTAGAGAAAACAAACAACCAATTTATTTATATTATTGTGTTCTGTTTTTCAATAAATGAACCATTAAATTTGCCAACACCATTTCGTTCCCATTTACTTTTTTGGTTTGAAAGTTCACCCCCTTTTCTTTGGCAAAGTGCGTCGCGTAATTATAATAATTTTTAATGGTCACCTCTATGGTTGTTGGACTGCCTCAAAAACTGGCCGTGAATCATATTTCCATGGCATTGCACATTTTCTGTTCGCAGCTTTGCAGAGCGAAATAACAAAGCCGAGTTGGCAAATCTGGGTTCTCGTTTTTGCCATTGTTGACAACAAATGAGCGCCATTTAATGCGCTTCCTAGTTGTTTGCCCCTGTTGTTGCTGTCGTTGTTCGCCGGTTGTTCGTCGTTCATTGTTCGTTGTTTGGCGTAATTAAGCAGCGCTTTTCCGTCTTCTGTCGCACCACCACTTAGCACTTGGCTTGCACTTTTCCAGCTTTCGGTTTTCAGCGTTCAGCGTTCAGTGTTCAGTGTTCAGTATTCAGTTTTCAGATCATTTACGAGCACTTGGCATTCGCCGTTCCACTTTGCCAAACATTTGCTTACAAGCATGTTTAGCTGTCCGCTCTTTTTGGTCTTTGGCTGGCGACTTGTTAGCGCCATGTTTACACTCTAGAAAATGCTTAATTAAATCTGTGATTGCTGCAGGCTTTCCACCATTTTATTTTGGCCACTGGCCGAGTTATTCCACCCGTGGCCAAAAATTAACACTTCATTTAGCATCATTTCACACCATCTCTTTTATCGCCTGACAAGTCCGTTCTGTCTTTTCCATTCTGCCATTAAGTTATCTCTCGCCAAAAAAAAAATCCCATAAACGAAAGGAGAAATTAGGTACATTTTTGGGTTACTTCAAAGCGACGTTTGGGTTACCCTTTTATAAACAATTATAATATATAAAATCACAAAAATTATGTTTCTGTATTAAAAGCACAAAAAAATATATCTTATGACCAAATGAAGCCCTGAGAAACGATTGGAAAGCCGCTTTCGGTCCACAACTTCATCGATTTAAAGTGCCAACTTCTTTTGCGAGTTAATTAACACTTGGCCAGGGTATGAACACTTATGCGAATATATATGTATATTTGTGTTTATCCAAACTCTGCCGGCCATAAATCAAAAATCCCAACACTCTCCCTGCAGCACCTCCTCCACGAATCCGATCCCCGATTTCGCGTGCTAACAAGGCCCCAAAGCGGCGGAACCTTGGAGAACCCAGAAGAGAACTTCCAACGCGCGGCGCTCGACTGGCGTGAAAATTTATGTTTTTTTTTCAGCTTTTTGTTCACTTCATATATGAATATATGTATATTCTGGTATATGGGGGGGGGGGGGGGGGACAGCGAAAGAAGTGGGAAAAAGTTCGGTGGAATGGAAAAGCAGGAAAAGCAAGAGCCAATGCCGTTGGCCACATTTGCTGGTGTAAAGTTTTTCGCATAGTTGTCAGCATTGCGCTGTTTAATTACCCTAATTAAGAATATTAATTGCCCTTCGGGTGGATAATAAAAAAGCGAGAGGGGGAGGGACGTGTATTGTGGTGGTGACCCTATTCCCGGAAATAGAACATGAATTATGATATGCAAAAAGAAAAAACTTTCAGTTCGTTTTCCATTTAAGTTGCGAAATCGAAAAAGTTGAGACAACTTTAAAGGGGGTCAAGCAAGGACAAACGAGGATAGGGGGTCTTTGCCCAGGACAAAGGACACGCACTCCATTAAAACCAAAAGGGGCAGACGTACATATGCGACAACAATAACAACAGCAATAGCAAGCCACTAACTGCCAGGAGGTGAAAGGTGAAAGGGGTCTGGCGGAAGGCCAAAGGATGAGCAGATGGACACAGGTGTCCTGTCGCTGGCCCATCAACACCTCTCCTCGGCTCGCCAAAAAAACAAAGAACACCAACACCACACTCACACTCACACTCGGAAACAGACGGGTTCGGCTCTTTTCATTTTCTCAACACGTAAAGCAAACACGTGACCGTTAAGGACATGGACTCCTGCTGCCCCTTGCTCTTAACCCCTGACCGCCCGATCCCGACCCACTCAGTTGTAGGCGCAAATTGCCAACAGAAGGACAACGACAACGAGTGCACTGAAAAAAACACAGAGGCAGCCAGGGAAAAAAAAGAATATTGTGTTACAATTTCAAAACTGACAAAATATTTAAAGCATTTATAAATATTCTTCTTAAAGTCTCTTTAATTTTAGCGTGAAAAGCCAATTTAGTTCTGAATCCATCTAAAATTTTTTTTTTACTTTGGTCAGCATGCCTTTAGTTTTTGATTTAAAAAAAATACTGAAATAACAATAATAATATGAATAATATTCTGTTTACAAATAACAATTGAATTAAAGAACTTGGAACAATTCTTAATTTTATATCAAAAATGTTAATTTAAAATATGTTAAATCTTATTTTAAAGTTTTTTTTGTATGCAGTATAAATATGAAATGTAATATTTCAGGATTTGGTTAAAATGTTTTCTTTTTTATATTTTAAGCAGTTTTTTTTTGCAATTATTTTATTTTGTAACCCATAAGTACTGCAAACATAATTGTTACTAATTTTAGTTTTGCAAGATTCCTTTTTCTGAATTAAAGGTGTTTTTCTTAGTGCACTACAGGAGAGACCCCCCATAAACTGACGGCTTATGGCAGACACAGCACAAAGCTTCGCTTTGCTCTGCTCCTGCTGCACCACCACCACCACCAGCCCCCCTTTTGGCACCACCCCTGCCTTACACCATTCCATATCGCAGCTACGTGCGTGTGTGCACAATATTCATATATCACAAGGATAAGCGCAATGCAGCAAACGTCCTTCCAGACGTGCCGTTCGTTGTTGTTGTTGTTGTCGTTTGTGGTGCCTTGTCCTTTTCCCGAGCCAACTGCTTTCGTTTTGGTAGGAACAGCAGTAGCAGTAGCACCCCCTTTTCTGCGCCCCTGCTTTTGGTGTCTGTGTGGTAACTTTTAATTATTTGCGAATGTTGGCGCCAGACGGCGAGATGCGATGCGATGCGATGCGATCCTGTCCAGGACTGTCGCCCATTTCATCCTGTCTCCTTTCCTTCATTGATTTCGCTGACCAGAAGCTTAGGTTGAGGGGGCAGGCGGCGGGTGACCAAAAGGGGGGTGGTGCGCCGGTCAAGGCGAAGGCAGCGCCAAAATCCAAAGGCCCCATAAACTTTGAGCGCCATAAAATCTGCTGGCAGCACCATAAAAATTCCCACAGCGGGAGTTTGAGACTGGAGACTGTACCAGGAATCCTTTTCCCAAAAAAAAAAAACCCCTTTTCGCCCCACTGTAGTACGCCCTTCCCATCGCTGCGTCCCTTTCCCACCCGTACAGACAAACGCATAAAACTAACGCAGCGTAAATGCCGCCGTTGTTGTCATCTGTCTTCTCGTTACGTTATTTCTTTTTGGCAGCTTCAGCACAAAATTTATCTTATTTATTTGTTTGACTGAAAGCCAACACACAAACGGATGCCGGGAAAATTGCTGCATTTTGATGCTTGACTGATTGCTACACAAAATATTTGTGTCTTAAATTTTATTCCCCAAATCGCTTGATTTTAACCTAATTCTACATAACCCTAAATTGCACAGACTTCAATTCTCCGTAAGCTAGCGTAGGAGTCGCAGCAGTCTGGCAACGCTCTGAGCGTAAAAGAGATGCCTAGATGGTACATAAATGCATAGGCGGGCGAAAGCGAGATAGCAGGTCTTTCTTTGACCAGAAAGTTTTCAATTTCCTGGCGGAAGCGTGCAAAAATTTAGCCTCCACAAATCTTAAATTTTAACAACCATCTTCAATGCTAAATAACTTTTGTGCTTGTCTATAGTTAACTGAAGTGATCTGTGTCCTTTTAATTACCATCTAGGCTGTGCGAAAGTATTAAAAAGAAATGGTGGTGGGTGTTTTATTTAGAGAAAATTATGACATCGAAAGTTTGGGATATTTGATGATTTTAAGTGATAAAATGTTGATTGATTTTAAGGTTCTATATAAAATATTGGTAAGGTGGTAGATTTGACAAGGTCTCCGTAAACTGCAAGTCATTGATGCAAAAATCTTTTTAGGTTAGGGTCTTGCTGAAAACCAAAATGTTTTTGTGTGAGTTTTTCTGCGATTTAAATTACTCCTCTGAAATTCCAAAACTAATTTGTAATTATTCGAAAACTAATTTGAAACTTATTCATATACATATATGTGTAGTATCTAACAGAATTTATAATAAACATTTATTAATCACTCTATTTAATTTATTAAAAAATGTTTATAAAATTCCTTGTTTCCATAATTAATTATATGTATTTTTCTGTATTTGCAGGCCACTCGGTCTCGTCAGTTAGCCCGCAAGAATCCCCGGCCACGCAGGCTGGAATACTTTGGGCGGAATCTGTCAAGGTCACCGCAAACCGACACCCCATCCCAGCCAGAAGCCTCCCATCCGCAGGAGACGCCGCCGCTGAAGCCGCAAAAAGTTGACCTCATGACGATGGCAGAAGGCACCGACCCCATGGGGCATGGTCACCACACGAATCCGCACAATCCGCCGCCCCAGCCGCCGCAGCACCATCCGCACCACCTGCCCCTGCCCCACCCGCCGCCGGCACCGCCCCCACAGCTCCTCAACTTCAATCACCACCAGCAGCAGTATCTTCCGCACATGTATCCTGCGCCCGCGGCAGCGTCCCAATCTCACTCCCACTACGGCGGCATGCAGTATCCGCATCCACACCCCCTGCAGCAGCATCATCACCAGCAGCAGCAGCAGCAGCAGCATCATCAGCACCACCACCACTCTCATCATCATCCGCAACAGCACCACTTGCCACTGGCCCTGAGCCTCCATCAACAGGCGGCGGCTGCGGCGGCGGTGGCTGCAGCGGTGGCCACCAACAACCACGCCAACAACAACAACAACCAGGCCAGTGTGGCCAACAACAACATAGTGGTTCCATGGAAGCAGCGCAAGCGCAAGAGACTCTCGGCGGTGCTGGACAAGCTGCACCACCATAACAACAACAATAACAACGAAACGCACTCCAATGGTCTGGCCTGCAAGGCGGAGCCCATGGAAATGGAGGAGGACTTGGCCGAAGATGCCGAGCAGGATGAGGAGGAGCATGACGAGTCCATACCCGACGAGGAGGACCTCGAGGATCCAGAGGAGGAGGCCTCTCCTGGCAAGTACATCAAGAGCGAGCAGCCTGTCAGCGAGGACGAGGAGAACGAACCGGAAATGGACAACGAGATGGAGAACGAGAACGAGGACATTTCCGGCGAGGATCTGGAGCTGTCGCACAGCGATGATAACGATCAGGATAGCCCCAGGATCAGCATGAGTCCGCTGCAACTGCAGGCCGCCCAGAGCCATCTGCCCCAGGATCAGAGTCAGCCGCTCAACAAGGAGAATCCGCTGCATGTGGACATCAAGACTGAGATCCCCAACCCCTACGATAGGTACTTCCCGATACCGTCGCCGCTCTTTGGCTACTACCTGCACACCAAGTATCTGAACGAGGTGTTCCGTCGGCGTCACGATCTCTATCCCTCGCCCCTGCAGCACACCCCATCCTCGATAGCCTCCGAGACGGAGACCTCGCCCACATCCCAGGAACGCAAGAGCAACTGCAACCCGAACTCCGTGTCCAATCATATGTTGCCCCATGCCCTGCTGGCCAATAACTCGCCGCCGCCATCGCTGCCCTCGCCGCCGCGCAGCGAATCCTCGGTGACGAACAATGTGGCCACCACCACCAATACCACGAGCACCACCAAGAAGCGCACCAGTCCCAAGCCCAGGGGCAAGAAGGGCGAGAAGAAGCCCATGCCGCCGCCGCAGGAGCGTCCCCTGGATCTGTGCATGCGCAGCGAGCTGGAGCCCAAGAAGTACAAAAGGTCCGGCTCAAAATCCTCGCAAGAATCGCGCTCGACGGCCATGATGCCGCCACCGCCGGCCCTGAGTGCGGCCAGTAGCATGGAGAGCATGAGTGCCCTGTCGCCGGCATCGAGCAGCCACTCGGGCCACATGCCCATCACCACCGCGGCCACGCCCAACCACCAGCCACCGCCCAATTCGCCGTACGCCAATGCCATGAACGCTGCCCATGCAGCGGCTGCGGCGGCGGCGGCAGCGATGATCAAAATGGAGATGCCATTGCATCCGCTGCATCACCAGCAGATGCACCACTCGCAAGTGCCCACCACCACGGTGGGTGTGCCGGTGATCAAGGGCGACGTGGCCTCGCCCACCACCAAGGAGACTGTGGCCTGGCGGTACAACCTGGACGTTTCGCCCGTGGTCGAGGAGATGCCGCCGGGCTCGGATGTGGCCTACGTGTGCCCCACCTGCGGACAGATGTTCTCGCTGCACGATCGCCTGGCCAAGCACATGGCCTCGCGCCACAAGTCGCGCAATCCCGCCAATGACATTGCCAAAGCCTACTCCTGCGACGTCTGCCGGCGATCCTTTGCCCGCTCCGACATGCTCACCCGCCACATGCGTCTGCACACGGGCGTCAAGCCGTACACGTGCAAGGTGTGCGGCCAGGTGTTCTCCCGCTCGGACCACCTGTCCACCCACCAGCGGACCCACACCGGCGAGAAGCCCTACAAGTGTCCGCAGTGTCCGTATGCCGCCTGTCGCCGCGACATGATCACCCGGCACATGCGCACCCACACGCGGTACGACTCCAGGGCCGGATCGCGTGAAGGCAGGGAGGGACGCGAGGGTCGCGAGGGCCGCGAGGGCAGGGACAGCCAGAGCCGCGAGTCCCGCCGCAGTGGCGAGCGAATGGAGGAGCCCAAGTCGCCCGGCTCTGCGCATCCGCTGCTCGACATGAAGATGAACATGAACATGGGCATGGGCATGGGCATGGGTCTCAACATGGGTCTGCCCATGAACCCGATGAGCCTGCTGCAGGAGGAGCTGCTGCAGAAGTCGCAGCCGGGGCTGACCCTTGGAGGACCCATGCCGCTGGTGGTCAAGACGGAGAGTGCCTAACGCTATCGCTATCTATATGCAGCAGCATCCAGGCGATTCATGACCTGTTAGTGGGCATCGTATTTAATAGACGGGCCCAGCTTAGTGCTACAGAAAAATCGAAAAAAAAAAAAAGAATTCTACAACAAACAAATCATATTAACTAGAGCAGTTTGTACTTGTACCGGAAATCTCTGCGAAGACTGAGGAACCTTAATACTACCTACAGTTTAACTAGGCTAAAGAAGCATCAACTAATTTTGTAAAAGCGAGTTAGAGGGCAGCACTCAAGACCACCCAACGTATTAGCACTTAAACTAGTTCTAGTTGCTAGATCCTTTCGCGTTAAATGAACCCCCAGGAGTTTAGATAGCCGGGATCTTCGATACAGCTAGCAATTCCATGTTCCACACTTAGGCTATACTATACACATATTTAGATATAGATAACGACATAGGCATAGGCATAGGCATAGATATAGGCGGTCAGATCCAACCGATGGTCTGATCTCTCAGCATTTTGAGCAACGTTGAAATTATTAAGCTAGACTCGCTACATAGGCTAATAGGCTTGTCACATCGGCAGACGGCATTAGTTTCGTACGCCTACTTTTAATTAACTCTTAATTTATTTGTAACATTACTCAGCAGCATGTAAACTTATACCACAACAATTTGTATTAATTTAATTTTACTCTATTTAATTTAATTTTATTTAATTTAATTGTAGCCTACATAAAGACACAAACAAAAGACAAAGAATTCTCCCTAGGGCTCAAACAAAAAAAAAAAAAAAACAAACACACACGCAAACTCATTCGTATGAAAATCTTAAAAGAAAAGCAAACGCTAAACAAACAAAAAAAAAACAATTCCTTTTTTTGTTCAACAAAAAACATTGTTAAATTTAAATTATCTTTGTAATTGATTTTATGCTCGCTCTTCTACTATTTTACAACTTTTTGTTTTCATGAAATGAAATAAAAACCTTTAAGTTTTCTTTAGTTCATAAACCATCTTTGGATTGGACACACCTCACCCCTCTCCGAACCGCCGAGTGCGGACAGGTTAACCCGTTTGTCCCCTCGGGGGTCGGAAACACCTTCGGGGTCGTCTCCATGTTTCAAGTTGAAGTTTTTCGTTATTTATTATAAAAAAAAATGAAACAAAGCCCCGACACCCGCTTATTGATTATTAGTTCTTAGCTAAACGTTTAAATAAATTATTAACTTATGTTATTCTAGTTGGTTATGATTAGCTCTTAGTTAAAAACGTTTTTCACAAAATAAAACAAAGTCTACACACAGATGGACAATGTCATACAAAACAGAATTTAAAGACGATGCATTTTGTTATTATTTCTATTGGTTTTTATTATTTTCAGATTTCCTTACTTTTGGACTGCAGATTTATTTGGTAACATTTTTTGAAAAATGTGGCATTTAATAAATTATGATTGTGGATGGAATCATGTTTTTAGTACACTTTTGTAAGAGTTGTTCGGTTTGCTAAAATGGATGAACTAAACTGCTTTTTTAATGTTAGTGTTTAATTAAAATTTTTTTTTTGTTCTAAATGAATATACAGTTTTGCTTTAAAATGTTAGGATAAAGTAATTTCTTAAATGTTGTTGTATTTGAGTTGCCTTGTGCATTAAGGAAATTATTTTTTAAACAAGAATCTAAATAAGGATATGATTTCAATTTCTTTACATTTTTTTTTTTTCAAACTTAAAAACGGTACATTTATTTACTTTTATGAAACCTTTAAGACATTTAATCATATAATTTGGTAATTATTTCAATGATTAGCAGTGTTGGTTTTTGCAGACATTTTTTTCGATAACTAAAACGTATACTTTTGCCATAGTTTTTGTGTTTTAGCCGGAGACGATGTCGTAGCTTTAGCCGTAGTCGCAGCCGGAGCCGGAAACTGGCTTACAAGCTTTTAGGCAATGGGAATCGCTTACAAGGCGCAGGCAGCTCCTTTCGCCGGTCACGAAACTGCATTTTGGCACGCAGCCCCCGCTTTTCCCACCCACTTCTCGCTTTTCGGCTGGTTTTTCCCACGCTGAGGATGCGGGGGTGTTTGGTTGGAGGAGGTGCACACCAATTCGAGTCCTTGTTCTTCGCATGGAAATTTTCTTGGGGCCTAATGGCCTCGAAACACGAAGAAGGCCGTCCAGGCGTGGGAGTTCCATGGGTGGTGGTGGGTGGAGGTGGACGCGAAGGGGGCTTTTGGATACTCTGTGGTGGGACTTGCTGCATTGCAGTTTGCGGCTAATGTCTGACCTTGTTTTGCAATGACTAAATTAATTCCTTAATAAGTGCGGTTGCAAAACAAGCACGAAACTGCAGACGTGGCACAGTTGGTGACCTGGCCGGGCACACCCACCCACGCCCCTTGCCATTTCCACCGCCCCCTGGTTGTGTAATTAAGCAGTGAAAATGCCCCAATTGACAGACATTGTGTTGGCTGCGGAAAATGGAGGAGTCTCGCATCTCTGGGACAATAAATCAGGGCGAGGGGCAGCCGCAACTACGGCTAAGTAGCCATCGTGTTGCAGCTAGCATGTTGCACTCTATCACTTTTCACGGGCGGCGTAGGCAAACAGGGGGCTCCGTGGAGGGTGACTTATGGCCCAAACTGTATTAGCCGGCCCGAGATGTGATGATGCCGCATTGCATAATCCGCTCGGGTCGTGCATCATTTTGGTCAACATCGCCATCGCCTGACATTATTTGCAGCTTGCAGCGGATTTTTCTTCTTTTTAAAATACCCTCTGATCAGTAATAAGGGGGCATATTGGTTATGTGAAATTCTTAAAGGGCTATAAGTTCCTGAATATCTGATTTTCTACTTCCTTAGTTTTTTAAATAGTTTTTTGTTAACTGACCAAATTAGTATTATTATACACAAAATTGAACAGGTAACTTTATTTATTTCCCTTATTATACCTTGTAATTAGCTAGATTTATCCTAAAGTTTTTTTATTTAAATATAATTTTTTGGTGTATTATTTTTTTTAGCAAAGGGAAGGAAAATAGAAAAATATATTGTTATTGTTATTAATATTTTTTTAAGTTAAATAGTTAAGTTTTTGTAACAGTACAAAATTTTTGGCTAAAGTTACTATTTATTTTTAATTCGTGTCTAGTTACCATACTAAAAATTTTTTGAAACACTTAAATAATGAGTACATCTTGCCTATACTTTTGTTAGCCAGTAGAAGTGGTCATCTAGTAGTCGGATATCGCGGTTATACTATTTTTACGCGTTCTCCTCTATTTTCACTCGGCTCTATTCTGTGGCACGCATAAATCTCTAAACAAGGCGCGCGTGTCGTGCGTTTATTATCACTTCCTCTCCACAAATCCTGGGGCGGGGTGGTGGGGGGGTGGTGCAGGGATTCAGATTTAGGGGGATGGCTGACATCCAACTTTCCTTTTGTCTCCACTCGCGAAATTTATCGCCGTCATTTGTAATTGTAGCGCGAAAATTGAGTTTGAGTTTGAAGTTTGGCCACGGTGGTAGGGTGGTCAGGGGTGCTCAGGAAAAAACAGGGGAGGAGGCAGGGTTGTCGCCGTCCGCCAGTTTATGCATTGTTTCCATCAACATAATTCAGTTTGGCTTTGGATCAGCTCCAAGTGATTGTTTCGCCTGGCGGAGATTTACGGGCACTAAGCTGGGACCGCTCACAAAAAAAACAGCAACGATATTGTATATACACATCCATAAATAGAGAATAGATCCAGATTTATAACTAGATATATAGTGCTATATATTTCCGTCACACGGAAGTGCCTTAACAACAACAACAACAAAACATTTTTGATACTTAACAAGAATAAAATCTAAGCAACAACTAAAATTGAGATATTGTAAGATAGAACTTTTGCCTTGTACATTGAGCGACTTTTGCCAGGCCTAATCAACTTTTTGACTAATGATAAACAATAAATGATAAAGGTTAGCCCGTGCGTGGCCATATATATATATAAAGTATATTTACCAGAAATACGTAAAATATTTTTAACAAAAAGAAAACTTAGCATTAAGATTTTTCAACTTAACGCTTCTAAGAAGTTAAAAATTTTAAGCATTAAATGCTAAACGCATCCAGTCAAGTATTTTTTACTAAAACTCCATTTACTAGACTCAAAGAAAACGCCTAAAAAATACAAAAAAAAAAAAAATACTTTTAAAACTACAGAAAAAATTATTCATTCAACTTAACTCAAGTAAATTTTACGAATCGCTTTCAGAAATATTTTTATAGCGCTTTTCGACTTTTAAATCCGAAATCAAAAGATCTAAACTATGTAAATTAAAGCAATAACTATGATAGCTAATCGATCAAAAGACTTTTCAACTCTTAGCTTACATTTGCCTTCTAGTCCTAAGAATTTCAAAATCAAAGATAAGCTATGATACAAAACAAACCAATTTTATCGAAATTGCATTGAAGTGGAGAGGATAGGAGAGAAGAGAAGAGAGAATCAGCGAGCAACATTGTGATATTAGTTGAGAACAAAATCGAATCACTTCCAACTGCTAGTTATGCTATCATTTTGGGATCTTGTGGATGCCCAAAATATCCAAGCCCCCAAATCCCGACCCAATCCGATCTTCCAATTTGATTAAGGTGCTATTAAGTTCGGTCTTATCTTACGGTGCTGTGTACAGTGAAAAACGCTTGGTTAGTTTAAGTTACCCATAGCTCCCCAATACCCTCCCCCCAAAACACTCTGACAATCCTTAGCTGCCCAAAAAACATTACCCATTATTGTACTAAAGTCTCTAGGAACTCTCTCGGCAGTTCCCCCATTGTACGCTAACGTTTAACTAAATTATGAATAACTACGAGTATTTCCATTAAGTCTACTCTAATTAGTTTCTCTTCCATCGCAAAAATACGAAAATAAATAAACGAAACGAAACGAAAATGAAAACTGAAAGCTGAAAGCTGGACAGGAACGGATTTTTGGAATGCGCAGCTAATGTAAAATGTCTTCTGCCCTGCAGTCTTAACTGAATGCAATCAGGAGGGGATGGCATGGGGATGGGGATCGGGATTGGGATGGGTATGGGGTCCACGGATCGGGATGCATTGGGACACCGAAGGGCTGCGGCAGAAATAATGCGCGTAATAACAAACTGCAGGCGTAACTGAAATGCCAGGCTACTGCGCATTTGTCCAGCTATCCACTGAGAAAAACGTGAGTATAAAACTAAGAATATTGAATAACGAAGTGGTAAAACTCAAATCCGTGACTATTTGGACTATTTAATCCATTAAACAATTTACTAACTTTTATTAGTTTTGCTAGCCTGTTTCAAAATATTTTAAAAAGGGTTTGCCCAATCCACGAGTTGATTAACATTATACAATATGCAAATTAAATTCATGGTTATCAAGCTTTCAAAAAAAGTCAAAACCTAAACTTCTTGTCTGTAAGTTTTTTTTTTTTTAATTTTTATATATAATTCTCTGAATAACTTAGGTAATCATTTGTTTTGGCGATTTTTCATGATGTTTTCAATTTTTTAAAAATGTTTATTAAATTCGGAACTATGATTCTAATAATACAATTTAAGATTCTGAAGTCTTACGCTGGACTCAAATCTATTGAGCAAAAATAAAATGTAAGATATTAAGCTATCTTTGACTAATTGTCCATGCCAATGATATCTCTATTCTTGTTTGGACAAGTTTTATCAAATACTCATTAAATTCGGATCATTGCCAATATAGTTAGTTTTTAACACCTTTGTTTTTATAATTAATATAGAGTCCAAATTTTGTTAGTTTTGTTCAGTGTTGAATTGGCGAAGGCGTTGGCCCCGACGGACGGGAGGCGCAACTGCGGTAATTACAATTGCCGCCGGACATGGACGGCAGAAGCGGCACCACCGAACCACCGAACCACCGAACCACCGAACCACCGCACCACCGAATGCGAGTTGCACAGTGGCAGGCACAGGCACAGCTGTGTGGCTCCTCGCTTTTCGAGTCCCTGCCCAAGAGACAATTATATGCTGCCAGAGACGCATGCGCAGCTTCCTGGGTTGCTGCATTTCGTTTTTACGTTTTTATTTGAGCAAATTGCTGGCAACTTTGCGCTGACTGACTGACTGACTGAATGATAGACTCACTGACTGCTCCGGACTCCGGCTTTTTGAGTCCGATCCTCAGTGACTGACAGTTTCCAAGGCTGGGAGATGGGAGCTGGCACACCAACTCCGCAGCCTTCCCCGACGCCAGCAACACTGCCTCAGTTCTTCCTTCCAAAATGTCTACGTGCGGGCGTTTTGCTCAAGAATGCTCTCGGTTCGCTGGTCTCGAACGATAATGATGATTGCAGTCTAAATTATGATGCCGGACTGCTGTACAGAGAGAAAGTGTAGCATCAGCAGCAGCATCAACTCAGGAGCAGCAGCAACAGAAGCTGCCTGCAACAGAAGCTGCCTGCAACATCATCGACCTGGCAAGCGGCTACTCCTCCTCTTCCTTGAAGGATCAGGGCTGGAATGCAGTGTGTCCATCACATTTTTTGGGGTTCCACAGCATTTATGAAAAGTATGAAAAGACTGCGAAAATAAGTTTCAACTTCCATCACATTTTTTGGGGTTCCACAGCATTTATGAAAAGTATGAAAAGACTGCGAAAATAAGTTTCAACTTAAAGCCTTATATAAAAACTACCTTGCTTTATTATAAATAATATCCATTTTCTTAATTTTTAGTTAAAATGCTCCCCTCTAAAATAGTTCAAGCTCAAGGTAGTTTTTAGCGTTCCTTATCTTTAATTTTAATATCTTTATTGTTTCGGTAAAAACTATTTATTTTGTTTTTTTATTTTATATAAAATAAAAGTCAATATAAAGAAGTCAATCATATACATGTTTTTACCAAATCTTGTACATAATTGCTTTGCAATTCACCAGTTTATTATTTATTATTAAGAATAAGAAGTGCTATAGGGAAATGCCAAATATTTGAAATGCCAGTGATCATGAATGAATATTTTGCACAAAATCATTTGCATTATTGCATTGCCATTTAGCTATTTATTATTTATTAAATATTTTGTATATTTTACAATTGGATTATATATATTTTTATTTTTTTTTTGAGTCGATTTCCCTTCAGTCCGCTCCTGGTTTGTTTAGCATAGCTCCTCGCCGCTGGCCTCGCAGCGAAGCAGAGGAAGCGCAAAAAATCTCATAATTGCAAAGCAGTTTGCCGCAGGTGCGCCACCCGCCCTGGATGTGGATGTATAGTATATAGTGTATAGGATGTGGATGTGGATGTGGCCGGGGATCGGGTATTGGGAACTGGGTACTGGGTACTGGGACCCTGGACAGAGGACGCCAGATGAGCAACCCCGATAAAGCGGCGAACTGCACGTAAGTAGATGTGTTGTTGCTGTTGGCGTTGCCTTGATGTTGCTGATGTTACTGCAGCAACATCCGATGGCAGCGACTTGGTCTCGTTCTCGTATTTAATGCATTTGATCCTTGATGCTGTTGAAAATGAACTGAGCCCGAACATGCAATCAAGTTGAGTTGCTCCCCTCGCCGCTCACCATCCTCAATCCATTGGCAATCTTGGCAATTTCATGAATGAAAACTTGGCTCGTTTGTGGAGTTTGCATGTTTCGGCTTTCCGATACACACGCACACCCACACGCCTCAAAAAAAAACAAAAAAAAAAAAAAAAAAAAAAAAATGGAAAGGGAATGGGAATGGGAATGGGGAAAATAAGGGGACCGAATGGGATTTGTGTACTAGCAGCAACATTCTGCGTCTGTTGCAGCTGCAGCGCATTAACCTCGTTCGTTCGTCTCGAGTCTTGAGTCTTCCAATCCGAGTCCAAAAACTCCTTCTCCGACTCTGGCAAAATATTTACCAAAGTGATTAAGATGCCTGAGTAATTTTTAACACAATTACGCTGCCAAACAGACGACGCTGGACGTTGGAGTTGGAGTTGCTGCTGCTGCCGCTGCGTTTGCTACCTCACTTACACCGCAGCAACATCGCAGCAACGTTGCAGCTGCAATGCTGCTAATGACCAGGCACAGGCTGCAATATAAACTGTGGCATTGTCTGGAGTGAGCTCCCCCCCCATCCCCCTGCCCCTTTCGGCCACACTCGTGTTACCCCTTTTGCGAACACCCAGCGACTTGTGTGTCTTTGCCATTAGCGCTGCCACACTAGGCTGGCTTTAATCGTAGCAAGGCGACCACATCGCGGCTCAAAATCAACAGCAAAACCAAACCAAAAACCACGACCAGGCGGGTGTTCACGCATCACTGTTTTTTGACAGCTTTTTTTCGCCCAGAAAGAGGCTCTAGCTTCCACGATTCCCTGTGATTTATCGAATTTATGAAGCTTTGGCAGGTGTTGAGCTCTCGCTGTTGCAAGACGCATCATCATCATAGTCATCATAGTCGTCGTCGTCGACGTCGTCATCCCATGGCGCAAAATGTTGCCCCATTCAACGCACGACAAGCCGCAAAAAGAGTCGTGCCGCATTTGGTTCAGTTTTGGGGGCTTCGTGTGTCACGACTTTTTGCTTCTGCCTCAGAGAGTCCATTCAGATTGCCATTGCCGTGAATATGTGCACAAATGCACTAAGAGCCGGGCCATTTGTACAAAATATTTGTCAACGCGGCACTGAGAGAACAAATTGCTGCTAAACTTCAAGTGCAACTTGTAACGTTTTTGTGTAGACACCAAAGTAGCCAGTTTTTTAGTTAACTTCTCGATCGAGAGGAAAATAAACTAATAAAGGAATTTGGTCAATGCATTTACTTTGTAGTAAATTCACATCAGACTATTACAAACTATTTTGAAGCTTGCCAAAGTTGTTTTGGATATATTAATATTAATTTATGATGGTGATTTGGGAACATATCAAAAAGTAGATATTTAATGTTTTACGGCAATCGTAATTAATCCTTATAAGTATACATTTTTTGCTATTTAATCCCAAGTGTTAAAGTTGCTTTTAATAAAGTACTTGATTTTGGTCTAGAACAGAAAACTATAAATATTGTGTAAGAGATGCAGACAAATGTTCTATGAAAGCTTGACACTATTAATAGACCTAGATATCAAGGAATATTTCGTTGTAAGCTATATTTTATACACTTCATAAAATTAAACAAAAAGTATTGAGTTAATAATTTGAACAAACTTCGTATTAACTGCTAAACGAATATAAAAACATTTAATTGACAAAAAAATAAAATATATAAAAAAAAAAGTAGAAAAATAGAAAATGGAATGGAAAATATGTATGTGTGCTAGAAATATAGGCAGAAGTTCTAAAAAGCTTGACACCTTTGATAAATTTAATCTCTTTGTTAAATTTGTAAAAAGGATAGAGAATAAAAATAGAATACAAAAATTTTAATCACTTTGTTAAATGTGAAAAAGGATAGAGAATAAAAATAGAATACAAGCATAAAAAATATAATTTTTGTTGACATTATTTTATTATTTATTTGTTTTTCTAAAAATCATATTAATTGCTAAAATAAATAGTAAACAATAACGAGTTTTTTTACAAAAGTTTTCTATTTCTAATAAAGCCATCTACTTAAAGTTTTGCTATCTGTTTCGGAAAATCTATCTGAGGATGGGGCTGGAGTAAAAGGGGAAAAGGCCAGAAAAGCTCAACTTGCGGCTAAGAGGCTAATTTCCTCATAGTCAAGTACCTCCTCCTTCTCCTTCTCCGTCTCCGGCGTCTCAATGAAAATGAAAATGAGCTCGGCACGCGTTGCCATGGCGCACGACTGGAAAATTGCAGAAGCCGATTGGCTGCACTTGCGAAAAAAGGGAAGCTTTTGGGTCGGAGGGTTCCGTTTTGGCATGCCCCCTTCCTGGCTCTTTTGGCCACTTTACAGTGGTGTTTCGG
This sequence comes from Drosophila gunungcola, assembly GCF_025200985.1. Lineage (NCBI taxonomy): Eukaryota > Metazoa > Arthropoda > Insecta > Diptera > Drosophilidae > Drosophila > Drosophila gunungcola. The sequence continues at coordinate 516,707 of NW_026453179.1, forward strand.
CCACGTGTTGCGCATGCGCTTTACTTGGCCACGGGGTCCAAGTCGAGAGCTCTGGACATGAGCACGACGCCCTCAGCGTTTGTTTGTCAGGGTCGACTGCGTCGCAAGTTGCCAGTTGCAAGTTGCCGGTTGCAAGTTGCTGGCCTGGCCTGGCCTGGTCTGGCTTTGCCAGTTGCAACTCGAAACTGCCGCATCGTGCAGCGGCCGTTGCAATTGTTCTTCCCCCAGCGAGTGGATGGCGTGAGGCAGGCACGGCAGCAACACCACCGACACCGCAGCAACACTAGCCGCACCAGCAACACCTTCACTCTCTTTAGCAGCGATATCGCGATGATGTATGGTCATGGCTGCCCCGGATCCCCTTCCACCCCCCCCCCCCCCCCCACTTTTCAAGGCCCCCCTTTTAAAACCCCTCTTCTCGGATTGTAGGCGTCAACTCACGTTTATGCTTTGTAGACATTATCGCGCCTGTTTATCTTTAAATTGCAAGTAAATTACTTTCGGCTCGCACAGCGGATGATAAATTGTCTGGGCCGCGTTGAAGGCTCTGACGGATGCAATGCATCCAAATTGTAGGAGGGTGACTGGGGGAAAATGGGAAAGTATCAAGCTCTTCCAATTACTCGCTGACTGAACTCACAGATTCTCACCCGTTTATCCAAACATTTCGTGAGCAAGCTTAACGCTTAATAAATTCAATTTTATATTTGAAAATCTTGAAAGGGGATGACTAACCAATGGTTGGTATTAGTTAGTTATGAGAAAACCATTTACTTGTTATTCAATAAATATTTATTGCATCTAAGTGATCAACAAAATGGAATGCACTTATCTTTTCTAATTAAATTTTATAGATTTTTAAAAACAACTGTGATTAGGCTTTTGATTAATGAAATTGGAGATTACAATATTTAAATACTGGTATTGCGTTAAATTTGTTAAAGCTTAAAAATTCAAAAAAAAAGATGACACAACTATAAATCAAAATAAAACTTTGTTTACATTTGACTTAAATATTTATTTTTATTAAAAATCCTGAGTTTATCTTTTCAAATGGTCACCCGTTTATTCGAGTTATTTTCGTAAAACTAACTTAATAAATTACATTAAAAGAGCGTTTTGGCTAGTCAGAAGTTTAATGGACAATGGATGGTTTTGGAATCTCTCAATAATGGGTCTCGGTGATCCTGACCTTTCCGTACTTTCCGTGCAGGGCATGTTTGGCAAAGGACAGAAGGTTCGAATGGGTGTGGGTGTCGAAGTGGGCGGGAACCACGTTGTGATGCACCACGGCGGCATGGGTGTCATGGTGGTGATGATGGACCACCGGAGCGGCATGCAGACGGGCGTAGTGGTAGTGGTGCGGCTCATGGTGGTACACTGTGGTTGGCAACGACTCCACCAAATGATGATCCAAATGGTGATCCAGGTGGTGGTTCAGATGGTGGTCATCGTGCACAATTGCCGCACTGTGTCCCAGATGGATGCCATCCGAATGGTGGATCTCGGCGTCCAGCAGATGAGGCAGTTCCTCATGGTGGTAGCCATGATGGCTGTCCAAATGAGGCAGAAGACCAGCTGAAGCCACGCCCACCAAAGCCAAGATGCACACGAAGAACTGTATTTATAAAGGTTAATATTAGTCAAGATTAAAGTAATTTTTTCTATAATCAACGCTTTTGTTTTCTGATTGTAAAACAATAAATAAATAACTATATATTCAAAAAGTTTTCACTTTTTTTCTACCAAATTCTAAAAGTTAATAACGGCTTCTGTTTAAGCATATTTTATCTTTATAGAATTTTGTATTTAAAATTTTTGCATTTGGAAAAAAACTTTACTGTCGTTCTTTAAAACATTATTTTCATGTTATATTATTTTTCTTTTCATTTGTATCCAAACTAGCTTTCAATTTCTTAACTTTTTCAGCCCAAAATCCTTTGAGGCCTTAACTTATGTGCTTACCTTCATTATGGGAGATTCCTTGCTTAAGTTGAGGGGTTATCCAATTGCTGAGCTTGCTCTTTGTCGACTGAACTGCTGTCGTTTGACTGTGCCTGAATCGAATCGAACCCTATCATTTTATAGGAGGCTCGGCCCAAAGAAAATTCAAACGAAATCGAAATTGTCGCCGGAACGTGATACGAATTAATGGCAGTTGGAGTGAATGAAGGGTCTTCGTCTTCCCTCATTATGTAAAGGGAGTGCGGGGGCAGTGAATGTCAACAAACCTTAAGTAGGTGCCGCCCGTTCGTGTCATAATTTTATGGCCCACAGCCCCAGTGCAATTGTTAATGAGTAGTAACTCCCACCTCTGCAATTTGGCAATCCGCGCAGTGAAAGCCCCGCAGTGAGTGACCAACATTTTGCCGGGCTTCAATCAACCGGGACGTGAGCAGTCCCAATATTTGGCAAACATCTCGGCCAGAGGTGCGAAAATGTGATCGACGCAAGTCGCAGCTCGAAAATCGCGATATGTGGGTGCTGGTGGTGCCGATCGCAAATAGAAGAGGTGCCAGAAATACCTGGAACCGCTTTGTTGGAGGATCAACAGACGCGTTGAGGTGGGCGACGCGTAAAGTCAATCAATTGGACGCTAATTGAATAGATCACTCCCACAAGATGCCAATTAGAGACTTTGTAGCCCAGAGCCGAGGTGGTGCAAACTTGTAAAGTAAATACAAAACAGCAAACTGAGCTCATTAAATGAGTTGGCCAGTATATTATATGTATTATTCATAAGGGACTAATCGAAAATGGCTTATTGAGCTCTTTAGAGAACAGTGATAGACAAACAAGGGAATACAATTAATTTATTAAATTAGTTTACAAAACTTTACAAATCTCTAACTCAATTCTAAAACAGGCAAGCAAATTATTACAGTAGAAAAATATTCAGAAACATTTATACTCATTTTAAATAAATACTTATAAATTCTTATATTTATACTAAATAATAAATTTCAATTCTTGTTAACCAAACAATATATAATTTTTTATCTCAGTAAGAATTGAATTACAAAAAATTGCATATTTACAAGCCAATCAGACTTCTTTTTTTAATTATTCTAATGAAGTGTATAATAAAAAAATTTAAATAAAGCTTAACAGACACCATAAAACCACAATTAAAATTGAATTATCTTGATCTACCAACATGCAATCTGTAATAAAAAACATGTGAGTATAAAACTTTATTAATCTGCTAATAAATCGCTGAAGTTTATTGGCCTGAACAAATACGCACAGCTATTACACTTGTGTGTTTTAATTGAGCAAAAATGGAGTTGGTATTGCCACACCATCCCCCGCCGGAATAATTCACTTTTAGTGTATAGATTTCCCAACTTAACGCCAGCGAATTTCCCAATCCCGAGTCCCTGGACTGCTGACTTCCTGCCAACGACGTGCCGACAAAAAACACGTTCCATAAGTCAGCCCCAAGAAACATGAATAAATCAGACTGATAAGAGCCAGCACCACCGAACCACCTAGCCACCAAACCACCGCACCACCTGCTGAGAGATGTGGGTCAGCCTGCAGCTAATTACATAATAATTTGGTCAATCAAACGACGCCGTGTTAATGAGCCGCACTGTATGCAGGTGACAAACCAACTCCATCGAACTTGGCTAACAGGTGGCAAAGGGGGTGGTGTTTTTCAAGGGGGGAGGTGGTTCAGGGGTAGGGGGAAGCGGTGGTTCAAGGGAAGGCGGCATACTGAACCCACGTGCTACGTGCGAACAACTTGAAATGCCAGACAGGTGTCGTTCCCCAATAAGTCGGCGGTGCGAATTCGTTTGGGGAGTTCAAAAGCGCGATCGCAATTTGTGCACGACTGACAAATGGTCAAAATAAAAGTGAAACATTCTACCCAGAACGTAGGTTTTTATAACTGGGCAATAAGTTTGACAATATATTTGGTCTGGGTGTATAAATGTCAGCAGAAAAAAAAAGGAAGAACGGTTGGTGTGTAAATACAACTAATTAAATACTTATTTATTGCTTGCAAGTGCTCCACAAAATAACAAACGAATATTTAAAATTAAAATATGTAGTATTAATTTGCCCATCATTGAGGGTTTGCTGAAATATATCAACATTTTGAAAATATTTTTCTATAATGTAATATCTTTTCAAATGTGAATAATAAAAGCGTAATTGAAATATCATAAAATATTTTAGAGTCTGAATTTGTTTTTGCTCTAATGGGAAAAATTTACTTATTTAATATTTCAATTATTAGTTTGAATTTATAAAACCCGTAACCATTTATTTTTGTCACAGCTTTTTAGCTATTTAATAATAATTTAATTAATAATTTATTTATTACCAAAAGCAAAGAATCAGGAATTTTTTAACGAAACAAAATTGAGAAAAGAATGAATAAATTCGAAAATACTAGAGGTGGCAATAGAAAATTTGTTAAATTTATGAACAATCCATATAATGTCGACATGGATTTTAAAATTCACAAATTTTAATTGACTGTTTAATATGAAATGAAGAGTTTTAGCGGCAAAAATTTGGGTAATCATTATGTTATTATATATATCGCTGCGCTGTTGGCAATCGAGCGGGAGACATAACAAAAGCAGAGCAGTGCCGCGGCGAAATTAAAAATGAAAATAAAAATAAATAAACTATAATTTATGCGACGTCACCGCACTGGTCGCTGTAATTGAGTGCATCGTTAGTCGGTTGATGGAGCGCATAGTGGGTCGAGGGGGAGGAAAAGGGGGGTGGAATATACACCCAGGGGGCGGTGGTCTGCATTAGCTGCCACCACCGATACCGATGCCGATGCCGATGCCAACAACTAATTTAATGCCAGCGGCAGCAACATCAGCAACAACAAGCGACGGCAGCATGTCAACACAACAACGCCTGACCAAGGACGAGTGGGAAGAGTGGAAAGAAAGGGGTGAAATATATATATATATAGGGGGAAAATGGGGGCCATACACTCTGCATACTTAATGTCTGGCCAACACCACGGCCCACCCCATTGTGGGCAGATATTTTATGAATCTGCGGCTGAAATCATTTTTGCCACACATTCGCCTCGCCTCGACCACAAATCAGCGGGATGAGAAATTTGATGGTAATTAATATTGTAAGCGAAATTAATGGCAATGCGACACTACATCTACATATAGTCTGTGCATATATGCAGAAAAACTGCATGAGAGTGTTTTAGACAATTGGAGCACTTCAGCTGGGGATGGCAATCAAAATAATAGAGATCGAGGGAAGAGATCAAAGGGGATTTCCATCATTCTGCACATATTTGTCTGCTGACTAACCGGGAATATGAATATATTTATGGGAAATAGAGCAATTGGCAGTGTTTTTAGGGAAGATTGCTGAAGGAAATGCTCTTTTTATATTATACGCCTATATAGAATCATTTGCTATTAAGCAAAATAATATAATATTAAGCATAATAAATTTACTACACTGAAAATTAAGGATTATAAATATATATTACTATTATATATGTTTATTTATTTTTTCGAAAATCAGAAGCTCAGAGATAACCCCTCTCTGATCGTTCATATATATATTCTCTCATTTATCATTAATACATATGCCTCAAAAGAAATTCCCATACTCCCCACAGAATTAATATCGCAATCATCAATGGGGATATGGGGAAGACAACAATATGGGTAATCGCCTCATTGGCTGCTGCCTTGATTGCCCTTCCTGGGAAGCTTCATCAAGAGTAGGTTCGGTAGCTGGCCAACTTCCTCTTCAGCGCTGCCTTTGCAGGTGTTTCACGTGGCACTGTTCCAATTTGTAAGCGAATATTGTTTTCGATTGGGTCCATTGCACGATTTTTAATCATTACGAAGGCGATCTTCATATGAGTCCATGTCTGTGCCTCTGCCCCCGATTGCCGATACAAATTGGCTAGCCGAGAGCTGGTAGCCCATTCCATTGCCCCTCGGCACCGATCTGCCATTAGCTCCTAGCTCCCCCTCTCGATTATTGCATTTTCGCCAGGTAATGAAGTTCAACAAAAAGTTAATCGGAAAAGCACAGGCCCCGCAACTAAATAGACAAATGATACGGAACGGAAGCTGCTCCAGACAGCCTCTCTCCTCGTTTTTTCCATCTGATCTTCTCGCTTTTACCATCCACCTCCACGGGCAGCACTGGGAAAAATAATCAGGAAAAAAATCATATCCCAATAGCTTTTTAATATAAGAATATACAAATTTAAAAATTAATTTAAGACATTTTCGGGTTGGATTTTGAATATTAATAAAAGAACGGGAAAAATATCAAATGTTTGGATATATATATAGAGTATATTCAGATTTGTATTTAAATTTCAATAACTTTTTAATATAAGATGAATATATTAAGTCCTCATAAAACATGTTGTAATTAACTTATTAAAAATATCTGATTCTCCCAAAAGTGTAATTCCTATAAGCATTTTCCTGTATGCATTTACCCTTCTGGCCAATTGTGCGGTGGGTTTTGCTTGGCACATTAGCGGCTATAAATTGTCTTAATGCCCGCACACAAATGCAGATCTTCGGAGGCAGGAATCTGGGCTCCAGAGGGGCTCAAAAGATCGAAGGGGATCGGGGAGGAGCAGACACCTTGAATGGCGGCAAAGATCAGACTCGAGATTCAGGCGAGAGTTGCGAACTTTAGCCAGACTGCGATTGTCTCAGTCTCAGTTGCAGTCTCCGTTGCAGTCTGCACTCCGATTCAGATCTTCATACATTATCGTATAACAAGAAGACATGGGGAGCTTCGATGAGCGAGGCCTGGAATACTCTATAATAATATCATTACTAGTCTTAGGTAATTAATAATATTGAGTCTTCTAAAAACAACCTTCGAGGATGAGTAATGATGTGTTTGGCAATCAGGTAACAACCATTAGTCGCAGATAATTAGAACTTTTGAGTTCTCCTAACAACAATAAGCCAAGTTTGTTTATGTATTTCAAATCCATCAATTAAAAGTATGTTTGAAAAAGAAGCATTTAATATGTATATTTAAAGTTGTTTAATTAGGGAGGTATATAAATTGTTAATATTCAACTAATGTAAATATGCTAATACCACTCATTTTTAAATAATTTAAACAATTTTAGCTCTGGAAATAAGGTTTTGCTACCAGAAGTTGGATTTGTCTTTTGGATTCGAAATTATATTTTTTTACATTATTCTTCAAATTTTCAAATACATAATTCAATTGCAGGAAACTATGAAAAATATTTTATACCCTTATAAAGGGTATCTCTCATGTTAAGAAGGATTTGAGGAGGAGGTGGGATGGCGGGTCTCTTGGCCCGAACTGAGCCAAGTTGGCCTCTAGCTTATGCAACTCTTTGGCCCCACTTGCATGTCCAATCGCAGTGAGATTGTGAAAATTGTAACGCTCGATTGAGAGCTCAAAGTTGCTGCTGTTGCCGCCGTGCTGCCGATGTTGCTGCTGTTGCTGATGTTGCTGTTGTTGCTGCTGTTAATAATATTGCAACAAAGGCAGCGTTTGCGAAAGTTCGTCAGTTCGGTGAGAGACTGCAGAACAATGGCCAAGGCGCACTCAATTGAAGTGTTTGCCATGGATGAGGTTTGGAAACGGAGGCCTCCAGATTCCAGATTCTCGATTCCATGATTCCTCGATTTCTCGACTTCTCAACTTCTCTGCTGCTCGATTTCGATTCTCGCAGAACGCAGAACAACTGGCCCATTGTCAGTTGATTTCATCTGAAATAGAAAGCATGCAATTTTCATGCCATGACCGTGGCGTCGATAGGCGGCAGCAATTGATCTGGCAGCGATCGCCGGCGATCGATCGAAGGAGTTATTACACGCGAACAATGAGCCAGTGTTCGGTGGAGTGGCCGAGGATCAGCTATTGCTCTATTAGCGTTTTCGGAATCAGCCCCACCAGCCCCCATCGAATTCAATCTGGCGGGGCATAATGATTTTGCGGAATTCCGAATGGATTGGACCACAGTCGCAGTGCAGCGGAGAGACAGGTGCTAATTTCATAGAACGGCCAATTGAAATGCCACGAAAAGAGAGAGAGGCCGATCTTTAGAAGCAGCCGCCAAGTGCGTGGCTAAAATCAACTCCCAATTACACTGGCCATCATGGTTGATTGATTGCTGCAGGGACCATAAGTCGGTTTGAAAGGAAGTAAAACCAATAGTTGTATACAATTTCGGTGAAATTAAAAATAATATAGCAATTGCTAAATAGCTAGCTATAAACAAAGTAAAGTTGTATATGAGTAAAATAATAATGATAAATATTAAATTTCCTTTGAAGTTGTATTTTTTATACAACAGATCGTATACTGTTTTAATGAATAAAAACTTACGTATGAGTAAAAAAATTTATGGAGGACGCATTATTATCTTATACAATTTTTCTTATGAATAAAATACCATTTTAAGCGGCTTTTCATAGTTATATGGAATGCTCATTTTCAAGGCCATTATTCCTTAAATTAAGTACCTTTTTCCTAAACTCAAGGAATAGTTTTTTCTAAGAGCAAATCATTTCTTATGAATTTAATTATACTACTATACTAAGTATATATATACTTAATAATTAAATCCCTTAGTTATAGGAACTATTTGTTATGTATTATTTGCGACGCTTGACTTTTTGTTTGAAGTTTGACTTTTTGCAAAAATATTGGACATTTAAAAGCATTAATACAGCATTTTTGAATAAATTTGAAATTTTAATAAATTTCCAATAACCTGTGGTACAGTGTGGTGCAATCAGGCAATTGGCCAATTGACTTTAGCTAACAGTTAGCGGTTCCAAGTTCCAGGTCGCAGTGGCATCCGCATTGAGTGAAAGAGATGCGATCTGATCCATGGTCCGTTTAATTGACCCTGTCTCAATGAGCGGCAGCTGGCCGGGGTGACCTCATCCTGGTGACCCCTATACCCGTGTAATTGCCATTCCCACGCACAGCGGGTGACATCAGGTAGCATTTACAGAGGCCACACACATAGGAAGCCTTTAGGGACCTTTAATTTCCATCGATAAGGACGCACTTGTCCCTTCCTCTCAAAAAAGTAGTCAACAAAATGCACAGTGCATCCCTAGGCGAACCTCTTTTAAGTCCGCTCATAAATTTTGAGTCGTTGAATGAAATCGATTGAAAATTGATTGAGTTTAACTGTAAATGCATTTTTAAGCGTATGTTTTGCTGTGTTTTGTTCGGTTTACTCCCTCCAGTTTAGGCCCTCTTATCGCGGCCCAAACATCTAAGTGGCCGAGACACCGACTCGGTTTCGGCTTCGGATTCAGATTCAGATTCGGCCAGCTCTTTCAAGCCTCCGCTCACTGCCCTCCGGTCTCTCCAGACTGCACTCCAGTCTCGAATCTCCAATCTCCGGACTCCGGTCTTTAGTCTTCGGACCTGCTCCAATCGCCACTCACTCCGTTCCATGCATTTATGCATATCGATTCCGGGGCCTTGTAAATCTGTGCGTAAGCCATTAATTCTTTTTATTTATACCCTTTCAGCAGGTACTTTCAATCTGTCATGGCGTGAAATATTTCCTTTTGGCTGCGTTTTGATTTACTGTCTAGATTGTGCAAAACTATGGCACCGATAAAAAATTATATTTTAAGATTGCTTCTGTGCGTAACAATTACCATAGAAATAATCTCAATTTTGTTATAAAACCTAATTGGCTTTGTAAATAGTAAGACCAGCGTTTGGTGAGAAAACCCAAAAAAAAAAAAATATTTTTTTTAAAAAGGTTAATAGTAGAAAATTAACTAGAGCTTTAAGTAATTTGATTTTAAAATATTAAAAATATTGCACTTCCTAAAAAAGTGTCTTCAAAATTGATTGACATTTTGTATTCATTGTATTTTAACCGCTTATAGATTAGAAATGGTTAAGTTAAAAAAGTCAATAAAATCGTATATTGGGAGTATGGTTATTTTCATTAATATAATTATAATTTATTTAAAATAGGACAAATTGAGCAAACAAATAAAATGTGTCAACCAAAAGCGTGTAAAGACTTCGTTAAAACTCCAAATGAAATTCCTATAAGCTGTTTCCATTTCATATATATATATATAGTATTTTGGCTCCGTTTCGCTTCGTTTCTCCTCTGCGCGGCTTTCAATGCTGTGGGGCTTGTAAAACTGTAATTTTAAATTAATAGCCGCGTATTACAAGCAGTTTATATGCGCAGGCGTAGGAGTTTGCCGACGCGGGGGAGATGGTATGATGGTATGATGGTGATGGTGGTGGCGATGGTGACACGTGGAGTGTAGTGAAGAGGAGTGGAGTGGAGTGGTGTGGTTTGATGGTTAAGAGGCGCTCCACTGCTGGCCGCTTATCTCAGGTGTTGAAATCAACAGCTAGTCCAAACTGAATAAGAATTTATAGCGGAATTATGTGACAGGTGCTGCCGGGGCTCAAACAATGGAGCTCGGAGTTTCGGGGCCCCGAGTTTTGTTGGGGAGCATACATATTTCTTACGGCATTTGATTTCGACGCATTTCATTTGAGTAGATTCCGATCCATTCCATCCCATTTCATTCTATTCGATTTGATTTCTTTTCTTTGGACTGGCTAGTTTGCTGGCTGCTCTTTTATTTTCACCTTTTCGACCTGGAAGCACGAAGAATACTTTGGCTAATTTATGCAAATGTATATTTAATCGTCGTTGACAGTTAAGGCGGGCAGCAGTCGAGTCTCCGAAGATTCTCTTTCCCCCCTCCCCCCTTACCCCTTTCCTCTTTCCCCATTCTTCAGGTCTTTGTGCGATGATAGATGTTTATGCGGCGGCAACACCCACCGTAGATGGCGTTGATGTTGCTGCAAATTTGTTGACTGCGCATGCTGTGCATCTCAAGAGGTCTCCTTCTCGGTTGAGTTCCACGGAAATGCCGTAGATGACACGAGATCGTGTGTTCCTCCCGATATGGCACTAGAAAACCTGCAGCCATGGCTCAAAGGAAGTATTTGGCTCTATGTTTGGCTGAGCCTTGAAAGCTTCGCGGGCAGGCAAATTAATTGCCTAAGCCGGGCTTACATTTAAAATTAGATAGGTCTAAGATTGAGATGTTCTGTGCAGTTCGGTTAAATAATTTGTTTTGTATTTTATGCAATTCAAGAGATTTTAGTAATACAATTAAGTAGTTATAACTGGGAATTAAATATTTATAAATATAAAACAACTTGAGATAATTCATATGATTGATTTGATATAATAAAATTGATTTATTTAGAATGGTGATCTTTCAAGATCTTTCTATTTTACAGATAAAACTATTGAAATTACAGTAAGATAGTTTGGAGAATATTTTATTTAACTAATGGTAATGTTTTTCTTTTTCCTTCGAAGCAAATTAATATAATTGTTGAAGACTGAAAACGCTTTTAGGTCTTGTGATTTATGGCAACCTATTAAATATGGTTAAATATGCCTAATTTAAAAGCGTTATAAATCGAAGCGCATAAGCTTGAAGTAAATGACCCATTTAACGATATGGGTTACTAACAACTGGAAAGTATCACAAAAGCTTAGAGTACTTTCACTGCGTACTTTAATGAAGCCATAATTGTACCAAAATCGCCACTAAATGTGGCTATTAAATCGGTTTGCTCACTTTCGGCATCCTGCAATTCTCCGTGAGGCAGGAATTGATTGTGCTCGAGCCGTGTATAAATATTTTGTTAGGCCCACTGTGGCGAGAGGGGTGCATTAAAATGGGAATTACTACCTGAATTCCGCAAGCGCATAAAAATGGAAAGCCGAAAACAAAGCGGCGGCATACGCTTGCAGTCGTGTTTATCTAGCAAATCATGGACAAAAAGGCGGCCCCAGCAATGGGCGCCATAAAAAAAAAGAAATTCAGAAAAAATACAGAGGGGACCATCGATGGCTGCAGGATGCAATAGCACGCGTTGCGGCGGGAATTGGTTGGAGGGGGAGGGGGTTTGTGGGGCCAGGGGCACCCAGCAGACCACTCGCTAAATATCAATAACATTTTTATTTATTTTGTTTGCGGGCATTTGGGCATTTTTGAGTGCATTTATTTGAACGTTCTCAAAGCGAACGTTTTGTAAAACGTTTTGTCTGATCTCCCCCCTTTGGTTACGCCCCCCCCCCCCTTTTCCGCTCCTTGGCCCCCTTCTCTGGCGTTACGATCCACTGCACGCCGAGATTTTAGCTGGCTTCTTTCGCTTGGCTCCTGTTTTTCTTCGAGCTTTGTGCACTCGCAAAAATGATGGGTTAAAAAATTAAATATTTGGTGGGAGATTAGGTAGGTAGATAATATTAAACTGTCTTGACATTTATAATAAAAGACATCATATAACGTAATTAAAGGGTATTTAAATCATTATATGTATTTAAAATTTACTCCATTTTATTTATGTGCCATAAATGCTCTTGTTTTTGAAATATTCATAAGCCTCACATTACTTTAGGTTATTGTCATAATTGTAAATTTAAAGTTTGTGACAATAATTGACTAGTGCTTTGATATTGAGTTTTTTTATTAACTCATAGCAAAGAATAACATATTACTATAAAAAATCCTAGAAAATCTTATCTAAACCTTCATCTTAAAGGAGTTTAAGGAAGAATTTTATTATTTTAGCAAATGAGGGTAATATTGATCGTTTTTTGGTAAGGTTAAAATAATGCAAAATAAAGTTCAAATTATTTATTCAACAATTTTTCCTTAATGATCTTTAGATTTTAAACAATTTTCTTTCGGTGCGTTGTTTCCAGTAGCCATGGCTCGTGGTGCAATCTGCAACTGGCGACGTGCAACTTGCAACTTGCGAGTTGCAACTTGCAGCTGCAGCATGGACTGCACTTGTCGATCCCTCCTCCTTGGCCAGCCTCCTTGCCCCTTGCCCCTTGCCCCTTGCCCCTCGCCCCTCACCATGGTCCCCGCTTCTGGGCCAACAATAAATAATAAACCTTTTGTGGATTTTGGTCTTGATGGCGGCGGTGGTGCCGGTGGTGCTGCTGCTGTTACTGTTGCTGGTGGTGCTGGCCACCGATCAGGCCTGGCACGAAGATCAAAGCCTCGGACCGCCATTGTTCCGAAGGCGGGGGATTAGGGGCAAAAGGCAGGGGCGGCGGAGACGGAGGAGGTGAAGGTGGAGGACCTCAAGGAGGCGACTGGGAGCCGCGGGCACTTCGAAAGTCCAGCGCTTAGACAAGTGCTAAGTGCGAGGCATTTTTATGAAATTTTAATTAAAAGCGGGGCAGCGAAAACAAAAGGGAAAATCGAGCGGAAGCAACTACAGGCAATATCAGTTAAAATCGGTCACAAGTAGGCATAAAAATCTCTCTAAAAAAAAAACAAAAACCGGTGGCAATCTGGCCAGTTTTCGGTTTCACTTAAAACCAAAAAAAAATAAAAGAAAAGGTAAAGGTAAAGGTAAAGTACAAGAAGCACACACAAGACGATGGCGGCATCGTAAAATTCTTAAAACATAAGTATTTTATGGGCCAGCAACAACAGCCACAGTGGCAGGGGGTCAACTAAAAAGCAGCGGAGAAATATACTAACTACAAGTTGACAAATTTGAGGCCCAAAAGAGGTCGAGCCTCATCAGGCGGCGGCTGAGGCGCCCAAAAGGAAAACCAGCCCGCCTCATAAACGACTGCGATTTAATTTAACGATTCCCATACGCCAAATGGGGAGGGGGACAAGGGGTTTCGAGCGTCGGCAGTTAACTGGAAAACCGACAGAGAGCGGAAGAGATGTACCGCCAGGCAGACGGACAGAAGCCACCCACATAAAGCAGACGAATCCGAACAATACCGCAGCCATTGTCTCTCGCATCAGGCGCTGAATTTCACTTGAAAATGCCGAAATAAACAGAACAGAACTGGGAATTCCATTGAGATGAGTGGTCGAATGAGAAATGCTCTGTTGGAAATAAGGCGTGAAAGTAAATATTCTATAAAGATTCTGGTCAAGATAGTGTGTATACGAGAATCCAGGCAGTACAAAATGTATAAATAATATATTTACCAGAACTAAGAAAATTTCATTTCCTATTTCCACAGTTGAGTTATAAAACTTGAACTACATGATACTTAAGGTTACAGAAAATAGTTGTGGAATCTTTCTTTACTATATGGTTTTTTTCCAGCAGGTTGAAATTCCATCAGCACAGTAAACAAGCAAAACTCTCGACAGAAGAATCAAGCAGAGCCCACCCACCTATTATCTACGAAGGGTATTATTGACAAGAGTCAACAAAGAGATCCATAAAAATGTATTGAAAAGCCCTAAAACGAAAGCGACCTGGAGCTCTGTGCACCCAAAATCCAAAATCGACATGCCACGAATCATGGGAGGCGGGGAGAGGGGGGGTAGGGGCAGTGGCAGGAGGGATCCCAATAAAGGGGGGCGGGATACAGGTAGAGATCAACAACGTTGATCACGCGCATGCGACGACATTCGATGTGATTTCGTTTGAAGAGCACCGCGCGCATGCGCGGGAGCAAAACAATCGCTGACAGTCAACGGAGTCAGCGGCGACTCTGTGGCGGACTAGGCTGGGTACACTCAGAAAAAAAGCAAATATTTTGCAAAAAGAGCTGAGATCTATCTAAAGTTAGATCCACTTTGGATCAATAATTGAAACTAGAAGTTACAGTTCGAGAAATTGATAAGCCCTTAATTGTGAATGGTTTTTCTTAAAGTTATTTATAACATTCTTCTTTTTAATACAAATATAAAAGCCTTCATTGTTTTTAAATAAATGGCCAGTCTAGAAGTTCTTAATGTAATAAACAACTGATTAAGAACTTATTTCCAATTTAATCATGATAGTAATTGAGCTTAGTACGTAAACAATTTTAATATATGAGTAAAAACAGAGGATCCCAAGTATTTCCTCATGAATTTCGATAACAATTTCTCTCACTGTGAGCCGTGGACATGGGCGTCATCCTCCGGCTGAACTGGGTCAGATTGGCAGATCCCTTCAGGGCGACGCCACTGGACTGGCAGAGCTCCTCCTAGACCGCCGCTGCTCCGCTGCTCGAAAGTCAAAAGTGAGCCAGTGCAATCTGATAATAATCTGACAAACTGTCGCCGGCGTTTGATGGCGCACAAAAGCGCGCACAAAGGAGCAGGAAGAAATCAAATTTAGGCAGGGAGCGGTGGCTCATCGGTGGTTTGGTGGTTTGGTGGTTCGACGGTTCGCTGGTTCAGCGTCTGTTCAGTGGCGGTGGCTCAGAGCGGTAGCGATTGCCTTTTCCTAATGATGACAATTTGAGCTGTAGCTCGGAGTTTAGTTGGCTAAGAGCGGCTACTGCTACTGCCACTGCTACTGATTCAGAGTCGGGGCCTGTGTTGAATTTTGAATGATTAGTTTGATTCGCCATCGATCGGCAGCAGATTGAGCCCGACTTTTAAATGTCGGGTGCCTGCATTTGAGCCGCGGCTGAGTTGCAGCGACATCTCGGCTGCTTATTAGCCGCACTAAATTGCACTAGGGACCCAATTCCGAGTCCAATTCCACGACGATCGCCAGTCAGGCTCGAATGTAACGTGTGTCAGTTTTAAGGCAAGCGTCAACTCTAATGAACTCTTGTGTGAATTTAGCTGAATTCGATTCGACGACAAGGTGCACAGCGAAAAACTAAATTATTCCTAATTTTTCTCATAAATTATGGATTTGCTAAATAGCTTTAATTTAAAATCAAATTGAGGCGGTGCACTTCAATATGAGTTTTTTATATCTGATTTAAGTGTCGCCATATTCTAAAAGTGAATCGAAATTTAAATGACATTAAAAATACTTGACATAAATATGCTATTAAAATTGTTCATCATCTGTTGACCTTACATTTATTATTTATTTTTGTTACTCTCAGTAATCAAATGACAAATGTCAAAAAAGTACTTCATATTTCAATTAAAATTGCAGAGCATAAGAAATATTAATGTATTAAATTATTGGCTTCAATATATTCAACATTTATTTAATAAGATCAATTTGTATTGCCTTGTATTAAAAGTATAATAAATAAGCACCTTTAAGTGTCCTAATAAAAATATATATTCTTGAACTTAATATGTAATTTCAATATGTAAGAAATAATACATATTTGTGTTTATAAATTTATGGCTCTGACATTCTTCATTTGCAATGTCAAGTTAATAAGGGAGATAAGCGATTTATTTAATAGATTGGCATTAAATTTTTCTCTCTGGTAGAAAATGGGTCTTTCAAAGTAAAGGGTGAATAGATCAGGTACTGTATATCAATTAAACGGACCGACAAGATCGGCCCCTTCTCCTCCCCGCTTTTTGTGAGCGACGCCCACTTGGGCTGGATCTGGATGATCAATGATCTATGGAGGAAAACACATTGAGGCACGTTCGATTCTGTGCAACATGCGAGCTGCTTGTCCCACGTCAAGTGCAACAATTGAATCGCATCGCAGCGGCAACATCGCGGCATTGCAGCATTGCGGCAACATTGCCGCTGACCGCTGACCAGCAACTCCCCGAGTCGAGTTGCTCCTCAATAAGAACATTATCGCAGAGGCCGTAATCAAGATCAATTGCAATTACAACTCACAATGAATGCATTTACCTCCTTAGCTCCGCGACTATGACTGCGACTGCGACTGCAACTGCGACTTTGAGAACGAGCCCCTGACTGGCCATCGATCTAGTTGCTGCCCACCTTTGCGGAGCGACAGGCCAGCGATATGATTACCTTGTCCAAGGAATCTTGAGAGATTCGAGGGGATTTGGGGGGGAATCATGGGAATCCGGCAAGGAAGCGGGCAAAAGACCGGCTGCATTTGTCCTTCTGCGCGGATGATGCGACTAATGTGCTAAATTCACACAATTCATCATCATTGCAGTCAGCGCAGTCCGCTGCAAGACTCCGATCTTGGACACTAACAAGCCCAAATCATCTTTTACAGTGGCAGCGGATTAGATTGTCAAGAGATTAGTAGCAGAAAAAAGAAAAATTTTTACCTAGGCGTCTTTATTTGTAGGACTTACTCTGGAAGGCGTTACTTATTTGCTCAGATCATTTAAATTGAATCTTTTAAATTAACAAAGAAATACTGCTTAGAACTAGACCCAAAACAAAACAGTTTATTTAATAATGAAAATAATTATAATATGAATAATAAATAAAAAATAAATTGAAGTTTACATCTAGAGTAAGAGCTTTAATTGATATTCAACTGTTTTGTGCTTTAAAAAACAAAAGATGAAATAAATCGATTTCTTGTGTAAAATCTGTGAAATAAACTAAGATATTAAATAATATTTTTTATATTTTTAAGACATCTTTTATATTATATAATCTTTAAAATCAGGTTACTTGATGTTTGAAGTCGAACCACTGTAAGCTTTCCAGGCCCCGACTGATGTCCCATCAAATCGATCTCATAGCGCTATAATTGGTTAACGAGCGTTCAAAAGTCCGCCAAGAAGGATAAAGAAAAGTGGGCGGCGAATCAGCCACTGGGCAGGCGCCTTAATATGGCAAATGATTGACAAGGAATCGCTTATGGATTCACAACATAATATATACACCATACCATACCATGGCCGCAACCTCGAATGCGTTGGCGTTATTCAAGGGAAACCAAAAAAACGAAAACGAAAAGCGGGCGGTTTGAGGAGTACGAGTAGAATTTGTATCATTTTGTGATTTCCGCGGAATAGATACATCTACAAATGCGAGTCTATAAAGAGTTACGCCCGCCTGGCCGCCAAAGTCGAACTCTGAGTATGAGTATGAGTCTTAGTCTCGGGAAGGGAACTCTTGATGTGATTTCGTAGAAGCGGTGTTGTTTGGCTGGCGAGCGGTGGTAGGTCGGTAGGTAGAGCGGATTGCTCCGACGACCTCCGGCGGACAAGCTCTATTCCAAGTCCAAGTCCAAGTCCGATTCCGATTCCGAGCCGCGAGTCCCGTCATCATTTCATTGTGGCCATAAACTTGCATTTATGATGACTTACGGGTCAGTTTTTCCTTTTGTTTTTCAGCTCTCCACCGCCGACGTCGTCGTCAAAAAAAACCAAAGCACTTAATGTCGCACATGAGTTACAAAATGCGATGGTTGCTTCTCCTCCACACACTTGAGATGTAGGAGGCGGGGTTTTTGGCGGCTTAAGGGGTCTTGGGGGAGGAGCAGCTGGAGTTGGAGGAGTTCGAGCTGGAGTGCGAGTCCGAGTTCGAGTCCGAGCAAAGTTGAGGCGATTTGAGCCGAGTTTTTTCCACTGCTAGCCTCCGCCCGGTGTCCATGTCATGGTGTTTAGCTTTTCGGTAGTTTTTTCTCTCGTCTTCTGTCTTTGTCTTGTAGATATACTCTGGAAAAGGGTACTGTAGTTGTGGACAAAAATTTGGATTTAATCATATAATTAATTAATTAATTATTGAAATTAAGGTGTATGAAATACTAAAATGCATATGCATATGTCTGGTCTGTTAAATTACAAAATCATATCAATAATAAAAAAACCCTTTATCTACTTATTTGGGTTGCGTTCTTTAATAAAATGTATTTTTAAATATAATGAAGAGTATTACTCGATTCACTTCCAGTAATAAAAACCTCCTTTCTTGCCTTTTTTTGTGGACCAGGCCAAAAGCGAAATCGTTGTTGCTGTTGTCAGTTGTTTTCGTTGTTTGTTCTTTTGTGTTAACCTTTTGTTTTTACCTGATTTCAACGTAGCCGACGTCGTTTACCAAACGCATTCGCCCTCAATGTCACAACAACAACAACAACTACAACCACAACCGCAACGGGCAACATGAAGAAGGGGAAGCCTCAGTGGTTGTTGTAACATTCGTAGAAATCACAAGTGCCACAAGCGCGCTTCTTCATTGTGGGAACTCTTTTTTCCAGAGCCCCGACATCGATGTGTGTGCCCCCAGCCACAATCCACCAGCCCACCAGCCTCAGTCCACGGAACTCGATCGGCGATCTTGTGGGCACTTCACATGTCTCATCTAATATCCTTTCGAAATCGACTTGATTAACCTTTTGATGATCGCTGGCAATGAATATTTATTAACTGCACCCAGAGGCGGCGCCTCAATTTCCCACACTCACAGAGACTCGTAAAACTCAAAAATCGAAAATCAAAATCAAAATCCATAAACATTAATTTTCAAGTGGAAAAAGTAAACAAAACAAAAGGAGAAAAATTGATATATTTTTTAAGTAGCCAGTCTCTTTTGTAACAGTTACCTTTTTGATAACTGTCATTAAAATCAAAAAAAAAAAAACCTTTAGTATATATAAAGTCGGGCTAATTGGGTGTTGGCTGTCCGCGAACTAGAATCCCCAGCAAATCCCCAAAACGGCCGGGCCAATATAAAAACAGGCCGAAATTCAAATACAGTTAATTAACCGTTGGCCGGGCTGAGTTTTATGACTCAATTTGGGAGTACAACAAAAATATAACCAAATTGAAAACTTATTAAAAATGGCGCAGTAAAATCTTCGCTTCAGTTTAACTTTAGTTCGGTTGGGTTAGTTTTAGTGGGGTGTTTTCCTTCTCATTTGCATTCGAGATTCGTTAATTGGGATCGAAGCTTTATCGGAACGACAATTAAGCACACGGCAAAAGAGCCTCTGGGCCGGTTAATGATAAAAAAGATCTCGTTAATGACATTTAATGAACCGAGTCTAGGGAAACACATGTCCAACTTACTTGTGACTATATATTTTAGATATATATTGCCAGCGCAACGGAAACATAAAAGCTCAGAAACGGTTGTAAAACATCGGAAATGTTTCAAGATAAGCTCTATAAAAGGGATTTTGATTGGGTTGGGATTTGTTTTGACATCTTTAAAGCGTCTCAAAATAGAAACTCTACATGTTGACTTGAAGACGGAGTAATGTTTGGACTTCTCCGGTGTTTCCAAAAATACAATATTTAACAGAATTTAATTTCCATGGAAATTATAAATGTATAGACAATTTACATGTCAAGTAACTTCAAGTAAGTCAATATTAATCAACTAATAAATCTTTAGTAATAAATATATCAATTTACGATGAGTTAGATAAAATAACCCTCAAAGATATGACTGTATTTGATGAGGATTTTCAGATATCATCGTATTAGCGAACCGATTGGAAGTAGCTTCCAAAATTAGAAATGGATACCAAAAGTTGGATTTACACATTTTGATTTACTTTATTAACCTCCAGCGAAGACCGAGTTTCTCCAAGCGGATGTACGGTATGAGATTACCCCAAATAAGCGACGGATAAATAACTTATCCGTGTTTATAGCGAACTTCGGATGACTGCACCGCAGGCCACCAAAATATATTAAATATATTTGGATTGCAGACGGATATTTGAATTTCAGAATAGCGCGCGCCGAGCGATGGGTGGTGCAAAGTGGTGCGATGAGCGGTGTGGTTTCGGATGATTTTTGATACACCACCGGAGTGCATTAGCATAAATATGAAATTTATCAGCGGCCAGTTGAAATGGATGCTGATTGAACTCATTTGGCTATTCAGGCAATTCTTTATGGGATGCCACATCGTAAATTGATGCACAACCACACTCGTGTTTAGACAAAGGCAGTGTTAATAAATAGACACATGAAACACGACAACTAACACCATTAGCTCCACTTTGGATGGTTAAATTATTCACGAGCTAATATGGCCGATTCGGGCGACACACAAAACCGAACGATAAAAGCCAATTTGTCTGTCATTTTTGGTCAATTTCATACAATATTTTAGTGCTCATTTTGGGCGCTCGTTGCCCCCTTCACTCTGAACATTTGCTCTACATAACAACGGCCGCCCTGCCGCCTGCAATTTAGCCTAGACATCAAACAAATTAGTTTATCAGCATCAACAGCCGGCCAAAAGAGCTGCTGATGAACGATGAACTGATTATGCGGCCCTTTCACCCTCACACTCGCGCCCTCTCTATCGCCCGCGAGTATTTCCGTCTCCCTCGCAATTAGCATAAGGTGGGGTGTGGTCGCTTTTGGCCCGGTCGAGCGTCTAAGCCAACCAGCAACTGGCAGGCGGCCATAAACGACGGACCACCAACGGCAGCAGAAAGCGGCCGGCAGCAACAGGGCCCACATTAACCCACTCGCACCGCACTAACCTCACCCAACTAAACGCCAGTGGTCGGGGTTCAAAATGCTAAAGTTTTCCATTAGGTGACTAAAAATATTAAAAGCCGTCTTCCAAATATTAATAATTCAAACTCTAAGAAGAATATTCCTGTAAAGAATATTTATAAAAACTAATTTCTTTATAAAGCATGCAATAACTTCGAAGATAATATAATAACATATAATGAAGAGTTAATGATAAGCTAAATTTAATTTCTTATAGACAAGTTTTTATGCTAATGAATGCAAGCATTTTCAGAAAATTAGATTTTTTCACTGACATTTTAACAAACCGAACGTTAATATATAATATAATGTAATGAGTAAATTGGTAAACAAAAATTAATTTCTTGTACGTTTTCAAAGAAATATTTAACATTTAATTTATAATCTGTATTTAAAAATGTTTGTAACTATTTGTAAATATTTTCCTAAATTTAAAAGCATAATTTTGATCCGAAAAATATTAGCTTTTTGTTCTATTCTTTAAAAGTCATAAAAATCTTATTAATATCTTTTTTTAAACTTAAAAAATATTTTGATGGACTTTAGATAATTTTTAAATTTTATAAATTTTACAAATTTTTGAATTTTTGAAATTGATTTGCGCTTAAAAAAATGTATCCCACGATTCAACATTTGTAATCAAATTTGTCAGCCAAACATTTTATAGCTGTCTGGTTCGCCAAGGGTTAAACGCCATCGCCGTTTGCTATTTATGCAATACGTTAAAATATATTTTATTAACAAGGGAAATTAGTCCCAGAAATCATAATTTCATAGACATTTCTTATTCGATTTTATTGTTTTTTCTCTCCCTGGGTAACATGAGCCCGAATGAGATGAGCTGAGTTATGGAGGGGACATAAATCTCCGACGGGGGAGAGAGATCGTTTAGTGCCCTCGAAAAGGCTGTAAAATGAACCCCCAACGAAGCCCGAATTTGTGACAGTTATTTCTAAATTAGCTTTTGGAAAGCTACAATCATAAAAATATGATATTTCCTAATGGCCCAGCCCGAGATCGAGGAGATATAGCGGATATAATGGTACCATTCAGCTGCTAATTCGATAGATAAGAGCTGAGCACATTACCAACTGTAGCATGGATATGGGTTTTATTTATTGAAAAGGAGGCGGGTTGCTTATAATAATAAAGACATAGTCATATATTTGGGCTTCAGATCGGTTTCACGTTATGCAAAGACAGCAACCAGTTTGGGAACTCGTTGTAAAGAGTCGATACTATAATTTTTTCCATTTTTCGGAATTTATTTTATGAGCTACAATTTTTGTCGATCGAATATAATGCCCAAGTAGTCACATAATTCATGCAAAATTTAATTTTGCTGCCACAATTATGCAAATTTTAATTGAAAGATTTCTCGGACCCGCCGCCGCAGCCGCCGAAAGCGAAAAAAAATATATATATTTCTTTTAAATATTTTTTCTGAAAAGAATTTCGAAAAACAGAATTTTGTTCCTTACCGCTCGCCGCCGACCCGTTGCCTGTTCTTATTTATTATACATCTATACTTTTTGATGGCGGGGAAAAAAGCCTCAGATAAATCGAAAAAACCTCAACGAAACCCAGAGAGTTGAGCAGCCGCAGCTTTGGCCTATAATTAAAGTATCATATAGCACTCGCGGGCTGAGCGTGAAACTGTCAAAATATTTCTGACTCCAGACTCCGTCGTTATCTAGCTTAGGCATAATGATTAGCCTGGTCATTAGCCGACTCCGAAACCGAGAGGGATTCATTTGAAAAGCCTTTAAGCCAAAATGTTATTTGGGATTCGCTTTTGTTTGGGCTTAACGCTGGGTTTGGGTATCTTTTTTTTCTGGTATCTGGTATGTGTTTGGCCGGGGGTGCAGCCTAATGATGCCACAAATTTTATGCACACATGCCTCTATAATTATGCAGACCCGTTGAGATCTCTCTCCCTCGCTTAACCCCCTGATGACCCTTCTTTCCGGCGGCACGCAACTTCACCCACAATACCGGGTATAGAAAATGGGGATCTTTGGCTATATCTGTGTATCTGTGTATCTGCACTGCGCATCTATTTATGCTAACTAACCTGAAAAATGCCCGTCACTCCATCATTTGTTTCGGTGTTTGGCGTTTGTTGTGCTTCTTTTGTCTCTGCGGGCTTTGTTTGGTTTTCTTATTTCCATTCTTGCATCGCTCACCGATTTATAGCGCCAAAAAGCATTTGAAAATCAATAATAGACGCCCGAGTCTTGAAGGCCTGACGCTGATAAGCAAGTGACAACAAGATTTCGACATCCGAACTCACTATCAAAATCGAAGTTCATTTTTATAGTCCAGTCGGAGCGAGAGAAATGCCAAAAAGTCTGATCAAAAGCTTGACAATCTGTGGCTGCTTAATAAATAAATAAAGTGACTAGTCGGTCAGGGGTGGGTATGTAAGGGGGGCTTAATCATTAGAAAACAAATTTGATTTGATTTATTTGCATCTATAATTTTTTTTTAAATAACTTAGTAATTCTTTTGATTTATTTCTGATTAAGAGGT
The DNA here is from genome assembly GCF_025200985.1 of Drosophila gunungcola. Taxonomy (NCBI): domain Eukaryota; kingdom Metazoa; phylum Arthropoda; class Insecta; order Diptera; family Drosophilidae; genus Drosophila; species Drosophila gunungcola. Next base: position 540,385 of record NW_026453179.1, read on the forward strand.
TGACTATCTGCTTAAAAGGAAAATCTAAAATAATCAAAACTAAATTTTAATGTACTTTTTGATTTTATGAAATAATTTCTTTTATCATGTTTTATTTTTTGGGGGTAGTATTTATATAAGTTATTTATGCAGATTTATAGTAATATTGAGACTCATATATCTAGATATTTACCTTAAATTTAATTATTTAAATCTTAACTAGATGTATATTTTATTATTCTCTGCAATAAGCCTCTGCATTAAAATCTCCACGCTCGATTGGGGCTATCTCGTTGTGCATATCAAATTTCATTCATTTCGATCCGTTAGTCAAATGCGATGTGTATCTAAGTAGACTTCGTGGCACACAGATACACCCGGGTATATAGTATAATAAATTTATATATAGATATATCGGCATTATGTGCCGCGACTAAATCGGAGCTAATTAATGCCCCCAGAGACACTCCTCCCGCATAATCAACCGGGCAAAGTGAAGCCAGCGAGTCCGAGTTTCTTTCTTTCGAAGTCTTTGATGTTTATGGATCTGTTCTCAGACTTGCCGATCGATCGGCTTTTGTTAATATTATTAAATTAAATATGTTGTTAGTGTTGTTTACGGCGCCTTTCAGTGTCGCCGATGATGTTGATGTTTATGTCGATTTCGGTTGGGTTGGGTTTGCCATTGGACCATTGGCGCGATGGACTATTGGACTATTGGACTACCGTTATGGGTTTGGGCCGAGATCACAAAGGCAAGGCCAGTTCCAATCAACTGACATTTACATGCTCTTATGCAAATCCCCTGGCCTCTTAAAATTCTAATTTATGAAATAAAATAAATGTAAATGGCCTTTTAATAAAACGCGTTACAATAAAATGCTTAAAATTTATATAAGCCCCACGACTAGGCCAGACATTTTGGCAGCTGAGCTGGCGAGATGGCCCAGAGGAAAAGGGGAATCCCAGCGCGATGGAGGAGAGAGTGATCCGATCTGATCTGAGCTGAGCTGGCCGGCGGAAATCCTCTGTCAGTCCATCAATATCAATCCGAGTGACAAACCAGAGACAAACCAAACAAAGACAAGCATCGCCGACGGGATCGGAATCGGTTTTGGACTCGAGCTCGGAATCGGTATCGGTATCGGAATCGGGACTCAGATCGGCATCCAAATCGCACTTGCCACGCAATTTCAAAGCACCAGACTCGGAATCGGATATGTTGTCAAGTGTCAGCTGCAAGGCAAGACTTGTCCAGGAGTATGCACTCAAAAAAAATACTATTCTTATGGGCTTGCAGAAACAAACTTTTAGTTAAGAGCAAGTTGCATGAGAGCTTGTTTGTTTTTATATGTTTATATTTTAAAATACCAACAAAATGCACTTTAAGAAATCGGTTTGTGTTCAATCAGGTTCTAAGTTCTTGAAATATAACATTTTCTAACTTAGAACATAATAAAATGTTTATTTAAATATTTTTGGATTACCTTGAAGTTGAAAATAATTATTGATCTTTAAAAAAAAATTGAACAATATTGGAATAGTATCTTCTCAATAAAAATGTCCTATATTATAAATAAAAAATGTCCCATTATTTAAATAGTCATAAAAAAAAAATTCAAAACAAACATTTTATTATTATTATTTTTTGAAAAAGTATCATTTATTAGAAAAAAAATTTTATTGATTATTATTATCAAACTTGTGTTTTGTTTGTTTGTTTTTTTCTTGAAGAACATTGAATTGCTTTTGGTCTTTTAGATAGAAAATGTAAAAAATGCTTAAAAAAAAAGAAGATTGTCAGAACAATGGTTCTTAAATGTAATATCAAAATTAAGACCTATTAGTTAATGATGCTAATTTTTCGCAGTTTAGTCTCGATCTCCTCCGCCGCTTACAAATACACGAACCGATTGTGAGACTCTGTCTGAGGCTCTGCGACTCTCCAGACGAGCTCTCAATCGCGATCTGGCGCGATCTGACGGCCTCGATAGCGACGCTTTAGTGTCGCCTAATTAAAATAATATGCCTACTCAGGTTACGTATCAATAAATTTTGCCGCTCGCGAAAGCGATTCTGTCCATTGTTCACCTGCCAGCCGATGTGTCGACTTTCCCAGCGGAATGAACAGCCAACCGAAAACCATTTCTCAATGAGCTGCAACCACTTTCGTGGCCAATTTCATTTAAAATTATGTATGAAAGGCCGAGTCCGGCCGTCTGGTTTATGTGCCAGCGGAGTTAATTACAAGACGCGCCCACTACAAACACTCCATGCACCATCTCGAAGTGGATTCCCGGCCCTTTCCCCCCAATTTTCTCCCAGCAGTCGGACCCAATCAAGCTACGCACAATCGAACATTTCATTCGCCCTCCGCCAGCGACAATAAAAGTAATGAAAGGGAACGGATGGATCACTATATGTAGATGGAGGGGTTCGACCTGAACAAACCCTGTAAAAAGTGCGAAGGGAAAATAATCACATCATAATTTCTTGTATATATATTTTCATTCTTAACTTTATTAAAAAAAACTTAAATTAAGATACTATATTAATAGATTTGCTGTAATTTAAGCTTGACAGAAGTAGCTTGTAGAATTCTTTGTTTAAGAAAGTACATTATTCACTTAAATATCCATTTTGTTATTTTAGGAAAAAATATCTAACACTATTGTTTTTAACATTTCTGAACAACACAATTCGCAAAACTATTAGTAGGTTTAAGTCGAAAATATACATATTTACTTATCGTTACCACAAATTTGTATAAGAGCATCACAGTTTAAAAACTGATTTCAGGTTGAAATATAGCTTACTAATGTTTACACTTTCCAACTTGATATTTATGGATAATGGCACACCTATATATTCGTATTAACTTATTTAAAATACGTTAAGTATTTATGCCTTTATTGTTGAAAATTCCAAACCATTCCAGGAGATCTACACCCACCTCTAGGGTATTTCGGATTTCCAAAAAAACAAATCGTCTCTTTCAGCTCGCTGGCTCGTTTTTCTTTCGGCCGACTCAAGCAGCGCCTCCGATTAACTTACAAATTGAGATTAGCGGGACATCACAGGGGCAACTGAACAGGCAGCTGAGACTGAGTCTGAGTCCCAACCCGAGGCAGAGTTTCCAAACTGAGCCCGGGGCGGACAAAGATGCAGACAGCGACGGTGGACTCCAGACTCCAGACTCCAGACCACAGACTACACTACTACAGACTCCCAACTCCAAACTCAAAACTACAGACACGATCGCCGCAGGAAGCGATCGCCATGGGATGCGAGATCAGGTGGGGGGCCTATATCTTCTGGCACTCGAAACGCAACATTAGCACAATTAAAAGCGCGTTCCACGCATTCATTTTTCATAATTTAACACGCTGCCCCCGCAACCGGCGAAGGGTTAAGGAGTCGCCTCGAGTGGAGTCTTCAGTGTTCAGTATTCAGTCTTCGGTCTCATTAGATTTTCCATCTCTAATTATGTTTGGAGATATTTGATTAATTGCCGGCGGCTTGATTGATTGTGTGGGACCTGTAGTGGGAATGGGAATGAGAATGGGACTGGCACTGGGACTGGGGCAGTCGAAACACCTTGCTCACCTAGGAGCAACATGAAAAACGTTGCAGCAGCAACAGCAGCGACAGCAGCAACAACAGCAGCAGCAACATCAATAGGCGCAGACGCCACAGCTTGCCACCGCAAGCAACTGTTGCTGCTGCTGTTGTCATACCCTGTACAAAACTAAACAATGGGGTATACTGTATATTTATATTAATTTAGTAAGTTTACTTTTAGCATTTACTTATATTAACAGCAGTTATCATCTTTATCTTGTAGTACATTATACAAATTGTTTTTAAAATATTAAGTTGTAAATTTAACTTACGCAATTGTTAAACATGATTGGTTTATGGAATTTCATTCTCATCATCTTAAAGATTTATATGTACATTTAGAGGTATCTTTCAATTCGATATGTCAATAAAAATCTCCTCACTTCTTGGAAGTTGCAGCATGTCAGGGTTTCGATGTTGCTGCTGTTGCAGCTGTTTGATTGATTGCTTGAAATCGGGCATTGTTTGGGGCTTTTGTTTGGCTTTTTGTTCGATACCATTGCCGTGCGTTCGTTGCGTGTTGCAGCGCCTAAACAAAAGCTCGGCATTCTGCTCTTGCTCTCGAGCCCATTGATGAACCATATGCTCCTGGGCCAATCAATGCCTAAGTGATTGGCCCGAATGCAAAAACAGCGATTTCCTGCCAACGGCAAATTCGTTTGACATCGCTGGCCTACACAGGCCAACATCGAATGAATCTCACGCACAGCACCGCACCGCACAGCCAAGCACAGTCGCAGATAAATAAATAAATAAGAGCGACTGACAGGCAGCAGGCGTAAAATTTATAGCTGCCAAAGGACAAAACCTCGGACAAACGGAAGAGAAAAAGCCGGTCCTGTGACATGTTAAACGACTGCATCGAATTGGTGGCGGGGAAAAGGGATGGGATGGGATTGGCCATTTCAATGCATTCGATTTGGCAGCAGATACAAATTAATTAAGCAGCATCCAGCAGATACGCTAACTTAATCTATTCGCGCTATAAATCAAATCGCAAAGCAGGCCATCCATTCGCAAGGTGTCTCTCTCTCTGGAATCGGTTCGCTTTTCCATTTTCCGTTTTGGCTGAAAACGCAATTTGCACTCGATTTTTCCGCACTCAAAGGAGCCGCAAACAATGTGAGTTGTCAGCGGGTAAAGTGCGAAATTGCTGCGGTGCACAGGTGATGTTGCTGCGGTGCACAGGTGATGTTGCTCGCGGGCGAAGGCCTTCTAAGCTTTCAATGTGCCGGTCATCAGTCATTTCATCGGTCGCACTATCTCTGATCTGGCAGTTTTCAGAGCCATAAACATCTCCCGCCTATCTTGAGAGACAAGTGCATCCTCATTTACGGGTCTTGGTCCAATGCACTCTCATTTAAGTTATTTAATTGTGAAACTAAATATTTTTTGTATTTATTGTTTATTCCAATGGTTGGTATTTATTGATTACAAGTAATGCAAATGGCCTAAAGTACTTGTATAATTTACAGGATACCTGAGTTCTATCCTTTGTATCCATTTATTTGCATCTATTCTGACAATGCTTTTGTTGCAAATATATATATCTATATACATAGATATCAATTTTTTGATAAGAATAGTATAACTCCTTAGAATTTCATGATAAATGGTCTAAAGAGATTTTTTTTGGTGCCAATTTTTAGATGTTCAAATTTGTGTATTTAATTTTTGTTAGTGTATTAGGTGTGGCAATCAGAACCAGAACCAGGGCAACCACCTACCTGCAGCACCAACACGGTCATCATCATCATCATTAGCAGGCCGCAACACACGTTTCTACGCAACATTTGCTCAATGCCGGCAACATGTTGCTGCTGCGCCTGCTGCAGTTGCTCCTGTTGCTGCTGCTGGTGTCTGGCGGCAACACTTGGCGTGGCGTTTGTTTATCGCTTGTTGCCAGGCGCTGCTCACTTGCCGCCCACTGGCCAATGAGTCCCGTTAGTCTCGGCCACCGCCGCCACGCATGTTTGGCCACTTCACGCGTTATTTACAGTTGCATCGGGGGAGGGAAGCGGCCCACAGTCCGTTAGATGTCTGCTGTTGCTGTTGCATGTTGCTGCTGCAGCCACCGATGCTGCGGCTGCTGCTGCTGCTGCTGCTCCATCTACGTCACATGAATCACGACGAGCAACAACATTGGAAATTGAGGCAATTTGTTTGCTGTTGTCGCGCATCCTGCGGGTAATTAAAAAAGGCGCAAGAACAGCATGGCTCAGACTATACTGCCATGGCCATTGGGCTCCGTTTTGGCCATAGAAAAAGGCAACAAAAAAACATGAGAACACTGGGAACAGACCAGAAAACAACGAGCGACATTCTGCCAACGCAAACTGGTCACTGCAGTGGCAATTTGTGGCAATTACATGCGGAGCCATTTACATTTAGATTGAAGGGTATTTATCTACGCCGATCTTGGCCGCGGCTTCCACTTGGCTCCAGGAATGAAATTTGCATAAATCAACAGGCCAAAAAAAGTTATCAAAAAGAGCTTCTGGAAGTATTTACGTACGATGGCGGTCAGAATAGTAGTTTTGAAAAGACTTTTTCTTTTCAATTTAAAGGGTTAAAGAAATAATAAACCTTTGTTAATTTATTAATATCCTTATTAATATACTTATCTTAATTTATTAATATCCTGCCTAAGTTATAAAGAGTATTCTTCCATAAAAAATGTTTAAAATTTAAGGTTAAAAATCATGAAGAAATTATTGTTGAAATTTAGGTGAAATATAAACTTTGAATTATTTTAGATTTAGAAACTTATTTACTTATTAGTTTAAATGCTATACTTTGACCCATTCACCTCTTTATGTTTTAAATTATCAAAACTTGTACGTTTAAAGCTTAAAATCTACTATTAGCATACCTTGAGAAGCCTATCTTAGTCCTAATAATTTTCCCACATCTGTACATAAGTATAGAAATATTCCCAAGTGGAATTGCGTTGGCGCCCCGACTAATGAAGTCTCGTGCAGTGGAAATACAAAATGCTAACAAGTTGTTATTATAAATCGACATGGAAATTAGTTTACACTTGAAGCCAATTGCAGTTTGTCGTTTGCCGTTTGATTTATTGCCGCCTGTCACATGACTGCCAGCTGTCTGCCTACCAAAAAGAACCCCAGATCGGTACCGAGGTGGGGATATAGACGCAGATACCGTCCAGATTCGGATTCGGATAGAGCGGCAGAAACTGAAACAGCCACAGATACGGACACCCGACACCAACAACGAAAACGAAAACGACAACGACACCACTCGAGTGTCGTTGGCGCGTGGATCCCAGACCAGAGTTTCGATTGGGCTGCCGCCTGTCCGCCCAATGTCTGCTCCACCACTATATATATGCACTACAGATCTGCTTATGCATGTACTATAACTCATGGCAATCGGCGACGGCAGGCAAATAAATTAAAGCGTAATAACAAATAAGTCGTTGCGCTGACGTTGGGAGGTTCTCGCCCACGCGTAGCCACTAGAATTTGTCTCAAATCTCCGCGAAATCGCATTGAACAGGGTTTAATACTCAGATTTAATAAAAAAAATGCTGATTTATCGCAGAAAAAAAACTGATTTAGATTGTCATTTTTAATGTTCAATATTAAACTAAAACAAATGCCCTTTGAATAAGTTATATGTAATTCTTATTTAAATTAAAGATTTGTTATTATTGCAATGTTTATTCATTGAGCGTAGGTTAATACGACTATAACTATTTGTTTCCAAAGCCTCTATTTTAATATACCTTGTATACTTAAAAAAATTGAGTGATTGGTATTTTTAAATTTGATAAGAAAACACAAGCCTGTGGACTTGTATTGTTTAATTGGTCTTTAAATGTCCTCAGGCTTAAGTTATGACCCAACCATTTTGTGAACTCATTTACGATTCCTTATTTTTTTTTTTTGTCGCAATCTGGTCAGGCGCTTTTAAGCTGTCAATTTTTGGCCACTCTGCGTCTGTTAAATGCATGCTTAAAATGCCACCACACCACGCTCCGCCCATCCCAAGCGTGCCACGCCCCCTTTAAACAAACCGAAGCTGTCTGTAAATAAACGCTTAATTACATGTCATTACACGAAAGGCTTGGCGGTGGTGGAAACCACCTCATAAGTAATAAAGCACGTAACCGCAACCTGAAATCGGATTCTGAATTGGAATCGGAATTGGATTTGGAGTGCGGAAACGGTAGCTCACCTTCAGGTCCTTGAGTATTTTTCCATGAAATTTATTTTGAAAGGAATCTGAAAATATAATCAATGTTGCTGTTATTTTAAATATTTATTTATTACATTTTCATTAAACTCAAAATGTGGCAATAAAAAGAGTCCCAAAAATTTAAAATAAATACAATAAGTACAAGCAATTTAATTTCTTGTAACATTTCTTAAAGTCAAAAATTAACTAATGAACATGAAATAAATATAAATACTAAAATTAGGGTATGGTTTTACTAAAATCCTGCTCAATAATGCGCTCAAAAAAAAGAAGGCAAATCAATGTTCTCCTCTGAATAATCATCTTAAAACGCAAGGATCGTGAGTCACCCGAGTTTTCTCATCCGAAATGTGTCATATTTAGTGCATAAGCTACGAATCAATTTGCAGATGGCAGCAGGTCACTTTGTTTCGGTTCAACCAGGCTCATTTCGCTGGATGACATTCCATTTTTTTGTTTTTTGTGCTGGGCGTTTATCAACATAATGAGGAAACAACTTTTCTGACTTATCAACCGCTGGAAGTCGGGCCACTGCCCACCTGTCAGCTCCGCCTGTTGGCTTTGGATGGAGATGGATGGAGCTGGAGCTGGAGCTGGCCCGTAGTGCTGGGAGCCATGGAGCTCCGACTGGCACCGAAAAGTGTTGGTTAAAGTGTCAGAAAATTTCATTATCGCACCGCCAAGCGAAAAATGTCGTGCGGCATGCAATACGCAGGGAAAAGGGGCAAAAGTTGAGGCGGATTGCATAGCTCCGCCCGTGTCTGCAGCCATTTATGCCAAAATGAGATACAAATAAAAATTAAATAAAAAGCACAGGCAGAGTGAGAAAAGTGCTACACAGTGAAAAAAAATTGGGTAAGAAAATGAGGCTAAGTTGGTAATAGCTATGAAACTATATAATATTTTATATAAATAAGAAAAACAACAACAAAAAAGTTGTAATTATAGCTTGAACCAACATACGTCCATTAACTTTTTATATTCGAATACACAATTTATTTATTAGCCTAAAAAGCAGTTGTTAGCAATATAATTGCAAATTAATGAACCGTATTTTTGAATCTGGTGAAAAATGCATATTCGAGCCCATTTATAATTAAACAGCACACTTGTATTTTTAGTTGTTCATTATTAAAGTTGTTTAATAATTTGATTTGTATATTCCATTAAATGGTTTCTTTCTCTGCACAAGCGGAGCAGAATATGTGTGATACGGGGCAGAAAAGGTAGGCTGATCTGGCAGGAGTCCGCAGTAAAAGAGCGGCTCACTCCACTCCACTGCTGATATTATTAAAAAACTGTCAAAAACGCCTGCGCAATGGGGCTGGAGATCGCGGAATCTGTGCGTGCCTCACTCGCACTCGCACTCGAATCGGAGTTTGAGTTTGAGTTGAGTTTTAGTCTGCGACTGGCTGCCTGCCTATATCTGTAGCACATTTATCATTTTCATTTCAATTTTGGGCGCATTATTCTTGCAAAACTAAATAGCAGACAGACGGACAGATGCCGATGCCGATGCCGAAGCTGAGCGTGGGTGGACAAGTGTCTGATTGGCGCGTTCCACATGGCGTATGAGCAATGGCCGGGCAGCAGAACCGACTTGTCCCAGTCGCTCATTATGGGCAAGTTTTGCGCGCCTGGCGCTGGCGTGTCATAAAACAGTTTGAAAACCCATAAAACTGTCACTGGCCATTTTCCAAACGGCCAATGTTCTGTGTGCTCTGTGCTGTGTTCAGGAAGTGTCTGCCACCGAAGCCTGGGAAAATAATACCAGCGAATGGGCGAGATGAGCGGAAATGGTCGCCAATCTTTGGCGAATAAAAATAAAGGGAAGGTGCTCGAATCAGTCGTAACTTTCAGTCAGGTGCGAAGCCGTTTGCAATGATTTAGAGGTTGGCATTTAATTATATCCCAAGCTTCATTTAAATCTGTAATCAAGAACAGGTGTAAGTTTGACTTTAGGATGCCAGACTGTGGATCTTGGCTGCCATTAAAGATACTTCTGTGATTCTCGATTAGATTGGAGGTAATTTTATTCACAGCCTACTAGGTGTTAAATAATAAATTGCTTTTTATTTCTTGAAGATTTTTCATTGGTTAGAATTAATTATTTTAGTGCTATTTAATGTATGTTTTAAATGTTTTAGCTTGTACAACAAAGTGAATAAACTGTTTAATCAATAAACGCTAAGACAAAACATTGTTATTTACTTTTTTTGTTAATTCCATAACTTTTTTTGTTAACTTGGTTTGTAATTTCGGATCGATTTTTTGCAGTTCTTATGATGTAACCCCTTTCTTAATTCCGAAAAAATCGTCTTTGCAGAAAAGTGACCAAAAACCTGCAGTTTTAAATCCATAACTTTTATTTCCCGCCTCCGATTTCAAAGTGGTATGTCTTTAAAGTATATCTTTAAAGTCTTGTAGTTTAGGTCTCTTAAATTCTGCATTTAAACTTTGTTTTGAAATTTTGAGTTGTTATTTTTGCGATATATCTCCTTAATCAATTTCCGAAAAATAGAGTCCCTGAAAAGTGACCAAAAACCTACAGTGTTAATTCTATAACTTTTCTTTCAAGCATCAGATTTCGAAGTGGCATGTCTTAAAAGTCTTGTGGCCTAGTGCTCTAAAAAACTGCGTTTAAAACTTGGTTTTTAATTTCGGTTCGATTTATTGCAGTTTTTATGATGTAACCCTTTCATAATTTCCGAAAAAATCGTATTTGCAGAAAAGTGACCAAAAACCTGCATATCTAAATCCATAACTTTTATTTCCGGTCTCCGATTTCAAAGTGGTATATCCTTAAAGTCTTGTAGTTAAGGCCTCTTAAATTCTGCATTTAAATTTTGTTTTAAAATTTTGAGTTGTTATTTTTGCGATATATCTCCTTAATCAATTTCCGAAAAATAGAGTCCCTGAAAAGTGACCAAAAACCTACAGTGTTAATTCTATAACTTTTCTTTTAAGCATCAGATTTCGAAGTGGCATGTCTTAAAAGTCTTGTGGCCTAGTGCTCTAAAAAACTGCGTTTAAAACTTGGTTTGTAATTTCGGGTCGATTTTTTGCAGTTTTTATTGTGTAACCCCTTTCTTAATTTCCGAAAAAATCGTCTTTGTAGAAAAGTAACCAAAAACCTGCAGTTTTAAATCCATAACTTTTATTTCCGGCCTCCGATTTTAAAGTGGTATGTCTTTAAAGTCTTGTAGTTTAGGTCTCTTAAATTCTGCATTTAAATTTTGTTTTAAAATTTTGAGTTGTTATTTTTGCGATATCTCCTTAATCAATTTCCGAAAAATAGAGTCCCTGAAAAGTGACCAAAAACCTACAGTGTTAATTGGCATGTCTTAAAAGTCTTGTGGCCTAGTGCTCTAAAAAACTGCGTTTAAAACTTGGTTTGTAATTTCGGGTCGATTTTTTGCAGTTTTTATTGTGTAACCCCTTTCTTAATTTCCGAAAAAATCGTCTTTGCAGAAAAGTAACCAAAAACCTGCAGTCTTGAATCCATAACTTTTATTTCAGGCCTCCGATTTCAAAGTTGTATATCTTTAAAGTCTTGTAGTTTAGGTCTCTTAAATTCAGTATTTAAATTTTGTTTTAAAATTTTGAGTTGTTATTTTTGCGATATATCTCCTTAATCAATTTCCGAAAAATAGAGTCCCTGAAAAGTGACCAAAAACCTACAGTGTTAATTCTATAACTTTTCTTTCAAGCATCAGATTTCGAGGTGGCATGTCTTAAAAGTCTTGTGGCCTAGTGCTCTAAAAAACTGCGTTTAAAACTTGGTTTGTAATTTCGGGTCGATTTATTGCAGTTTTTATGATGTAACCCCTTTCATAGTTTCCGAAAAAATCGTATTTGCAGAAAAGTGACCAAAAACCTTCATATCTAAATCCATAACTTTTATTTCCGGTCTCCGATTTCAAAGTGGTATATCCTTAAAGTCTTGTAGTTAAGGCCTTTAAAATTCTGCATTTAAATTTTGTTTTGAAATTTTGAGTTGGTTTTTTACGACATATTTCTTTAATCAATTTCCGAAAATAGAATCCCTGAAAAGTGACCAAAAACCTACAGTGTTAATTCTATAACTTTTCTTTCAAGCATCAGATTTCGAAGTGGCATGTCTTAAAAGTCTTGTGGCCTAGTGCTCTAAAAAACTGCGTTTAAAACTTGGTTTGTAATTTCGGGTCGATTTTTTGCAGTTTTTATGATGTAACCCCTTTCTTAATTTCCGAAAAAATCGTCTTTGCAGAAAAGTGACCAAAAACCTGCAGTTTTAAATCCATAACTTTTATTTCCCGCCTCCGATTTCAAAGTGGTATGTCTTTAAAGTCTCGTAGTTTAGGTCTCTTAAATTCTGCATTTAAATTTTGTTTTGAAATTTTGAGTTGGTTTTTTTACGACATATTTCTTAATCAATTTCCGAAAAATAGAATCCCTGAAAAGTGACCAAAAACCTACAGTGTTAATTCTATAACTTTTCTTTCAAGCATCAGATTTCGAAGTGGCATGTCTTAAAAGTCTTGTGGCCTAGTGCTCTAAAAAACTGCGTTTAAAACTTGGTTTGTAATTTCGGGTCGATTTTTTGCAGTTTTTATGATGTAACCCCTTTCTTAATTTCCGAAAAAATCGTCTTTGCAGAAAAGTGACCAAAAACCTGCAGTTTTAAATCCATAACTTTTATTTCCGGCCTCCGATTTCAAAGTGGTATGTCTTTAAAGTCTCGTAGTTTAGGTCTCTTAAATTCTGCATTTAAATTTTGTTTTAAAATTTTGAGTTGTTATTTTTGCGATATATCTCCTTAATCAATTTCCGAAAAATAGAGTCCCTGAAAAGTGACCAAAAACCTACAGTGTTAATTCTATAACTTTTCTTTCAAGCATCAGATTTCGAGGTGGCATGTCTTAAAAGTCTTGTGGCCTAGTGCTCTAAAAAACTGCGTTTAAAACTTGGTTTGTAATTTCGGGTCGATTTATTGCAGTTTTTATGATGTAACCCCTTTCTTAATTTCCGAAAAAATCGTCTTTGCAGAAAAGTGACCAAAAACCTGCATATCTAAATCCATAACTTTTATTTCCGGTCTCCGATTTCAAAGTGGTATGTCTTTAAAGTCCCGTAGTTTAGGTCTCTTAAATTCTGCATTTAAATTTTGTTTTGAAATTTTGAGTTGGTTTTTTACGACATATTTCTTTAATCAATTTCCGAAAAATAGAATCCCTGAAAAGTGACCAAAAACCTACAGTGTTAATTCTATAACTTTTCTTTCAAGCATCAGATTTCGAAGTGGCATGTCTTAAAAGTCTTGTGGCCTAGTGCTCTAAAAAACTGCGTTTAAAACTTGGTTTGTAATTTCGGGTCGATTTTTTGCAGTTTTTATGATGTAACCCCTTTCTTAATTTCCGAAAAAATCGTCTTTGCAGAAAAGTGACCAAAAACCTGCAGTTTTAAATCCATAACTTTTATTTCCCGCCTCCGATTTCAAAGTGGTATGTCTTTAAAGTCTCGTAGTTTAGGTCTCTTAAATTCTGCATTTAAATTTTGTTTTAAATTTTGAGTTGGTTTTTTACGACATATTTCTTTAATCAATTTCCGAAAAATAGAATCCCTGAAAAGTGACCAAAAACCTACAGTGTTAATTCTATAACTTTTCTTTCAAGCATCAGATTTCGAGGTGGCATGTCTTAAAAGTCTTGTGGCCTAGTGCTCTAAAAAACTGCGTTTAAAACTTGGTTTGTAATTTCGGGTCGATTTTTTGCAGTTTTTATGATGTAACCCCTTTCTTAATTTCCGAAAAAATCGTCTTTGCAGAAAAGTGACCAAAAACCTGCAGTTTTAAATCCATAACTTTTATTTCCGGCCTCCGATTTCAAAGTGGTATGTCTTTAAAGTCTTGTAGTTTAGGTCTCTTAAATTCTGCATTTAAACTTTGTTTTGAAATTTTGAGTTGTTATTTTTGCGATATATCTCCTTAATGAATTTCCGAAAAATAGAATCCCTGAAAAGTGACCAAAAACCTACAGTGTTAATTCTCTAACTTTTCTTTCAAGCATCAGATTTCGAAGTGGCATGTCTTAAAAGTCTTGTGGCCTAGTGCTCTAAAAAACTGCGTTTAAAACTTGGTTTGTAATTTCGGGTCGTTTTTTTTGCAGTTTTTATGATGTATTTCCGGCCTCCGATTTCAAAGTGGTATATCTTTAAAGTCTTGTAGTTTAGGTCTCTTAAATTCTGCATTCAAATTTTGTTTTGCAATTTTGAGTTGGTTTTTTACGAATTATTTCTTTACACAATTTCCAAAAAATAGCGTCCCTGAAAAGTGACCAAAAACCTACAGTGTTAATTCTATTACTTTTTTTTCAAGCATCAAATTTCGAAGTGGCATGTCTTAAAAGTCTTGTGGCCTAGTGCTCTAAAAAACTGCGTTTAAGACTTGGTTTGTAATTTCGGTTCGATTTTTGCAGTTATTTTTGGCAAAAAAATATGAATCACAAACATTTAAATTGTGTAAAAATAAATATGAATTTTACAAATATAAGAAATTTAGTTTTTGTTGCTTTAAATTAAAGATCTTATCTTCCTAAAAGTATATTTCAGGTTTATCTTTTCAAATTAAAGATTTTTAGTTGTTTCAATGAAATCTATTGTCAGCAGAATTTCATAAGTTCTTTTATTTGTTCTTCTTAAAGGCCAGCACATATGTCTCCCGACTCAAATAAATTGTACAAATCTGGCTCGGCTTTTATCTGGCTCTATATCCACTTAGCTTCCTCTGTGAAACTGCCAAAAAGACGGCCAAATCTAAACGAAGGCACCTACGACCGGGCCAAGAAAACTGCAATGCCAACAAAAGTCAGTCAAAATTATGCAATTTATGAGATGTTGGCAGGGCAAGAGGGTTAACCAAAAAACACACTTGGCGCCAGTTGCGGCGAGGTCCTGGAAAATTCCTTTTTCCTCCTGCTACTTTATATAGTTTTGTCTGTTCCTGGTTGGCCACCCGTTTTCCCCAATTTTGTTGGCTTTGTATAAATTTGCTAACCACGTACGCGACTTTGGCCCTGCAATGCGGCGCTTCTGTTTCGAGCAAGCTGATTTGAGCTCCTTTGTTTGGATTTTTTCCAGCTCCTTTCCCCCCTTTTTTTTCGAATCGGAGCTGTGGCTATAACAAAATGTATTAGATTTCGCACAGATAGCACGAGCTGAGCCGCGCTGAAGCGTAAAAATGTGCGCCTATCAAGCAAATTGTATCAGCAACACGTTTGGATTGCTGCCGTGCTGTTGGTGTTGCTGCCGTGCTGTTGCTGCAGTTGACCTGCGCGATCTGTGGCAACATCATCTAATGTTCGGGGCTGGCCACATTTTGTCTGGTAATTCAATGCCAGCGGGCGTTTTGCCATTTCGCACCTCCTTGACTTGCAGCTACCTAAAAAAGAAAAAAAAGAAAAAAATAAAAATGGAAAAAAGCTCACCTGCTCAAAATGTTGCAGCAACTGTTGCAAGATCGCGCGTGCCCCCCACCAAAGCGGGGTTTACGATGGCCCGCAAATAATCAGCGCAGGCGAATCGCGAACGGGCAATAAAATGCTTCCGGTGCAACAGCAACAACATGTTGCTGACGTTGGAGTGATGCATGAAGATTATCATGTGATATGTTCTAGAACGCGTGGACGTTACAGGTCCGCGGGCTCCGGGCCACAATCCATTTTTTTTGGCTGTCAGTCGCCGCTTTTGCTGATGCTGCTGCTGTGGCAGCAACATGTTGCCCGTTCGGTTGTTGTCGTTTATCAATGGCAGCTGATCGGCGATGCATTTGATGATGAGGAGTCCAAAAGCCACCTTACAAGCGGCACATTATCTTAATGTGACTGCAAAATAAATGCGTTGCCGAGCCATTAAAATTGTCGAAGAGGTTGCCGCCGCTGTTTCATTGAGAACTTACATTTCTTGGGATTTTAGCAGCTCCCTGGCCTCATTTATCTTGCCTTCTAATGGATAAGCTCCTACACACAAGAAAAAAAAGTAAGGCATAAGATTCATTCGTCAGGCTTCAATATTTTATGGCGCCTTCTTTTTAAGAAATTTTTTGTAATATTTTTCCTTAAGCTGAGCCGTTTTCTTGATAAACTTGTATTAAAAAATATTTATTTTTTTGTAAATGTCCAAAAGGGCAAAGATACTATTACTTAAAGCCTATCTATAAATTTTAAAATCTTTTCATATGTCATGTAAACTTTTAACCAAATTTGAATTTATTTTGATAATATTTGTAATATTCTGAAAAAGACTTGAGATAAACAACATTATTAAAAATTTCCATTATTTGTGAACTAAAGATGTCTTTGGCCTTATTATTGTTTTGCTAAGTGCTAACACATTGCGCATACGTTCTGTTCCCCGCCAAAGGCAGTGTGTGGTCTTGTCTGGCTCATAATCTCGTTTTTGGCAGCTGGCAATTTGCTTAGCACCCGCTATGAAGATAAAGCATTTATTGTCTTGTAATATTTAATCATCGATTCGCGGCGATTTGTGTACTTGTTGCAGCCACATGAGCATTAGCAGCAACAGCTACAAATGACTCATCAATTTGGCTGCCGCCCATAAAGAGTTTTATTTTAAACTCACCCACACGAAGAGGGCCAACGAAAAAATCTGAAAAATAAGAGGGGGAAAATGGTGATCAGATAAGGGCCTTGGCAATCAGCAGCGTCATAATTTTTCCAGCGATAAATGAGTTGCGATAAGCAGGGAGCGAAGGCGAAAAACACAGAGGGAAAAGAGCCGAGTTCACTGTAATTAAATGTCTTCAATTAATCAAATGTCACAATAAAAATAACAGAGTATAAAAATCCTGAAATTAATATGCGTTAAAATGGAATGGCCTCAACATGAGCAGCAGGAGCAGCAGGAGCAACATGGCCAGCAGCAACAATTGCATCGCTCCTGTGGTCAACAGCAGCAACATCAGCCACAGCAGCAACAGAAAATCGTGGGAGCAATTATAATTATTTTTAATACAGCAACAGAGAAGAACAGGGACAGAAAGTGAGATGCATATTTGCAGATGCATGTGGCACATCGTTTCTCCGGGATTCTCTCTGGGTGCCCCGGCCGTATTTTATGGGCTGTCTCCAGCGGCGGAGGAATGGAGAAAGGAGGGGCTGCTGGACATCTGCGATTTTTATCGCTGCAGCGCATATAATAACAATAATTCTTAAAGTGGGGGAAGGTCAAGCGCACAATGACAAGAGGCGAAGTCACAAGAACAGCAGCTGAGACCTCACACTGAAGTGTGGGGGGCTCAGGGGGAAGACAGACTGGTGGAGAC
Source organism: Drosophila gunungcola (assembly GCF_025200985.1). Lineage (NCBI taxonomy): Eukaryota > Metazoa > Arthropoda > Insecta > Diptera > Drosophilidae > Drosophila > Drosophila gunungcola. The sequence continues at coordinate 557,528 of NW_026453179.1, forward strand.
GCTTAAACTCAGCAGCAACATTAATTTGCTGGCACGACAACAACATCAGAGCCACAGCAGCAGCAGCAGAGACATTTGCATAAGGCTCTTTAGAGATGGCAATGTGCGAAATATAATTGCAAGCTGTAGGTGTGTCCAAACTTTACCATATTGTTACAGAAAATAAATTATTGATTTATAATAGTTTTAAAATAATTTTTTTTTTAAGTAAAGTAACTTCAAAATAACTATAAATACTGACATTGGATTTACTTTTATTTTTCTTTTAAATGATATAATTATTAATTTTGTTTTTTGAACAACGATTTAGTTCGTTGTAATAAAAGGAATAACATTTTTTAATCTAAAATAAATTTGTATTTATTAATATTTTTAAAAGCTCTTATATATCTACATATATACGTACTTTATAATTATATTAAAAATAATGCAAATATAGGTTTAATGTCATAACCTTTGTATACAAAAATTAATTGTTATATTTTGATTGTTATACATGATCAGGTTACTTAAAATATATCATAAAATAACCCATTCAAAGATTTTATTTATCAAAGCATATAAGTAATTCTGGACAATACCCAAATATGAAAGTAAGTTATAGTGACAAATGTACAGTAAAGCCATTAAACAAACAGAATAAATAAAATGGCAAGAAATAATGTTTATTCGTGTCACTAAGCCATCGCTAGAAAGTCTGTCCCTTTGGAGCCTGGCTGCACAAGTTGTAAAATGATATCATAATATGCGCCATCAACGGTTGCAAAATTTATAACTTATTTCGAGGGAAAGAAAGGGAAATGGAGAACATGTCCGTCGGAGGGAGTGGAAAGGGAAAGGGTTAAGCGTTGGCGGCGCCAATTTGCAGGAGGATAAGGGAACATTGGACCCCCTACAGTAGTGCCAATGAGCTGTTAATGCGAGCGGCAAGGATTTCATTTCGTTTCACCATCATGCATTCGATTTAATGTTGTGGGTGATTGCGATTTGAATGTCACGAAAGGAGGAGCGCGGCTTAAAGTGCGGAGAAGCGGAGTTATGCCCCATAAGTCAGACAAATATATGGCCAAGAGTCTGGCCAAGATATGTGGGATGTCCGGCAGTTGGCAGCCGACTTGGGCAGTGTGTGTCAACAGCATGTCAGAATGGGACAGCGGCCTGTGGGCCACTAGACAAGTTGCAGCTCTCCTCCTTCTGATTATGATTTTATTTAGCTTTTTTTTACACATTTTTGCTGGCTGCTCTTGAACTTGGTCTGGCCCGTAGGCAGTTGTTGTTACGCTTGTCGCTTTCGAGCTGTCTGGGCGTTGCCGATAGTCAGCAGCAGCAACATGAAAGGCTGCAGCAGCAACAGCAACAGCAGCAACAGCTGCAAAACTGGTGCTTAGCCATGGCAATTAATTCATAGAGGCTGGTATTTATCACATTTGGCTGCTGAATCAATTAGCCAAGAACCAAGCATACCTTCGGGTTAATCAGGCTTTATCACACAAAGAAAGTAATTACGGCTTAATTACTCATAACCTGTAATTGTGGACTTGAAAACTAGATTTATGATAGGTTGCACTAGATATCAATGTTCAAGGACAATAATAAACTTGATTTATTGAAACTTAAAATAAATATGGAGCAAAATTTAAAATATTCATTAACTAAATTAAATTAAGTTTATGCATTTAACAGAAAGCTTGTTTTTATATTATGTATTGACTAAAATAATAACTTATTGATGTTTAATGGTATATGATAAACATGAACAATTTTTATCGAATTTTAAATGTATTTCGTTATGTATTTAAGCATTTTGAACCTCATATATTAATCAGTTTCTGAATAAGCAATGGCATATGTTTTAATGTGACACACAATAAATAGGTTTTTATAGATTTTTCTTAAACAAATTTGACAAACGCTTCTTACTTTGCAGAAATAAAAAACCATAGGAAATAAAAATGTAATGTTTGGCCAACTTTCCTCAGTTATTGCAGGAAGTAATCCGACCCAGGACAGATTTCCCAGCTACCTCGCTAACGGGACTCCAGCGCCATCAATCTCCACTGACAATTCCCGTCTTTGTTGCTATGTTAATGCTAATTCCTCGGGAGAAACCGGGAACAGAATGGAGTTGGAGTTGAAGTTGGAATGGGCAAGAAAAGCGACAAAGTTGCCAATGATTTAGTGGAATTTTTATGGCAAATTTATTTGCGCGCAGGAGAAAGATATTTTAATTGATTTTCTTTTCGAGACGCAAAGCCAAAGTGTGGGAAGACCAGCAGGAGGAGGAGGAGGAGGAGAAGGAGGCTGAGCGGCAGTCGAAGAAAGTAAGCCGAGTGCCGCCAAATGATATATTGATTTGTGGCAATGTTATTAAATGCTCGTGGGCCTTGCGATGAGGAAAAGGGGCTGAAAAGGGGGCTGCCGCAGAAGTAGCTGCCACATCAATTTCTGGTTTCGATCGACGCCGCTGCTGCCTCATTCTTGCCGCATAATTAATGCGAAAACCAACGCACTTGATGCGTAAGGAAGGCCGCACCAGCCCGAACCCAAACTCAAGCCCAACCCAACCCAACCCAACCCAAGGCGAGGAGTTCCAGTTGCACTTGCTCCTCCAAAACCGAACCGAATCGCACAAGTGGGAGCTGCAGCCCGAGGAGGGGCACATGTCCGAGGCATTGGCATCGCGAGGATCGGGATCGCCAACTGGAAACAGCTCCCCACGCAACGCAGCAGTATCGCAAACGCAGACCTCAAGGCAGACCACAATGCACTGAAAAAAATTGGAATATAAATTGTCAGTCAAAACTATTATTTTATATGGAAAAATGAATTTATTAGACAACAAAATTTATAAACATAGTAAAATATCAATATAATAGATTAATAGATATATATTTTATAAAAAGTAAAAGTAACTGGTTTGTATTGGTAACACCTAATAAACGAATTTATTTGGTTTGTAAATTAAATGTTTTTGAATGTAATTAATTTTAGCTGTTTTTCATTTTTACAATTTAACTTAGCTTATGATTTGTCTCAGTGCTTATTCTCCCGCCAACTGCAAATTCCGGAATTTTTAATAATTGCACTTGTTGCGCCCCAAAAAAAGAGACAAAGAGAGATGGACACAGGAGTCTCGGAGGCGAGTGAAAAAGACAGCGTGACAGATGCAGAGTGGGTAAGAAGAAGCCTGCTTTTGGAAGTCCAAGGCGACGATGAAGACGACAACAGCAACAGCAGCAGCAAAAGCAACAACAGCAGCAGCAACAGCAGCAACAGCAACATCGACAACGACAGCGGCAAGATGACGAGGCAAGGCTGCAGGTGCAATCGGCGATGGAAGGAACGCAGAACGCAGGAACCGCTGCGTCTGCGTGGTCATCCTCCAGCTAAAAACACCCCCTCCTCGTGGAGAGAATTCCACGTCCCTGGACGCGATCTTCTCTCGGATCCTCCGCCTCATTTGACTTCTCGTTGGCGAGATAAATTATGTCGCTAATGCAAAGTGCTCCGCTTTGTGTGTCGAGGGGCAGAGATATATGAGGAGGGTTCCATGGGGTCCGGAAAGGGAAAGACGCACTGCCTCTCCACTGGCTTTATCTTCCACTGAAGTTTCTTCTAGTCCCGGTCCCTGGGAGTAGGCGTATTCCATATTAGCGGTACAACTTGCAGAAGTTGCAGTTCAAGATCGGAGGGGAGAGAAGGGGAAACGGGGGAAACCTGGAGTCCCCGCAAAGACAGTGAGATCAGTAGAAAAGAAATACAAAAATCCGTTGATAAAGTGACATCGTTAGGCTGGCGCTGTCTCCTCGGCTAATTACTCCAGACTTCAGTCTGAGGCGTGGGAAAAAATTAGAGAGAGCCATTGGGGAAAGAGGTTCTGAATGGAGAGGGGTTTGCCAATAGGAAGCCCTTAAATAAATATATATATTTATAATTAATTGCTATTTTACTGGGTAAATTCGTCTTATGTTGAGCCAATATCTAAAGTCTGTCCAATTTAAAACTAATATTTGTTTCAAGACTTATTAAACACTGACGCTAAAAGCCATTTTTTTATTGGTTACAACAAAAAAAATCTATAGTGTAAAGATTAGAAAACAATGCGGCTAGATGTTAAGTCAAATTGCCAAGTCAAAAGATTTACCATTGCAAATTCAGGGGGTTAAACTAAGTGCTTACGTTTTCTACTAATTGGTTTTCCCTTTTAATATATGTAAAAACATTCCCATAGCAATTTTTTAATTGTTTCTGTCACATATAGTCTGTTATAGATTCAAAGGCGTTCGCATACGTAAAATAAATGATATATCTCTCAGACCAATAAATTCCCCTTGGGCATAAACAAACGTTTTTTTTTCGTCTCGCCATCGCCGCCTTCAATTCTTGGCAACAGGCTGAGAACAAGACCCCGATCCCCAAAACCCCTGCCCTTATCCCTTGGCAAAAAGTTTAGGAGAACAGAGATTAATATGTCCAATTACTGTGACAAAACCGCAAAATGTTGTCTGCATTCCCTCCAATTTTTGCCAAGAACAAAAATGATATAATAAGTGCACCGCTAGTGCGATGCGGTGGTGCAGGCATTTGATGGTGGTTCTGATGTAGCTGCAGGCGGAAAAAAGCACAAAAATGTGTAATCATTTTGTGATTTCTTCCTTTTTTAAATGGCTTACATTTGCTCTAGATATACAAATGCAATTTAAACCATTTTTATTGATAATTAACAGATAGAAACCATTTTTTACATGTCATTGTATTGCTACCTTTTATGCCCTTAAAACGGTTCTTTTTTTTGTTAATTTTAAATTGTTTTGATGTTCTAAAATTAATTTACTTTATTAGAAATCCTGAATTTGATTTTTTGACTAATACTTTAGGTCTTAATATTTAACTGTTTCATGTCAAATTAAAACATATAATTGGGAACTAACTAAATCATATTTTAGAATAAAAAGCAGTTATTAAAACAAGAATGTTTTCTTTCGGCCTTTCTTTAACGATCTCAATGATTAGTTTTCGGCAATAATTGAGTTGATAAAAAGACTAGTTTTTCTCCCTGTGTAGTGGTGAGCTGCTGAGTTGGCGGCGCGTGCTAATTAGCGTCAGTCGTCGGTGGCAACTATAAAAAAACGTAGGCTAATTTGTGGAAAACTGCACCCCACCTCCTGGCCGAAAAATGAAAGGGGTGGACCCAACCCCCAACTATGGCTGGGGAAACGCACCACCCCGCTTAACCCTCTAAAGGCGCGCAAAAACATTTTCCATGTCACGTTGTTGGCGCAAAGTTTTTCCTGCCATTTCGGATGACAATTTTTGTGTTGCTGCCGCTGCTGTTGATGTTGCTGCTGTGCATAAAATTAATTTCGCGATGTCTTTTGTTGGCGCTCACCTAAGTGGCCAGGCCAGCGGAAAATGGCTGCCACAGCAGCGGCAAAGATTTTGCAACAGCTGCACCAGCAACTCGAAAAAAGCATACATATAAAACAAAACAAAGCCAAGCAAAGCATAGCAAACAAGCGAAAAAAGCCAAAAAAAAGCGTGCTCTCATTTTGGCCCTCTCGTTTTTGTTTGTCATTTCATTTGCTAGACTTTTTATTATTAGTGGTTGTTGTAGTCGTTGTTGCTGCTAATTTGAACATTTGTGCTGGCTAAGCGAAAGTAAACAAGAGACACACATGCTCCACCCGAAATGTTTTTAAATAAATATTTTTAATTAAATTCAGCAGCGTGCTGGTGGAAAGAAAAACTCTGCCAAATGTTGAATGGAGGCAGCACTTTAAATAGGTAAAATATTTAAAATAAGAAAAGCACCGCGAGGTCAGATCTTAAGAACAAATGTTTCTCCATACATATTTAAGTTCATAAATCGCCCAGGATACATTCCCCAAGACATTGCATCATCCCCAATTTGACACATTTCGCAGTTGAGTTGGGGAACTATTTTTCGCTGCAATTTTCGAAACGAATTGCTAATGAAAATGTCGTTCGGAAATTGCCACACGTACACGGCCTGCAAAATGGGCAATTTGTTGCTCGTGCCGCAAAAGATGAAAAAGCACGCAAAAAATTGATGCTGATTTATATATAATAAGATTCAATATGTGGCATATATTCTGGCGGTTAAAGTTCAATGGATTTAAAAGAAAGAATTATCTGTGAGATTAACGCTCTAATTTTTTGCAGATCAAATATTTTTTAATTTACTTTTACTTTTTATTTGAATTTAAAATATAAGAAAACAACATTTTTGTAGGTTGCAACTACCATAGTAAAGTTTTGTAAATATATATTTTTTCCATAATAATAAAAAATTATATCGTATATGTACGTTTCTGTATGCGGTAATTATAACATTTTAATTTGTAAATGTTTATTATTATTACTTATCAAGAAGCTCGAGAGCTTTATTTATTGAAATAATTGAGCTTTTAAAATTAAGGAACCAAGGTAGAAAATTGTTGTAAAATTTAAAATCAATGCATACATCTTAATTCTTCGAGACCTACAACCTCTTATTTAAAGAAAACAGGTATGTTGATGATTTTGCATTTTAAATTTTTGAATTGATTAAATTTTGTATATTTTGCATATGTAAAACCACAACTTTTTAATATTAACTCGTGTAAAAATACCCATAATATATTTTTATATTTCGTGCTGTGTAATCCACCCGCTGCCACCCGCTTTTATCTGCAGTTTGTAACCGCGTCCACGTAGCCATCGAGTTTGCGTCTCGTTAACAGCCAAACGTTTGCCGATTATCGCGCGATTTTTGCATTTCTCTGCGGCCAACGATGGCAAACAAAGTGTAAAATTATTTAATGCATGTGCTCAAAGGGGGGGAGTTCAGTGGGTGGCTGCAGCCATTGATGGGCAGCCAGCGATATCATTTGGCTTTTCTTGCCTCCTTGGCTTTTTGGCTCCACTTGCGTTTTGTAGGTGTTGCTGATTGCAGCACGTACTTGAAACCGAAACTGCAAAAAATAAAAAAAAAATAAAAAGGGGGGGGCGATCAGGTGAGCCAACCAGTCGGAAACTCTTTTTTTTCTCTCTCAAATTCAATTTAACTTATGCAGCAGCCGCGTTGTTACTGGTTGTAATTTTTGTTGTTGCTGCAACAGATGCAATCAGGCAAAAGTCGAGGCAAAGCTATCGATATCAGTTGCTGCGTTGCTGTTGTTGCCGATGTTGCAGCGGAGTCAAAGGCAATCGTGCAACACGGCATGTTGCAGCTTGTTATTGCTTGATTGCCGCTAAAATTAAGTTGGCTGAGCCAGCAGCAACACCAGCAACAGCAGCAACACCAGCAACATCAGAGGGAGACTTCAATGATAAATCACTTAATTGCACAGCGAACGCGTAAAATGGAAATTGAGCATGGTCGTAGTGGGCAAGGGAAAGGGGGAAAGGGGTTAAAGGGGAGTGGAGGCGGCTCACCCGCATCATAAACTCTAATGATTGCCGGTCCGCCTCCAATATCAATATCGAAATCAATGCCTGACAAATTGACACAATTGCCGCATGAGTCAATTGAAACCGAAAAGAGAAAGAAATAAACGATAAAAAAGCGAGAAAAAATTTCTCACCCAGCAGCAACAACCGTTGCTGATGTTGCTGCTGTGTCGCTCGTTGTTGCTGCTGTTAGTGGGCTGCCAAGTTTGTTTGCCACTTTATTTTATTGTTTCCCAAAGGCAATGCGACAACATCAGCAGTAACAGCAACAGCAACAGCAACAGTAACACCAGGGACAGCAGCAACACCCTGGTAAAACTGCAACACCCGCCTGCACGCCAGCAATCAAAGGTTTTTTTTTGTTGTGTTTCTCCTCCAAAGTGAAGCAAATGGGTAGCCACAATTCTAGCTGTGAATTGTCACCCCCTTCGTAAACTGGCAGCAGCAACAACATCGCAGCCCAACAGCAACATCAATTAAACCAACTGGCCACAAATTGCCCTCCCCCATTTGAGATGCGGGTGTAAGTTGTCGCCGTCATCGGGGTTTGTTTTGTCACTGATTTCATTTCAATTTCAATTTTCGATTGCAAATTGAAATCAATTGTCACCCTTTCTCCCCGCCGTCTGAAAATTCAACCTCAATTGGTGATGCATTGATTGTGCATAATTTAGTGACAGGAACAGTCTCGAATGGTTAGAGCAACGCCTCGGGCGGTGGGAACTGGAGCTTTTCCATTTCCCATTTGTTATGGCCCGCTTGATTAGCACCCGAAATCAGTAACTTATTAACCCTTTTTTGCGCCTGCTTAGCCACCTGACTAATGCGCGTTATTAATAAGCATGCGACAGCGATCCCCACGCAGTTCTCATCATCGATTCCCAGGCGCAGCCCACGCAACAGTCGGGCTCGAGAAAAACCTTCTTTAATTTGGGCAAGCAGTTTCGAGGGATTCGAAAGCGGGCAGAGTGAAAGAAGATACAGATACAAAGACTGGCGACGACGGCGACTCAATTTAAGCAAACGACTGAATGACTGATTAAGGCCAGAAAAGGAGAAACAAAACGGAAAGCCGCAAAATAATACTGGTTGGTAAAGAACTAAGGATACCCTCTGGCAGCGATGTTGGCTATTTTATAGTACAAGAAACCAATAATTATTTAGGTATAAATGTTAAGATCCATTTCCAGTGCTTAAGTTATCCCATTAAAATAAAAATGGGAAACAATTCAAAAGAAATTCGCAAATAAAAAGGAGTGTAAAAAAATATATAATTATGTTTTTTATGTAGCTATTGTGCATTTAATTGTTAAAAATCTAATCAGTTAAACTTGACTTGCATAAATTTGATAATTTCAATGCCAATTTAATAATTATTATGTAGCTTTTAAATTTTGGACATTATGCAGTTTTTACATTTTAGACAATTTACGGACAGAGAAAATTAATTAGTTTCGTTTTTCTGCCATTATTAAAATCTTGGTTCTCGCCTAATAATAATAAATATATTATATAATCATTTGTTTATTCATGCCTCTCTATGTGGGCAATTAAATCAATTGTTTCAACAGCACAAGGTATTTATAAGCAATAGTATTTTCAAAGAGTTGGTAAGAAATGGGTGTTATTAGCAATAAAACAATTCTTTAAACGTTTTTAAATACTTAAGAAATAAGCTTCTCTTTTCAAGCCTGCTACCCTGTGGATCAAGGTATTTAAAGCCAAACCCTGGGACAACATCCAAAGCGACACACACAAATTAGCATTTCCCTTGTTGCAGCAGCAGCCGAGGAGGCAGAAGCTTCGTCCGGGGCAAGTTCAGGGTCTGAATTCGGAGACGGGGGGAGGGGCCCGGCGACTCCACTCGACTCATCATTAAAATGTGTCGTTCCAAAAAGAAGAAACGAAAAAAAAAAACCCGAGGGCAGTAGACAGAACTTGATAGCGACATTCGCCTGTCGCTGATGTCGTCAATGTCGATGTTGCTGCTGTTGCCGCTGTTGCTGTTGCTGCTGCACAAAGAAGCCGCCAGGGAAAAATGCGAACGAACTGCATACTCCCACAGACGCGGCGATCCCAAACTGCACCTGCTGTCCTCTGTTCCTGTCTCCATACCCATCCTTATAGCCATACCCATACCCATACCCATACCCATGCCCATCCTCCGATTCCGTCCTGCGTCCTGGGCCCGTCATTTAAATTACATTAAATTGTTTGCGCTGACCATGAAAAGCTGCGGCAAATAAATTCGTTAAAATAACTGAGCCGAAAAAAAAGAACGCGGCCTCAGAGATTTGCTGCTGCCAAAGTGGAGCAACAGTTCCTCGACAGCAGCAACAGCAACAGACACGGCAGCAACAGCAGCAACAGCAGCAATTTATGCGACCATGTTGCTGGCGGGCATTTGATTTGCAACACAAACAATGACAACGGCAACAAATTTCATGAATGAAAGATTGCTTGGACAGGAAGTGCTCCGCATAACGGACGCGGAGGTGGAAAGGATGTGGTTGATGTCGATTGTGGTTGCTGCTGCAGTTGCTTTTGCTGTTGCTGTTGTTGATTGTCTGTCGATAGGCGCGTTGTTTTGTCAGTGGGTTGCGCAAAAATGTTGCTCAATCAGCATGCATAATGCAGCAGCAGCAGCAGCAGCAGCAACAGCAGCCGCAGCCACAAGACAACGAGGGTGGCTCTTGCAGTTCTGCCAGAAGTCGCACAAATTGGAGGAGGTATACCCCCCACCCCAAGTTGCATGTTGGGGGAATGTTGCTGCTGCAAGTTGCAGTCCAATTATCCGCTTGGCCAGTGACATTGAGGCCTCGAACTCTTCTGGTTGCAGTCCCCCCAGTTCGCTTTTGCTCCTTTTAAGGAGCAGGTTAACGAAGCGCATTTATATTGTAATTATGTTGCATTCGGCGTTAATTTTGTGGCCCAGAGAAATGCCTGTTGCTCGAGGGGCACCTGCAACTTGTCGCTGCCACACCGATGGCAACCCTTTCGTCACTCGCAACCATTTTAATTCAATTTACAAGTGCACTTTTTCTTTATCTTTGGCTTTTTCGCGGGTGCCAAGAACAACCATGGAAATGGAATTTTGCCGATGTTGCTGCCGTTCGCTTCGATTGCTGTTGTTTCAGTTGCTGCTGTTGCTGCTTTTGCTGTTGCTGCTTTATTTTGGCTTTGCTAAATTAAGATTCCATTAGTTTTGCGGCCTGCCAGGGCTTTGGCATCTTAGAAATGCTGGCTGCGGCAGCGACTATAAATCTTGCAAGTGTCAAATGATGCAGTCGCCTCCTCGCTAAGTGCCTGGCAGCGATTCTCCCTTTTCGATCCCCCTTGCCACCGTGGCAGCCACCGCCCCTGGAAATTTCTCCGCTCTAACTGGCAGACAAACGGAGGAACAATCGAAACGTGTCGTAGACAATAAATTCCAAACTACAATAAATTATTGCTATAAATATTTCGCCAAAGCTTTTTACTCCATCCCGCCATCGCTCCGCGAAAGGCGTCTTTTTCATTTCGGTCAGGAAGCCGGTGACAGACTGTCGGTGAGTGTCAGGGAGTTTCAGAGTGCCGGAGCAGTCAAAAAATTGAATTAGCAATCGAATCCGTTTCGAAATCGGAATTGCAATCGGAATCGGAATCGGGAATGAATTCCCCCCGTCAAAGGAAAGGGACCCGAATAAATGGTGAGGGGTTCGGGACCATCGAAAGCAAATCCTTTTATGGCCATGCCAAATAAATCATCTCGGCCGCACAATGATGAAATTATTATTTATGCAGTCGGTGGGCCCCTTTCCTCTCACCTTGCTTCTGGTTGGCAGTTTTATTTGTGCGTGTTTTCTGCTACAGTTCAAGTTATTAACTTTGTCTCTCAAATACCCTTTTCTTCAAGGAAGCCTTTCCTTTAAAGGAGAAATGAGACGTTTCATTCCTAAAAAATTAACAGGAAGGGGCAAATTTTTTGTTCCTTGATCCAAAATAAGTTATACCAGCTGGAATGGATGGAATTTTAACATTTTTAAGCCATCCTGTATATAAAAGTTTGATTTTTAAAGCTCATGTTTTTCGACAATAAGACATTTGATTGGATCTAAAAATATATTGAGCTATTGATTATGTGACATATTTAGAACAACATTAGGAATATTAAAACAGATATTGGGCTAATAAATATGTAAATTTTTTCCAAAGCGAATATGCAGGAGATATTACAGGCAACTATAAATGTATAGGAACATTTAATCCTGCATTTTATTGGCTTAATAAAGTATGTTTTAGTCCCAGTCCTAGCTTTGGAATATGTGTTTTACTCTAGTCCTAGTTTATCATTGCTTTAGGGTATATGAGTTTGGAATATGTGTTTTACTCCTAGTCCTAGTTTATCTCTGATTTAGGGTATATGAAATCCCTCGATAAGCCGGCCATTTCCACTCTCCCAGTAGCCGAAGTTTGCTCCGTTTTGGCCACTTGTTGCGGCTGCCTTGGCCGTTCTCCATTATCCTGCCCCTTTAAGCCCGGTCGGTTGTCGCCGCTGGAATGATTGCATGCAACATTTACCGTATTAATAAATTATGAGTATTTATGTGCTGTCAGAAGTCGTGACGGCAGAGCGACACACAAAGTGATAAAATTAGCACACAACAACGGCATCAGCGAAAAATCTCAGTGCGTTCGCTCGCTCGCCGCTTTTTGTATTTGTTTTGTTCGCGAGGGTCGTAAATAAAATATGCGTTTCTGTGTTCAATTGAATGTCTTCATAAGCGGGCGGCACCAAAACAATTGGAAATTTATGCCCGGGCCATATATGGAGCAGCTTTTGAGCATAACTGTGGGGCCGAAAAAAAAAAAAAACCGAAAACAAAACCACTGTAAAGCAACAGGTGCAAAAGTTGGCCATAAAATACCCGTGGATATTTGCGAAGTGAATGTGAGGGGAAGGGGGGCTGAGATTCGGACTTCGACTTGAACGTGAAGATCTTGTAATACGTCCTGCAACAACGCCAATAACAACGGCAACAACAACAAAAACAACAAAACAGCAACATGCCAACAGCAACACCAACACCGCCAGCAACAACAACTTGTCTTTTGACACTTGGCGCATTTGACACTCAACGCGCGCATTCACTTTAAATCTAAATTTACTGATATCTGCGTACAAAATAGTATCAACAGCGGCGACAGCAGCAACACCAACAACAACAACAACGGCAACACCAACAGCAACAACAAGTTGGCCCGGCTAAGACTGTCGAGTAACGAACGACCTTAGAGGTAATAAACATAAATAACGCCATTGAAAGCAACGCAGACGCAGCTGAGAGAGATCGAGACTTGAGACTTCAGACCCCAAGACTGCAGACTCTACACGCAGAAAAATGAAGGGTGTTAAATATTGAGATCATTCTAGGAACATAGAATATGAATTGTAAAATTAATAAATTAATACACATTTTTAATAATATGAACGATGAACTTAATTAAATTTGACAAATAAAATTTATGATCAAATGACTTATTAAGAATTGTAAATTTTGTATATATTCAAATTAAAACTACAAAAAAATTAATAAGATTAGCTTTAAAAAGTATATTATTTGACAATCTAAACATTTAAAATGTTTTTTCTAAGTTTAAAAGGGGTTAAGAAAAAGAAAAACATATGCATTTCAAACGCAGTAGGTTTAGCATCAATAGTGGTGGTAATCCATTTCATTCCTTTCAATCAGTGATACCTATTATTTCAATTAACTTTATTTTCTTATGTTTTTGAAGAAGGAAAACTGAGAGTATTGCAGTTCTGTCAGTGCAGATCAGAGCGGTGAGTACTAGAAGTGGGAGGTGGATAAGGTGCAGCAGGTAGCAGGGGCGGGGGCAGGTGGCACTTGGCAGTTGAAACTTGGCACTTGGCTTTTGGTAGGGGAAAAATGGGAGGAGGGAAGGTGTGGAGCAGTCAGGAGACTGCGGCTAGCCATACCGTACTGTCCGCAGACAGGCCAAAACCCAGGCTTGTTACTTTGTTGGCCACTAAAGACGGCGAGGCTGTCTTTGGGCCGTTGTCTATGGGCGGGCGTCAGAGACGGCGAAGGTCAACAGATTGTCGATGTCGGACTGGACTGGACTGGACTGAAGTGGAGTGGAGTGGTGTGGAGTACTATATACTGGCAGATGGAGACTGTGACTGTGGTATAGTAGGTATAGAAGGTATGGTGTTAGTGTCAGAGTCAGTTGTCTCTGGTTTCGAGTGCTAGTGTTAGTGCATTTCGGCTGGCTCTGGGCGTTACCGTGATAATTGTTTCTTGTCCATTTGGCCAGCTTGATTGCAACTAATGAACTCTAATGAAAAAGCCGCAATGAGTTTTCCATTTGCTTTTATTGGAGGAGGGAGGCGCGGTTTCCAAAAAGTGCAATAAACGATTGAAAGATCAGTCAGGTTCTTTCGGGGAAAATCAAAGGAAAAAATTAGGTATCTTTTATTGGTATCTTTTCGGATTTGACCTCTGGGACCTTGTCTCCATACTTTGAAGTTTATTGGCAAAGAAAACTATAAAAAAAACTGTGGGAAAACTTAAGCTTTGAAAAATATAGAAAATTAAACTCATCAAAAACTTTATGGTAAAACGACTGCAGATTATCAATAATTTCTATAAAATTTCGTTTTAAGTACTTTTTACTTTTAAACATGTTGTACTTAATTATTGCCAAATTCAGTAATAGTTTATTTAACCTCTTCCCTTTCCATTCCTTTTTTTATTCTACACTATCTACTCTATCTACTCTAAAAAAAATATCTAAATTTCGTAATATTCCCTAGACTCAGCATGTTTTTGGAATTTAACTTTTAAATTTCTGCTTATTCAGAATTTGTAAGACTGTATTAAGCCATTACAAAGCTAAAAAACCAGAACACAGAGTCCTGGCTTAAAAATAAAACATTTTCCTGCCCAGAAGCTGTGGTGGAAGCCAAAGAAGTGTGCCCTGTGATCCGACTGCTCTGGCTGAAAACCGCAAATCTGGTCAGAAAGACATACAACTTAAAGTGGCAGAGGACCAAAATGATGGCCACCAATTGGGGGCTCCGATTTCCGATGCCAAAACCGGCGAGTGTGGCGAGTGTGCCGAGTGCCAAGTGGCAAGTACCAAGTGCCAGTGGCAGACCCACTCACTCACTCAACCACTCACAGTGCTGACGAAATGTCAACAATGCCAACAAGTCTATCAGCCACATCACTCGGGAGCGAGAGCCCAAAGCTGACACCCACAATGCCGCAATTTGCATAAGCTGCCAGCAGACAGATTGGCGGAGGAGTAGTGCCGAGGAGGCTGGGCCACCAGATGGATGGGATGGGATGGGATTGGATGGGATGGTTTGGAGGAGGATGAGACCAGGGAGTGCAGACTGTAGGTGGATGAGCAACAAGTAAGCGACCGGGGACAGACAGAACCCAAGCCAATCATAGAGACAGCAGCAACATCTTCAGTGAATAAATAGATTAGGCGATGTGAAAGCAGAAATACACTAAAATTATAAAGATATAACGAAACAATGTTAAATATTAATTAAAATAACCAGTTACCATTTAATTAATATTATAATATTTATAATAATAAACAACAGAACAAGTATCACCCAAAAATAGTTTTAAATTTTTGGGTATTTGTAAGAAAGCAACTAAAACAAACAATAAATTTAGTGGGCACTTTTTTAAACAAGAAGAAACCACAAAAATTCATATCTAAACATGAATTTTATAAAGACCATCTTAATGTTTTCCAATAGTAGTTGTTTAAATATTATTGTTTGACCTTAGTTTCCAAAAAAAATTCTAAATTCTTGTTTTAGCATAGTTTAAAAAGTTTACTAAAGAACTCATCTCATTGCTGCTCCATTTATACAAAACTGTTATTCTAGTCATTAAATAGTGTAAATAATGCTTTGAAGTGCAAAGGCATTTAAAAATCGTTGCAGAGTATTTTATTGGGTACTTAAGAAGTAAGTTTTGGGTAACCTTCACTAAGCTAATGTTTACTCCTTCAGGGTATCCCCGAGAATCTTGGGCGGGAGTGGGAGTGGTAGTGGGAGCGGGGTAATAGATTGCCACCCGTTTTGGGATCCCGCTTTGGATGCTGCCACAAGACATAATAAAAATCTCTTTTATGGCACTTAAGTGTTTTGTGTGTGTGTGTGTGCTGTGTGCTGTGTGCTGTGTGGACTGTGGGTAGCATTTACCTTCAGCTCCGGCAAAGAGCTACAAAACTTCGGCTTGCAGCTCCAGAGTCCGGAGTCTCTGGGGCAGAGATTTATGCGACTTTTGGCCAAAGTAAATTGTGCATAAAAAAGCCAGGCCAAGTCAAGCCAGCGTTTGATGATGAAGTGCTCAAAAATATATAATGCGAGCTGTGGAAATTTACTAAGTGCAAGAGTGGAATTTATTAGGCAAAAGTTTACTGTTTACGAGCTGTTGTCTCAGCGCGCGCTTATCAACTGTTGGCCATCAGCGGGTTAACTTATGGTCCAGTGGTCATTCTGGCCGGGGTAACAGGTGCTGCTGCCCGGAGTCCAAGTCCAAACCCAGTGTACTTGGTCACCCAAACCAAAAGATTTCGAGTTCGTCGACGGGGTTCAAAAGGAACAAGTTCGCTCCCACGATGCTGGCAAATTACACGGCGCGAAAGAAAGGGGAGCCAGCGAGCGGAGGAGCTACATTCAAATCCCATCAGCCACGCAATGCAATCATCATGATCATTATGAGCGGAAATGCAGGAAAAGTAGGAGGTTTTTAACAGCCACCGACTGCCGACCGGGCGGCGATTGCCGTCGCATTTTTTACCCACTGCCGCTATACCCATTTATTTGCTTGGGGTATACCGATGTACCCGAAACACAATGGCGTACAATTTGCAGATTAGTGGGTCTAAAAGAGCCTAGTCTGTAATCGAAATAAATTAACATAACAGCGTAAAGAAATTAAATCATTTACATAATAATTTTCAAAGATTTTCGGAAATTTTACATGGTTACATAGTTAAAAATAAGTGAAAACAAATAAATTAATATTTATTATTTGCATAATATTTTGCATATTATTTTTTGATGATATATAATCATTTTTAATATTAGAGCACATAGTAGTAGGTAACATTCGTATATTTTAGTAATTTTTTAATAAAATAAAATTTTAATACAACAAAAAGAGTTATCTTTTCAAACCAAAAAAATCTAACAATTGGAAAAAAATAAAAAGTTTCGTATAATAGCTAGGATATTAAATACACTTTTGAGCATTGTGCAGCAAAGGTGATTTAATCAGTTGATTTAATCAATAATCAATTGAATGAAATTAAAATACATTGGGAAATAAATGATAGGTATACTGGTAGTTGCTTTGCCTCAATTTAGTATGCAAGCCGAGTGACACCTCTGATCCAGTTCCAGGGTATCTCCTTTGTCGTCCTTCCTTCTGAAAAGCTCCGTTTTTGCTGCCTTGGCCGGCATCCTGTTCGGTCTGCTGCTGCGTTGGCATAAAAAAAGGCCGCGCGGCATGCAAAAAGTGCCGACGACGACGCCGACGCCGCAGCGAAGGCATTTTATGTCGCCATTGCCGCAGCAAATGACTTTAATTGCATTTCTCAATGCGGTTTTTCAGCTCTCCGAGATCCCACATCCGAGCTTCGAGACCCGAGTCCGGAGACTTTTGGAGTGCAGCGAAGTGGCACCCTTTGGCTGCCAGAACTGTACAGACAAGGCGGCGTCGTCGCCGACAATTTCACCAAGCTCATCGGTGCAATCTTGATATAAATAATAATTAAATGGATTAGCTTGGATATCGGCCATTAGAGAGGGAGACGCCCGACTCACGGTGAACGCCCCTGGCCAAGATTCTGTCGGCCAGATTGCAATTGGCAATGCAAACAAAAGGAAGGCCTGACAGAAGCCTCATCTCATCTGCAACATCCATAAGATTTGCACAGGAAAAAACAAAAAAAATATTTGATTATATTTCCAAGCCTGAAATTTCTTTCCTAACAATTAATTTAAGTTTTAATAAATGAAACACAAAAAATAAATGGAAATGGTTGAACAAAATTTGTTTGAGTATTGTAAATATTAATATTTTTATTATACCATTATACCATTTCACCCAATATTAAAATTGAATTGATTTAACAAACATTATAATAATAATGATAAATATATAAAATGTATATAATACAATAAGTTACTTAAATTTTATTCATAGAAAAATTGTTTAAGTTAAATATATATTAGCATATTCTTCCTGTGCACCCGATGATGATCGCGAGTGAGCGGCTTGCGCTTGCGCTCAATTAATTAATGGCAACTGCCATGAAAGAGCCGACTCTCGGCCGCAGAGCAGAAATCCAGCCGAAAGCCCCTCCAAATGCCCCGATCCGCAGCCTCAGCTCAGCTCAGCTCAGCGGAGATTGCTATCGAAAGTACGTCTGTACATGCGTGTAGTTTACATACAAAAACCCAAGACGGCGTTCACACGCCGCCAGCAAAACCACATCTACCTCTACCTCTACCTCTACCACCTGAACTGAATTGAACTGAACATTCGCCCAATCGAATCTGCGCCTGCGCAACGCTTTTTTCGGCAAAAACAAATTTTCAGCTTGCTGCCTTTCCATTTTGACATACCCTAACCACAAAACTGGGGGAGCTGGGCAATCGAAGAAATAAAAACTGGAAAAACAAATATTAAAATAAAATTTAATTTCCGCCAAGCGTTGAACGTATTAATATTAATGAATAGCTTTTGTAAATGCTTAGAAAGATTTAAAAAATCAAACGAGTTTTGCTTGTTTGATAGGAAAACTTTTGGGACCACTTTTATAACATTACTATCATTCAAAATATAATTATTTTTTTTATAGACTAAGTAGGTACTTAACTTTAAGGTACTTTTTACTGTCCCATGGGAATACTCAAAAATATAAGGATGATATCAAAGCCTTTTTATTTGTATACAACGATCTTTAGATATTTAAGCAAACATATTTTTTAACTAACGCTTATTACAGCTTTACAGATTTTGCATAATGACTAAGGGTATTGCACAGATCGGTTTCCTGGCCTTTCCCCAATTGGGAGGGCCTAATCTGTGGCTGCTTCTTTGGCTTCTTCATCTGCTGCTCCTTCGCTTTCCACTTCTGCCCACTTTTTCCCCTGATCAGCAGCTTCTGCCTATCGTTTGTTGTTTGCCTTGTTTGGTCATGAGAATTTGCTTAATGAATTTCTTACAGTTTTATCGCTTAATTTGGCGCCTAATGAAGTTAGCAATAGGTGTCCATTCCCCCCCGCCCCCGTATCCCCATCTCAATAGTTATTTTTTGCTATTCCCACTGATTTACTACCCCCCCTTCTCTTTTGCATAGATTACACATACGCCGTGTGGTCCCAAGCAAATTGCTTTGGACGTTGGCAGTTCCCATCGCCAAATATTTGGCTTATCCCCTACTTGAAATCCCCAATCTAGACAAACAATGCATTCTATATTATATTAACAAGAGGAAAAAACATTTGCTGCAAATATTTTTCGGTAATTTTTTTCGTCTACTCCACATAATTACAGACCCAAATGAGGAAGTCTGAGGAGACGGCGGAGTTTTCGCCCGTCGCGTCATCATCGCGTGCTGGCTGCAAAAAAGAAGTCCCGAAAAAACGAGCAGAGAAATTAATTTTTTATTTACGAGCTGTCACAAATTCTGCTCTCTTTTTTTCGCCTAGTCTGTGCACTCCACTTGACTTCTTTTGGTTTGTTTTTAATTTTGTATTGTTTTTATTCGTCTTTTTTCTGGGACCGCCTAATATATCAGGGGGCGGCAATTTGCGCTAAGTGGATAATGTCCATAATGGTAGTTAAATTTAAATATGTCGTAAAACACTTCATTTCGGCTGTAGACAGTCTGCCATGCCATGAAAAGCTGTCAGCCAAAGTTTTGTGTATATCCCTGACATCCATAAAAATGAGGAAATGCTAATGGTAATTATAGGAGAAAATAGAGAGAGTAGACGGAGTTCAAATATCTGCACAAATTCCACAGCAAATCATGCAAGGCCCGTTCTAGCGGAAGAAAGCGAGGAGAACCTCGCTCCAGTTTCAAAGACTTCGGGCTGCAGAATAATAAGAAATATGCATCGTTATGTTGCCGGTTGTCAACGATTGTCGTTCGATTTGATTGCCATTCGATTTCAAGCTGTCAAATGTCCACTCGCCTGGGGCAAAGACAATGAAGTCAATAAAACAAATATGCAATTGATAATGGTTCGGTATAAAAGAGTACCATTTGAATATGGGTACACTGAAAATAAAGGTATAGGGGAACTAAAAAGATACAAATTACTTAAGAGCGTAAAGAAAAAATAAAATAAAAGATCTTTAGTTTAGAACGTATTCTATTAAATGTATTAAAAGCTGCGCTATTATATTATTTACAAATACAAATTCTGTAATACATTTTCTTTTTAATAATAAAGAACATTAAGCTGTAGATTTTATTTTATTTTTAAAAATGTTTAAGATCTATTCAATAATAAAATATGAAGTTGTCTATATCTGCAAAAATCTGTCTCAGAAATCTCAGAAATTCTTTAAGTATTTTGTGAAAATAAGGTTGCCAATTACTGGACATTTCTTTTATTTTTTCTGCGTGTAGGGTAAGTATGTGCAGTTTGGCCCGACATGACCTTGAGGCAACCAGTCGTGTAATGAAATGCAATTACGATCAAAAACCGCACGACCCACACACAATATTCCCCCGAATGCAACGGGCCACACAGGCTCTCTATAAGGTTTCCCCATCCAGATCCCAAAAGGCCCAGCATTTTCGTTTTTTTTTTTTCCCATCTTAAACCGTGGCCAAAAGAGCCGATGTCCGAGTTCTAGTCGCTGTTAAAGGCTACGCATGCTCCGCGTGAGTTCTGACGATAAATCGAAATTGTTTGCACTGCCAAAAAGCAAATAAATGCATCAGCTTTGGCGGGATTGCAGGATCAGGGGGGTGGGAAGCGGGGACTGGGTGAGGGGCAGTCCGGTCCATGGAGCATGGAGTTATGGAATTATGTGTCAAATTGGCGCTGCAACAAACAAGAGTTAATGGCCTCATCCGCGGCGGCCTCTGGGGTTGGCAAATGGAAATTGGCCGAGCGGAGGCTGCTGCCTGTGATTTTCCGCACATTGAATGTGTTTTTAATTACCAGCGAGGAGATGCCAAAGCGACTGAGGCTGAGGCTGCGTTTGCCCGTCCAAATGCTAGAATGGTAAAATGGTAAAATGGTTAACTGGCCAAATGGCCAAATGGCAAACCGAAATGCCAGCGCACACGCTGCACTCGTAGATAACAATTTAGCGGCGATTTAGGCATGTCCGAGATGGAGCTGCCAGTGGAGCTGCGAATGGAGATGGTCCAGGAGTTGGAGTAGCCATTGCCCACACCCAGCTCTTCCAGATTTCAGATGCCAGATCCCACATCTCACAGCCCAGCACCCGCGATGCCGATGGTACTTCGCAGGCATTGACCAACTGGAGGTGGCATCGTGAGTTAACTTT
This sequence comes from Drosophila gunungcola, assembly GCF_025200985.1. Lineage (NCBI taxonomy): Eukaryota > Metazoa > Arthropoda > Insecta > Diptera > Drosophilidae > Drosophila > Drosophila gunungcola. The sequence continues at coordinate 578,557 of NW_026453179.1, forward strand.
AAGACGAGTACTAATATAATATATTTTTGTAACCTAGGGTTAAGCAAAAATATCACAAAATATTTTATTATTTTTTTCAGGTTTGCGTGATACGAAAAGTAATAATCCTTTTAAATCAATTAATAATAAAGGTCTAAATCTATAAATTTCAAATTTTAAACCTGACTCCAGCTCACCGTAAGGACCAGTAAAGGATCCTAAATGGAAAAGAGTTAAGCGATTGTTTTATTAACGATTTACTTATGCCATTTAAAATCTAATATTATTTTAAAATCTTTTAACAATGCAAGCAATTAAAGTAGTTTTCATTTTAAATAACCTTCGAGAATTGAGAACCAATTACAAAAGAATATTTTTTCAAGCCGTTCATATTTCTAAACAATTTTTTATAGTTATTAAAGAAACACTTTTCATTTAAAGCCTAAAAAAACAACTAAAATTCAAGAGTTTTGAAAGTAACCTATAATGTATTCCTGGATAGGTAAATGTAATTGTCGAAGATGATTTTGTAAACTTCCATCTCTAAAGCGCTACTGTGCTAAAAGTTTAGCATGCGGAAAATTAACATGCGGCGGGGCTCTCAACTCTTTTTCGTTCTGCTCCCTCTCTTTTCACTTCTCCAGTCGGGCTTATCTCTGCGTGTTTCCCGCTGGCCCGAGAGAAATGGAGAAAGGGAGAGAGGAGGCGGTGCGGAGATTTCCCTGGTGAGAAAAGCCAATGGGCAGCGACTTCCGAGGGGCAAATTGAGCGTGTGACCAAAGTCAAGTGCAGTGAAAAGTAATTAACTGGGATTGGTGGTGCGGTGGCTCGGTGGTTCGGTGGTTCGGTGTTTTTGGTGGTTCGGCACTCAGTGGGTGAGCGGCCACCGAGCGAAGCAGACACAGACTTTCGAATTATTGAAATCAAATGGTTTCGATTATTAATTTTAATTCTGGGAAAGCCATCAGCCAGCGACTGATCCACTCTGATCCGACACAATCCAAATCGATTCGATTGGCGACGCAGGCCTATTAAAATATTTGATTGGACCACCGACGGAGTAAGAGACTGGGAGAAGCTGCTCCATTCTGTTGTTCCCCGATTGAAACATAAAATTCGTCACAGCCAGCCTCTAAATGATTTCTCCAACGGCTATTTTTAGTGAGAAAAGGGGGGAAACGTTTCCCAGAACTGTTCCAATCTAATGCAATTTGACATGCAACAAGGCAAAGTCAGTCACCGACTCCGGATTTTCTATATTCCCCAGCAGACTCCCCCACATGGGTGCACTGGAAAGAAATCAGCATGGCATCCTAATAATAATATTATTTATTTTATTTCCCATTTCGCAAATCGTTTATAAAGCCACCTGAAATTAATTGCAAGCATGGTCAATTCACTACTTTATTTCGAAATTAAAGCTTTTGCGTATTCATTTAGTTCAAGGTTTTGCAGTTATCCTGCCCCAACATTTTGTTTGCCTTAATTAAATCATAAATTTAAATTGATCACCAATGAGGATGACATTCTTTCCCAGTGCAAACACTTTTTTCTTAGCTGGACTAGGGACCAACGGATGGGAGGATGACACTTGTCTCCGACTACAGATCCTCCCTCTTCTTCAACGCCCCTCACATATGTTTAGGGCGATATTTTTTTGGAGAATGCATATCAAGCTCATTACATTGCAAATTGCAGACGCAGATTCAGTTTCTTCGAATAGTTTTCCCTGCGAAATTCGCTTCTGAAGTTCAACAGTCTGAGGCTCTTCTGGGATGCCACTTTTCACACATGCCCCTGGGAGTGGATCTCGTCTTTGCGATTTTCCCTGCTTGTGGTTGGTGCGGGTGCATGTCTCATGTAAATATATACATATATATATATATATATATATATATATATATATGTATCGTGTATATATAAAGATCTGCAGACAATCTGTGGAACAATGTGATAAATCTTCTGCTCTGCCAAGTGCAAGCAACTCTGGGTGGGAGTGTTTCCCTGACTCTCGTCTCGTTTGGATTTAAGAGGTAATAATAGGGAAAATGGGTATATTAATTAGGACATGAATTTGCTATGTTTACATTGCTTCCCATTATATAAAATATATGTATTTTCAAAAGCCCAAATAATCAAGTATAAAATTAAGCAATTCTTCAAATTTTATTATGTAGCTAGAAACAGAAACTGATGATCAAGGCTGGCTGTTATTAAATTACCACTATACTCATGAAATGTTTTTCATATACCAAAAAAATATAAATTATTGATTACTAAAAGTGTAGGGTAACTTGGGGCTTAAAAACCTCCTTATTCAGCGATCGTGGTTTTTTCGCTCCATTGCTCCACTGAAAGTGCAATGTTCAGACGGGGCAGACAACTGCTCCTCTGTCCTGTGGCCACTCCTCAACCCCCTACTCCCTTAGCCCATGTCTCCATTGACTTTTTCAGGCCTCTTTTGCCACACCAACGCAGCCAACAACTTGTACATCATTTTCAATGCTAAGGCAACATGAAGAGCAGCAACAACATCGGGCAACTTTGTTCATGTGGCCTGCAGATTTTGTCTGCGTTCGTTTTCGTTCACCAAATAGTTGAGCGCAAATTACAAATTCAAATTTAATTAATTAAAAAATTAAACAAACATGCAGACGCGTCTGCGTTGTAGTTTGTCAATCTTCGGGGCGGAGGTAGACCAGAGGTGGAGTGTCTGTCAATGTGACAAGCGACAAGCGGAGGAACATGGAGAATTCTCTCGGATTTACCAGATAACTCCCCGCACTTCCCTTTCGATGCAAATCAATGGCATCGACATCGGCACTTCAATCGATTGTCTCTCCTTGTCGCACTTGGCCTCGTCTCTGTCCCACCTCTAAATACCCGCGGAGCTATAAATGTTTCAATTAAAATAAAATAATATGCCCACTCGACTCGGGTCTCGCCTTTTATGGCGGCACTGTCGAAGGTGTTTGCTCCGCTCTCTCCTTCATTTCGATATATATTTTTACCTCTTTTATTTTCCTCTATAATTGCATGGAGCGTTAGCCACCCAACCACCCAACTCTGCAAGCCACCCAACCACATATGAATTATGAACCGCCATTTCTCGGCCCGCGTAGAGTGTCCATTAACGTCCGGCAGGTATCAATTTGCAATGGTCATTGAAAATAGGGCTACCGCGCAGCAAAGGCAAGCATTCAATTAGTGAAATCACAGTGATGGGGAAATTATGGAATCAAAAGAAGCCTTTTATTCTTGAAGTTGTGGCGGAAAATTAATTGAAATTCTTAGAAAAGGGGTAGAAAATGCCTCTCAAAAATGTTTGTTTGAAGTTTAATCACATGTGTCCTATAAAATTAAATACCAATTTAGTAGCAAAACATTTTTTTTACTCTTAAAAGTACTACTGCTGGAAATTTATAAAAAAAAAAAATTATAGCAAAGTAAAGATATCAGTTTAATAAAAATAGTCTTAAGTCATATTGAATTAAAGCATTTAGGAATTAAGCCTTTTCATAAAATCTTTAAATGTATAATAATATTCAATAAAATAACTTAAGATATTGAAAGTTATATAAAAGTCATTTATACTCATACGTAGTTAGTCTTAAATTGAAGTCCAGAATAATTGGACAATAGGACAATAATTAAACAATTCAACCAATCAATAAAAGGAAATCTAATTTTGTATTTAGCTTAACTAAATAAAAGAATTACTTTTTTTTGGTAATTTGGAAACATTTTAACATTGGAAAAAGTAAAACTTATGATGAGCAAAATTGATTTGAAAATATAAATTAAGAGAATGTAACCACGAGTTTAAGAAGTTACTATGAAATTTAAGAACTGATCTCAGACAATCCAAAGGCATTACCATATTGTAGACTGTCATAACCGATCGCAGTTTGGTCACAGAATTTGCTAGCTTTGCGAACAGGCAAATCGGCATGACTAATCGCAGTTCAGTGACTCGGAGGCCCAGCCCAATGCAGTTCCCCAGACTTCCCACCGCCATATAGCACATATAGCACCTCCCCCTTGCCACACAGACCCCTTCCAAAGCCCCCGACTAACCCATCCAAATTCAAACTTCAGATGCGTTGCCGTCCATTTGCCATCCATCAGATGTGAGAGGAAAAGTACGGAGACTCGGTGCCGAAATGCATTTGCATTTTGCATAAAGTTGGCAACGTTTTGGCCTGCAGGGCGCATTCGGAATCGCGCTTTGTCAACGGTACTTTGTGCCATAAAGCGTTTAGCCAATCGTCCGAGTTAATAAATGACTAACTGGCCAACAGACCAACAGACCAACAAACCAACAAACCAACCGTGTGGCCAACGGACTATGGTGGATGGGGATGTAGATGTGTCAACCTGCCCGAACAACCTGTTGCCGCGCCGCCAACTAATTATGGAATCGAATGAGCGGGGCGACGACATTTAAAATGGAATATTTAGCATTGAGTTTATTGGCGGCACCTACATGAAATCATCATTAAATGTTGCAAACTCGTTTGCCACAATTTGCGGCACAGACTGGATGAGGATGTGGCTGCCTAAGGCGGAACGTGACTGTTCCTCCGCCGGCAAAAAAAAAAAAAAACAAATAGAATGAGAATCCCGAAGCCGGCAATTGATTTGACTTCCGCTCTGTGTGTTCGACCTCAGGAAGTGGCCCGACAAAGTCTGAACCCTTTTCAATATAAATCAATTTCGATATTTGCCCACTGACTGCTGTCTTAGACGAAAACTAAAGCATACTCTTAATGCTCTTTAGACAGGATTAATACAAATATGCAATTAGTAAAGTCATACTTGATTTACTAAATTTAATAAAGAAGCCCAATAGTAAGCAAATAAAAAAAAATACATTTAAAATATTTAACTACAATACTCAAAACAATTAAACATATTCGTATTACAATATTTAATAGAGTAGAGTAATTAAAGTAAAACAGGAAAAAATAATACAAATAAATGAAAAAGTTATATTTAAGAATAAACCTTCTTAGTTAAATTATCTCTACAAACTATACAATACTATTTTCTAAATTAAAATATATTCTTTTATTGTTTTTGGGAATCAAGAAATCAAAATTTAAAGGTTTATAAAACTTTAATTTTGAAATATTTTCAGAGGACTTTATGAGTAACACTACATTTTTATTAATTGAGTAAACAATATTTTCAATGTTCTGTTAATCCTCCCTTGGTAAGAGTAAAACCCGTATAAAAACGGAACTGAACTCGCAACATACGTCAATATGGCAAAAAGGACAAGCCAACTTGGCAACAAGGGCAGCGAGAAAAAACTAGAGAAAGAGAAAAGCCAAGTAAGAAAAGAAATCTCAAGACATTTCAAATTTAAAATGCGATTTTCCAAGGGGATAGAAGGAGAAGACTGAGCCACCACACACATATGCCAAGTCAAATTGAAAGGATAATTCGCCCGCAAACACCCTCCTGGGTTTTCGCATGTGTGTGTGTGTGGGAATCCTTGGGCGAGTTTATCCAAGATCCCAGCCCCCCCTTTTTTTTCTCACCAGAATTCGCTGGCAACTGAAGTCTACTGCTGATGGCATGCTAACACGCCTTTGAATTTGCCAATTGCTGTTGGCGCACGTACAAAACACTTAAATTCTCACAGCCCGAGAACTGGAATATCCTTATTCCCATCCGAACATATATATGTGTATATACATGGACGGCGGCTGCTGACTGTCTGCCTGCCCCAAAGGAAGCACCCGAGGAGCCTTGGCCTGACGAAGGATTGCGGGGCACGTTTAAGAAATAGAATTTTTAAGCAAGTGCCGAGCTCGAAAAGGTTTCTCAGTGGATTACGATTTCGGTACCACGTAGTGTGGGAATAATGGGGATATTACGTATGTATAAGGCTTGAAAAAAAGATGAATAGTTATATTTTTACATATGTTTTTTATGAATTTCTCAAAAGTTTTGTAAGTGAGTCTTATTTTACACAGAAAAAATGCAACATTTTATAAATGCTTTATAGTGATGGCACAATTATTCCCTGTGGATTGGAAAATTATTCCTTTGTCACAAATTTTTATTTATAATGATTTTATTGATATTTGTTGTTAGACAAAAAGGAATTACAATTTGATATAACCTTTTTAAACTGAGTGTGTATTTTTAAAAGTTAATAAATATTATACAATTTTAAAGAAATATTACAAAGCGTAATTATAAAAAATAGAAAACAGAAGATTAAAAAGCAATTTATTAATTTGAAGAATAATTATTAATTTTAATTTGTATCTTAAAAGAACAAAAAAGTTATAATTAATATTAATCTCCTATAAAAATGCTTAAATTACAATGGTATTTGATAGTCCACACATACTCTCCCGTCTTCTTAGTTTCACTTACTATCTGCAAGACTTTTTCTTCACATTGTCTAGATTATGGAACTTCCATCCTGCATCGAGTTCATCTGTTAGCACCCTCTCTAATGAATGGCCCGTGGTTCAATATGATTTCATGCACGATTTGTTTGTTAAAAGGCAATTAGTTGATAAAGCCTGTCCTGCCACACTATGCTCCCGCTGTTCCTGAAACTTTTCGAGAAGCACAAGAACACACGAGGCGGTGGCGACTGCTGCATAATAAATTCGCTAACCACGTAATGCTGCAGCTGCAGTGCAGGGATTTCGCATACATTTTTTATGCGAAACACCCGCCCGGAGACAGCGAAGGAGAAAGACGGAGAATGGCGGAGAAAGGCAGACAGGAGACAAGGAAAGGACTCGAAACTTGGGTCAGAAAGTTTAAGGCAAGTCAAGAGTTAACAATGCGGCTTCAACGTGTCGCAGGACCTGAAACTTGCTGTTTAGTCCTTCTCCTTCTGGTAAACCCCCAAAAAACCCGAAAGATACTTTAAGTTCGCCTGCTAATTGGATTTGCGGAACTAAATAAAAACGGAATTAAATCCACTTGCTTGGTGGTGTGACCACCGCCAACCCATTTGCCTTGACCATTGGGAACAAAGTTTTTGGCAGCCATTATGCATAGACAACAACGGATTTTCGGAGGAGTTCGCCTCTCACAGGAGTTGAGTTTTAGTGACTCGCCGAAAACTTTTGCATATTAAAATGGCATAAAAAGCAATGGCCACAATTTCCGTTGCCAATTGCATAAAAAAGAAATCTCTGGCAGGTTTTATGTTGCATAACCAACGCTGCGTATGCGCGATTTCTTGTCCCCTTTTTTTTGTAATTTTTTTTTGGCAACAGCAGCCGTAGCACCAGATAAAATGTCATTAAGCTAAAGTGCAACAAGAGGAAGGAAGGGGCACGAAATTGGGAAGGAGGAGCAGCTGCCCACACAGTGGTCAAGAAAAGTACTCGCACATTGCGTGACGACGCCTTCGCATGCCGAAAAACAGCAAAGGCAAAGGGGAAGGCAACAGCAACAGCAGGACATGGATATGGGATATGGGATATGGATATGGATATGGGGTATGGATATAGAGTCCATCGCAGGTAGAAAAGGAGTCGGAGACGGTGCCTCCTGTTGGCCAGATTACGCGCACGATATGCTAATTTACATGAGGCCACGCTCGCAGCGAAGGAATTGCAGATGGAGATGGCGATGGCGCTGCCTTGTTGTGGGCGATGACACGATGGCCACGCAACGGTCTTGGGCAGCACTGCGCGTAAAGTTTATATATTAACAAAGCTCTCAAAAAAAAAATCCTTTGTTTAGAGATATTTATTGTACACTGTAAAATAGAAAAAGGCAATTACTTAATGATTCTTTCTGTTTAAAACTTCTCCTGACCTAGACCAAATTAAAGATATAAGAAAATATAAGATAATCAAGCTTTTTATCTAACATTTTAAACAAATATATTTATAATAAATTTTTAAATTGAAACATGTCATGACCTATAGATATTTTAAAAAAAACTTTACTTTTTAATTAAAGATAATGGAGTTGATGGAAAAACAAGGAATACGTATTTGTGAATATGTTAGATTACTTAGCTTGTCTTGATTTTAAGTTAAGTAAAATTATTTGAGTCCTTATAGTCAAATCGCTTTTGGTTCCCCTTAAAAATATTTAAGCTTAGATTGGTAGTTTTTAACCCTTTAACCCTTTTTTTTATTCGATAAGTACCCTACTTATTTATAAGTTAATCTTCAATCTATTTTTAGCATTTTGAAGGAACCTTCCTTTATTACAGCACATTTTTGTAAGTGCACCGGGCTGATCAATATCGGACGCAGAAAAATGTGGTAAATACAAGCAATCGAGCTGTAATAAATTTCAAGTGTAGCGCACCCGCGCCCCAAAAACCCGGGAGGAGTACGGAGCAGCCGAGGGAGGAGTTTCAGTGGACAGTGGAAGAGTGGGAACTTGTTGCACGCATGTTGACACACGCATGTGGAATGTGGGGATAGGTAAAAGGTGTTAGAAAGGCCGCAGCCGAAAGCCGTTGATATCTGGCAAACATTTCACCTGCTTTTGTGGCGCCCGAACAGGCCCTCCTTTCCCAATTTTCTCTCCCCTTTCACCCATTACGCCCCCCCTTCTCTTGACCAACTAACTTTGCGGCTTAAAGCACTTAAATATCGACTGCCTGATGTTAGTGGCTTTGCTGCTGCAACCGTTGCATGCAACAAGCGTCAATCACCCGCACAAAACTGAATATAAAAACCGTTGCCTGTTTTGCTATGGAAAATTGTTGATTTGCCGCTTGATTGCGTGCGTGTTGGAGTACAAAAAAAAAAAAACACTGAGGGCGACTTGGTTAAGAGGAGTTGCGGGAAAGGGGGGTATGAGTTGCAACCTGAGGCACCTGCACCTGACCATCGGGTGATTATAGAATCGCACTTAGAGCAACGGGAAAGGAAATGCGAAAGAAAGTTTTATGCCTTGCGTTTGGATGGACTATTAAATGCTCTAAAGCGCCACCTATTGTCAGCGGGTGAGCACCTTAAGCGCAGCGCAAAGCAAAATAAATATAAATATAAATAAATATAAATATATCGCCATTGCGTATGTCAGGCATCGAGGGTTAGACAGGCGTACTTAAGTGTTAGGAAAGAGCTTATGTCGAACCCATAACGATCTGGCGTTATTAAAAGTCTCGAGAATGTTACGATGCTGGATCCGAACTCAAATATTACCCATTAGTTATTAATGTTCATAATATCATAGACGCTTATTGCTTACCCACTTTTTTAAATAGCAAATTCTACAGAACCTTAAATATATTGAATGAATGTGACATATTTATAACAGACCGTTAAATCAATTAATTTCATGATGCAAATTCTGGGTAAGTCAAATGTACGAATGACAAAAAAAATAATATCAATGATGTACAGCGTGTACAAGCCATGCTTAAAATTAATTTACTCGTGTAATGGGTAACAAGAAACCCACTTTATCCTGTGCTAGCTACGTTCTCTAGGTGCCGACACCCCGCAAATATCCCTGAAGACCCGTCTCAACTCGTCAGCCCCTGAACTTTTATGACACACATTTTTATGCCGGAAGTCTGCCCCGCGGCGTTGGATAAAACAGTAGAGTACATCCGCGGGGACAGGAGACCTGGGTATCCAGGGCCCCCAACTGGGTGAGCAGAGCCTGGGAACGGAAGCTGCTCCACACTAGACAACGAAGACTGGCCAAACGGCAGGCCAAGCTCAAGACAGGCCAGCGGCAGTCATTAACAGCTCCCAAGCCAGGTAATTAAGCGTCCTTCGCCAAACGAAGGTGAGACTGTCAGCCAGAAGCCCACCTGAATCCCCTGAAAAACCGCCACCATCCCATCGTCCGGCAGTCAGGTGTTAATGGAAAATTTGCATTTTCGTTTCAATTTCGCTGGGCTGCTTTGTTAATGCCTTGCGACGCATCGATTCGTCATGAGCTGGTTAATTGAATGTTTAAATGTTAGACAGGCGCAGAGTGAACAGTGCCACAAAAGCCAAAAACTCGTTGAGGGGCGAGCTCAATTGCTTTGGCAACGGTTGTAAAAGCAGACGGAAACCGGCCAGAAAAGCACAGAACTCGGCAGAAAGATGGCTCAAATGGTTACCAAGATCGCTTAATGTCATAAATTCTATGGGATTCAAAATCCATTACCATACCGATAGTAAGCAGACCAAAATTATAATAGAATTATTTATATAACAAAAAATTAAGTTTCTTTAATAGAACAAACCTTTTTATAAGCCAACAAATATAAATTAAAGGGAATTTATTTTTTATTTCATAATAGATTTAAAATACATTTACTTTATTAACTAAATTAAAGAGGGAAAGCTGAAGATCAAATGGTGACTAATGAAGATATTGGCAGCAAGATATTCCAATTACAATCTAATTAAAAAATATTTTACAGAAAGAAAAGGAACATTAAAAGTTAAGTTTTTATGGCCAATTCGCTGGAAAAGTCAGTTTAAGCTTGCATGAAGAGAATTAAACGGCTGTCTATTATGCATCGTTCATCATAAACATGGTGAACTTTTTATAGGTTCCATGCTAAGATTTTCCCTGGAAATCTTGACGCACAATTATGAGAAGACTTAGGCGGATGAGGCAGGAATGTCATCGCAGACCATTTTTCAAAACATTGTCCTCCCAGCTCCTGGTCCTGCTCCTTGGGCAATGGAACAGGGAACTGGGAACTGGGAGCTGAGAAGTGGGCACTGTGGGCAGTGATTATGCCGCCACGATAAGCATATTGGTCGAACGATCCATCCAACGATTGGCGCACCAAAGTGGCAAGAGCAATTTGTAGCCGGGTGAACGTGCAGCGACCAAAACGGCAGCAAAACCAAGCCAGGCCAAGCATTTCATTTTTTGTGGCTGCTGCGGCCGCTTAATTAATAGACAGCCTCAGTCGCAGATTGTACTGACCACTTACCACTTGCATATGATCAGTATGTGTTGATTGCTATGGAACATGCACAGCGAAAAAAAAAACTTTAGGCTTCATTTATGCCTTATTTAAGAAGGAAAAAACAATTTAATTACGTTTAATGTTTTACGAAATTATCTTATTTCTTGTATACTAATAAACAAGCGTCAGCAGTTTCCACAAACTCTTTGTAACTTATTAGTAACTTATCTTTTTCTAATTTTGAAATAGTCAAAAATAATTTAATAAGAATATAATTTTATTAAACACTAGAATGCGTGAATAAATTGGTAGTTCCCTTAATCAAACATTTGTTCTAAATAAAACACATTTTCTTCTTATTTAAAAATATCAAAAAAAAAAAAGGGAATTACAGTTTTATATTTTTTGAACTTTTTAAAGCTTCAAAAGATTACGAAATAATATATTTTAAATAGCCTATTTTTTACCAAAGTAACTTTTGCTCTTGGAATAACAAATGTACCAATGTCTTTTAAATATCTTGCAGTAGAACTGGAACTATGATTAGGATCAAAAAAAAGCCCTGATTTGAAGCATCATCTGTTATTTTGCCCCACATTTTCCAAAAGCATATTTTAGCCTGTGGCTAGCCATTAGCCATTTTCCCCAGTGCCCTCCCAGTTGCGAATCCGTATCTGTCCGGTGGCCGCGTATCGTGTTCGTATCTCTCGTCGCCGCTGCTTTTATGGGCCGCTGTGTGTTGACAATTTTTGCCATATGTGCAACGGCCTTCGCGGCCGTTCTTGTCGCATAAATCAAGCTGCAGTCGCAGTCGCAGTTGCAGTTGCAGCTGCAAGTCATCGGCGCGGGAGAAAAACAAAGCCCGGCTTTGCAGTAAAAAATAAAAAATCGCAATCGAAATGAATCGGAATTGCGGGTGTTGTTCGTTTCCCAGCCTGCCACAACGGGTTTTCCGCTCAGGCGACCTTAGGAAATATGCAACAGCAACGGCGACGGCGACAGCAATTTATTGGCCAGCCATCAATGGAAGTCAATGAGCTGCCACTCCCCCAAAACCCCCCTCTGGTTTTCCTAAGGTCGTATGTGGGTGTACCTGGTCGGTAGGGGAGGGGTGATAAAGCAACTCCAAGACTCCAGGCAACTGCACCTGCTGTTGTTGCTGCTGCAGCTGCAACATGCAAATTTGTGATTAAGGTCAGCCGGCAGCATCATCAGTCGCTCAACTCCACAAGTCTGGGGGTTAAATCTCGCGAATGTTTGTCTACCTCAAATCGTGGGTGTCGCGGATAAAGATGAGTTGTCCGGGGGCCAAAAGGCAGCGGAGCCAGGGGCCAATAGTTTGTCAGCCACAACTCATGGCCACAAACAAATAGGAAGAGTTACTTTAGTTGATTATTCATAGTAATGGTTGACGACTGGATGCGTGGGGGAAAAAATCTTGTTCTTGATGGCTGCTTACTTATATTAAATATTAGTTTGTGTATTGTAAATAAAACATGAAAATAAGTAAATAAAAACATGGTTCATAAAGCGTAAATGATAAGCATTAAAATAAGTAAAGGGAAATCTTTCAGAATAATTATAACAAATTATAATTTCCACTTTCGTACTGCGTCCCTTTGGTTTTAGGACTCAATATATGTAGTGTAAAAGCTTGTAAACACCTTTAAAAGTGGTTTTAAATGGCACCTCCATTAAGTTTAAGGCACAAATTTCTTGGTACATGCTATGTAAATATAATACACTACATATAATAAGAAATCACAGTGGTGGCAACATTTTATTTTAGTGTCATATTTTCTGTATTAGTTCGTCAGCGTATTTTTATTTTTGCTCCTAAGTATTATTTACCAAATTGTATATACTTACTTATACTAGTCATATTAATAAGCACTGTTCTTCTGCCTGCGTATGGCGGACAGGTAAGAAAGTTCGTTATTTAATACCAAAAGACTGAATTTCTTTTTCACAGTGCTTACGATCCGTACCAGAATCGCAATGTGGAGAAACCAATCTCGTAAGACCCCATTTGATCCAAAGCTTGTCTTAATTTTAATTTAATTTCAGAAACTTTGGAGCCTTCATATCCCTGATAAAATGTGTCATCGGAACTGGTGTTCTGGCACTGCCCCTGGCATTTAGGTATTCGGGAACGATCCTTGGCATTGTTCTTCTGACACTTACGGCCTTTCTGCTTATCCATGGAATACAGCTGATAGTAATAACTGGTCGTCCTTTGTGTAGATCTCTAACCAGAGTTGCGTTGTAGGTGCGTTGCATGGTAGAGTGCTCCCGTCGAATGCAGATCGGATATGCCACCTACCCGGAGGCGATGGTCTACTCCTTTGCCAACGGCCCCAAATGCTTTAGGTATATTTCCAAGGCCGCGGGCTACCTGGCGGACATAGTGCTGTGTTCCTCGCACTACGGCATCTGTGTGGTCTACCTTGTCTTTGTCTCCAGCAACATAAAGTCCGTGGTCGATCAGACTGTGGACTTGGAGGCTGTGGTGGACATACGGATCTATATTGCCGTTATTGGACTACTGAGCATACCCTTTTTTTGCATCATTTACCTGAAGTATCTGGTACCCCTCAACTTTGTGGCCAATCTTTTGCTCTACATTGGATTCGCAATGATTTTCCACTACATCTTTCAGGACTTGCCTCCGTTTTCGGATCGCTCATTCGTGGGCGACCCCTTGAAGCTTTCCATTTTTTTCGGAATTGTGCTCTTCTCCATTTCGTCGGTGGGCGTGGTAAGTTCCCAAGTGCATTTACACAATGGATTGATTCTTAATCATCCTCCAAGATGCTGGCCGTCGAGTCCAAAATGGCAAGGCCGCAAAAGTTCATCGGTTGGTTTGGCGTACTCAATTTAGCCTCCTTTGTGGTCGTCATCTCTTACATCACGTTTGGAATATTTGGTTACTGGCACTACGGAGAGGAAGTGCAAGCATCCTTAACCCTCGACCTGCCGACAGAACCGTGAGTTTCAATGAGTGTAAACGGTGAAGCGGCACAACATAAATGCTTTCACTAACAAATGTGCCGCTGCACCGTTTACAACCAGCTTTAGCGTACTGCATAAGTTGTACCAGAAGGATATTTAATTTTGTGAAATCAAAGAAACATAAATAAACTATTATTATTTTTCAGCATTTTAATAAGTTAACTTTTACTTATGCAATAATCTTGTAACACTTGGCAATCATAAAAATGGAAATACTAATGCAGGACTCTTTGAATTTAATCCCCGAACTTTAGGATGGCCCATGCAGTCCGAATACTAATATCAATTGATGTGTTCTTGACGATTCCGCTGTCCGGATACGTTGTGATCGATATCATCATGACCCACTTCTGGAACAAAAGCGGTAACCTGAAGCGGGCCCTGCTGAAAGAGATCATACTGAGGATTAGTTTTGTGTTAGTCGCTACGCTCAATGCCATTGCCTTCCCGGATTTGGGTCCACTACTGGCGATGGTTGGGGCCATCACAATTTCACTGCTGAATCTCGTCTTTCCGGCTATTCTCGAGATCTGTTTGTACTATCCGGAGGAATTTAACTACGGAAGGTTTAAGTGGAAGCTCGTCAAGGACATAATTATGATTATTATAGGATTCCTCATTTTAATCCAAGGCACCGTCTTTTCTATCATAGACATGGTAGAGTTCTATGGTTCATGAAATAAATCCTCCGAGAGCAACAATGTACTCAAAACCTGAAATGGAATCACTACCTTAAAATGCTTTAACCCATAAATTCTTTGTTGAATTAAAGTACATTTTACTTATTTCATAGCGGTTACCATTTCACAGTAAATTCAAAAGACCTTTGACTTAAAATTTTAAATGCGTCAAAAAATGGTTGAAACATGTAGCCACAACTAAATACAGGTAAAACATGATACAAAAAAGTAACTAAAAATATTAAAACATATAACTAATTTAATTTAAATCTTTTGATTGTCCCTAAAAGCAGAATCTGTAAGCATTACTACACGTAAACTATTGCAGTATCCGGCTCGAAATTCGTTTAGTCCAATCTGCAGTTCCATCAGAGAAAATGCACAATCGCTTAGCAATTTTGTGGCTGCAATTCTTTTGATTTGTTCCTCGGGTTGGACCCTCAACATCCCCACCATTTGCAGACAATTTTGCGGCTGTTAACGACAAATGACATTCGGAAAGCTATGAATTTTATGGGCAGAACAGCGCAGCTTGAGTGGATTGAAGTGGATTTGCTGCGGTGGTGCAGTGGTGAAGTGGGGCTGTGGTGAGCGGGTTATGCGGGTGCTGCGACCAACAAACCCAAGAACGAACGAACCCCCTCCGAAAGGCCTTCCACATCTAGCAGGTTTCACCTGCCCGTCCAACCACCACCACCCTCCCCCGCCCCTTCCACCAATTCCTTCCTCTCTACGAGGCTGCAACGTGGTGTAATTAATGCAGCAGCAGCTGCGCTTTGCCTTCTGCACCACCGCCCCTTAACCCTCCACTGCCCCTGACCGACGGCCGCTTATCTCGGACTGGCATATCGAACAAGAAAAGAAATCTTTTATAGTCTTTTGCGGTTTGTCTTTGAGTCATTTTGGCATGCATTTGGCATCGATTTAGAAACGCTCGCCTGCCCCGCGATCCGAGTGCGTGAGTGTGGGAAACGTGGCCCCAGTGCCCCACCGGGTGCACCACCAATGCCCCCACCAGGGTCCCAATGATCCACACAGAAAAGAAAACTAATAAAAATATTAAATGCCAAGCAAAAAACAATTTTCAAGTACTTAAATAGTGTATATTTTAAAAAACATTTATATATTTTAGCCATAGATTTTTTTTGACTGCAAAAGGTCTACAAACAGTCAAACAATTACCTTAAAAATTGCTTTAAAAATATTCTTAAGTAAATAAAAACATTTTTAAATACAAGACAATCTAAATCTAATTTTTAAACATTTTCTAAATGGCAATGTAATCTGCAAAGCAAATAAAAAATATACAAAATTGTTAAGCTATCTTTAAAATTTGTTTAACAGATAGTTATGATGATGGAACATAAATACATTTTTTAAGTTAATCTCTCTTTTGAAGTAAATATTAAAATAAAATAAATAAATGTAAATTAGTTGAAAATTTTTTGCCAGTGCAGGCGGGTGAAATGAGCGATTCCAATCGCGTTTCTTGGCTCTTTTGGCGCTGCCAAACGGAGCGCGGCACCCGCCGCAGACCGATTGGAATCGGCAGTCAAAGCAACCACAGCAGCAGGAAAAGCATCAGCGGTGCAATTGCAGCACCACCGCCTCCTACAAGTTTTCAATTTCTCGTCTGGCGCTTTGACAAGCGAATTTTTGCGTTATTTAATTTCTGCCGCCGCAGCCGCCAAACAGATGAAACACGAGCGATAAGCGCTTCCCAAAAATTGCATTTCAGTTGCACTTGCAGTCGGGAGAGTCGAGCAAAAAGCACATCAAATTGATGTGGGGCCCCCAATCCGCCCAGAAGACATATCATCTAGAAGGAGGCGATTCACGCAAATGCCGGGTCAAGAATGCCATGTTCCCTGAACTGCTCAGCTCAGCTCAGTTCAGCTCAGCTCCGTTCTATTCCGTTCCGGCCTTTGTCATCAACATCAACATGATGCGGGTCATAAAACGGAGAAGGGCAGGGTCACCGAAGTACCAGATACCCTTGAAATATGCACGACATTTTTCCTAAATGAAATAATAAACAAAGGTGTACAAAGAGTTAAAAAATATGTTTTAAGCAACGATGGAAGTAAAAGATTTCACAAAAATATAAATTAATTGTTATATAAAATTTTTTTTATCGCTTTTTTAATGTTTTTAAAATAAACAATATATACATCACAAAAACAGAAAGGCATACCTTAAAAACTAATATTATAGACAGGACAAATTAAAATGGGATTAAAAGTTTGTTTAATTTTTAAAGTGGTTGGCGTTTTGATTAGGGGGGTTTAAATTGTTTAAAAAAATTAAAGGCGTTCTACCAACCAATACATTATACAAAGTTATCCATGCTAATAATTTATGTCTAAATAAAAAACATATGAATGTTATATATACCATGTTTCGAAATTTTTTTAAAATTTTTTTAGTATGCCTCACCAGTTTTCAATCTAAAATTTCTACTTACTATAAAATAACCCGAATAAGCCGCCTCACCTAGCTGTCACACCCTCTCCGCCAGAGTAGCAAAAAGCCAAGAGTCCTGGTCCAAAAAAGAGCTTCCAATTTGTGCGGCTTGTCGTAAAGTGTTTGTGTTGTTTCTGTTTCGCATTTTTTCGCCACTTGCCTCGGCTTCTGGCAGAGCAGCCATTCATTTGGTTTTTATGAGCCGAGGCGGCAAGCGGCGATGAATGTGCCAGGAGCTCCAGGTCGTCCTGTTTCCGAGTTGATTAGAAGGCCAGGTGCCTTTTGGAGCCTGCTTAACCATGTCTTGCTGCGGCATGTCCTGGTCCTCTTGTCCTAGTCCTGTTTTAGTTTCCCATTCCTGTTCCCTCTTCCCTCTTTCCTATTCCCTTCCTGTTGATTTACGCCTTGGCTTATTGCTTTTTGGCCTGGCCCAGACACCTACAGCGAAAACAAAAAGTGAGACAAGAGTTTGGGTAGCGAATGGATAGACAAATGGCTTGGCATTTTTTAGAATTGTCCAAATGTTTGGAACTATATTAATTGTGCGATAAATTCGGTATTAGATACTGCCAGCTAAAATCGCTAAATCAGCAATTTGATATGCTACATCGATCTAAAAGCCACTGCACTGTTATAAATTTGAACTCGAAATCAAATCAACATTTTGATTAATAAAATATGATGATTAATAAGGTGATTAAAATGTTTTTTTTTAAAAGTATAAGTTTTTTTATTTATTTCTTAATATTAATTTCCTATCCCCATTATTTAAACTTTATAAAGTTTTTCATACCAAACAAAATGTACAAACCTTTTCGGAATTTAAAAAAAAAAACAGTTTAGAAATAAACAAGTTATAACATAACATAATTTAGATAAACATTATTATAAAAGTGGTATTGACCTTATTTTGTAAAACTTTTAAAAACATAGATTCCACTTTAAAAAATTTAACTTTTAGCCAAACAATATTTTTTTTGCATATACCCTCCCCTTCTGTTTAATGTGTAATGACAAGGCTGAGCCACAAATTCACCTTGGATTGTGCCGCCTCTTCTTTCTCCATGATTGAGTGATGAGAGATCGCAATCGGGAGCTGCTGATTGCAGATGGTCAGATGGTCGGATCGTGAGTACACAACTTGTATATAGCGTATATATCAGTATCAAACTGTGCCGGTCAGGCTACTCGAATTGCGTTGGCACCTGCAGCTAGCAGCCTCCAACTGGGACGCAGCCTTTATTTTACGGCTCAATAAAGTGAGTGAAAGGGGAAAAGCAGCCCGAAATTGGAGCAGTCTAATGGGAGGAAATAACCGAAATGGCTGTCCGTTGCAGGTTTCATATGCATGCCTCATTCCCGAGGAAGGGAATTCGCCAGCTGCTGATTTTGTTTTCGGATAATTGATTACCTGCGAACAGGGATTGGACCCCATTTCAGGCAAGATTCGCAACCAAAAGCGAGGATGAAGTGATGGAATGAATGGCCGCAGCCTTGACAGCCTCGCAACTGAGGTTACGCACTGATTGCGCATACGCAGCGTGTAACGCGCCAATTTTCTCACACTGCTTAATGTGCACTAAAACAAAAATAAGCAAATGTCAGTAAATATTTTTAAATTAAAAATTGTTAAGAAAGTCCTTTTACGAATATTACAAACAAAAATTCGTTGTTTATAAGTTTTATGTTTGTAAATAAAACATTAATCAAATCAAAATGTTCCTAAGGTTTATTTAAGTAACTCTTAGTCAAAGCAATTAATTGTTTTTTCGATTTATTGTTCTTGAATAAATTAAAGTAAATGAATGCCATGGACAAACTTTATGGGACGATCTTGAATTTGAATTTTAAATATAAACTTGTAGTTAGTCATTTTCTATTGTTTGTTGTGCATTGAAAAATTTAAAATAAGGAGGAGGTATAAACAAAAAATAAAAAATTATTAATATAATGAGTTAATAAGTAGGAAAAAAAGAGTTAGGACTTTGCTTCTCTTTTTTTTAATTAAGGAGATTAGCGTGGATCGATTATAATTTCCATAAGCCAAATTTGTAAGATTTTATAAAACGCAATTTTCAAGCTGTTAAACTTAGAGTAAAGAAAAGTTACTCTAAGTTCTTAAGCTTTCTAAAACATAACAACCTGACCAGAGGCCTTACTTTCTCTCAGTGTTTTAGCGTTTTTAATAATTGACAATTAAACTAGCAATAATTGACAATAAATATTAAAGGCTTTGCCGTAGCGCCATGGGCCGCATATGCGGCTACCGCTTGGCTCGGCAATTAATGGCGCGTTTTAGCCATATAAAGTCAGGCCAGAGCCTAAGTTCCAGCCCCTGTTTAAGCCCCAATCTCGACGTCAAACGTCAAACGGAGGCCGACGACGTCGACGATGATGAGGATGACGACAGTGTGAGAGCTTTTGCCGGTCCAATCGACCGGGGTTAATATAACTCAATTAGCTGGGAGTTGAGGCCGATAAATCAATCGGGCCAATAACCAGAGTGGGTCATCCGGGGAGCGAGGGGTCTGAAATTGCAGAGCGGATTCCCTGCGGCTTGGCACCTGGCTGCGACTCGTCCGCTGATGATTTGCGTGCCGCGCTGCCATTTCTCAGGATCGCATTTAACATCCGGTCCTGCCAAA
Source organism: Drosophila gunungcola (assembly GCF_025200985.1). NCBI lineage: Eukaryota > Metazoa > Arthropoda > Insecta > Diptera > Drosophilidae > Drosophila > Drosophila gunungcola. The sequence goes on from NW_026453179.1 coordinate 598,212, forward strand.
ACTCCCACTCCCGATCCCCACTTAATTGAAACATTTTTGCGTAAGCGGTCAGACAACTTAAAACGGAGGGTGCAATGGGGTGGTGGGGGGGAAGGGGGCTGAAAGGGGGACATGGCACCTCGCCCACGCACCATTTTGTAGAGGAGACTCCTGTCCTGCAACTCTGCCACGGCTTGTCACAAATTGAAAGCTACAAGCGGCAAGTACACGATTTATGTGGGCCGATTGGGTTGAGGGCAAGTGGGGTGGGGCCGGAAGGGGGTGGATAGCTGGTACAAGTACACTGAGGAAAAACCCCTAAGCTAAAGAAATCGTACATTTTAGTTGGCAAGAGAATCATGGTGAAATATATATATAAGATATAATAAGAATGGCATTTTAGAAAATATATTATAACCCGATGTCCATTACACATTATTTGCATCCTATTTCGTTAATTAGGAATATTTTTTCCCTATGCAGAGGATCCAATCTGTGGCTGAGAGTTTTGGAGTTTGGAGCTTGCAGTTCGGCGCTCGTAGCTCCGAACTGAAGTTAATCCAGCGACATGGCCATGAACGCCGCCAGTTTATGGCATTTTAATGGTCACTTAATTTTGTTTATGTTTAATGGGCGCGCCTCTGGCAGCTGTCCCCCCTGCGGTCCTGCTCCCCCCTTGGCCTTCCCCACCCCTGAGATATATTGATTGCCGATTAACCGAAACGATCCAATGGAGACGCCATTGTTTGCCAAATTGCGCATAATTTCAGCTATAGCTGCGAAAGCGGCTGCAGGAGCACTTCTCTTCTCACTGAAATATTTGGCCAAAGCTCTGTGCAATTTTAATCAGCTTCGCATGGCATCGCATCCCAGGGAAGAGGAGGAGTCTCTTTCCCACAGCCTCCAATCCCCATGGTCGCCGATCTAAGGCTGAATGGCTGAATTAACAAAATCATAAAGCAAATAGTCGGACCATATCGAGGCAATGGATAGGACGAGGGCGAGGGTGAGGGTTAGGGTGAGGGTGAGTATGAGGATGAGGACAAACGGCGGTCGGAACACTCTAATGATGATGAGCGCATCGCTTTTTCAAGCAAATTGCAGCCACATTTCCTTTGTCGGCTCTCGCACCTCGAGATCTAAGTTCCTGGTCTTGCATCGGGCTCTTAACCCTCTGCATACCCAAGTGACACATGTGTAACATACCAGAGGATTATAGGTAATAGTTTGATATCACTTGCAGATTCCACTCAATGCAATTGACTCGGTTTAGGCCTCTTAATGAGTGTGAATGAACTTGACACCGATTAATGTCATTCTTATCTTGGATTGTCTTAAGAAAATATAAAAATTATGCCTAAGAAGTGCGTGAATACTAAAATTTGTACCTTTATTGCAATTTGTGTATCATGACTAGGGTTTAATAATCATTAAATATACCTAGACTAAACAAGATTCTTAAACATACATTTTATCTCTGTGACTTGAGAAGTTTAAATCAAAGCTATTAAAAAACATTCATGTAGCAAAATTTTTGTATTTATTAATCTGTTATTGGTCTTTTACTTTTAAAAGTTTAAATTAAAACTTCCAAACATAATTATCTGTCTTTGATTCAAGTAGTTTATTTCAATCTCTTTGAACAAAAATGCATTTTGCTATATATATAATTAAAATTAATTTTTTTTGCTAAGACCGAAAAATAAATCACTTTCAAAATTAAAATTTATTAGAGGGTTAACCTGGCCATTGTCCGTGGCAACTACTGCCCGCTACCCCCTTGCCCCCTCGCCCACCCACCGGATCATAATGATTTATTGGCCGCAATTTCAGCGACATTTTATTGCATTTTAATTAGTGTAATTTCAATTTTTGCCGCCGCCGCCTTTGCCAAGCCAAACTTTTGATAGAACTTTACGAAGAGGGGGCAAAAATTAGTGAGGAGATTAAGGGGCAATTCAGATTAAGGGGCAAAGGGAAAGGGAGTTCCCTGGCCACACTCAAGTGCTCATTAAATTTGATTTAACCGCCTGTCACTCGCCGCACCCACGCCCTAAAGTTTCCCAGCTCGCGTGTCGTCGCTCACCGCCCACAAACAGTTCATAAATCCGCAAGATTTAATAACTCATAAATGCATGTAAATGCAACAAACAACAGGCCACAACAAAGCTCGTATAATGTGCCACATATTTTGAATGTCGCATAAAGAGCTCTACGCCAACAAAAATCAGGAGGAGTCAGCATCTGCACACATGAGGGAGGTCCGAAAGTCAATTTACGAAGATATATATACCCTTTTTGAAAGAATACAAAAAAATATATAAAAAATATTTATATAAGACCTTGTTTACTACAACGATACGTAGCACATTATATTTATTAAATTTTTCATAGCAACAAATATTTTTTATTAAATACAGACAGTAAATTAAATTAAATTTTTTATCAAACTTATCTTCAAAATATTTATGCTCTTTTCCTTTATTTAAAATATTTTCATATTTTCATAGTTTAGATAAAAAAGTTAAAACCTCTAATTTAAAGGTGCTTTCTCAACTTTCTCATCAAGATGTATTCACTTCCCATAAAGGGTATAAGATATTAAGTGGAAAATTGGTAAAGAAAATAGTCCAAATTGAAGCTTGAGCAAGACACCAGCAAGGAAATCATTTACCACTGCAAAATGACTTCCCACCAGAAGTAAGACATGACCAACCTGAAAGATAATTCATAACTTGGCAACTAAATAAATAAAACGCCCGTGGTCCATCCAACCAAGTGAATGATTCGGCCAGCGGAGTCATCTCTCTTCGCAACGCTGGCAAAACGATGACAAATTGCTTGAAATAATATAAATTTTGCAGCCAAGACAGTAAAAACTGTCTGCACGGCTGTCTGTCTGTCTGGGCTTTTGGGTCCCAAAGAGCAGCTCAGACTGTAGTGGAAATAGTGGAGCTGGGGTTAGACTTTGGAGCTGGTGTTTGGAATGGGAGTCTGGCAGGCGAGTAAACTGTTGTTTTTCACGACGACGCGTGTCACATTGTCCACCCACAAGAGCAGACGACAGACCAGACTGGAAATCCGGATCTGGTAGGAGCGGGAGGCGGGGGGCGGGCAGCCGGAAAATTTGCATAATTCGTTCGGAATTGCGTCTGGGGAATAGCACACCCACGCCTCCTCCGCGGGCAGACTCCAAAATAACGCCCCCATTTTCTCCAATTTCCTATAAAGCTAAACTTTTATATCTCGACTTTGGCTTAATCGATTTTTGTGTAACTTGATCCCGTTTTAAACCGTTGTTGACTAGTCAAATTAAAAGAGATTTACTATTATTTATTTTTTATTGAATGCAAACAACTTAATTGCATTAGAATATATGTTATAAACGATAACTAATTTTCTGATTTGATTTTAAAAATATTTGCTGGTTTATTTTGAAAACTTTGAAATAGCCAATTAGAAAGTTTTGTTTTAAATAGTTTAAGAAAAAAATAAAACAAATTTAATCAGAAAAAGTCAGATTTTTAGCATTTGGTGTACAATGAACAAATTTAATTATTTGTAGAAATCTATAAGTAAAAAAGTCAAGTTCTCACGAATTACCAATCATTTTGAATACCCACTCAATATAAAATCTTAATAAAAAAATAAATTTTTCCTTATAGCTTGTAAATCAAAATAAAACACATTTATTTCAATAAAACTCATATTACATGTTATACTGCCAAAAAAAAAAGGGTAGGAAAATTAGAAAATGAAAACACATTTTCTAAAGGTTTCTGATGTTTAACCCCTTGCTGCACCCGCATGTCTTTTTGTTGCACCAACAATGACAACAAATTGTTATCAATTCGATCTGAACTCATTAAGTGGAACAAGCTCATTACTCGCACAGCCAGCCGAAGTGATCAATAATTGTTGGGATTTTCATTTAATTTGTTTGAATTAGCAAGACGGAGGCGGCAATTCCCAGGCTGCACTTCATAAATCTTGGTTAATTTATCGTTATCTCCCAATAAAATGTCACCGGCGATATATGTAGCACCTCCGAACCTCCCGTATGAGTGATAAATCGAGTGCGTCCAGCATTTGAAAATCGCAGGCAATTAAGGAGCAGGAACAGCACACGCAGCTGTCCGGGCAACGCAAACACCTTCAACTGGACTTGGATGTGGATGTGGATATGGATGTGGCCACTGTGCACTGTGGGCCATATCAGCTGGCATCTCTCACTTCGGCGGCGGCGTTCTCTGATTGCAGCGACATGCTCGAAATTACTTTTCTGTGTACAAACTGGCACACTCAGCCGAACCAACCTGCGAACCAACAATTCCACATCTCAGCTTTGAATGTGGGAGATTTTCGACCAATGTTGAAGACTAAATGCCCTGAAAAATGAAATCTTTAAGACTGGAAATATTGACCAAAGTCAACGTAAGTAATGTCATTCTAAGGGCCCTTAAAACTTAATTAAAAACTTTTTTCTTGTTTTCAAACCATTATTTTACAAAATATACATATTATTAGTGATCTTAAATAGTATTGAATTACTTATAATGAGACTCAATTATATTTTCAAATTAAGAAATGATACTTTTAAATTTTCATTGAACAAATATTTGCATTTTTTTCAATGAAAATTTAAAAATACCATTTTAAACCCCAAATTCTGGAAACGACATCTCAACAAAATGGAATTAAACGTTGAATATGTTTTTAGAATATGGAGTATTTTTATTAAGAATTAATATCGATAAATCTGTTATTTTAGTGAGGTAACACGGTATCGGGCGTGTAGTAGTGTAGTATTAATAAGACAATTTAAAATATACATGGTAAATAACATTTTTATTAAGTTTGAGAAAAAGGTAAACACTTTTTTACAGCATTCATCTGTATTTGCCTTAACTCCACCGAAATACCCTATCCAGATGCAGCACTCATCCCAAACCGCTGGCAAATATCAAAGCTATGCCCATGCCAAATGCCAGTTCAGATATCATTGTCTTACCAACTGCTACACATTTTCACACACTCCCCGAGAAAGTGAGGAGGAGGAGGGGTTGGCGGCGGGGCGGAGCAGAGCGTCGTCGGCAGCTGCGATAAGCGGGAATTAAATAATTTTACACTCCTCGCGATTATCGGCAGCGATTGGGATTGCCGATTGCCATACGGATACGATTTGGTATATGCTAACGAGCTGGCTGCCTATAATTGGCCCAAAGGAGCGGACTTTTTGCCAAGAAGAAGGGGCGGAAAACGTGGCCACGCGCTTTCGATTCGACTCCTTTGGGCTTTTGGCTTTTGGTTGTTGGCTGCGTCTCGGGAGTCGAGTAATTGACAAACAATTACCTTTAACGCAGCATTGTTCCCCGGGACTCTTTGATCCATCGGCATTCGTTCGGCATTCTGGCTTTCAAGTTGCGAAAGGAGGCAAACACCTCAATTTTGGTAGCACATAGCCCCCTTGCGAAACTGCTTTGCCTATGTGTGGGGGGGTTTTGGAGCTCAAGGAATCGGTATTGGGCATTGGGCATTGGGCATTGGGCCTTGGGCATCGGAAATCGGTAACCAGGCACCCGCACCCACCAACACCTGCCTTTGAAAAGGGGACTGTAACTGGGCACTGAAACGATCTCAGCCAGAGCGCGGGACCATAATAATAAATATTTCATGAAGCTGTCAGCAACAAATAATCTAAAAACTGCACCGCACTGACCAAAAGCCACAAAAGAAGCCGCCAGCGATGGACCACGGCCCAAAGTCAAGCTCAAAGCCAAAACCCAACCCAAACATAGTACAAACAGCACTCGAAAAAAATATTTATTTTAGATTTTAATCATTTGATTAGCCATCATATAAATCTGATTTATTAAACTACTTCAAAAGTCATTAACTAAGTAAGGTAGTAATAGCAAATTGTTATAAAAAGAATGTGGTTTTTTTTTATATTTATAAACTTTTGTTATTGTAAAGTGTGTCTATAAGGAAAAATTTTGTTGTTAAAATTTGTTCAAAAAAGGGTTTTTAAGTGGCAAGTTTACATTTTAATATATTCTTTTTACTTACAAAAAATTGTTCTTACCTTAATGGAAGATTTAATAGTTAAACAGTAATAATTCTCCAGTTTTAGCAGTTGCATACCATTTTTCTCTCAGTGAACCCATCAAAATCAAACTTGAGTTGAGAAGACCAGGCGGCCATTTGCGGCCCCACAATGAACACTCGTCGGCTCTTGTGGGTGTTATATTCCCCTTCCCAAAGAAGTTTTGTGGGGGGAGGTAGGTGATGAAGGCTACCGATTGGAATGCGGAATACACACAAACATAAACATAAGCATTAACTTAAAGATTGCGAGCGGAGTGCATTTATTAAACATAAATTCATGACTGTATTGACATGGTTTCTGCTCTCATCTTTTGCGCATTAGCAATCGAGTCAAATTTAAAAAATTCCCAAGAGTTGGCAGAGGACATCACAAGTACGGAATTGCTTTGATTTTGTATATTGTAACGAGTCAGGGGACATGGAGTTGAAAATTTAAAATGTAAGTTTTAAATACATTATAGTTAATGAGCTAAGTAAATAAATGTCATTTCCACTGCTAGAAGGGTACTCAATATAAATAAACATCAAAGAAATATTATAGATGGCATGTTTTCCACGAATTGAAAAAGTGTTCTAAAATGAATTTTAAGGATGTCCTCTTATCAAATAATTTAAAATTAATTACTTTAATTATAAATCATTATTAAAAAGTCAAAAAGACAAACAGGTAAATGGTTAAATAGGCAACAAATAACAATTTTTAGCTGTGAATGCCGATTTTACGAAAATTTTATGACGATTTCAACGAGGTACGAAATGATACTAAAACATT